>NC_140581.1:510615437-511234437 GCF_964204655.1 Triturus cristatus | reverse complement strand
TGATATATACGAAGCGCTTCCAGTTATAGGTTGACATCTTTATGGAAGGCACATTTCATTATATGTTGAGTTACTTCTGTTTATTTTAGTGTTACCCAAACGGATTCTTAATATGCAATGTTATGAAATGGCGCAAGCCGCGCCCCCAAACTATTGACCAAGGTAGAGGCGCACCTATTCAGATACAACCCTCGCATACAGAAAGAAGGGCGAGCTAACGAAAGCATGTGGTTTTTAAAATAAGTTATTAGTTTACAGAGTCGTTTGCATCTAACCTGGGGTAAAAGCTGCTACATAAATTCTTCAAGCCAACACATGAATATATTTTCACTTGCTTCCAATTTTATTGCAGTTTTTTTTACTTTAACAACTGTGATTAGTAAGACACTGTTATTAAGTTGAGATGTATATCAGAGAACCACGTCTGTACATATTTCAAATTGTAAGTTTGATACGAAATAGCCCACCCTTTCTATGCTCATTTGAAACACATTGGCTAGCAGTCCTGCTGCACTCCAGGGTTACGGCGTAACCAGTTTGGCAAATCGTGTTATGACTGTGAAAGGAGGCAGTGTCCTACATTTCATCACATAATATGGAGAAAGGGCAAAGTTCTGGTCTCTGCGCCGATGACGTCACCCAACTGCTTCCAGTACAGGCCTCCATTGTACAGTATCTGTAACTTGTAAATACGAGTGCACAAGCGTGTACACCAGGATCACACAATTGCCAGATGATGTGGTGAAGCCGGGATTAGTGCATAGGTTACGGACCAGCCATTTAGCCGCCACGGCACACGTTTTCTCTTCTTGCAGACATCCACCATCTTTTTATTAGGTCGAGGGACCATCCGGTCTGCCGAAGGCAGAACCGGAAGTCCGGAGATTTAATGTTTCTGAGAGTGGCTCTTTAGCCCGCCTCTCTTTTTGGCTCTCCTCCATTGGCTGGATTCCTAAACGGAGGCCAGCCATTGGAGGAGAGAGACGTCCCTCCAAATAGGCTCCGTCTTTTTCAGATTCGGGGGCGTGTTCCGTGCTCTTCTTTCCACTTCTTAGCCACGCCCTTTTTAGGCGTGTTTTTCTCTCCTCCAGCCAATGGCAAGAGGAGAGAAAAAGAAACACTCCCCCGAATCTGAAACCGCCGCTGCGTTTCTCCGAGGCATTTCTGCTTCGCCTCCGAGAAAGGCGGTGGTGTGCGTGTTAAAGATTGGGTTTCTAGCAGGTGAGCTTCCGCATTCTATGATCGCCTATTGCCGCCAAATAACGAAGCTTGTCCAGCCAGGTAATGTGGGTGGATGTGTATAGGGGCAGGGGGTGATGCATGCCGTTTTGTATGCAGCCTTGGCTTCATTGGGAAAACAGTGAAGTGTTACCACAATCGGTGAAACATGGTGATTCCTTTTGGTCCCTGAGCCGAAAAGTGCTGCCGACTGTAGGCTTGCTTTTAGCAGAGTGAAGTGAATCTTGCAAAGAGCAGTCAGGAGAGGGTTACAATAGTGGATATCGCCAGAGTGCACACTGTCATGCTGATTGGAGCTCACCCTACTGCTGTTACGGTATCGGGAATAGTCCCTGCTCCCACTCACTCACACGCCCCGAGCCCGGAGGAGCACCCGGTGCCCTGGTGAAGACGCTTCCACCGTTTCCAACACTACTGCGTCCTGGCTTCTGATTGGATGGATTACAACGTCCCAGCCAATCATGTGCGACGCTCGTTGAAAGGACGTTACAGATC
Organism: Triturus cristatus; assembly: GCF_964204655.1. Classification (NCBI taxonomy): domain Eukaryota; kingdom Metazoa; phylum Chordata; class Amphibia; order Caudata; family Salamandridae; genus Triturus; species Triturus cristatus. The sequence continues at coordinate 511,232,703 of NC_140581.1, read as the reverse complement.
ACTTTGCGTCCCAAGCCTCGTTTGGGGGTTACAGTCTGTTCTCATACGTTTGTAAACAACTTACGCGGGGGATACCTGAACAATTGATTCAAAGTACAACTGGGCGACTATAGTAGCCACAATAACAACACATATGTTATTAAAAGGTACATTAATTATAACATGTACTTTTACTTTAAATGCAATGTTTTGTTATCCATGCATTATGCACATTTTGTAATACCAGCTAAGGTTTCCAAAGGTCATTTGGGTAACCTATGCAATAGACTGTCGGCATTTTATTTACGGTGCACATTTTTTGTTCCTTCTATTGCATTTTATTTTTTTCAAGATGGCAGCCTTATATACCAAAAGCAGACGCCATCACTCTGTACCGTTGCTAGGCGCTTGAAGGAGGCGGCGCCCCCAGGTTCGGAGACACAGCCCACTCCACGCACCCCTGCCTCTATCTCTCCTTGCGCATCCCCCCCCCTGCCTCGCCTCTGGTGTCCCAGCTCCAACGCAACAAACAGCCGCTGGGGCACAAAAACACCCCCCACCCCGCCTCAGTTAAAACACGGCGGCACGCTACAATCACTCTCTATCTCACTACCTCACTCTTTCTATCTCACTAACTCACTTTCACTACCTCTCTCTCTATCTCACTACATCACAACATCACTCTATGCTTATATATCACTACCTCACAACATCCCTCTCCCTCACTACCTCACTCTTTCACTACCTCACTCTCTCTATCTCACTACCTCACTCTCTATCTACCTCACTCTCTATCTCACTACCTCACTCTCTATCTACCTCACTCTCTCTCACTACCTCACTCTCTATTTCAATACCTCACTCTCTCTCTCTATCTCACTACCTCACTCTCTCTCTGCTAATGCAATAGGTATCACATATGCAAAAAAAGCTAATGCCAATAGAAATGACAATGCCATTTATTTAGGGATACAAAAATGATAAAAAAATAATGAGCAATACCAATAGGTCTACCTATAATATTGCCGAGACCATTGCATTGTAAATGCTTGTTCTCTGTACAGACGTTCGCCTTGAAGGGCTCCCTCGGCAGCAATACAATAGTTCAACGCCTCGTCACGGGTAGTGGGCACTAGATAAATACAATCACAATACAGGGGTTCCGCCTGAGCACCTGAGGCTGCCGACAGTGGCTGCCACCCTCTGAGTTTTCTTAAAGCAGCTGCTATTTTTCACACTTGCCGAATACTCCCCTTGAATGTTTATGCAATGAGAGCTGGGTTTACAGAAAACCACTGGGGTTCACCGCCCCCCATCCCCCCCAGTGCACCTGTGTTCAGGGTGTGACTGGCCTGGTTCCCCACGCCGTGCTTAAAAACGTTTGGTTGACATTTTACATACTAGGCAACACGTGTTGTATTTGGGGTGTGCCTGGTTTGCTCAGTGTAATCTTTACAGGGCAAACTCGTGCCTGGGCGCGTGAAGATGTAGGCTAGCATTAAGTATATTGGCACATCACACGGGGTAAGAAGCGCTATGCAAGAGCTACTAATAAGACACACTGTAGCTGGCTTAAAGATATTGTTCCAAACGCTATATAGATAGATGCATCTTCTGGTCCAGTCACACATACTGGCATTGTAAGGTTAGCGCCTGGTCTCCCCCACCCTTGAGTGTGGTCGCTCAGTTGATTAATGCCCCTACTGCTGATACTTGTGTCTGAATCCAATACTCATCAGCAATAATTTTGTCAGGTCCTCAACGTGTCATCCTCCCATAGCTGACATCAACACCATTGGCATTTGCGTCAATGTACGTCTTTACCTTTTAGTAGTGCATTGTGGGGGAGCCACATACTCTACATGTTATGTGTGCAGCGCTGTGGTGGTCTACAGAGCTCTAACAATTAATTATATAGGAAATCCCCATTCCGAATGTTAGTAGGGCCTGTTTTGGATAAGAGAATTCGGCGAGTTACTGCTGGAAAAAATTTGAAATCTGCCTTTCACAGGTCCTGATATGGACTGCCTTTTATCCTTCCGAGGCCCTTCTCCTATAGGCAGTAAAGAGAGTAGTGCTGTCCAGCTGTATAATAAAAGACCTTGCTTTCACTAGCCTTGCCACAACGTGTTCTTAATAGGAGTACAAAGAATGGCTCAGCATTTCTCCTTTTAAGGTCAGTAAAACAAGTTTCACTGACTTGGGGAATAACAACACATAAAATCAATAGCAGCTTCATAACGGACCTCTGAGTTGCTAGAAAGTAGAGCCAATAAAAAAGGTAATTCATTTTTATTAACACTTCTCCAAAGCGGCGTGCCGTTGGCCGCAAGCGCTATGTATGCAAAAACAAGATGTCTCTGGGCAGGGAAGCCCCGGTGCGCCTTGATCTTCCTTTGTTTTCACTCTGCAGGTGTCGAGTTACCAGTCTTCACTGCAGGGACACACATTCTATGTGCCCTTGGATCACATTTTAAGATGCTTCAGATTGGGAAAAGCTGGAACGGATCAGCTGCACCCAGCCCGTCTATGGGAAAGCACTTTTAGGTGTCGAATGCAGCCCCCGGGGGAAGTGAAGGTCGCAGACCAGTCTTCCCCCGGGGTATTCGCGCAACGACCGGAAGGACAAGGTGGGGATCATAGGAAGGAAGGAGGGGGGCGGGAGTTGGGAGGGTATATAGGTGTCAGGAGAGGAGGATCCGGCCTCTTCCTGACACCTGAGCACTACCGGGGGGAAATAAAAGTTTGTCCGCCCACCCACCCTACAGACGTTAAGCGAAGGGTTGGGATAGATTTGGGCTGAGCGTGCCAGTTTAGGGCAGGTTGCAGAGTGGAGGCGTCACAGTACTTTGGAGGGGTAGGTAGTCACATACGGGCGGATCCACCCCTCGGGGGGGGAGAACGGTACACAGGTGACTGATAGCAGGCGCGGGAAGCAATGACCAATGAAAGTAATTACACAGAGGATGCTTGGAGGGCAAGTGATGGTGAGAATGGGGAGAGGAAGGAGGTCACCGAGTGAATGGGGGAAGAGTCTAACAGGTGAGATGGTTTTGAGAATGGATGAAAGGAGAATGAGTCGGTATGGGATGGGTGAAAGTATATTTATTGCAGTTATGTACTGTTGAATAAAGTCTAAATGATTGCAACCTTGTCCTAATAAAATGGCCTTTTACGCTTCAAGTAACAGCGTGGAGTGTGGTTCTTGCGCGAAAGCGCCTCAGCGTGTCTGAAAGCACTTTCACACCCCAGAAATCTCAGTCACAACAAATTGGGTGGCTTCGGCTGGCAATTAAAGAAACGAGCTCGGATGAAGTAGCCAATTAGAGGTCACCTTGTAATTAAAGGCCTCTGTCGCTGCCTGTCCTGCCTTCTCCTCCTCACCGGGGTCGCATGCAACCGGGCGCTTCTCTCCCGGGCTCTGCTGTTCCTGACTTCAGAAATCGCTTATTTGAAGGCGTCCGCTTCCTCGTTTGCAAATGTTTTTCACCTCCTGAATTTAAGAATGGGAACGCAGTAAACAAGCATGTGTAATGCACTAGGTCTGGCATTTGCGAGGTTTTGAGCTATTGGCATTGTAAATTACAATACCTTTTAATTTTGCGCAAACACACACTTTCTATTTATGGTCATTGCTTACAAGAAGCAAAGCTGGCAATAACTACGCCTCTTTTACTGCCAGCCTTGCTTCTTATAAGCAACGACTGGAAGTACAAACTGCGTGTTTACGCACCGCTTGCAGGTTTTCAAAATATATAAATAAAAGGCAATGTTATTTATAATGCCAATAGCTCAAACGCTAGCAAATGCGAGACCTATTGCATTGCAAATGCTTGCTTTTTTTTACTTAAAGTGAATCTGATGGAACAGCTAAAGCTGTCTCTAGGCCACCATTACACGTCAGTGGATCCATTCTTTAACAATCCGATGGGCAGGTGAACTATTTCTTCTTCTCCGTAGGACACAGCTGTTCTTTGATTCAATCCAATGTTTCTGTCATCTGTTATAACACCCTCAACTCACTGACCCCTAAGACAATATCTAGCATCCACACTTACCCAGATAATTAATTTTCTCTTGATTTTAAAGTAACGAAACAAATATTTTTTTTTTAGTTGAAAAGGAATGGCAAACCAGCTGTGGCACAGACAAGAGGTCTGGTTGTGGCAAGCTGTGCAATTGTTATGTTTTTATTTATTTTTTACTTAAGGTAGATGCATCAAAAAGAAAAAGAAAAAACATGCTGCCACCTAAACCTGGCCACGATATGCGGTTGTACGACAGTACAACGCATGCAATTACTTTGCATGCCTTTCACACGCATTTTTTGCGCGTATGTTTTTATCACGAATATGCATTTAAGACGCATGGCAATACCTTTCAGATTTAAAAACAATGTATTTGTGGGGGGAGACCCCCCACACCCTTAAAATTACCTTAAATGCGTGGTATTGGCATGCGTTGTAAATGCATATTCGCAGTAAAAATATGCGTGCTAAAAATGCGTGGTAAAGGCAAAACGAGGTAAATCTCGTTGTAAAGGCTGTTTCCCCGATATGCTTGCAACAAACATTTTAAATATTATAAACGTTCATCAATGTAGTCATTTTTCTATTGATGTTTTCTAAATGACAAACCTTTCAGTTGTGCGCTTGTGCTTATTATTACTTGTGTAGGAGACAAAAAATGAAGACCTAACCAAGCACTCCAATTATAAGTAACTACAATATTACACTTAGACTCTTTATAACAGCTACTTTAAAAAGAAGAAAGTAAATAAATCACCATTTAACTGGGTAACCAAAGTGAAAGGATGATACACAGCAGTTATATAGGGTTAGAATAAAAACAAAAGAAAGCCAATTTTGAACATGCTTTGCCACTGAAGAAAAAGGAACTATTCTGGAGGATGTCAACAATGTGCACAGGATCTAAGTAGTCACTGAACAGTAAAGGGAGGCAATGGTAAACTGGGCTGACCCACCACCTCATGCTAAATGCTGTGGTGAGCAGAAGCCAAATGTGAATGGAAATATAACAGTAGCTGAAGCCCACTGACCAAAAGTCCCTACATGTATGTATGTGTGTGTTTGTGTGTATGAATGTATGTATATTATGCATTATTTTTTTTATTAAACTAAGCTGTCTCAAAGGCCAGACCACAAAAATACTCCCTTTAATATTTCACAATAAAAGGAGGACAACATTAGAATATCATTAAAGATTTGGTACCCAGAATCTCTCTTCTGGCATGATCTGTTTAATTTGGGTGAGACTTAAACAACTCTTCCCCTACTAGAGTGCTGTTCAAGACACTGGGCTCTTCAGCTACTTCCCTCTGTAATTACATGACAGAAGTCTTTGAAAATAATATTTGGGTCATCCAGGTAACTGATACACCTGTGGTGGGCCAAATATTGACCTTACCCATTCAGTCTCTCTGCTAAACCCTTGGCTCTAGGCCAGATCCCCTCTTTTAGAATCTTTCCAACTTCAGTGAAAGATTTCAGCTCTCTGCTGTGACTCTGAGTGGCTCCTTGCTCTTATTACTTCTTCGACCTCTGGCCCTCCTGGTGTGCAGTTCGTTTTTAGGCAAATGTGTACGTGTGAATGGGCAAAATGCAGCCACTCATGGTGCAAAGCAAAGGATGAAGACGGCTGGCCCATTGCTCCATCCTCTGCACTGCAGTGGAGGGAAGCAAAAGGCCAATGAATGAAGAGTGCTGAACCAACACCATCTATCTATGCATATATATTTACATCTTTTATTTATGATTTAATTTTATCGCATACATTTCTGATGCATAAAATCAGGAATTGCAGAATTTAATTTGAAAGTAAATCTACTCACAGTGGTAGGATGTGGGAATTCTATGTCAGGACCAGATGCTCAGATTATGCCATTCTTCCTTTGATTTATTTTTCAGCTGCCATTTTTAAACATATAACAAACTACTACTCCCATGAACAGCAGGGAGTAGGAAACCAAAAGGTTCCATTAGGAGTCCTTCCTCTGTGTTCACAGTCCAGCCTTCACTTGGTCCCTCTACTGTTTCCTCTTCCTCTTTTTTCGCTGCTCAGCAGCAAGTTAAGTCGTTTTTTTCTTCATCTCTCTCTTGCGGGGAGGTTATGTCATGGTTTGCGGGCTGTTAAGGTGCTGTTTTTCTTATTCTGTTTTTTCCACAGATCCCTATTATCGCGAGATGCATTTGCGTGCCTTACTCAACTTTATCCCCTGGTGTGCTGTGGTGAGGTCCTCCCACCGCTTGGGGGCCCTGTGCCCTCTCTCCTGGCAGCGTGATGCTAGCACTAATCATAGAGTGCTGATGAGCGCTGCCTGGTAGAGAGCCAAGACCGGTCCCCAGCCTCCCGAGTGACGCCCGTGTGGGTTTGTACTGCCCCAATTTTCCTTACGCCCCTGTGGGGTCTGTATTTTCTTTGGAACTGTACGGCCTACGGGGTCGTATTAGCGTCTGCAGTGCCGCGGGAGACACTTTTCTCGGGTGGCAGGAGCCCTTCAGACTGCCTCAGGGCGTTCAGTGTCCCCAGGGCTTCGCCCACGAAATCGTGTGCCTCAGGTACACCCATATCTGTCTGGGCTCCCTCCCAGCTTGTATTTGCCACGCTCTGTGTGCCCTGAGTGACTGTGATGCTTCTGGGACTGCCTACTGGCCATAGTGGTTACTTACCTGTCATGCAGGACCAGTACCAGGATGAGGATGCATTGTCCTCCCTGCCTTGGGATGATGATTTTTATCAGGAAGTTGATGATTCCATTTACAGAGCCATGAACCAGGCTATAGAACCCTTAGAACAGCGTCTCTTGGCGTACATTGCGCAGAAGTTCGCCAAATGGGCAAAACCCATCCCAAACCCCCCTGCAGCCCCCAAGACACCGCAGATAGAAGGGCCCCTCCCGCACAGAGGCAGTGCAATCCCGGGGTAAATGCAGATGCTTTTGCACGCCTGAAAAAGGCCTTTTTAGGGCAAGCCCCTCCCCCACAGTCTGTGCCTTCGGCACCCCTGGATAGTTCCCCGAACCCCCTTGCACTGCTACCCTGGACCCCCAGGACACCGGGGACTCCCTGGGAGACACCGACGATGATGCGGGCCCCTCGAGGCCTTGGCTTCCCACCCCCCCAGGCCCCTGAGGGCCTCTCAGACATGCTGGACCTGGATGATATTGTCCATCCTCGGTCTACAGACTGGGTCCCAGGAGACAAGGTGGCTAAGTATGTGGCGAGCTGTCTTCGCAAACCTATGGAAAAGAGCGCTTGTAACCGCCTCCAGGCAGAATGCCCCCGCCCTTGCCTGGGGGACAAAGTCGCCCTTACTCCGGACATCGACCCTAAAATGGCGACATTCCTGGCCAAGTTCATTAAGGTCCATAAGAAGGGTATTGACCGGTCCTGGCGTTCTTGCCAGGACAAGCTCCTCGATGCCGTAGGGCCCGTCACAATAATCTTAGACATGGCCGAGGAGGCTAAGGCATCAGGCTTCCTGATCTCACCCGAGGTCCTGTTAGGGTGGGCACAGCGCGCCATTGTGTTCCTGGGGAACGCCAAATGTGCGCTCTCCGCAGAGAGGCGCAGGTCACTTTTAAAAAAAGTGGACCCGGGAGGAGGAGCCAAGATGGCGACCGGGACGGCAGCGTAGACTCCCGGCTCCGTGAACCTCCGCATCCCGCACGGATATCCTGCCTGAGATCCTCAACCTGTGCTACGTGGTCGTGTTTCTGAAGGAGAGGGGCTCCCGACTGTGTGACTCCGAGGTTTCTAGCCGTGCTATCGCCGGAGAAAACTGCATCTGAACTTTGCGGCCTGTGCGGCCCTGGAGCCGGGACATCGAGTGGACGCCGTGGCCGGGTGGCAGTGCGACAACAGCGGCCGGTGGTGACTGGGTGGAGTCGGCCCACCGGAGCGGTGCCAAACTTGGCCTACATTTCGGCGTGGTCACTTCTACTGCCCAGTGTAGCTGACCGAGTGCATGACCGGGGGTGCAAATCTTAGATCCTCCGGTGACTGCCCCTGCCTTGCTGGTGAGCTGCCCGGCCGCCGTCCGTATCCTGCCCCGATCATTGCGGGCCGCCCCCGGATTTCTACGGGAGCTGGTCCGTGGTGGGGACGACTGTTGCCCGTGACCACGGATAGTTTTTTGCCTGCCCCCGGAACCCGGTCACCCGCGACGTGGACATCGCGACGCTTGTCCCTGGGTCCCGGCCCCGGTGAGGGTCGGGCATACTTGGCGGCCATCTTGGGTCGATGAAGCCTACCATCCTGTCCGCTGGGCCGCAGCGGGCCTGTGAGCGTACGATTTTTGGGAGTGTGGCGGCGAGATCACAGAGAGCTGAGCTGGGGTACGGCGACCTCCTCGAGGCTCTTGGTACTCTTCACTCCTCCTTGGTTCATGGTTTCGTGATCTTGGGGAGTAAGCTCGATGGTGTGGCGTCGGAGTTGGGGCAGTGGCGGCCCGCCTGTCCGCACGAACACAAAGTCTACCCACATTGCGCGCAGGAGGACGCTGTGGCGGCCGCCCCTGAGGTTAGTACACGACTGGACGCCCCGGCCAGTATGCTACAGTGTGTTCGACCTTCTGAGGGCCTGATCTGTCCCGGAGGCGTTGGACCTGAGTGGGATGTGGTGGCCTCGTCCCGTGCATGCCCTCCTGCGACCCAGAGACAACTCCAGCAACTAATGTCTGCTTTGGCTGCTTCTGCCTTCCTGAACCTTGCGTGCAGTGCAGATCCTAGGGCAGCACTGGGAAGCCTGTTTCCTCACGCGGCGGACTGTGTTGATGCTCAGAGACTTCCACCCCACCTGTGTGCGTCGCTTCTCTGTCGTTGTTGGACATTCCTCTGCCTAGGAACATTGGGTATGGTGCTGGGTCGAGGGGTTGGCATGGGCAGAATTCCACAGAGTGGTCAGGGATGAGGCTGGCCCCTCGGGGTGGTCGCCTAGTAGACGGGCGGGCTTGGGGTGGTGTGCTCTCCTGACATGGCTACTGGCACAATAGGTGCATAATGCTCCCCATCGTGGTTTGAGAAGATTGTTTTTGTGCTGTTCCTTGTTCACTTTAGGGGAACCTTACCGTGCGGGAGGGAGAAGCCGGGGGTCTGTTATGAAGGCCCTCCTCCAGTTTATAAATACTTTCTCTACCCCCCCGTCTGGTGGGGGTCCTTTCCTACTCCTTTTTCCCTATTCTCCTACATTTCGGGTCTGGTTCCAGGGCGACAGGCACACTGCTGGGGGGGGGGGCCGTACTCATCTGCAGAGGTGCAGGGTGGGGGGCTGGGGGAGGGGATTCTGTATTCTTTCATCTTTTTTCCATGGCCTCCTTTTTCTTCTCTGATTCTTTTTGTTTTTCTTTTTCTGGGATCAGCGTGATACACCTCCTTTTGCTATGCCTCGTTGCCGTTCCATGTGTTCACAACTTCCGGGGTGTTCTTGGGGAGTTCTGGCGGGGGACTGCGGGCGCAACTGTATACTATGTTTTTCCCCATCCTGATGTTCTTGTGTTTGCGCCATTGACCGAATAGATTTCTGTAAATCGCTAACGTTCATTACTCTGCATATCCGTGATCGTTGTTTTAAAATTGCTTGTCACCTGATCCTTCTGCCTTGTTTCATCATAAAATGAAAACCTCTTTCTCCTGGTGCCCTACTTACGCTGTTCACAGTATTAGCAGTACGATTTTGCTCCCCGAAGTGCTGCCTGTGTTTATACTTGTCGTTATTGCTCTGATTGCTTAGCGGCCGGCCCTGGGGGGTTGTAGGCCCATACTTGTTCTTATTGAATTGTCAATAAAGGTCTTCAAAAAAAAAAAAAGTGGACCCTAAGTTGGGGGACCTTGCTTCTTCGGAGGCTGGTGCTGTTGCCCAGGGGGGTTTGTTTGGGGACCCCTTTGTGAAGGAACTGAGCAGGTTTGTGGTGACATTTACGTCCCTGGACAAGGGGCAGTCCAACGTCCGCAGGGTTTTTTCACCATGGGTTTTCTAGGGGCCGGTCGTGGCAGGGGCTATTCGACCGGCCAGCCCAACTACTCCAACCCTGACAGGGGGCAAGGCTCCAGGCGTGGCCAATACCAGGACGGCACACGCTTCAACACGTTCTACCCCACCAGAGGGCAGAAGTTCAGAGGTCATGGAGGCTTTAAGGGACAATCCAACAATCCTGGAAAAGGTGAGTGTGCTGCCATCAGAGCGCCTGCGAGTGGGGGGTCATTTGGTAGATTTCCTCCCGGCTTGGGCTTCTCTCACGAGCGATGCTTGGGTACTGCAGACGGTACAGGACTTTCAGGTGGAGCTTCATGGCCGCCCCTACCCAGCGTCCGCTTCTTTCCCATTTCTTTTTCCCAACGAGACGTGGGGTTGATAAGTGAGGAAGTTTCCGCCCTTCTTCGAAAAGGGGTGATCTGTCGTTCTGCTGAACATCCCCACGGTTTTATCAGCAATATTTTCCTGGTCGACAATGCGGACGGTGACCGGAGGCCTGTTATCAACTTGAAGGAGTTCAAGCTTCTCGATTGGATGGCTCGACTGGACCTGAAGGATGCGTATCTCACTGTTCCGGTGTTTCCCCCTCACTGCCATTTCCTGCACTTCAGGAGGGACGGCCAGGTTTTCGAGTTCACCACTCTGCCTTTCGGGCTAACCTCAGTGCCCTGGGGCTTCACGAAGGCCCTCCGGCCGGCTGTGGAGTTCCTCAGGGCCCAGGGTATCTGGATGATAGTGTACCTCGACGACATGCTGTTTATGCCCCAAGACCCTGACCGGTCAATTGCAAACAGCAGTCAACTTACTGCAAGGGCTCGGTTTTGTCATCAATGAGAAGAAATCTCTCCTTACCCCGGTCCATTGCGCAACCTTCTTGGGGTTCCACCTCATTGACTCTGAGCCTGCCGGCCCGGAAAATGGCAAAGATCAGGCACAAGCTCCGCCAAACCTTGGCCAAGTCACACACCTCTCTGCACCAACTGGCTCGTCTAGTGGGCCTTCTCTCCTCCTCGATCCAGGCCATCTTTCCCGGGCCTTTGCACTACCGCATACTGCAGCGGCTCAAGGCACACCATCTCCAGAAGGGGCTGACCTATTCACAATCTGTCCCCCTTACGGTTGAAGTGAAGGACGAGATGGTTTGGTGGCTCACCCACATGGAGGCGTGGAATGGAAGAGCAATCTCCGACTCTGACCCAGATATTGTGATCGAGTCAGACACCAGCCATACTGGCTGGGGGGCCAGATGCTGAGATTTTTCCACCGGTGGAGTGTGGTCTGCACAAGAACAGTCGTTGCACAGCAACTGTCTGGAGTTGCTGGCCGGCTCGTTTGCACTGCAGTGTTGGACGAAGGACCGTGTGCAATCCTGTGTCCTTCTCAAGATGAACAATATCTCCGCCGTCAGGTACATAAACCATCTGGGTGGCTCCAGGTCCCGTGCACTGGCAAACCTTGCCAAGGGATGTTGGACTTTTTGCCTGGATAACCAGGTGTGGGTGACGGAGGAATAACTTCCGGGCCGAGTGAACGAGGTGGCCAATTGTCACTCCCGTCATCTCCTGGACGCCAGTGTTTGGAAATTGGACCCCGAGGTTTCCTCCCAACTGATGTTGTTCAGTCGACCTTTTTGCGTTGCTTCTGGATCATCAGTTACCAAAGTTCTTCAGCTGGAGACCAGGTCCTCTAGTGGAGGCAACGGATGCGTTCCTCCAGGACTGTCAGCTGGAACGGGGTTATCCGTTTTCCCCCTTGCTCCATGATCACGAGACTGTCTGCTCATGTGCGCCGACAAAAGGCGGTGGTGGTGCAGATCACCCCTGTTTAGAGATCTCAAGTGTGGTTTCCAGTTCTTCTGGATCTTTCCTGGGATTTTCCAATCCGACTCCCCCACTTTCCTCACATTCCTCTGGATACGAACCACAATCTCCACACTCTGGTAGTGGAAGGGACACGCCAGCTAATGGCCTGGCAGATCTCAGGCGACGCTGGTCACTCCCGGGCCTTTTGGGACACGCTAAGTCCTTATTATCTAAAGCATGGGTGGATAGTACGACCAAAAGATACCGTTCCATCTGGAATAGATGGCACCGTTGGTGTTTGCGACGGAGTGTTGATTCGGTGGGCGCAGACGTAGTACATGTTCTCAATTTTCTGGTGAGCCTTGTGGAGGAAGGGTTGGGTTACCGCTCTATCAATACTTTCAGTTCAGCGATCTCAGCAGGTCATACTCCCATCCAGGGATCCCCTGAGGAGGAACACCTGTTTGTGTGTAGGCTCCCAAGGGGCGTTCGTCTTTCCCTCCCACCGGAGCCACGCTACTCTACGTTGTTGGATATGAATGTAGTTTTCAATCTCTTCATGCCCTGGCAGCCGAATAGATTTCTGTCATGCAAAGAACTCTTGGCAAAATTGGCGACCCTCTTATGTCTGGTGTCTTGCATGCACGTGTCTGATGTACGAGCCCAAGACATCTCGGCCAGAGTCTTCTCCCCGTACGGGGTTTCTTTCACAGTCAGTGGAAGGACCAAATGCCATACCAGGGTAATCTCCTACCCAGCGTTTCGAGAGTCCCCAAAATTGTGTGTGGAACAGTGCCTCGGAGCATATGAAGAATTGACAGAGGAGGTCCGCCTTCGGGGTGAAAGAAAGCCATACAAAGAGGTTTCTTCACCCACCATAGCCAGATTGGTACGTTGGGTGATGCAGGAGACAAGGATTGACACCAAGAGGTTTGGGGCCCACTCAGCAAGGGGGGCTATGGCCTCTAAGGCATTTTCTCTCAGAGCACGTCTGGAAGATCTTATGCGCGTGGCCGACTGGTCCTCTGATTCGACCTTTAAGAGGTTTTACTTTAAGCCAGTGTTAGTGGTTGCTCAACTGGTGGTGGATAAGCTTTGAACTGGCATAATCTGAGCCTCCGGTCCTGACATAGAATGAAAATCAGCCTAGCTTTAGTACAGGTAAGTTTCAATTCTATTAAGGACACAGAGGCGAGGATTATCCCACCCGTCGATCAATGAAGATGCGGACCCTCACCGTTCTGGAGTAAGTACTTGATTATCAATGCCGGTTGCACTGTAGGTCAATTTAAATGTTTAATTACGTGTTTGGTAACTGCCTTTGACCTTGTATTGCTTAACATTGCCTGGTTTTGTGTTTGTACTGCTGACCTGTTTATATTGAGCTGGGTCTGACGCTGCCTGTTGTTACAGGAAATGATGGGTCCAAACAGGATGCGTTAGGTTCGTGATGGAGCTGTTCGCATGAAAAAAGAAGAGAGGAAACACAGTAGAGGGGCCAAGTGAAGGCTGGACTGTGAACAGATGGCTGGACTGTGAATAGATGGAACATTTGTGTTTCCTCCTCCCTGTTGTTCATGGGAGTAGTAGTTTGTTATATGTTTAAAAATGGCTGCTGAAAAATAAAGCGAAGGAAGAATGGCATAATCCTCGCTGCTGTGTCCTTAATTAAATTGAAACTTACCTGTACTAAAGCTAGGCACATTTTCATGCCAAGGTTGGATGGAGCACCTGCAAAAACTGGAGGACACCCACACACCCACAACCATGTGGTCAAGCCAAAATATTAGCAGGTATATTCCCATCCTGAAAAATGTTTTTGACTCATGTCAAGGGCAGGATTAACAATGCAACTAGTGGGTATTTTACTAGCATAGCCAATGTGTTCATATCAAAACCAGGGCAAAAAGATTGGAGAAAAAAATGCTTTTTTAAAAATTTTAGGATGCCCAAAGGTGATTTGCAATGGGCTGGAACGGTATTACAATAATTACCAACGGCTGAAAGAAATTCGAACATTTCACCCATCAGCATTTTCTTCTTTTTGATGAAACTCCCTAAGTGCGATGGGTATGCCCAGATGTGAGCCTTTCTTGCGCTTGGACATACAACGCAATCTGCACCTCAGTGAGGAGGCCTGACAAGGTTGAAACCAGTCTTGGATTGCTTATGTTCCTGTTGAGAGAGAACATGATGTGGCTGTATCAGCTGGGCTCTCCTTACCATAGCAGGGCCAAGACTGATTTGTGTATGGGATGGTCCCTGACAGTAGTGACACAGCGAACAAAAAGCATGGACTGGAATTCAGCTCAAGTAATTAAGTGGCTTAGATTAGTTCAAACATACCTCCAATAATTTGTTGATTTTCTCAATACAGCAAAAATCGAGAGAATTTATTGGGATACAACCGTTACCTGTTTTATCTTCAGACACACATATTTCAGAAATGTTAAAAGTAAAACTGAAAAAAGTGAAGATTAAACATATCAAGAGCTTAAGAAACTGGGTGGGTGGTAGCCGCGCGCTTTACAAATGGAATGGAATGGATGTCTAGATAGTTCCCCTGTCCAATATATGCCATCAACTCAGCCGAGTAAAATGTTTGGCACAATGATCTACTGTGTGAAAGGGGTTTATTGTATGGTGTGGTTGTTCGACCTTACTGAGTAATAAACTCACAAATCCGTCTTGGGTCAAGTCAGGCTCATTTATCAAACCGTAACTGAACCTTGGGGAGTTGTGGATTCTAGCAGTCAGGCTTTAACAAATGAACAAGTGCAAAGGAATTAAAAGTACCCAAATAGTTGAATAAAAAAGAAACACCACACTAAGGAATTCCAACACCAATTAATGAAAATAGATCTTATTTTTATGAATTTTTAGACACAAAAATGAACTAAATCTACCAGAGGGTCCCAGAAATATATTTAAGTAAATTATAACTCACCGCTTTTCACTCATGTTGTAAACAAGCATTGGTAACTACCATGGTTAATTTGAAAACTTTTATAAAGTTGTGTTCAGCTACTGCAGCCAGCTTTGGGTGGCCTACTCCGGCAGGGAGCGAGTTGCAGGGGCCAATAAGATTTGGCAGGACAAATATGTTGCAGTCAACGCCGTCTCCAGTCCAGTTCCAGGTTCTATGGGCGAAATGCCATAGACATCAAGGAAGCTATCCTGATTCAAGGGATACAGGATGCTAAAACACTAGAGGCTGCTGATTCAGTGATGGTGGCTTTCTTAGGGCCACCCCTTGGTCCACGAACACGTCAATGTTGATGTTCACCACAGGGGTTGATGACATTCAAAATTCAATTGTCACTGGTCTAATGGTCTCCGGTTACAGTCATACCAGCTGTTGCTTTTAACTAAGGCTTGTGTCCTGGCCATGGAGCCCCTGGCATGTGTGCTTCGCAGTCATGTTATAGAGTGGGGCATCGGTGTGCACACGCAGTGGCACATGGTGTACCTTCACGCAGACGATGCTCTGATCTATTTTTTCGATCAAGACGGGGAGCTCCGAGGCCTAGATGAGCTCTTAGACACCCATGCACAGATATCGGGCTTGCGGGTCAATTGGGACAAATCTGCCCTATTCCCGATGTCACCCATTCCACTTGCACACAGGCAGCGACAACCCCAGGCCACACTTACCAGAGCATATGATACATTTAAATATTTGGGTGTCCAGGTCTATCATTCCCCATCTGATCTGATAGACGGCAATCTGGGGAAGGCGCTCACCAATGCCAGAGCATCCCTCCCATTCTGGACCGCCCTTCCATTATCTCCTATGGGTCGGATAGCCATATCCAAACTGCTTCTCCTCCCTAGGCTCCTATATCACTTTGCCGTCCTCCGCTATAGACCGCCTCCGAAACTGTTTCATGATTTACGTTCCCTATTGGTTTCATTGATATGGGGCAGTTCCAGGGTGAGGGTAGCACTCTCAAAGCTTTACCTACCTATATCTGAAGGAGGACTGGGCGCACCTAATTACGAGTGTATGACGCAGCCGCTCAGCTCCAATGGCCCATGTGCTGACTCGCTAAGAAGAATCTAGCTGAACTTGATCCCTGTGCAATGACGTTATCAAGGTCAGATCTGATTGAGTGGCTCTCTGGCACACAAACTCAGTTCCAGAGGACAGAGGGTTGCACTTTGTTACGGGCGGCTCGTAGCACCTGGATACATTATGTGGCATCCAGGCGCCGCCCTCCCCTATATGCTCCAGACCTTCCCATTGAGACGGCTCCTGGTACTTTCACTCGTCTACGGCGCCCAGAACTGGCCGATTGGCAGACAGCCGGACTGACTACGTGGGGAGATTTATTTGTTGACTCTGCTTTGTGCGATTTTAATACACTGAGAGACGATTATGAAGTGGCACCCGGAACGTTCCTTCTTTATGCAACACTAACGCAACAGGCAATGCAAACCTGGGGGGATATAAATGCGACTCCACCGACTTCTGAAGCCCTGCAGACACTGCTGACGCATGGATCAGGCAGGAAAGCTATCACGGCTATATAAAACTCGCTAAGAAAGGATACAGCTCCCTCACTGTCCCCTTGCGAGAATACTGGGTAGCAGCACTCTCAGAGGCGCAACTAGAGCCAAATTTCGGGGGGGCTAAGAAAAATTTCGGGGGGGGGGCTGAATCATTAAGCAATAGGCAGAGTGGAGCTGCAGGGGCTCTTAGAAGGGGTGAAACAACAGCGAGGCCTTATTAACAAGTAAATGGTATTATAAAGACCTGTGAAGTGCTCGGGTGGGGCTGTGTGAGTGCCCTGGAAGCTGTCTCATCCCGGGCTGCCACACATGACGGGGGGGGCTGAAGCCCTTTCAGTCCAATGGGTGTTGTGCGCCTGAGCACTCTCTATCGACATCACTGACAAGCAATGGCAACAATGCATTTGAAACCCCAAGACTATCTCAACGAATGCCCGTCTGAAATTCACGCACTTTAACTATTTACACCACACGTACCTAACGCCGCACAGATTGGCGCGTATGTATCTGACCTCCACGGACATTTGACCCAGGTATCAAGCCACGGGTGCGAACTTTCTACACATGGTCTGGACTTGCCCCCGCATTGTAATATACTGGGGGAAGGTCTCTGATGTATTGTCTGCAGCAACGGGAACCACGATTCCAATTCAGGGGGTGCACTTTATACTAGGTATTACTAGAAGAAAAGCAGTCGTAAAAACCTTAATAAATTCATTGATCTGGCGATGGTTCTGACCAAACAATCCTTGTCCATGGCATGGGAATCCCCAACGGGCCCATCCACTAGACACTGGCTGCTAGCCCTTCGGCGTGCCCTGGTGGCCGAACACTATGTGACTACCATAGAGGCCAGCCTGCGGGAAGCAGACGATCGTGGGGGGCATGTCGTCGCCGCCGACACTGCGCCTGGCTAACATACCCTTGATCCCTACCATACCTGTGCTAGGACACGCCTATAGATGAAGAGCTGGGCCATATACACGTGGGAGCGGCACTCACACACTATAGTCCCCCCACCCGCCCCTCCCCGATCGCACATACTCATACGTGATGCAACACCTACTTTGCATAACCCCCCCAACACTCTGCTAACATAGTGGCGTCCACAACATCAGGTCTCTGATAGTTTACACTCTGCATAACCGACATACACAACGGGGCCATACTTGTGATACTTATAAGACAGACACATTAGGACAGTGGTGCTAGGTTTACTGGTTTATTTCTTTCATGTTATGTTTGGATATTGCTTTGAACAGTGTCATAAGCTGATAATCTTTGAAGTGAATTGTTGTTGTCATTGTTGGATAGTAATGTCGTACATGGCGTTGGCCCCCCCACCTAATAGCCACAATAATGCGAATGGGGTCTGTACCATCATTTGCACTTTAGTATGTCATAATCACAGCTGTATGATGCGCTGAGTATAAAACGAATTAAAATTATTCCAAAAAAGAAAACTAAGGCTAGTGTCCATCTTAGGTGACCAAACTGCTCTCCAATGACTTTCCTGGGTCCCCAAGACTTGGTTGCAACTTTTGGGTGTTGAGTTTTCCAGACTGAGCTTCAGCAGTCAGTGGCGCTCAAGTGATTGTGGCTATCAACTCAACAAGGCAGGCTTCTTCAGCTTGTGTGACCCTGGAGCTGTAACAGGAAATCAGCCAATTGACTCCTGGAGTTTACCTCTTCTGCCTGGGGCTCAGAGATGACTTTTCCTTCAGCAGAGTACCACAGGCACAGAGTTCTCTTTGCAAGCCCAAGGATCAACAGATGCAGTCCAGTCCTGGGTGCTGCAGCTCTTTACCTGGCCCAGGGAGCAGCAGGGCAGGCTTTCTTCAGTCTTCTCCCCAGTGTAGACATGATCTGAGGTCTGAGTGTCAGAGATGCCATTTTTATGACCACAATCTGTCCTCAGGGGATGTGTTGCCTGCTACCCAATGGGCTACCAGTCCCCCCGCATGATAATGACTTCCTGCAAAGTGTGGCATCTAAGTCACCCCAGAATACAATATTCTGCCCACTCCCAAGATGTCAGAACCCCTTTCTTGGTGTGTGGAGCTTGGTAGACCATCCTAGGCTGCCCTTTGTTCTGGTAGACAGGTTGGCATCAAGGACAGAGAGTGGGAAACCATTGACAAATGAGTATTTCCCATGGGTATGTAGCCATCAGGTAGCCACACCATTTTTTATATAATTTGTATTATTTTTCAGTAGGTTAATATGCAGAAAGCAAGGAAAACATTCTGTAACATGCATCATCATCGGGACTCCTTTACCAATCAATCCATATTTTCAACATAGCAGGTACAAAACTAGCAGGATGCTATCACCCATGTAGCGGTCACAAGAGTAGGCTAAGTAGAGCTCCTGACATGTTACATCAAGCGTTGACATTGCAGTACAGTCATATATTGGCTGGGTGCCTGGCATGAACCACAACAACCCCTGCATACGACACACAATTCTAGAAGATGGTGGAAATCACATTGTCCACCTCATGCTTTTGTAAATTTTCTTTTGTATATTTTTGGCTCAGAGGCCATACACCAATCCAAATTATTGCACCAATCTGCAGACCTATAGGTTACTTACTGCCCCATAGTCCGGCTAGGTCTCATCTGGCTATTGCCAAACTAGTCTTGCAGAGCAATTTTTTAAATATTTCTGTGGTGGGTGATCTCCTGATATACTCAACATAATGAGCACATTCCTCTCTACTTGTATATCTGAGACCACTGAGAGTTGCTCAGCCACTTTTCTTAAAACTCTGTAACTTTGGAACACTTCCACCATGTTTGGGAGAAGGTCCATCACATTCCCTCAGACATGTACATGGTCAAACAGTTTGGTACAAAATTTTCAGTGTAAAAAGCTTTAGCTGTACCATCTGGAATCCAGTCCTTACTGCAATATCACTGGGGCGTCATTTAGCCTCATCTCAGTCTGGATCGTCTAAGGCACAAAGTCTATCTCCCACTTAGATTTCACCTTTAAGATTTTAATGAAGGAGTTGTTAGTGTTTTGCATATTTGGAAATTCTCTTTACACACATTGGGCTCCACCAATACCCTACAATATTGTTTGGATGCCATTCATGACTCCTTTGTATCTTTAGTGGAATCCTCTTCATAAGTCAATGCTGGGTAAAGTTAACTGTTAGAAGGATTTAATGCAAAGATGGATTAGAATCTGTGGACATCAAGACCAGCTAGCAGACAGAAAGAAACTGAAAGCAATAATCCTTTGAACTTCAAAATTAGTCAAAAGCAACCCCAGGGCCCCCTTCCCTGGGCCTTGCCATACTTGACTCTGACTGCAAGACCCAATGGAGGGAGCATCCTCCCTGGGCCTCCCAGCACTGGACCATGGGGAGAAGCCCTCCCTCCCTCAGCCTTAGAGCGCCGGGCCAAGACTAGGAGCCCTCAAGGGCAAGAATTAACCTGCCACCTTTGTCAATATGTTTTTAAAGTGAACTACATATTCCTCACCTCACCCACTCCATGCCCAAGTCTCAAAAAGAATGTTGTGTAGTGGGAAAGTTATATGTCTTAAAACAAGCAGTCCTGTGTTGTAATCTTGGTTCTACTACTTAACCAAATTGTTTGCTTTTGGACAAATCATGTTCTACTTGGGTTCCCTTGTCTGCAATTAGCTCATGTACTGACTCGCTAGAATCTGAATGTAAAGGTTTTAGTTTGCTCGTTTAGGGCTACTTCATTCTCAGTTTTTACATTCTCTGTGTTAGCACCTCTAGAGGAAAATGACTACATTGGCTTGTATAGGTCACCACCTCCTCTACCAGTGACCATGTTACTAAATACAGGACCCTCTCACCTCGACACAGTGGTTGTTTCCAGTACAGGCACTGGGTCATCCCACTGGATTGGGCTGCTGGGTGCTCCCTAGTGGTTTGTTTGTTTTGCCTCCTGATGTTAACTAGAGTACTAGCTCCATTAGTCCTTTGACAAACAAAAAGCACAACATTAGGCATCCCATACTAGCTCACTGCAGAATGCAAGACAAAAAATAAAAAAAATGTGGGGCAAACCTGCCAACTTACATTGCTGGGCCTCAGATCTCTGGACTATGGCTGCAAGATCATGGTTGCAAAGACTCATGGAAAGGGGCCATAGGGTTGCCAATAGAGCACTGTGCCCTGGTGCATGCAGAGTAATCTGCCCTCCCCTGTCCACTAGCTGGACACTAAAATACAGATACGTGTTGGTGCACTGGACATATAAAGCCCCTGAGCCCCGATGCCACTGCACCATTGCACTATTAATAGTTACGCCATTGAGTGAGGGCCCTTCCCTTAAGCCTTGCAGCCATGGTCTAGTGCTGCCAAGCTTACAGGAGAGTGCTTCCTCGCCTGGGCCAAGCAGCAATGCACCTCCTGCACCACTGATAGCTATACCCTAGAGAGAAGCCCCTTCCCGTGACTCGCATTCATTGTCCAGCGCTGCAAGGCGCAGGGAAGGGCAGCCTCTCCTGGGTCAGGCAACCCTATGCAGGTTCACTTTTAAAGTCTGTTCATATGATTCAAGTCAACTATACATTGTGTATCTTTTATGACTGTGCAAAACAGTCAAACTTTTAACCCCTCATGCGTTTCCCCATAGGATTTGGATGCCACCTCGAGTTTCTCTGCTGAGGTTTAAGGTGTCACTGGTTTACCCGATGACACAGGTAAGCTACATTCACAGTTAATCAGCATATTGATTGATTACCTATATGATTTATTGATGGGTTCAGTAGCGACCTAGTAATGAACATCTAGTGCTTAAGTTTGTATTCCTGTCCTATGAGAGCGTTGAGATAAATGTATGTTCAAACCAACCTAACACATTGTCTCTTTTCAGGTATTAGACTGACCATGGAAATTGTGCTTGAGTTGCAAACCACTCTTACCACTGGTTGTATATATTTTCCACTTACTGAATTTGGCATTTGTGGGAAACTTCACTCCATATTTGTCTTTTTCACATCAGTCCTAAAGAAAGCCGCCACACCTCTACAGAGGGTATGAGGCTGAAACATGTCAACCCTCCACTGCTCTATTACAGGTTGATCATAGTCTCACGTTTTAATCCTGAACTCTGGATGCCCCAATAAAGCTTTTTTGGCATACCAGAGAGTCAGTTGTAGCTCACACACACTCTCTTTTCTCTTCCTCTCACCACACCCTGCTCATGTACAGGTTTTAGGATACCTCCACTTTCTCACAAACAAAACATCCCAGAGCTCCTCCCTCTCAGAGAGGGGGTTGTAGCCTGCATTGCGACTAGGTTCGCAATGCGAGGAGGTTACCCAATGATGAAGCATGCCACCCTCGGGTGGGTGAGGGAAACCGTCCTCTAAAAGGGACACTTCAGCACTCTTCTCTTTAATACTGAGACCCAGGGGCAATTTTTGTGCTTTCTAGTTGTGATAGAGGAGAGTCATCCCCTGCTTTCTTAATAACTCCTCAGGCCTCCTCTTTGTGTGTTGACTACTTTCCACATACTCCGAAGTGACTAGTTCTTCTGCCCGTTAGCAGACTCCCCACTGCCAGCCATTGCTTCACAGATGGAGAATTACACGATTTCCAAATTATGCTTAATATTCTTTTCACTAGCAATAATGCTCTTAGCAACCAGAGCAATCTCTAATTAAGGAAAACAGAATATTTGTTGTTGTCTCTGTTTATTTTCTCTCTCAGTGTACAAGATATAATTTTTCTGATATCTGTAGCGATAGAACAGCTCCCTTCCACTCACAGTACAAGAAATGCGGGTTGATCAATGCAAGACTGAATGAATGAAAGAATTAACGACAATTTGTACAGCGATCTCAAATGCGGTCAGCCGCGTATGGAATATGACTGTCATAAGGCAGAAACTGATGAATTTACAAGGAGGTAGAGGAAGAAAGAACATTTCTTAAGTGCACTGTGAGGGGTGACGTGGTTCACACGAGACTGCAGGTGAATGGAAAGCGAGTGCCAGATATCTGTAGTCATATGTGAGAAAGATCTGGCTAGGCCACGCAGCCCGGACTGGCCCTACAGGGCATCAGAATTTCCTCAGGAAGTTGTCTTTGGAGCAGGTTAGGGCTACTTTTCGTGCTGGGGCAGTGGAAATTGCTCAGCGGTGGTTCCTT
Organism: Triturus cristatus; assembly: GCF_964204655.1. Lineage (NCBI taxonomy): Eukaryota > Metazoa > Chordata > Amphibia > Caudata > Salamandridae > Triturus > Triturus cristatus. The sequence continues at coordinate 511,210,277 of NC_140581.1, read as the reverse complement.
CGTTCGTCTCTGAGCAGTGCAAAAAGGAAAAATAAAAATAAAATGAGCACAAAGTTATTATCATTTTATTTTTCAGTGCTAAGCCAGGGCGGGGAAGGGCTGTGCTATCCTGATGGACAGCAGCAGCTAGCAGGGAGGAGTGGTGGGCACCGTAAGTGCGCATGACGGTTTGGGACGGCCAAACCGCCATGCACACTTAGCATTTCTCCACCTAGCTGGGTTGCACAGTTGGGTGTAGAACAGTCCCAGGCTTCCAGGCACTGTCTGAACGGCAAACCAGGCCGCTCAGACCAATCACAGCACTGCTGTCATGCTGGTAATACGCTGATGTCATGCTGGTAATAGTATTACCAGCATGACAGCAGCGTCGTGATGGCTTATGGGAGTCTGGGAGCCTGTGTGCTGCCAAAAGTCAGGTACAGAAGACGACGGAGGAGAGGTGGCAGCCATACACAGGTAAGTGATTTTAATTTTTGCTTTTCAAACCTCACCCCTACCCCCCACCCAGGCTGCCACACGACTTCTGGTTACCAGCAGCAGTTACTGCAATTGCTGCCTGCTGACCACACATCCTACTCGCTGCGCTTAAAACCAACAACAAAAGCAAAGAGTTTTAAAGTGCGTGCTGTTGTCAGTGACCATTGTGGGCTTGCATGCACTTTGAAAACCATTTGGCTTTTTTCAATTTGTTCTACAGCTGGACTGAAAGCGTAGCAATTGCCTCCCAGTTCTAGTTTTACAGCTGGACTGGAAGAGTGTTAATTGCCTCCCGGTTCCTGCCTCCCTCAGGGATGAAAAAGGTAAGCAAATGACAAGTGCTAGTAGAGGTGGGCGAGCCAACAAATTAACGGGAGAGTCGAGACAGAGCCGAGGTAGGCGTCCAGCTAGGCTCTAAGCTCTAAGATCCTGTGCACTAACCGAAAGATTGAAATATTTAGCATGTAAATCATGCAACAAAAACATGATTTAAAAGCATGAAAAATTCTCTTCAAAATTCAAAAAAAGTATGTTCTTTAACTTGCAGATTCTTATTACTTTAGTACATCAGATTTTATCACTGAATTGAGAAGGTTTTATTAAAGATGATAGTGTTTAAACATAAACTTAGAAGCATTCCTGTCCCCACTCTGACGGCAATAACCTTAGTAAACTAAGAGACAAAACAGCTGTCCACACTGTTTATGTGGCCTAGACTCTTACTATACATGGTTGTTGGAAAACGAGGCAGTATCTGTGAGGCCTGCACAAATAACATGACTACATTTGTCCTGCACTGGGAACCAAACACCCAATTGTAGCGCCTGACTCTCAGAGGGTAGCGTTGCGGAGCAGTCTATTGCTTACTCAAGGGAGGTTGTGTGGCTAGTAATCGCCATTTGCAGGTGCGCAGAAATAACACCAAAAAAAAATAAAAAATACAATAATAGAAATAAATAAATGGGGAGAGGAGTTGGCCTAACGGCTAGGGCGCTCGACCTCGGATCTGGGGAACTGGGTTTGAGTCTCGGTAATGACACTGAACATTCTGTGATTCTGGGCAAATCATTTAATCTCCCCGTGCCTAACAAAAAATGTATGTGTGTCCTCATGTAACATAACTGGTGCTATGTAAAGCGCTCTGATACCCGATTGGATTCGGGTCAAGTTCGCGCTATATAAAACTCTGCAAAAAAGAAAAACACTCAATAATTGATTGTCCAGTCGGTACTTAGCTTTGTAAGAGCACATTTATTAAACACACACACTACTCAATACTATGCACCAATTTACAAATATACATAAGCTGTTGGAATTACTTTGTGACATTGCATAACATCTCCACCCCTCCCATGTATGCACATCATCTTGCCCTCAATGCAGTTAGTTGAACATAACCTGGGGCGAGGGCCCTGCGCACTGGCACCCTCCCAGTGGTGACCCACCCCATTATCTCAACAAGCATTTAAAATAGGTAACCCTGCCTTGGTGACACACAACCCTAACTGAGCATTTCCTACTGACCATAAAGTATACACCTCTACATCTTAGGGGCTAGCAGTCTGGGTTCTTCACCTAAGCGCAGAAGCAAGAATACATGTTTAAGCATCACTTTAGATTGGCAATACTCATCAAATTTGGGGATCATTAGAATGTGTTGCACTTACATCACAGATGAAATCACAGGATTACGCATATACAGCCAGACACCCTAGCAGGCTTGTCTGGCAACATAACCCCACTTTGCTTATGACATCACCTTACACAGGTACTTCACATTACACATGTGACCTTCAGTCCCTCTGAAAGAAATAACATTAGTAAATGCATTATGGGTGCAATTACACCTCTTCACCTCCAGGGGATGCCCTTCTCCAGACATCCCCAACTCAGCCCTTCAACCCTTGGCGCACTTCTCAATTTTCCTCCAGCTGTAGAACAAAAGTTCCATCCCAAAAGAAGTTAAAATGCTGGCTGAGCCTTTGAGGGGTTATTCTTTTCAAGTCCCCAGGAGACATTAGGGAGGGACTTCCGTTTTCGTGCTGGGGAAGACTGCGTTGCTCCTGCAGCTCCCCCTGCACCTTTGCACACGTGTAGTGGTGACCCCATTCTCCTGGGGCCACCACAACCAGAGGAACCACTGTTTTTCCCTTGAAGGCCGGTCCAGGCCTGCAAGGCATTATGGGCACTTTTGCATTTATGAACAGCAGCTCTCCCGCTGCTGCGGGGAGAGCCGAGATGTGGGCCTCTGGCCGCTTTGGCTGTCCGTTGGAGGGACCGGTCCCACCCGGACCCCCAGGTAAGTGTTACGGCTCAGGGAGCCCACCACCGGCCTCTCAAGCCCATTTTCTGGGGGCCCGGTCCCACCCGGGCCCTTGCCTCACACTCTGTTCTTTCGGGGCCCTGGTCCCACCTGGGACCCCCGCATGCCTTCTCTGTTGGAGGGCTGCCCGGGGAGCCCACCCCCGGCTTCCCCCGCCGGCTCCCTCTGTAGCCAGCACCCTCGCGTGCTGCCGAGGGAGCCGGCCCGTCATTTCTGGTCTGCCCGCTCCGGCAGACAGACACGGAGTCTTCCGTTGTTCCAGCTGGACCTCGGGGGAGTGCGGCGGCACTCCCCCAGCCTCCTCCTTCTCGTCTGGGCCCGGGGATGTGGTCCCGGGCACCCGGACATCATCGGGGGGGGCACGACGCCGCTCCCCTCCATCCCTTTCACTTCGGGGCCCGGAGAAGGGGTCCCGGGCCCCTCCTCCTCTTCACGGGGAGCGTGACGGCCTTCCCAATTGCTCTTTTTCGGCAGGGGCCAGGGTGGGCTACTGGCCCCCGTGAGGGATATCTTCACGGGGAGCGCGATAGCGCTCCCCGACTTTGCTTCGAGGCCCGGGGATGGGGTCCCGGGCCCCTAAAGACCTCTCTGCGGGGGGCACGACGGCGCTTCCCGCCTCCTCCTTCACCGACACCTGCTTCGGATCCCGGGCCCCTATCCCCGTTCCCAGGAGGGGGCGTCGGCGCTCCCCTGCCTCCGGGTTCGGCTGGGGCCAGGGTGGGCTCCTGGTACCCCGTGAGGACATTTTTCACGTGGAGCGCGACGGCGCTCCCCGACTTTCACCTCTTGTGGGGGCAGCCCCCGGGACTTGACTCACCCCGGGGGCCCATTCAAGACCAGCGGCGGAGCCCCACGCACTTTGTTGTCGGTCTTCTTGGAGGTCAAAGGTCGCCTACCTTCTGGGGGCATATCTCAGCCCCCAGGGTACTGATCTGCCCCATTTTCTCCTCCTCTTGCTCCTGGTGGCGCTCCCCAGCCACTGGGAGCACTCTCCTTCGTCCTCTGGGTCTCCAAGGGGGTGAACTCAGCAAGGAGCGGTCTTCACTGCCTCCCTGCGCCAGACTTTCGCCTGGCTCTCCTCAGAGGCCCCTCTTCTCCCTGCGCAGAGGCCCCTGCTTCTGCGCACTGGTCCTTGACTCTTCTCCTGGTGCTGTTCAGGATTCTGGGACAGTCAGGGGGTTCCTCCTTCCAACTGCCCATTGCGCCAGGCTCCAGCACCCTCTGCCTCAGCAGACCACATGCCAGAAAGAGCTTCTCTTCCTGTGAAAGTTCTTTTAAGATGTTGGGGAGGAGGCTGGCAGGAAGTCTCTGTTTGTCCTATCACACAGCGACATATCACTTCTCTGCTCCCTCCTTCCTGCCCAGGCCTCTGGGTTGGTTCAAGATGGCGTCGTCCAGGGTCTCCTGCCACATGGTCTCTGAAAAAGCCCCTTCCCCCCAGGGCTGCCTTCTCCCTCGTGCAGCCTGGTGCCTGGCACCCAATGATAGCGGCTGATGGATGAGCCGGTAGCTCCACCCATCTTCTCTTCCTTGGAGAGGAGGCCTTAGCTCATGGAAGAAAGGTTATCAATCCAGCCTGCTGAGGGCAGGCCCCAGCCAGGCCTTGGTTATGGCTGACTCAGAGAAATATGACATTTCTGGATGACCCAAAAGCAGTACAAATATGACTTTGGACTCTGCAGAATACTTCTTCTCACACACGTTACAGTGGACTTTGGTGCATGTCTGGGATTTGTGGGCCCTATGAAAGTAAAACTAGCCCATGTGCTCCCTATCCCCTTAAGAGGATAATGGAATTAACACTGTAAAGCACACTGACTTTCCCTGGCATATTTCTTCCCACTGTATAAAGCCTATTCCATGTCACCACCCCATTCTGCATAAGTCCTGCCACACCAGTCTATCTTGTATCTGCTCTGGGGCTGCGCATGCCAGGAATCTCCCCTGTTCAGCCCGCACACGTGTGCACACGCATGTACACATATGTCTGCATGTAACTAGCCCGGTGCCCCTTCCTCCTGCGGCTGCGCAGCGGCCTGATCAAGCCAGGAGGACACCAGTAAAATCCCCTTGCAGTCTCTTTTATTATGAGTTCACTGTGGGTAAGTCCCAAGTTATGAGGCTCCCCCACAGTAAAAGCTCAACAATTAGGTGCTCAAAAAGCAGAAAAATCCGGGCGGCCCATAGTGTCAGAACCACCTTCTAACAATGGTGCAATATTATCAGGGGCGTTGGTTGAGATTTTAAAGTGGTGGGGCGCAAACGAATTCGCATACAGCACCGTAGCGAGCGAGCGCAGCGAGCGAGCCTGAACCCCAAAAGGGGGGTTTGGGGGGGTTACCCCCTCCAAGAAAATTTTGAAAAAAAAGAAGAAAAATCGTGCATTTTCAAGCAAATTTGAGAAAGCAGGAAGGTTAATAAAGCAATTGTGAAAGTGCAGTTATTACATTAATAGATGGCATAACATAGGTAGCTGCTTATTCAGTATTACCACAGAGCTTCATACATTCTGTCCTATTATGCTCAGGTGCTGAATTCAGACTATAAGACTCATGGAAATCTCAGCTCTAAGAGTAGAAGAAGTTGCACAGCAGTGTAATGGTTGCCAGGCTCGTTCCGCAGGTGGCGGAGCGTGGTATTAGCATTTTGTGCTTAACGCCACGCTCCGACATTCCCTTGTAAATATGCCCCTAACTGTGCTAGTAATAAATATCACTGGATTGTAATTAACAGCTCTGGGAAGAGAATACATGTGCTAGCATATGACAAATTCTCCAAGCCAGGAGAAAGTTTACAAGGTCCAGAGTAAACATTAAATGTCACTGAGCCAGGAATAAATTAAACGGAATTGCAACACTCTAGGCGCGCTATCACAGAGGAACTAGATGTCACCAAAAGACCCACGTCAGCGGACCAAGAATAAAATCATAAACAGATTCGCCGGGCCAAGAATAAACATCCTTGGACCTTGAATAGATGCGCCATGGGGGAGACAAGTTGTTGAACCGGAAACACATGTCGATAGACACAGTTAGTTAGCCCAGAGACACAAGTCACTGGATCGGCGACACCTGGCATGGAATAAAAATAAATGCTCCACTGGGTTGTGAATAATGTTGCTTGGAGGGACATAAACTTCACTGGGTTGAGAATAATAAATATTTTGGACTCTGATTAATACACGTCAATGGGCTGGGCATACGCATCACTGGGCTGGAAGAAATTTCACTGGGCCAGGAAAAAAAAAATATTCTTTGGGCTGATGGAAGTTTCAGAGAGCTACGAACAAAGAACATTCTGCCGTAAAACACGGGCGGAAAACCATTAATACGAACAAAGGGCATAGCTGAACGAGAAATAATTACATAGCCAAAACCTGTTCCTTTACAGCAACTTAAAAGTGCCTTTACTCCCCATATTAAAAATAGATGACTCACAGAATTCGTTTAACCCGTGTGGAATAAAAATATGCATAAGATTTAAGAATGTAACTGTTCAATTACGGAGGCATAACAATGGGCAGTCAGCTCTTTGTTTTGAAATGAAAGCAACCACTGCAAGGGGTTGTCACATGGTCAGCGCTCCGACTCCCTTTGATTGCTGGTCTCATTTGGCCATAGCTTTGCATCAAGGTTCACCCAGGGGCTGTGGACATTACTGTCACCTTATTTGTTGCCCTGTCTGTATGTGCGAGAATGAAATTAAAACCGGCACGGTGCTGCTCGTGAAACGGGCGCCGCGCTGGTAAAGCATGTTCACAGTTATTTTTAAAAAAATACAGTTTGATGAGCTACGAAAGGTGTGGCTCGAGTCGGGAGGGAGAGCAGAGAAAGTGGGATGCAGCAGCTGGGAAAAGACACGAGAATGAAAGTAAAAGCAGCGCGGCGCTCGTGAAACGGGCGCCGCGCTGGTAAAGCATGTTTACAGTTCTTATTAACATATGGAGCAGGGCAGTTTCTGATATTTCAAATATCTTAACTAACTAGACACCCTCTGCGGAGGAACGCGAGTGTAAACATTACGAGGATGAAATCATTATAAGGAAGGGCGGCTATCACCTGGGTCGCAGGGGACCCTCCTATCCGGGTGACCCCCCCCCCGCGCCGGTCTCCCTCTCGCCAGTGGCGTAACGAACGTGGGTGGGGTATGCAAAGTACATGGACGCCCCCCCCACGCTCCGGACCCAAACAGGAGCTCTCAGGCTCGTCCCTGCACAGTGCTGGAGGGGGCCCTCTGGAGCTCGCCCCCTCCCGTCCCGCGGTCCAAAGAAACTCAGACGGACACCGCGGTTCCACCCTGACCATCGACTCACTGAGCTGCCTGAGCCTGCCTCCATTTCCAAGCACGGTTCCTAACACTTACAAATTATATTTTATTTAGGTAGAGACAACCCCAGTCACACTTGATTACCAGAAAAGTCGTTGATATTAATATGAATGTCTAAATAATGAGGTATTTTTTATATACCGCGTCGTGCAACCGTTCTGCCTCTTCTAGGTGCCGGATCTTATTTCATGACACCCAAATTATCGACCTCAGAAGGATGGAAGGCTGAGTTGGTTTTCACAGTGTTCGAACTCATCTCCTACAGCAGCTAGAGTTTAACTCGCTGAGCCATTCTGAGAATTTAGATTCCAGTCAGCCATAAGGTTTGGAAGCTTATAGCGACCACCTACCCCTTATAAAGTATAAACCGAGCAGGCTAGTAGTATCATGTTTAATTCACAGCGCTACGAAGCGCTACGAAGCGCTTGAAGCTGTGTGACAGTAAAGTGGAGACGCAAACGATGTAGAAACGAACATTTACGTAACTCCAAGGAGGGAGCCAGCTTTTATTAGTAGTAGTACAAAAGTCACCCAGGGTCTTGGGAGCCCAGATAAGTTCCTAATGGTGCTGTCTCAGGCGAGACGCCTGGGATGTCGTATTTCGGTCTTTGAACCATGAAGGTGGCAGAGATCTCTCCCGGCGCTGGCAAGTACAGTACAAGGCTGACAGGGCACGAGGTGACAGCGCCCTGATAGATTTATTTATACGTGCTTATCGGAAGTGAAAGGAATGCGAGCGACACTCGATGTGCTGCTCCTTGAGAGGTGTTCACACCGGCCACCGGCCGTGGGGGGGCTGGAGGCCTCGCCGCGGGGGAGGAAATAGCCACTACTGGAGGAGGAGCTCACCTTGACATCTAGCAGGGCCGTCCGAGCCCTTATAAAAAGTCAGCCGAGAGGGCTCGCGCACCACACTCAACGCGTCATTGAACCTGCTTCCTGCACTGACAAGCCTCAGGTACACTGGTGATGAAAGCCCTGGCGCTCCTCCTGGCGCTGCTCTGCAGCCTGTGCTCTGCGGCAGACAGCGGGGAAGGTAAGACGCGCGCGGCGCTCTGTAGTTTGAACTCTTAGAAATGCCAGGCAGGGTTGTAGGCATACATTATTGTGACCATTACATAGCTAAGAAAACAGGTATCACTAGTTTGGACAGTCATGGATGAAAAACAACGCAACACGTCTTACGGTTCAACCTGTACAAGGGCCGCCCTCAGGAAAAACCTCAGGCCACACGTGTCGTAGGATGACCACGTGTACACAATTTCCCTCCGTCCACAGTCCGTTGCGGCTGAAATCCGTTGTCCGGTTTGATTCCTTTAAGTACACCGCCACGCGAGGTGTGTGTGGCGCGGTGACGACGGACTGCCAGTGCGCTCCTGCTAACGTTGATGGCCAATCACTGTTCGCATAAGCCACAGTGATTGGCCATACCTTGCGTGGCACCCAATGCCTGGTTTGCAGGCTGCGCGGTGTCTCTCAGCCAATCCAGAGACGCTGCAACATTAGCAGCGCCTGAATTGGCTACAGCACCGTGGGCACAGATAGGGCTCGCCCATAGGAGAGACCGGGGGCTGCTGCATGAAGCAACCCTCGGCCTCTCGGGTCCCCCTCCCTCGCTCTCCTAGCCACTGGCTGACTGGCTGACAGTGCGCATGTTTGGCAGGGTCATAACCCAAACTCGAGTATGCGCCTACGCGCCGCTGGCCTTCAGTGTGCACTGTCACTCAAACGGAGTGCTCGCCCCCGGCCCCACCCCCTTCATCGGCCGGTCCCACGCTATTGTAAGGAAAGGAAAACTGACAGCGCTGCGTCACTGCTAGTAACGTGAGCACTGCAGCCGCGGGTCCAAGCAGGGCTGGCTGGTGGGGCTACGCCCCTACGCCCCAATGGACGCACCGCGGCTGAATATTATAGTCTATTAAACCAAACACAAGGGATTGTAGAATGGCCCATAGTCTGTACTCAGGTATTTGAAGGCGCTCTCATAGGTAATAATAAAGAAAAAGTAGGCTCTTTGAAATAAAATATTTGCCTAGGATCACATTATTTGGAGCAGTGGGAAGCTTGGATTGATCCCTGATTTTCGGGTTTATCTGTGCAATTCAGCCACCCGATGGGTATCACTAGGTCCTGTTTATGCTTTATTTTTAATTCTTGGTGCATGAGGTTGGAGCGTGGTGGCAGGCAGAAGACACACATGAGAAGCTTGGCTCGCTTTGGGCACTAGGGTGCAAGGGTGCCGCAAGCCTGGCTTGAACAGTGACTCAACCAACCTTTAACTGCAACGTTTCTGTAAAAAACTGCCAGGGCATTGTCAGTCGGGATATGCCTGAAACTTGGCAACTGAACAGATGTCATGTTATGTTATGTGTATTTGTAAATCGAACTATCACCAGCAAGGGTATCCTGGTGCTGAAGAGGTGTGTGTGCCTAGTGATGATTAATTGAAAAGCCAGGTATTCAGCTTCTTGCAGAATTCAACAAGAGAGATGGAGGCTCTGTGGTGGAGTGGGAGGTCATTCCATGCTTTAGGAGCAATGTAAGAGAACGCCCGTCCTCCTGATCTGATTCTTTGTGTGCCTGGGATGTGTATGAATGCGAGTTCTGCAGAGAGAAGGTATATGGGTAGTTGATGGAAAGAGACGTGACTGTTCAGGTACGTTGGACCTAATTTGTGTAGTGCCTAGAATGTGTGGTGAGGTGTTTGAAATGAGTGTGTTTATGTATCAGGCGCGAGTGGAGCTGCGTGAGGTGTGGTTTGATGCATGTTCTATGTGGGACTTTCCACCGTTGTCTCAATGAGGCCAGTCCACTGTGAAGCAGGCTGATAAAATGTAGTCAGACTATGCTTGGCACATTACTCACCCTTCCTCAACGCCACCAACCCTTTCAGAGACACCAGCCCATGATTTAATATTGCTGAGGCAGTCGGACAGGCAACAACTGACTCCAGGCTCCCCCACCTCAGTTTCACCATCCTTTTAGAGGCACTGACCTGTCCTAAAGTAGGGCTGGAGGACAGTCAGCCAAGCTCTGGTGAACACCTGACTGACCCTCCTCAATCCTACCAGCATTCCAGAGGCATTGGAACATCTGGCATGAAACGTCCTCATTGAGAGCCAGGTGCCTGGATGAATCTCCGCGGCCTTAGTAATATCACAGGAGATTAAGCTTTCCAATTTCTAAGATCCTGCTGCATTGACAACTACTATAATCTAAGTTATCAGTGAATCTCAGGTTCAGAACAGATCACTAATTTGTCCAGAAGACCATATTTCAAGACAGGAGAGTAAACTCAGGGGTAAGATACCAGGCTGGGTATTGTAGGCGCTGGAAAAAAAAGTGTTCGGGCTTCAGGTCATTTAACAGAAACTACAGAAGACAGCCTTATCCTTTCTTTCATCTGATGATGATAAAAAATGCACCATCCGATGGGGCAACAGTACCTTCTGATAGCAGGAAGCCCAGACATTGGAGAGTGGGTACTATTGAGAAATCACTTAGTTGCATCTGGTAAAATCTCTTGTGTGCTAATGCAACGGCAGCAGAGAGGTGAACGCCACTCATTGATATAATGCTTTCGGTGCAAAAGTTGTTCGTATGCAAAATAAATGTGTTAGTTACGCTGTGAAAATAAACCCGTTTCCAGCATTTAAAGTGTCACAAATGCTTGGGGGCATCCCACGAACCTCCTTTCCAGGTTTAAAAATGAGTGTTAACATGCAAACAAATGTATGCTTTACTGCGCTCATAGCATTAAATAAACATGGAAGCATACATGTTCCCATACTGGTTAATGACTACAATTTCAGAGGAAGAAGTTTTCTACAAATCTGAGTAGAAAGAGAGAGAGCCGCAAGACCAGTCCAGTAGCAGAACTGTTCTATACAAATGAGAAACGTGTAATAAAAAGCACCATTTCCGCATTTATTTCCAAATGTATTTGTCTGGAGCTCCCCAAACCCCACCCCCTTCCAGTGGTGGGCTCACTTGCGCACTACGTGCAGTCTGCAGCTGCTGGCTCCCAGTCCGAGTGGGGGCTTGGGGGGCAGCCGAGCACGGCGAGGTCTGCCCCCCGGGCAGATTGGGAAGGGGGGGCACTGGCCGGCGAGCGGCCATTTTGTATGTTTTGGGCTACATTGGGACTAGCCCAATTGCAGCCCAATATGTTTAGAAGTAGCTCAAGGGGTATTTAGCCCATTTTCGCGCTTTCCCAGCCACCATTTTAGGTTTGGTGACCTGGTGGCTGGGAGCGCAGTGCTAGATAGGTTTTTTGTCCCCGCCCTCCCTCCCCAGTTTTTAGGTTATTGGGTAGTGGCGTTTTTTATGGCTTTCTAATTTTTGATTTGGATTTTTTGTTGGCGGCATTTGTTGGAACAGGTACATAGGGGTTGTATATATTGTATGTGTTGCTTGGAACAGGTGCAGGCGGGGTGGTTGACAGTTGGCCGGGATTGGCTGTAGTTTTTTGTTATATGTTGGTAGTTTGTGAGCAGGAGCAGAGAAAGGGTAACCAGGTAGGATAAGTTTAGATTAGAGGTTGGTTAGTTACAGTAGCACAAAGGCAGGTAGGGATTAGGGTCAGGGGAGGTTAGGATGTAAATGCTAGATTGTGTAGGATTGGGTAATATTATGGTTATGGAATGTTATGTTGTATTTTGTGGGGTGGGGGATCTGATGTGGGGATCGTAGGGGTGGGGGGAGAAACAAGGGGTCAGGAAATTCTTGTATAGTGAGGGTTTTAGTTTCGGAAGGCAGTTGCCAAGAGATGAAATTGTGATATGCACCTGTTTCAATAAAGCGGCCTTTTTCACACACAGAAAGTTGGTCTCGTGTCGGCTTGCTCCCCCCCCCCCCACTTATCTCCCAATGGACAGGCTGAGGGGCATAGAGCTGGAGTTTCTAGTAAGATTACCATTGAAACGTGCTCGAACAGCCGCAGGGCCAGTGTCGGGAGTGGCCGTGCGATAAACGCTCTGTTTTTTACAGACATCCCACCTGTGGGAGGGAAGCAATGAAGATTAAAGACATCTTGGAGGGGTGTTCTCGGCGCGAGTGGCCTAGTCCCCTCTAGCGGCCATGTCCTTGGTGAAGAGCAGTCTATTAACATAGCGTGTTTCTGTAAATCACACGTTCAACTCTTCGGTGAAACATTTGTTGTTACACAACTCTATCGTTCTCATGTTATCGACCTCACAAGGACGAAAGGCTGAGAGGACCAGGTCGAATTGGGACCTGTTAACATGAGGTCAAACACAGCATCCTGAAGTTCACTCTGCCCCGGACCCAGGAGTTGATAAACACCTTTGCCCTACCAGCGAGGATCTAAAGAGCATGGGCGAATGTCTTCACTATCTCGCGATACTAGAGTGTCTCATTACTGAGACGGCAGCAGTAATATACACCCAGGAACCTCACATTGAACGACACAGGGGGGTGTAAAAATGTCACCCTCTGCTTCATGATATACAAAACAAACATGCTACAGCCTCCTTCCTCCTTGGTATACAGATGGCTGTCAGAACTGTGAGATTACCACGGAAATGCCAATTCATCTGACTTGAGATGCTGTTTGCATGTGCTAATTCGAGGAGTGCATTGCAAGGTGTCCTGGCTTCCAGCTGTTTGCTGTGATATTGATTCTCAGATCAATGTTAGGAAGCCTGTTAAGCGGTGCTCTTTGTGGAACCCTCACCACAGCACAGACATGCACATTTTAAAACGCTTCTAAGTCTAGAAAGCATTTACTGGAAACATTTTGGAAATCTATGAATTGTAGACATACGCTTACGATTAATGTAGATTTCAAAGCTCTTAAAATAACCAGGTTCTTGAGTAATCAGACCATAATGTCAGTGTTTTCTTTGCATTCCAGTTTTTGTAGTACTGGATATATAGTGAGATAAACAGGACTACAAATACCAGAATGGACTTTTAAAAAGAAACCTGGACTGAATATGCTACTCATGCATGGATCAGGAACAGTGGAGCTGATGTGCAAAACGTTCTTGCACTTTTAAAGCCTGCGGGTGCAAAGATGCAAGTTTTGCGATCTGAAAAAAAAATGCTATGCACAAAATTGTGAATCACAAATAAATGTGCAACTTGTAACGTAAATGGGCCCTCCTCCATCCTTGCAACTTGCAGCCATATGCCAGTGCATTGCCACTGCTAATACAGTCGCAAACCCTGATGAAATACTGATACAGGGATAGTCGTGGGAATACATCTGTAAAGTGAAAGCTGCCCACGAGGTTCAGCTGCACTTTGTGAATGACAGCAGTGGGATTCAAGGGACGGCTGCATGCGCCCTACTCCGAAGTCTCCTTGTTTCATGCTATTTTTAGGTCTCGCCTAGGCATCGCTTGTGATATCTCCTTGAGACATGCTATATCTAGGATATGAGCTTCAAAAAACGCCCATCTTTTTTATTGCTTCCTCTAGGTGTCCTTTAGAAATGCTAGCTTTTCATTGGTGAATACACTTGGAAGTCCCTCCTGTTGGAATTTTGTATCCTCCCATGAGGACTGCCCCTCTTACATGTGTTCTTAGTGTTCAGGTTATTTATACTTTGAGCAAACTCTTTTTTTTAGTTGGCCTGCCTCTTTCTTCCTTAACTGTTCTATTGACTTGTACACTGAAACTTCTGCCGCATCATTTGCTTGCATTCGCTTTATCTCCTGTGCCTCCACCTCACCCCTCCCACAACACTACTCGCAGCCCCCCCACTACCCCTCTGAAGACACTGCACTCGTTTTTTTACTTTACAAAAGCTTTTATTTATATAAACGCACCAAGACATGGGCTCGGGGAAATTAAACAATCAGCCCATTGTTGCAGCAGGCTTGAACCGGGATCCCCCTCTCACCAGTCGACAGCTCTCACCGTTGCGCCATATCCTTTTGCCTAGCCATATTGCAGGGTGCAGCACCATATGTGGCCAAAAGAGGTCCCATGGGACACCTTGTGACAGCCTGTGACATTGAACCCTCACAACACTGCTTGTTTTCTGTGTGTTGCCTTTATGTTTTCGCTGAAGACAGCAATGCCTTTAAAGTGCATTCTACAGTTTACATAAAAGACGCTGCATCCGTGAGGTGTTTGGGAGGAGTGTCTATGAAAGAAAACGTGTCTGTAATCTGAAAATAAGGTGTGAAAGGCACAGTGTCTCTGAAGTGCTTCGCAGTTACTTTTCATTTAAAAGTCTGTTATAGGTCTAAAATGCTTATAGAAACACCACTTGGACACATTGAATCTCAAAGTGCTTTAAATAGTTTGCATAGAAGGTGTTGTAGCTTTGCGCACATTTGTGTGAAAGAAACTTAATCTCTAAAGTACTCTGTAGACAGTTTGGTGCCGATTCGGATCCTGGAAAAATGTTCCCCGTACGACTCGTATCCGGTCTTTTTACCGTACGAATCGTACAAGTGCCGTACAAACTGCCAAGTACGATTCGCATGGGAAAAACTCCATACGAATCGCATTGGGAATAATTCCCCACACGTCCTCGGGTCGGAAAATGTGTCCGACACGTCCCCGGGCGATTTACCGTACAAATGTGAAAAGTGAAGTCCGACCGCGCAAGTACGATCCATCCCGTGCGTCCGATGTTACAACCGTATGGAAAAAACACCGTCCGCACCGAACTCCCATAGCAACCATGGAGATATGTGCCCACATACGCGCCGAACACACCCCCAGCCCCCGTATGTACGCGCCGTACCCCCCCAGCCCCCGTGAGTACGCGCCGAACCCCCCGTGTATGTACACCCGTGTACGTACGAGTCGTACCCCCACCCGTGTACGTACGAGTCGAACCCCCACCCGTGTATGTACACCCGTGTATGTACGAGTCGTACCCCCACCCGTGTACGTACGGTGCGTACCCCCAGCGCTTACACGGGTGTACATACACGGGTGGGGGTTCGACTCGTACGTACACGGGTGGGGGTACGACTCGTACGTACACGAGTGTACATACACGGGTGGGGGTACGACTCGTACATACACGGGTGTACATACACGGGGGGGTTCGGCGCGTACTCACGGGGGCTGGGGGGGGGTACGGCGTGTACCGGGCCCCCTAATCTGGTCGCTTCGCGGCGTACTTCGCTTTTCCGGCACTTTTTGGGTGCCGTAAAAATATTGCCGTCCGGACTGCCGTCGGTTCGATTCGTACTTCCTGGGTCGTGAAACGCTGCCTGAAAGCGTCCCGACGTCACGTCGGAGCATTCCCGGATCACATTCGTATGTATATTGTCGTCGGTCGGTGTTTTGTACGACTCGTACGGAAATGGTGTTTCCTTGCAAATCGTACTTCCATGTTTGTAATGTTTTTGTCCCGGGTACGAGTCGGACGGAGAAAACGCTCCGACCGACGGTTCGTACCCGTTTTTTCCAGGATCGGAATCGGCACCTATGTGTCAATGTGTCTTTAAACTGTGTCCAGGTGAAAGAAGACATGTTAAAAGTGCTTTATATAGTTTCATGTAAGGCGTGTCTGCAGAGCGTTTCAAAGTCAGTTTTTCTGTGAACGATGCTCTGTCTCTCAAGTTCTTTACACACACATGGGCTGAAAGAAAGACACTGGGGTCCATTAGGATGTAGGGCGGATCGCCACCGCCCACATGGCGGTGGCGATCCGCCCTACATCCTTCCCCGCCCGCCACCCATTTCCCCCCGCCATATTAGTATGGCGGGGGGACCCCGGCAGACAGAAAGACCGTCCGCCGGTTTTCCGCCGGTCACACAGGTGACTGAGCAGGAAAGGGCCCTGCTATGGTGGCGCTGTCTGTTAGACACTGCCATCCAAATTAGGAAGGCATGCGGATGGTGACTTCGGGGGCCCGTTGCGGTCCCCCAGGGTATTTGGGGGTGCACATGGGGAGTACCTATGGTACCCCCCTGCATTGTCATGGACATGGTGGCAGGCACCTCGCGGTGCATTCCCAGCGTTGAGAGCTATCTCAGTAACCGTGTGGGTGACGGCAAGTTCCAAAACGAACACAGAACAAATATAAACATGTTAACGCACGCCTTGTTTTCTCTCTCATATTCGGTTACTTTACTATCAGATCTCCATTATTCTGTCCTTTTATTGGTCGGGTGCGTTAGAAGGATATGGGTGTCTCTAATCTTTTACCTCTGACCTCAGACAAAACAAAGGTCAGCAGGCCGAGCGTAAGGTTAACGCAGACGGGAGGTGTCAACGGGGTTGCTGAGGGGTCAGTGATATATGGAGACACGCATTTATCTTAATCAGTGTCCAGGAGTGCTTGCTGTGACACTGCACACACCATGCATGGTTGCATTGACGCTGCACGGACCAAATAGCTCAGGTGGTGGAGCGCCTGTTTCACAGTTTGGCGTGCTTGCTTTGAAAATCAAATATTCGAGTCCCACCAGGCTCTTCCCAATATTTATGTCATTTTGTTGTGAATATGATGAGAACCATTTTTATGTAATTAGTACAGGGCTTGAATACCACAGGGGCTGGTCAAGCGCCCTAAACAGAAACAGGGTGTTATAATAAATGTCTCATGCAGTGTGCCGAGAAGGAATCTTTTCACCATGTGCCCTACAGGTGGCGTGTTGACTGTAACACACGTGTTATGTTTGTGCTCTATGGTACAGTGACACCAAGGGTTTATAATAGGACTTTATTTCATCAACAGGGCAATATTTGCTTACTGTTTTCACTATGTCTGTGTAAAAGTTTATACGAAGAGCCGTCTTTTAGATTAACACTTTCATCAACAATCTGGTCTGCCTTGGATATGTAGTCCCACACAAGTCAAAACTACCTCTTTGACAGTCTCACACGGACAACAGTTCACCAGGATTGACAAGCGCGGCCTGAACTGTACGAACAGATCCCTACAGCACACCCCCAACCCACTCAGCCAACTTAACTATTTCACATCGACAGCTTGCATTTCTGCCAGCGACAAGCAAGCGGCCCCACGCCTCCAACCCACAGCCTGCCTCCCAAAATATGCACAAAATTGATGCTGAACAAACACAGAGGGCTGTTCACAGCTTAAACAGAAATGTCTAGTGCAGGCATATAAAAAAAAAAAAAGATAGTAAAAAACTCCACCAATTCATCTTTTGTAGTGCTTATATGGGGCCACCATGCAACAGAGCACTAAGGGGCTGATTCCGATCCGGGTCGGAAAGCACTCCGACCGAGCCGGATCCGGAGTTTTCTCCGACCGAGCCGGAGTCCTGCAGTCCGACCGAGCGAGTACGATGCGGCCGTATGCTGCCGGACTCGGTTCGGTCGGACTCCCATAGAAGTCAATGGGAGCCGGTCGTACGACGCGTACATGGGCTCCCATTGACTGAATGGGTAAGTCGCGGACAAGTGCGCCCCCTACAGTGGGTACGCGTCGGTGCCATCCGCACCGTACATGCCTGTGTTGGGGAGACCCATGGGTCTCCCCCTGTGTCTGAGTCATAGGGCTGCGGGTGACAGGGGGTCCGACGCGGACCCCCAAAGGCAACCACCCGGACGATTTGCGAGCCGGACACTCCGGCTCGCACAGGCTGTCCGACGCGTGCATTGTACTGGCTCGGTCGTGAATCGCATCCATTGCACGCCACGGTTAGCTTACGACTGAGACGTACGGAGCGGTTCGGACCCAGAAACGACTCGGTTGGTGAATTTCATGTAGCTCGCATCGTACTTGCTCGCTCGTACAGCTGTACGAGTCGGCCGGAAAACACACGTACGGCTCGTAGTTTTTCCGGACGGATTGCGTTCGGTTCCCTTATGACCCGGATCGGAATCGGCCCCTAAGCAGAGAACATTTGTACTTCAGCAGGACATCCAGGTCATGGAGAGGTGAAGTTCAAAGACTGATGAAACAGGCAGATGGGAGACAGTAATCAGGGCAGCTCCATGCAGCATACTGTACAGTCGTATTTTGACATCATCTTTATTACAAATATTTACAATTTAAGGTAAAGGGAGCTTAAGTTATACGCAGAATGTCACATTATTTGCAAAGGCCTGAAACTAATATTAGAACCTAGGTCTCATGGATACACATCTAACAATATTCTCACTACACCTCAGTCACTTCCACGTCATTGCAAATATAGTATATGCAGAGCCACCGGAATTATGAGACTTTGTGGCTGTGGCGTTTTCACATAATTATCAATTTGCCACATTTGCCACTGAATCCATCATTTACTGCATAATTTGTAGATTCTAACAAGAAAGATTGCTTCTAGCTCAAACAGATCAAGCGTTATTAAAACTGTGGTACCATGTTGCTGTGCAGCGAAAGACACTTTGCAAAGGTTGACTGTTCACCTTTCAGTTGCATATTACAATATTTGGGCGTCAAACTAGTACTGATAGGGTGAAACCTTTGACCAAACAGTATTAATGTGTAAAATGACAAAATAATGAACTGATCTATCACAAAAAATTGCTACATTATGCTGATTAATTTGTATTTTCATGCTGCATAATTTAGTAAAGTCTGCTGCACAATTTGTTCCTCCTTGCTGCATAATTGCAGTGGCCCTGCTTATATATTATTTTTAGGTCAAGGTTAGGCAGTGCGCATGGGCTATCTGGAAGACCTCCTGTAATCACTATATGGAGTGTAATCCCCCCTGCTGCTTGCCATTGGTTCACTCCTGCATCGGTCTTCTTAGCTGACTTCTCATTGGTTGGCGCTCCTGATACATCACTTACGTTTTTCACTCAGGAGCACCGACCAACTATGTTATTTTATGTTATGTTATTGTAAATTTATAACGCGCTCAGAGGAGTGTCCCGGCGCGAGCCACGAGGACAGTAAGACAATAAGAGATTAAAACAGATGAGTTTTGAGATGTTTCCTGAACAAGTTGGAGTCCTGAATAGCGCGCAGAGATAGCGGCAGAGCATTCCACAGCCTGGTGACCTTAAAGGCAAGAGATCTACCCCCCATACGTTGGAGGCGAACGCCGGGGGTAGAGGCGAGAAGCTGCGATGAAGATCTCAAAAGCCCGGTAGGCTGGTAGAAGGAGAAACGCTTCTTAAGGTAAGAAGGGCCTCCATCATAGAGAGCACGATGAACAATAACCAAAGCCTTGAATTCAACACGTTTTCTGACAGGGAGCCAGTGTAGTTGACAAAGTGAGGGAGAAATACAATTTCTGATGGGAAGATTAACCACCAGCCGAGCCGCAGCATTCGGGATTACCTGGAGTTTTTTCAACAAGTAATCGGGCAGGCCGATGTAAAGACCATTAGCATAGTCGAGCCGGGAGAGAATCAAAGCCCAGACCACCGTCTCCTTGGCTGATCTAGGCAACAGAGGTAGAAACTTTCTCAAGGATCTGAGTATGCCAAAACAGCAACCTGTGAGCTTATTGATCTGGGGCAGAAAGGACAGCTGCTCGTCAAACCAGATACCTAGGTTTCTAACTGGAAGACCCGTGCAAGCTGGGGGAGGAAAAGCTGGGGGCCAAATGGAATCCCTAAAATTGGGAGGAAATTTGCCGTAAAGCAGAATTTCAGTCTTTTCCTCATTACATTTCAACTGGACGGCCGATAACCATTGAAAGACGGCTGACAAACAACCCTGCACTCTGGAGGTGGAAAAGTCAGTCCTCTCCCATGTAAACAGGAGCTGAGTGGCATCGGCATAAGCAACGACCTTAGCCCCCCCTTTCTCAGCCAGTTGAACCAAGGGCGTAACGTATAGATTAAAAAGCAGGGGGCTCAACGAGGCGCCCTGAGGAACTCCAGTGGAGACAGGCTGAGAAGGAGACGCAAAAGGGGAAGCCAGACCTGTTGTGAACGTGCTGTAAGGAAAGATTCCAACCACTTCCAGGTCTGGCCTGTTATGCCGATAGCAGCTAACCGGGTTAGTAACAGAGCATGAGGGACGGTGTCGAATGCAGCCGACAAATCCAAAAGGATAAGGGCTGCACTCCCCCCAGAATCCAAGCGCTCACGGATAGCCTCCGATACCTCAACCAAGGCAGACTCAGTGCTATAGGACGCTCTAAAACCCGATTGAGCTGGATGGAGAAGCCTCGAGTTCTCAACAAACTCCGTCAGTTGTTTGTTAACTACTTTCTCACAGATCTTAGCCAGGCAGGGTAGTAAGGAGATCGGACGATAATTAGCAGGAATGTTGGTGTCAAGAGATGGCTTTTTAAGCAGCGGGATGATTTTGGCTTCTTTCCATTCCCGTGGGACAACCGCCTCAGTAAGGGACAGATTAACAAGAGTGTTAACCTCAGGATTGATTGTCTCAGCAATAGAAGCCAGAAGCCTGGCCGAGCATGGATCAGACGGGGAACCTGACTTTAAGGATTGCAATAGTTTCAGAGAGTCAGAGAGCACTACCGGGGAAAAGTCAGAAAATAGCACCGCCGGAGTAGGGCTATCAACCGGAGACCCACTATTGGAAGTAAATGTTGCCTGAATGGACCAAATTTTAGCAACAAACAGTTTCCTTACACTGTAGGTGTTTATGCGTTCCTTTGGGGACTACTTGTTTTGATTCCTGCTCATGTCACACTGGGGGTGCCTGTTAGTAGTAACGTGCGCCGATTATTTCATCATCAAGGCACCTTCTTCACCGGCCGCCGCGCACATAACTTTTATCTACATGGGCACCGCACTTCATGTTTCAGCATTGGGCCCGCTTTTATGTTTCTTGTTTACTATGCGTCCACTCCACTGCAAACCAAAAACACAAGGGTAAAAGACGTTGTCCTGTAGAAAGCCAATAGCTCTAACTTTTGCAAATGTGAGATCTACGTGGGTGCGTGCAGAAACGGGCGAGCGGCTGATTCACGAACGTGCTCTGTCAGTGCAGTCCCAGTCAGAATCAGAAGCGGTCAGGTCGGGAGGGGAAGATGGCAGCACGTGCTTACTACACCTGACTGACGCTCACCTAATCGTGTTCGTGGGGAAGAGGTTGTCGCCTGTTTGTTTCCCGCCGCCACCGCCGCTGGAATCATTGGGGGATAAGCGCTGGTCTCTCTGGTCTCGAGAGAGGAGGGCAGAGACCAGAGACTACAACTCCCAGCACCCCAAGCGGCGCGCATGCCGCTCACGCCAGCAGTCAGCACCGGGAGGCGCCCCAAAGAGGAACAAGGCTCCCGCAGCGCGGGACGCGCAAGGGCGTGCTCGAGCCGCGCCCGGGGAAAGCCCGGGCCAAGGGCAGGCCCATCTGCGCCCATCAGAGCCCGAAGGAGGCCGGGCTGGGCCAAGTTACTGACATCTGTGGACACCGGTGGACTGGTATCGGACAGCTAAATCTGTACCCACGTATGCATGTGGGTTAGGAGGTACCGTGTGATCAGATATTTGTTTTGTTTTATTTTTTTGGTTTGTAATTAGGTGAACATGAGTAGGCGTAAGTCAGGGGTGGGCGCCGGGGTAGTAGGGACCCTTGATGCCTTTCTTGTCCGAGCAGAATCGGCTCTTATGCATGAAATAGAGCTAACGGAGCGTTGTCTGTCTCTGGAGCCTCAATCCCAGCTCCTTCAGCATTCCGGCATAGTTATTGATTTAGAAAAAGGGCCCTCAATTTCCTCAAGTGCAACGCCCAATGAACTGCAAAATGATGAAACCAACCTCATTGCGAAGCCCACTGAAGATCACCCACCTATAGCATGTAAGCATGGAGTCAGCACGAGAGGGCAGAAGGCAAGTTTAATAAAAGGACAGGACCTTGTCACTAGGAAGAAAAAAAGTCTGGCTCAGAAACCAAAACGGATAAATCGTAAACATGAAGGGCATGTTAGTACCGCCGATAGTAGTGAAACACCTAGCAGTACGTCAGTGCCCGTGGTTACTTCTGCTAATACTAATACGTGCATGCTATGGACGAACGAGGTCGATATATGTGAAAGACTAGAGTTAATGATATCTACTTTACTAGATCCACTACTGCAGAAATTATGTCAAATAGAAGATAGGATGAATAAGTTAGAGCAAATTGGCTCTAAAGGACAGGCAGTGAATTCCGATACTTGTAATTGTGGGGCCATAACTACTCGGCCTATGCCTCAACCAATGAGGACATTGAGTAACTTAAGGAATGACCCTATAATTAATGAGCCCGGCCCGAACAATCAACCTGTCCTCTCCACTACAACTGACCCAGCGCATATCAGCTCCCTACATTTAGAAGGGAGACCTCGTCCCACATCACACACTCAGTATTCATCTTTAGTAAATCATAGGATAAGCCCTAGGGACGGGGTAGCAATAAGGGACAATGGAGAGGCACACATACAGGGTGTGAAACAAAGATGAGCTAATGATCTTTCTAATAATGTGAGCTTGGATCTCCCCCTGGAAGTCACACCATATACTGATGTCTTGGCAAATGTTCCCCCCCTAGTCTCAAATGACCATGAACATTGGTCTACACTACGCAACAAAGCAGTTCATTTAGTAAGCTCTAGAACTGGGTTAAAGAATATTCTCTTATCAGAATTTAAAATGGTCCGTAGGGTATCATGGATAGGTAGGTCCACAAAGCGCTTACAAGGTGACTGTGTGATCTTAACCTTTGGGTCTCCTAGACTGGTCCAGCTTATTTTTGACAGGGCAGGGAACTGGTAGGTTGACTCAAATGGAATTAACATCTTACCCCTGGGGTTCTTTTATCAACCTGCCTTTGTTTCAGATTGGGATCAGGGAGGGAGGTTAGCTCTAAAGAAAAGGAGAAATTCCTATGCAGTACCAACAAACAATCGCTATGAAATCCTTAACTCCTTGGAAGATATCGAATGACTTCCTGACCCAAAGCTGTCCTTATCTGACAATGTCATCCCAGTCTACCTTACCAAAGATATCCCAAATAGTGAGCCATCACCACAGATAGATTGCACTAGTTTGATTATTGAGAACAAGGAAGTCTTCAGAGGGAGAACTCCTAACACAATTACAGCACTAGTATTGGATAATGCCGATATTCCGGTAAACACACCCACAATGTGCAATTGTCCACGTCATTAACAAGAAAGCCTCCTGTAACCTGGTTGCTGGCCTGCGCTCAAAGCTAAGTGAGCTCGTTTGGTGTGAGTTCATATTAAATCAAGACCTCCTCTGTCTCCAGGAAACTTGGGCTAGAGGTGCGATCCACATCAATGGGTTTAAAACATTACATACCAGGGCAATCGAAGGACACAGAGGAAGACCTAAAGGTGGGCTTTGTACTTATATATCTAATAGTTTAAATGTTAAGGCGGATATTTATATTGAGGATACTTATTATCAGTTAATCAGGATTGAACTAGACAGTAAGCAACGTTTGATTTTGATTAACTTTTACAACAATATCCCTGTACTTAGCATCAATCATGTTATTAAAAAGCTATGTAGTGATGTACAATCCCTATGGGGAAATTCTGCCACAGAAACAGTTGTTATTTTGGGTGGGGATTTTAATTGTGTTTCATGTTCGCATTCTATAAGTGATATCTGTGGCCGTGAAGCAGAAGAGGGGTTTAACACTTTTCATTCCTGTCACTCTAATCCGGGGGAAGATATTTAATGAGATGTTATGTTTTTTAGATTTAGGCTTTGTAAATAACAGGTGCCCGGATCCTGTTACTATGGGCCATACTTTTAATGGTAGGGGTTTGTGCTCTACGATAGATTTTATACTTATGTCAAATAACTATGCTTCGAGAATTTGTACTTTCCTTATTGATGATATTTCCTTGAGTGATCATTTCCTGTTATGTCTGACAGTCACCTATGGTTGAACCACTTAACTCATAGTAATAGATGTGATCATATTTTAGATCCATGATAAGCATAATGGTTACACGTTGAAATGGTCTATGGTTGATTCAGAATGTGTTATCAAACAGGTGGTAGATAATTGTAATAATGCACTTGAAGTCTGTTTGAGCGAGACATCAACTCCCATGAATATCCTGGGATCCTTTTCATCCATATCCAGTTCGGTGAGGGAGATATTACATGTACAGAAATCAAGTAAACCTAAATCATCTGGTTGGTTCAACACGAAGTGTACCAAGGCTTATTCAAACTTAACAAATGCTCTCCATACTATCCCTAAAAATCAGGATGCTATAAGACCCGCTAGAGGGATGTATAAATTGGCAATCAAAGAAAGGAAAATAACCCTGAGAAATGACGTGTGGGAGTCGCTCCATATGGCTGCTTTAAACCGTGATAGCAGCGCCTTTTGGAAAGCGGTCAGAGCTCCTTTTCTAAAGTCGGAAGGGGGTTCAACAATAGAGATTGCTATTACTGAAGCACAGTGGATCCAACATTTTAACATGGTCTTCAATGGGGAGGGCAATTCTAATCATAACTTAGAGGAAACGTTGTTAGCCTATAATAATAAACATTCCAACCTCCAATTTACACTGGAGGAGGTGAAAAGGGCCATTTCTGCGACTCTAGGAGGAAAAGCCCCAGGACCCGACGGTGTCCCAGCAGATCTATTTAAATCAAACATGGATCTATGGGGACCAGTGGTTACGCAGGTAGCAAATGCAAGTTGTTCTGCACCTTTTTTGTCTACCTGGGTAGAGTCAATTATCGTCCCTATTTTTAAAAAGGGTAACCGCCAGGATCCTGGATGCTATAGACCTATTTTGTTGTTGGACTCAATGACTAAAGTAGTGCGTCGCATTATTTTAACATGTTAAAATGTATGGGCACAGGACAACCACGTTCTTTCTGATCTTCAATTTGGGTTCCGAGAAAGTGTGGGAACCACTGAGCAGGGCTTAAACTTAGCCCTATTAGTGGGTAAATACACACGGGTAAAAGAAGGAAGATTGTTTTTAGCATTTGTGGACCTCAATGCTTGACTCAGTTAGACACGCTAAACTCTAGGAGATCTTAGATAAGATCGGTGTAGATTCACATATTATCCACTTTCTGAGACATTTTTATTGTAACGCTAGGATAAGAGTACGATTTATTATAAGCGGTGGTTGTACCGCGCCAATTCCAATTTGTAGGGGGGTCAGGCAAGGTTGTGTCTTGGCCCCCTTTCTTTTTAATCTTTATATAAATGATTTGGAAGTGGCATTGGTTAAGGAACAGAACAATTACCCGCGGGTAAATGGGCGCCCGATACCTGCCCTTCTCTATGCCGATGACGCGGTCCTAACGTCACGGACGCAAATAGGTCTACAAAAGGTTTTAAATGGTTTTACAGACTTTATGAGTAATTTAGGACTAGAGGTGAATACCTCTAGACGTTCATAATGAGATGTGGCAAAGGGAGTCGTAAATGTCGGGATATGTTCATGGATGGCAACCAAGACTTTTTCGTACCTAGGAATACTATTCCATGAGGACGACCTATGGACCCAGGCTGTACTATCAAAAAAGTTAGCCTTCCTAAGAACTACCACCGCACTCGCCCAGTTCTCGAAAAAACTAGGGAGAAAACCCCCTGTGGAGCTACTGCAGATTTATCAAGCTAAAAGTATTCCGACCACACCATGCAGGGGTGTGGGATCTGGCTAATACTCAACCACTTCAGATCGTGGAAAAACAATTTTTTTAGATATATTTTATCAGTACCTAAAAGCACCTCGTCATTTGTTTGCCATGCAGAACTGGGCCTATCACATTTGTCAGATCTCATAAAACTTGAGCCGGGTCTTTTATAGCATCGGGTATGGACCAAGGATGAGACCAAATTAAATAGGGATATCTTAACTGATATTTTTAAAGATGGAAAAGGCTTTAATGATTCCCTGCATCAGATATGTCCGTGATTTTATGCAGAATTTAGGCCACCCACAGTATTTCACTGAACCATCTACCTTGCGAGAGGTATGTAGGAAAGACCTAAAAAAGGAAGGCCTAATGATTTTGGACTTGTCACGGTTGACTGCAGAAATTGTGAAACCCACTGTACAAGATAATCAACTTATTTCAAGTGTTTTTACCATTCAACCATATTTAACATTTGTACTGGAGGTTACGATAGATTTTTATTAACAAAATTCAGGTTGGGAATACTGCACAGAATCGTTAGCTTTCCCACCATGAATAATTGGTCACGAACAATGGATTTATGTCCCTGTGACACTTCCTCCAAACAATCTACCATTCATGTTGTCTTTTTCTGCAGATTTTATTGCCAGATAAGGAAAGTGTGGATTCTCCCTATTTTGAAATCTATGGGGGTCAGACAGCGCCGCCCAGCGTTCATTGCCCTACAGTCTTTGGATAATGTGCATGTGATATGGAGAGTTGCAATGTTTTTTTAAAAAGTGGTTAGCCTCAGAAAATCTATTGTTAATTAACTGATCCAAGTGGCGTTCTCTTGTCACATTTTAAATGTATCTTACATGCTATGATTTTATCTCGTTTTTTACCCAATTTTTATTCATGATGGGCGTTAATAATGAATTAAATCTGTATATACATGATTCTTATTGTAATTATGTTTGTTTTTTGGAATGCTTTTATGATTGTATTGTACAACAATCGAATAAAGCTGGTCTTTGACTTTGAGATCTATTGCATCGCAAATGCTTGTTTTTTTTATTTTGCAGGCACTGTCCATGTACAGGAAAAGCGTTGAAATGTTGCCATTTTGCAACTGCTAGTGTAGGATGCAGGAATAGAGATCTTCTGTCCCTTGCAGGCTCCCATTCCTGCATTCACAGACATTTGCAAGGATTCAAACAGAAATTCCTGCCTCAACAATATAAATTGAGCAGGGATTCTACAAGTGTTTTTAAATTACACTTTTCCACTGGAGTCGATTAGACCATCCATTGAAATAAATATCTCAGGGTCGCCTGACAGGTACTGCACAAAAACAGCAACTGAGAAACAAACTAGGCAGAGCACATGGAACCCCTGAGAGCTGTGAGGTATCCTGCTTTCACAAAAATCCCCATGAGTACACTTGGAAATGTATGAATATTGATTTTTTTTTTTTTATTCTTTTACATTGCGACAGTAGAAAACAAAACTTAAAAAACCTGTCTCCTAAACCTCCATGAAATTCAGGTGTTTTCTTTTTGCGAGAAAGTTGTGAGTGGTGGTGTTCCGTCCGCATGCTTGCAAGAACCTAAATAACGCACTTGGGCGTTAGTAGACTGATGTAGGCCAAAAGGATTGTTCCATTGGTTCTAAGACTTTTCTCAACGAAATTCACACTAATAGTAGAAAAACGACCCTATTTTTTAGCCTTTAGATAACACTCCTTTGTGTTGTCACAGAACAATATGTCTTTAACTCTGAAAACCAATGCATCTATTGTACGCGAAAGAAACAAGTAAAACAGCAAAACAGTCAAACAGGTTGCACAGTAAGATTGGGGCAGTAACTTGCCTCTTTAGTGAAGTACTGTCTTGTAATTCATTTGAGCCCGCATGTGCTTGTGAATAATCTAAACACAAGTATTTCATTTTTTTATTTCATAAACTTTGCTTCAGAGTTGAAATATGAAATGCTTTTGAGAGATACTCTTATAAGCTAAAGAGGCTATTAACGTGCCTGCCATCCAGCAATATTCTTAATATTTATGCATAGTAAATGGCTGATGTAAGGTTTTCCACTGAACATCACCCGTTATGGTTCACGAGACAGGTCATGTGTGTCTTGTTGGAACATCAGCTGGTTGTGCCTGGGCACAGACTGCTGGGGTGGAATGAAACCCTGCTTCAAACATATTGCCAGCCTGAAATGAACTTCTGCCTTCATCATTGGCGTTTTGTGCAGTAACCTGCCATGGGTTCTGCCTACAAAGGTTACACCGAGTCCGAATCTTGCTCGTCACAGCCCGACAGCTTCGAAGGAGAACTTGCGCTTTCCAAATACTCCTGATATGTTCTGTTCAGGGAGGCTCAGCCTCGCCCACAAGACAGGCACCCAGATTTACTCTCCTTAACCCGGGCTTTTGTGCAACGCTAAGTGGCGCTTCATAAGACATAGCAGTGCAAACAATTATGTCTATCAATTTCCTGACACAAAAATGATTCATCACTGAAACGTTATGCATGTGCAGCGCTAAAATAATTCTACATCGCTTAGAGTCAATTGCCACTTCAATAATTTATACAGAGGGGACATTTTAGGGGTAGAACGGCGCAAACTCTCTAGGATCAGACGCAAAGGTAGACCTAAGCTAGCATGACCTGGCTTTGCATCAAATCCTTAAAGCAAATTAAACCAGGTGCAAGCAAAGGGCACACAGAATACTGTGTGATTTTCCAATGCATAAAGTGTGATTTCTGCAAATCATGCATGCTACACAGCTTACTCGTGTGCAGTTTCATGGCATTGGAATTTGTACTGTAGAGTAAGACCCTGTTTAGAAAGTCCGTGAAAACTTGGCTATTCACCAGGCCGTAGTTTCTTTCCTACATCTCTCTTCAGCTCAGCGCCAAGACGCCTCGGCATAAGTGCGCTTAATAAATACCTCAGTCAGTCAGTCAGTCAGAGTGTACCTGAAGTACAAGTCTTACGCTAGAGACTTGCACCATAGAGTAACATTTAGAATCACATTAAACATTCTTTTTTTGCATGTGAGACACCGATGACATCATTGGCATGCAACGCTGTAGCGATAGCACTGCAGATTTTTTATATTGTTTATGTAACACGGAACTGCAACTTTTTATGCAGCACTTTGTTACACGAACCTTAGTAAATCTGGTCCAGAATTATCAAATCCAATCCAAAATAAAATATTCTTTTGTCCTTTAATCTGCCTCCCTGGCTGACCCCTTCCATTTGTAACATGTTAAAAGCCATCTGTACCCAACCGTCATCCTGAGGTCAACTAAGACCCCCTCAACCCGCCTGTGCTCGAGACCTGTACATGTGGGAAGGAACGCTCGGAGTCCAGAGGAAAACCTGGACTCAGGGGAATGGAGCTCCTTGTGGGAACTCACTTCAGTCCCGTGTGAATCCAAAGATCATTGAACCAAACCTGAACCCTCTTGCCTATCCATGAACCTCTGCATCCTCAGTTAGATACAGATAGTTGAACTGTAGAACCACAACCAGTGAGAACATCCTCTGTACCCGGAAAACATGAAGGAGGGACAACCCTAAGCAGTACCAGCAGGCATCCCTGCAGCAAGGGAGCAAAAGCAGAATTCCAAACAAGTCCTCCCATCAGCAGACTGGCTGGGAGACTTAGCATAAAACTCTGAATATTAAAGAAATGGACAGAGCAAATTGTTCCAAAGCCTGTGTCCAGCTCTACTGTGAGTACTCGCTCGAATGAGAAAAGAGGCTGAAACAATAGCGAAGACTAGAGTACAGTTTTAAGGACTACTTTGCCCCGCCCAGTCTACAATGAAGCACACACAAGGATCCTGACAAACACTGCTAGTGCTAAAGTCTACAGACTGCAGAGAGGGTGAAGTCACACTCCAGGCCAGGACTGATTCCAGAACTTGGAGCCAACAAGATCCCCCTGTAGCATCTGACAGGTCAGTCCCTCTTGGCCTAGAAAAGGAACTGCTCCTCCAGTACCAACAGCACAGGGAGGACCATAACCGTGGACTGGCGCAGCCATTTTAGGGATCTGTGTTTGTCCTTGTACATAAAGATGCGAACCCCAGCAGGTGGACTCGGCATTTCATCCTTCCAAGGTAGGTAAAATAAGTATCATTGAGTTGAGTGGCAATGCACGTTAGCTATCAGCACCAGAATGAATTGCAAATACCTGTTATTAAAAGTGTAAGGCCACACTAGGGGTCTTCAGTAGGTACTCCCAATGACCCCGGCCGTCATGTAAAGCCCTCCTTTTCTATTAAAACTTGGAATGTTGGAGAGCTCCCTCGGTGATAACAACACAGCAGATATATATGTTATTTTTACTGAGGTGCGTTGGGCTGGGGTCATTACCTTTCACTAGGAAATGTAATAGTGCGGACTGTAGATGGGGGTCTGGACTAATCACTGTGCATCCTGGACGCATAGCATGCATGATGTCTGCTGAGATTGCCTCCAAAACGCTTCGAATACTGAAACAGATACATAAATGGATGTGGTTGCCCAGAGGGAGAGGACCCTGGGGCTCAGCGGGAGTGGAGGGTGTGAATGTTGTGGCGGTTGGCCCCACACCAACCGCCATTAGCAGCCATTTGTGAGGGGAGCCTGCCTTTCATACCCATTCCACTTTTGTGATGTCAATCACTTCCGGCTGGGGACAGGTTCTGCGATGCGCCGCATTCAAAATCTCATTGAACTGTACAAATGTAGAGCGCCGTCAGTGCTAAAAACTCAAATAATTGGATTCTGTTAATCTGTGGGGACACGAGATTTAATGCTGCATTTAATTTTGCTAAGTGGGAGGAAGAGCGTTTTAGAGAGTGGATAAAGAACGAATAATCTTGGTGGCTTTCACGAGCGCACAAAGGCCACCCGCTGACGGCCCTCCCCGCAGAGTTCAGCCCCCCCCCTGCTGTCCCCGCCCCCTGCACAGCGACAGTGACCGGCACGCGCTGCTCTGGCTCTGGCGCCGACACTCAGTCCTATCTGTGACGGGCAGATGGCAGATACAAAAGGCCATGGCTGAACATGTGCCGGATTTTAACTGGTTTTAAAGTTCACAATCGCCGCACGTTACATCCTTTACGTATGTCCTGGTCATTTGATATTATTTTATCAGTTCTTGAAACCGGAGAAGTGATGTGAACTTCAACCTCCAGATGAAGAGAAAGAAGGTAAATCCGGTAATCTAGATTATATGAAATATTTCCCTGGAAAGTGGGCTGCCTTTTGCGGTATTTTCTGCTTTCTCTTATCGTCGTGTCATTCTGTAAATACCAGGTCTGCGGGGGCGAGCTATGCCCTTTGAAACACAGCTCGGCGCCTGCGGATTGAGCTGTACCCACCAACCAGCTAAATACCGAAGAAGGGGCCACGCAGGCACAGCTCGGCCTATGTATACACTGATTTCCGAATTTTTTCTTTAGCATTTCACCTACACATTATTCACACAAGCATTAAAATGGTGTTCTGTTCTAAAAGAGTCATTTTATCATAGCTACAAAGTAGGATAGACTTTTATGAATATTTACTTGACACCACTGCCTTTATGTTTCCTACCCTATTCACCTTCACATAAAAAAAATCATACAATCTAGGATTTAGTTAATATTGACACATTTCTTTATTTACATAACTTCATTGTTAAGTAAAAAAAAATCTTCATATTGATTTGTGTACTTTTATATATTTTAAAACAGAACTTATGTTGCTCAGTGCCACAGCTTCCAGTTGGTTTCTGTTTGTGGACCTGAAATACTAAAAATGCCTATAGACTGTCTCTGCACAGTGGCTGCTGTTTGATGTGAAAATTCAAAGTAAAGAGGATATTATCAGCATTTAAAAATACTTTTCAAAACACTTTACAACACAAGTGTGTACTCCGCTCAATATCAACATGCAGTGATGAAAAGGTACTATGTGCTATGACAGGAATGGTGCAGCGCCTAGAAAGGCTGTGAGTTACCCACTTAAAAGTAAAAGTCTGCCTTCTCCTTGAGTGACCCAGCGCCTCGCACAAGCACACATTCCAGAAGGGCAATTTGTATCAAGGTGTAGGGTTGAATCTGTGGCCTACTGATGCAAACACACACAGCGCCCCGTTGCCCCTCTGGCTAGGTCTGCGCTACATGTGGTGGATCGGGTCTCACATGTTCGCCTCCAGACAGTCCAGACTGCAATAAATGCTACAGCACTGGTGGCACACAAAAAAACTCTACAAAGGCACAAACAAAATGGTTTCATTTTGATAAACACACATCGTCCTTTCAGATGGCTATCACAGTGTCAAATGCTGGTACCATTCTTATAGATTTCCATTCAATGCTCATCTGAGTTTAAAGGCAGCCAACACAAATAGACAATGTAAAATGCTCTACTGTCTTCAATATCCACAAGGCACTCCAGACCCAACAGAACATACTAGCAGAACTGATTACATAAACCCAGCATAGCTCGGGTACGCATAGAGCTGGCTATGACGTGACTGATGAGACCAAAAGGTAATAAGAAATCTCACACTCACAAACTTCCAAAAGAATGCATTTCACAGACCGCCTCAGAAATATCCAACAAAGATATACCATCCAGTTACTTACAACAGCACCCCTGGACCCATGACACCCCACAAACTGAACATACTAGCAGAACTGATTACATAAACCCAGCATAGCTCGGGTACGCATAGAGCTGGCTATGACGTGACTGATGAGACCAAAAGGAAATCTCACACTCACAAACTTCCAAAAGAATGCATTTCACAGACCGCCTCAGAAATATCCAACAAAGATATACCATCCAGTTACTTACAACAGCACCCCTGGACCCATGACACCCCACAAACTGAACATACTAGCAGAACTGATTACATAAACCCAGCATAGCTCGGGTACGCATAGAGCTGGCTATGACGTGACTGATGAGACCAAAAGGAAATCTCACACTCACAAACTTCCAAAAGAATGCATTTCACAGACCGCCTCAGAAATATCCAACAAAGATATACCATCCAGTTACTTACAACAGCACCCCTGGACCCATGACACCCCACAAACTGAACATACTAGCAGAACTGATTACATAAACCCAGCATAGCCCAGTACGCATAGAGCTGGCTATGACGTGACTGATGAGACCAAAAGGTAATAAGAAATCTCACACTCACAAACTTCCATAAGAATGCATTTCACAGACCGCCTCAGAAATATCCAACAAAGATATACCATCCAGTTACTTACAACAGCACCCCTGGACCCATGACACCCCACAAACTGAACATACTAGCAGAACTGATTACATAAACCCAGCATAGCTCGGTACGCATAGAGCTGGCTATGACGTGACTGATGAGACCAAAAGGAAATCTTACACTCACAAACTTCCAAAAGAATGCATTTCACAGACCGCCTCAGAAATATCCAACAAAGATATACCATCCAGTTACTTACAACAGCACCCCTGGACCCATGACACCCCACAAACTGAACATACTAGCAGAACTGATTACATAAACCAAGCATAGCTCGGGTACGCATAGAGCTGGCTATGACGTGACTGATGAGACCAAAAGGTAATAAGAAATCTCACACTCACAAACTTCCAAAAGAATGCATTTCACAGACCGCCTCAGAAATATCCAACAAAGATATACCATCCAGTTACTTACAACAGCACCCCTGGACCCATGACACCCCACAAACTGAACATACTAGCAGAACTGATTACATAAACCCAGCATAGCTCGGGTACGCATAGAGCTGGCTATGACGTGACTGATGAGACCAAAAGGAAATCTCACACTCACAAACTTCCAAAAGAATGCATTTCACAGACCGCCTCAGAAATATCCAACAAAGATATACCATCCAGTTACTTACAACAGCACCCCTGGACCCATGACACCCCACAAACTGAACATACTAGCAGAACTGATTACATAAACCCAGCATAGCTCGGGTACGCATAGGGCTGGCTATGACGTGACTGATGAGACCAAAAGGTAATAAGAAATCTCACACTCACAAACTTCCAAAAGAATGCATTTCACAGACCGCCTCAGAAATATCCAACAAAGATATACCATCCAGTTACTTACAACAGCACCCCTGGACCCATGACACCCCACAAACTGAACATACTAGCAGAACTGATTACATAAACCCAGCATAGCCCAGTACGCATAGAGCTGGCTATGACGTGACTGATGAGACCAAAAGGAAATCTCACACTCACAAACTTCCAAAAGAATGCATTTCACAGACCGCCTCAGAAATATCCAACAAAGATATACCATCCAGTTACTTACAACAGCACCCCTGGACCCATGACACCCCACAAACTGAACATACTAGCAGAACTGATTACATAAACCCAGCATAGCTCGGGTACGCATAGAGCTGGCTATGACGTGACTGATGAGACCAAAAGGAAATCTCACACTCACAAACTTCCAAAAGAATGCATTTCACAGACCGCCTCAGAAATATCCAACAAAGATATACCATCCAGTTACTTACAACAGCACCCCTGGACCCATGACACCCCACAAAC
The DNA here is from genome assembly GCF_964204655.1 of Triturus cristatus. NCBI lineage: Eukaryota > Metazoa > Chordata > Amphibia > Caudata > Salamandridae > Triturus > Triturus cristatus. The sequence goes on along the minus strand of NC_140581.1, from coordinate 511,176,108 downwards.
TGAACATACTAGCAGAACTGATTACATAAACCCAGCATAGCTCAGTACGCATAGAGCTGGCTATGACGTGACTGATGAGACCAAAAGGAAATCTCACACTCACAAACTTCCAAAAGAATGCATTTCACAGACCGCCTCAGAAATATCCAACAAAGATATACCATCCAGTTACTTACAACAGCACCTCTGGACCCATGACACCCCACAAACTGAACATACTAGCAGAACTGATTACATAAACCCAGCATAGCTCGGGTACGCATAGAGCTGGCTATGACGTGACTGATGAGACCAAAAGGTAATAAGAAATCTCACACTCACAAACTTCCAAAAGAATGCATTTCACAGACCGCCTCAGAAATATCCAACAAAGATATACCATCCAGTTACTTACAACAGCACCCCTGGACCCATGACACCCCACAAACTGAAATCCAACACAGAACTCCTAACACACATCCTACATGGAGCAAATATGATGTACAATTGGCAATTACAGTATGCAACAGCCCCCCCCCCCCCCCTAGGATTACTACAGACACACTGTTCACCCCCCACTGGGCAGGTGACATGGCGTTCTACCTACAAGATCTGCACGCATTTGGCAAAGCATCTAATCCTTGGCTCTCAAACAGCAGTCATACCCCGCAGCTCAATGAGAGCATGAACAGAACACATCACCACAAGCTGAAGCAGAGCCTGGGCTGGGATGGAAACCAGGACACCACAAGGAGAGGCACTGCACTGCCAAAGATGCAGCTAGGCGATACCAAGGGGAGAATGTATGCACTACAAACGAACATGTATAACCTTCACACTGCCCCAAGGGTCTTGGTGTGGGCATGACAAAACAGAACTTTTTGTGGCCTCACACTCAATCTAGAGACCCGTTACGGCCTCTCCAGTGAACCTGAGAGATATGTGTTTCCACTTTTATCTATGCAGATATTCTGTAACAAGAGTTTAAACACCGCCTCTCTATCCAGTGAGCGTGTGTGCGTGTACATATTTTAACATATATATATATGTATGTATGTATGTATGTATCAATCAGCAGTGCTGGGGACACTGGAGCCAGCCTGTTAAGCCGGCCCAGGGTGGTCGGCCTGCAGCTCCTCTCTCTGTACTTCGGTAATCCTCGGCAGCAGATTGCTGGTGTGGATCCCATGCAGATCTTTAAGCAGCTTCTGCCCGTGTGCCAGCCTCTATGTTCTCGCATGTATTTGTATTCAAGCACCCCATGCTGCCGGTCAGCCGCATCCGTGTGCCTGCCCATTTACACTACTTGCAAAAGCCACAGCGCCCCCTGCAGTTCGCTGCAGTGCCCCCTGCGCCGTTAGAAGCTGCAGGACGTCGGTAGTGGACGGCCTCTAGGGGTCATCCCTCAGCTCCAGAATGTAGGAGTGTGAGCCACAAGAGGGTGGGTTCCATCAGATAGAGACGTTTCATTGTTAGATGCAGAAGAGGTGTCTTCAGCTCCCGGCACGTGTGTCTCCCTGTGTGTGTCAGTGCCTGACTGTGGAATCCGCAGCTGTCTCTTTTCACCTGGACCCTCTCCTGGCATGGACGGCTACGCACAAAAATGGCTGCGCTAGGCAGGGCTTTAAGTGGGCCGGGTCTCTCCGGGTCTGAGCACCGGCAGTTTTTTAAAGGAGGCCTCGAAACGGGTCTCTATCGGGCTCCATTTTGTGCCTTGGCACAGGCAGTCTGTTTTTTTCCCGGACTGCTGTCACTGCAGTCTGGCAAAAAGTGCTATGGCACAAAACAGAGCCTGATAGAAACCCGTTTCGAGACAGCAGGCACATCGATGTGCGCTGCTCACCCTGCTCACTTCTCACTAGTGGAGAAGTTACGGCATGACGTCATGCCAGGTGAGCGTTGCAGGGGAAGGGAAATCCTTTAAGGAGAGTCATTTTCTCTCTGGATTTCCCTTCTCTTTTTGAAAATCAGAAGCAGCAACATTGTCGTAGTGTCTGTCACCAAGGCTTTAAGTGGAAGCTTTTTCAATATTATTTACAAGCCATAGTTGCTGCCTATTTACCGTATGCAACTAACAACCATTGACGAAGCCAATAGTCCTGACTTGTTATAGGTATGATGTTTCTTGTATCATATATGTGGATGCAATGATAGAAACAGCAAAATACCAGTCGGGCGGCACACTATGCGAAGCACTGACTTTTAGGTGTTTTAAGCCACGCCCTGTATGTACATTGGCCACGCCCCTTTGAGAGATCCCCGAGTTTTTTCATCCCACTTAAAGCCCTGGCGCTAGGAGATGTGACATCACCGGACGTGACGGCATGCGACCGTTGACAACGGTGACATCACATGAAGCCACGTCATGGGAGGTTGATGCAGTGACAGGGAGGGATAGATAATGTGCCCTCTGCAGGTGCAAGCAGTGGGGGTTTCTTTAATGCAGCATAGTGTGTGCCGATCACTAAAGAGAAACACTGTAGGGATCGGTATGATCTCGGCGGAAGTACATTTCTCGAGCCTGCGATCCTGGTGCATTTCGCACTGTGCTTCAAGTTCTGGTAAATCAATCCTGGACACGGAGATTCTTTGAGAAAGGCGAGACAACCCTACGCATGCCATTGACCCAGAATATAGTGCAAACGTGCAGCAGGAAGGATCTTTGGTGGGTTTAAAGGCAGCTCGTCATCGGCTGCAATCGAAATGTAGCACATGTGTGTGGTGGTAGTTCAGCAGTTTGTTTAGAAAAAAAGACAGCGTTTTGTTAATCGATATAAATAAAACCACCAAAAGGAAATACCGTGGCTGGTCGCCATCTGAATCGACATTATGTGCAATAACTGTACATGCATGAGTAAAACGAGGACTTGTAACATGATGTGAAACTGCTGCTCCTTCCTGCCCTGGCCACCCCGCTCAGCTCCAGTGTGGGCCACACACTGAGAGAACTGAGCTCCAGCCCACCTGGAGGAGTGGGATGGACTGAAACCCTAGAAGGAGGGTAAGTCTCCTCCTGGGTCATTCCTTACAAACAATGGACGTGGGCCCTGCAGCGAGGATGTCCGAGAAGGGTAGGAATCTGCCTCCTCGGGTAAACCTAGAGAGAAGAAGGGACTCTTGGATCTAAAAAAGTGTACTGGCCCTGCATGGAGGGTTAACAGGGTGCGGCTGGATCATTCTTTGACTGTCAGGGTGGAAACCTACCAAGAGCCGTGACTCCCACCCTTGCATGTGCAGGGTCCAGTCCAGCTAAGTTCTGTACACAATCCAACCGCAGCTCGTCCACCGGTGGAAGCAGGGGCTGGGACTGGAGCGTGAACCTCTACTGAACGATACTGGCCTGTTGGGCTTATGGGAGTCGGTCAAATCTGGGTTGTGAAAGATTGAGTAGGTTCTGGTCACGTCCCCGCTGCTTTCTTCGCCCGTGAGGTGTGTGTGTACAGCAGCGGGCAGTGCCTCTGCCTTTGAGATACAGCACTGCTGCTCGTGTCATCAGGTCCCATGCTAGCCCAGGTCACACCATTTACCCGCCTCTCTGCCTTGGATGTCTCCGTCCCGCCCTTCTCTGGTTACTCCCCCTCCCACCACCACCACTGCTGGGGCACATACTGCTCCCCTCTGCCTCTGGGGAAGGGGATGCTGTCTGTGTCGCTGCTACATAGGTTGGTTCCGACTATAGTTATAACTTGCACTCCCATCGCTAACGCCTCTGCCTCCGGCACACGGCTAGGCGCTGCCTCAAAGGCAAGGCGAGAACCCCTCTCTGGTCACTCACACACGACACCAAACACTCCCCCAGGGGACCATAGCAAACGCGAAATCCTCTCAACGGCACACTCCTGCGCAGCACAGCATGCTCACTGTCCAATAATGTGCTTCGGGGCCCCGCACAGAGCTGTGCAATGCTCTATGAAGGCCATGATACTAGTCCTTTCTGCCTTTAATGCACATTATATAAAGATGCATTACTGCTTGCTGTCAGAAGACTGCTCCGCGCTCCTGTGTGCTGCACATATGTTCACCAGGGCACTCGGTTGCATTTGGAGCATTTCTAAGGTGCACAGGAAGAGGCGCGAGCAGGCCCGTGCCTCGGTGTGTGTCCGTAAATGGAAGGACGCGACAGTGCATACATGTTCTGCAGACCGCGCTGTGCATCAGTGCACATGTGCACCGCGGAAGGGTGTAAAAAGCAAGCAGCTGGGGAGGAGTACGGGAATCCCTCGCCCTGGCTCTTTCATACCTCATGCCTCCCTTTCTTTTAGGGTGCAAGCTCCTTGCCTGGCCTCAGGGGCGTAGTTAACAGTGGTGCACCAGGTGCATTGGCACCTAAGCCTGGGGCGCAGAGCACATGTATCCTCAATAAATTGCTGTTTATTGTGAGCCTGCATCCGACCGCATCTTGAACCGCACCCTCTCCAGCCGGAAGCCGAGGTGCTTTCATTGAGTGGGGCTTTTAACGGGCCGCAGCTAGCATGGGTTGTGGCTGCTGTCTGCGCCCTCTCTGTGCTGCCTGAGAACCGGCGGCGAGTGGCTGAACCCTCGGTACGCGGGATCGCACAGGGTCAGCCTGGTGTCCGCACACTGCTCCGAGCGTCACTCCTCATCGTTCCCACGTGTTAATATAGGAAGTGCACTGCACCGGGCGGGAGGGGAGCGTGGGTCTGTTAAGTTCACCGCCTCAGCCAGGCTACACACACTGGATGCCACAGCGAGCCCAAAGCCAGTGCCCGGCGCAGGCAGCCCCCCACTGAATTAACACGCAGCGCTGCTCGGATCCGGTGGGGGATGCGGGACCCGCCTAGCGACAAACACTGATGAAGCACCACTTTAATTCGTGCGCCTAAATGCAGAGCTTTCGGCCCAGCGGTTGATGCTATGCGCTTCCTGCATGCTTTAGATCGGTTGTCTGGTGAACCAGGGAGCTGGAAACAGCGACATGCTTTAGGGAAGTGGGAACGGGTTAAAGATTCCAGCGAATAAATGGCGCTGTAGGGCCGCGTGGAAGGCTTTGGCGGAATATGGGTAAAGCGCCTTTCTTTAAGACAGCAGTGGCAGGGCTCGCGGCGCTTCACCGCAAAGGGCATATATAGGGACCCTAGAGCTAGAGGAGAGCAGCGTTCGCGAGAGGGGGCATGAACCATGGATACTTACTCACTACTTGACACATTTGACAGGGTGAGGCGAAATAACAGACGAAATGTGCATTTTATGTATAGCTCCTTGGTACCATGGAGTCCGAATCTCTAAACTTAATGACAACTACAATGCATCCTACGGGTTGCCCTGAAGGAGAAGCCCGATTTAAATTTTATTTCTAAATAGAAGTTTACACAAAAGGGACCCACATTCAAGATTTGCGACTAGGAGTCATTCACTGGCGTTTCCACAAAATCACCTTCATTCGCAAGACAGCAGAAAAAAAGTTTCGAGGTTTGAAGAAGACAGGCAGAAACGTCCAGGAGCGCGCTTTGGGGCTGCCTCTGGCAGGGGAGGTTCCTAGTGCAGAAGGACTCTTGTGAGCAGGGTTAGTGTGAGAAATGTGGGCTGGATTTGAGAGGAGATATGGTGAGAGAGGTGGCCGCACACGAGTGAGTATAATATGTCCGAGTGTGAAGGCTACCTGTGAGTGAGGATAAGTTGCCTGTGAGTGAGGATAGGTAATGCACACATGTATGCGGCATTTCTATAGCCCGAACATAGTCAGAAGGCAACGCAGCGCTGTAAAAGGGTCAAAGAGCAGGATACAGTCAACCAGAGTTAGGAGAGGTCGCTGGTTTGTGAACTGTTAATACATCGAGGTGCCTCTGTGTGAGGATGGCTTGAGGGTGAGTTTGGAGGGCCCCAGAAAGTAGTGTTAGTTGGCAGTGAGTGAAGACAATGTGAGGGTGAGTGAAGTGTAGTGCCCGCAAGTGAGAATAGAGTGAGGATGAAAGGGGCAGGATGGACTGCCCATGAGCGGAAAGTGTAAGCGGTTACCTGTTGGGTGAGGGGAGAGAGATAAAGTGAGGGAGGGGGGGCTGCCTCTGAGTAGACGGTCTGCGCAGGAGGTGGCTGGGATGTATGTGAATGGAAATAGGGAAAGGGTGAGTTGGGTAGACTTCCTCTGCGTGAGGACTGTGTATGGGTGAGTTCGAGTCCAACGTTGAGTACAGATGGTGTGAGGGTGAGTGGGGTGTCTTGTGAGTGAGCGTAATGTAAGAGTGTTTGGTTCCCACGATCCTAGTGTGTGAGTGGGCTGTAAGTTGTGAGTGTGCTACCTGTGAACGAGTCTGTGCGTGAGCATGGTGTAAGAGTTAGAGGGATACGCTACTTTGAGTGAGAACAGGGCGAGGAGTGAGCTGCCTGTAGACGAGTGAAATGTGATGGAGCAGGGTGTCAGTTGCCTATGAGTGAAAAGAGTGTCGGGAGCAGGGTGTCAGTTGCCTATGAGTGAAAAGAGTGTCAGGGTAAATATCGAGGCGAATGCCCCACGCTGGGGTAGTGTGAGTGTAAGAAGGGTGGGCTGCTGCTGAGTGAGGGTTAGAGAGTGAGCTGCCTGTGAGTGGAAGAAGTGTGGGGCGCGACCACCACCAGTAACAGTGCGCCAGCACCGTAAGAATGAGATGAGAGACTAATGTGACTGACAGCAATATGAAAAGGACTCGGTGACCTATCTACTACTGAGGACAGAGAAGTGAACTTTCTATGACCTGTGCGCCGGGGCAGTGTGAGCTGGAATGTAAATACAGGAGGCTTGAGGGAAAGTGGGCGTGCACTCAGCCCAGCCCACCCGCCCCGCCCTCCGCCCCTTACCTGCTTGTCCCCCGCTCCCGCGGGCCCTGGGGTCGGCGCCGGGACCCTCTCGCAGCTGGCGCCCTCCAGCAGGTAGAGCCCGGCCGGGCGGCCGCTCTGCTCGCTCTCGAAGTAGAAGAGCACGTTCTGGAAGAGGGAGAACCACTTGTCATGCCAGCGGCCGCCCTCGGCCGTGCGCCGGGCCAGCGTGCCGCGCTTGGAGCCCTCCCGGCGCGCGAGCAGCGACAGGTACAGCAGGTGGCCCTCGTTGTAGCGCACGCTCTTCTGCATGGCGGCTCCGCGGGGCGCTCACTCTCCGCGCCCGGCCATGGCACTGCTGCAGTGGGGGGCGAGGGGAGGGCAGCGACGGCTCAGCGGTTCCCTCTAGGCAGGCATTTTTCCGCTGCTGGGATGAGTAGGCTGCCTTCTCGCGCCCTCCAGCGAAAAGTGCCCTGAGGGTGAATCTGCCTCTGTGCACTCCTACCCAGGGTGTCTTCCTCTCCCGAGGTAACTGTTTCTGTGCGCTCTGCAGATGGTGCCTTTTCCTGCTCCTGTGCACTCCCGCGGCAGGTCCCTCTCACTGAGGCGACTATCCCTCGGTAGAGTGGTACCTCCCTCCGTCTGGGGTGACGGCCTCAATGCACTTCTGCCGGGTTTGCCTTCACCTGCCGAGGTGACTGCCTCTGTGCACTACTGTGGAGGCCGTCTCCCCTTCAGCGGCGACTCTGGGTCTCAGTGTCTCCCTACCCCCGAGGTGGGTTTAGTTCAGTGCACTCTGTCTGGGGTTCCTTCTCCTTGGTAGGGTGAGTCTGCATATGTGCACTGACGTCGGGGTTGCGTTCGCCTTCACGGGTGACTGTCTCTGTGCATTTCTCCCTCTCCTCAGGTGACTCTGTGCGCTACTGTGGAGGGCACCTTCCCTCCGGCGGCCACTCGAGGAATCCCTGACCTCCCCTTTAAGCTTTCCTGCGGAGGTCCCTTCTGCTTGGGTGACTGTGTGCCTCTCGACAATCCTGCGCAGTAAGTGCGATCCCCTGCTGGGGTGACTTTCCTGCGCACTAGGTGCGATCCCCTGCTGGGGACTCCTGCGGCACCGTTTTTTTCTGCTACCTTCTGGTTCTAGGCGCTACAGCGGGGGGCGCCTCTCATTCCTCTGTACGCCCCTGCATCGAGTTCTTTCCACACCCGCAGAGAGCCCCTTCTACTCTCCCCGATGAATTCACTGTGGGTGGTCTCTCTGCGCTCCCCGAGATGTCCATCCACATGCAGGCGTCACTCGCATGTTCTCCTGCGGCTGTCACTTTCCCGTCCTCACTTCCGCGGATAGCGTGACCCCTCGTTTCTCCTACAGGTATAACCCTGCTTCCTCCTATAGGTGTGGACGCCGGATGTGTTAGTTAGTCCCTGCCCCCCACTTTACAGGTGTAGCTCCGTGCACGGTTCCTCCTGCACGAGTGACTTTCCCTTTTTCTCCTGCAGCTGTGGACAACGTGCTCACCTCTGACCCCTTGCACGCACGAGTCCCTGTTCTCCCATTCTCTTTTGCAGGTGTCTCCGTGCACTCTGTTTACCCCTGGGGGTGGGACACCGTGCCCTGTTTTCTCGTGCAGTTGAGACTTCTCCTCTTTCCTGCTACAGCTGTCACTCCGCTGTGCCCCCTCTCCTTTTGCGTGTGGGGCTTCGTGCGCTATCCCTGCTCCTCTCGTCTTCACTTCACGCACTCTTCCTGCCGGTGTCACCCGAGCCTTCTCTCCAGTCAGCCCCAAAAACCAGGCGGTCTTCGGACAAGCAGTGCAGAGAATGAAATCACCCGCAGAATAGACAGACAGAAGGCGCGCGTCATGCGGGAGCTCAGCGCTAATCCGCTTTGCTGCGGTTTCCTTCGGAGGGCAAGAGGCAGGGCGGGATCCGGCTGTACCGGCAGCTCAGCCAGGGCCAGAGCAAGGGGGCGTGGCCCTGGGTGGGAGAAACGGGGTGCCTGGCAATCCATCAAGAGGCTCCGCGGACCCATACATTTTCTGAGCTGTCCCCTTCCTTTTATCGTGACAAAGATATGCACCCCATGTACAGCAATGTCACCCCGGGTGAGCACCCGCCACATTGAGGTTTTACTGCATTCTCAGTGGCCTCTCTAGAGAAGAATTTAGGGTAGGGTGAGGCAAGGGCGCAACTAGACTCGAACTTCGGGGGGGGGGGGGGGGGGGGGGGGTGCTAGGATTCCCAGCCTAGGCTGGCCCTAACACCGGCCGCGCACAGTGCAATAGTCTTTCTCGGCGCCCGCTCTCCTATTTCCTCCTTCTCCATGAATTCCTCACTACCACTCGCCAACAATGCACCTCATTTCTCTAGAGCCCCTTCTGACCAACATTTCACTTTTTTATAGGGCTGCCCGTAGTTTACTCACCCTCAGTTCTGTGATCTGCATGGTACACGTTCTTTGTAGCAAGCACATTAGCCCTCTGCGCTGTGTGGGTGACAGGAGTGCCCATGTGAGTGCACGGTGGGCGATGCGACAGTGTGAGAGTAGGGTGAGAGGAGTGACTGCAGGGGTGAGTGAGGTGACCATATTAATTTGGGTGCGGACGTAAGTGCAGAGTGGGACGAATGAATGTATGGTTAGTGATGGGCTTGTTTAACCCCTTCAGCGCGGCGTGGATTTCCGCGCCACGCTGAAGGTTCCGTGCGCGGGCGGGGCCATGACGGAACGGTTCCGTCATGCGCACAGCGCAACCGACGTGCATGACGGAACCGTTCCGTCATGCGCGTCAAAGGGGTTAAGTGAGATTGCAGAGTTAACAGTGAGGGGGACAGGCGAGTGAAGTGTCACATGATCAGGGTGAGGAGTGTGCTTGTGTGACTGCAGGGTGAGGTACTGGGTGAACAGCTCAAGAGCATTGTGAGTGCAGAGTAATCACTGTGAGTGCAGAGTGAGCGGTGTGCTCATGTGACCGCAGGTTAAGTGGAGGGAAAACGGTGTAAGTTCATGACGAGTGGCATAAGTGCAGTGTGGTCACTGTGAATGCAGGGTTAGTGGGTAGTGAGAGTGCATGGAGATCAGTATGAGTGCATTGCGATCGCTGTGAGTGCAGGGTGAGCGTGAAAAATAAGGGCAAGAATGAGGAGTGAGTTGTCTGAATGCAGGGTGCATTCCCAGACACTTGATGTAACTCAGCATGTTATTGAGGGCTGGCGTAGGGTTTCAGATATAAGTTAAACTATTGCTATTATGGCAATATTCAGAGTCCAGGGATCAAGGGGGGGGAGGGGGGGGAATACATTTTGTGCTCATCTGCAACAAACTTCCAGTTTTGTGATTGGGGTTGTCAGCTCATTACATTGCTGTCCCAGACAGTACAAAAATAAGCAGTCACCTAAAGCCTATTTTCAGCACTTGTCTGTGCATACTTGGAACAGATCACTGACAGAATATCGACATTGAAAATATCGAGGTACAAAAATATCGATGCAAAAATATCGTTGTCCAGAATATCGAAGTCCTATCTACATAATGGTAAGTACAAAAATATCAGGGAAAAAATATCGTTGTTAAAAATATCGTTGTTAAAAATATAGTTTTTTTTAATGTTTAAAAAATAATGTAAAATAAAGGAAATGGTACTTATAATTATAAAAAACGTAGTTAGAAATATTAGAAAATGTTTAAAATTATAAGTAATACATATAGGGGCCGATTCCGATCTGGGTCGGAAGGGCACCAAACGCGATCCGGCCGGAAAAACTACGAGCCATACACGTGTTTTTCGGCCGACTCATACAGCTGTACGAGCGAGCAAGTACGATGCGAGCTACATGAAATTCACCGACCGAATCGTTTCCGGGTCTGAACCGCTCCATACGTCTCGGTCGTAAGCTAACCGTGGCATGCAATGGATGCGATTCACGACCGAGCCAGTACGATGCATGCGTCGGACAGCCTGTGCGAGCCGGAGTGTACGGCTCGCAAATCGTCTGGGTGGTTGACTTTGGGGGTCCATGTCGGACCCCCTGTCACGCGCAGCCCTATGACTCGGACACAGGGGTAGACCCATGGGTCTCCCCAGCACAAGCATGTACGGTGTGGATGGCACCGACGCGTACCCACTGTAGGGGGCGCACTTGTCCGCGACGTACCCATTCAGTCAATGGGAGCCCATGTACGCGTCGTACGCCCGGCTCCCACTGACTTCTATGGGAGTCCGACCGAACCGAGTCCGGCAGCATATGGCCGCATCGTACTCGCTCGGTCGGACTGCAGGACTCCGGCTCGGTCGGAAAACACTCCGGTTCCGACTCGGTCGTAGTGCTTTCCGACCCGGATCGGAATCGGCCCCATAATGTAAAAATAAATTAAACGTACATGTATATAAAATATAATATATATATTTACTTAATAATATTGATAATTATTTTAATAAATTATAAATGGTTAGAGACATATTAAAAATTATAAATACATATATATATATATACACATACACCAATAACATAAAAATAAAATATATATATTCTAAATTAAAATATACAAATATTTTTAGTCTTTTTAAAATACATTTACACTACATTAACTGAAACAGTAGAAAAAATATTGGATAGTGAAGGGTATAAAATTACTATTCCCACTCCAGAGAGTGCAACAGTAGGGAAAGTGTTGGATAGCGGAGGGGTAAAAATTACTATTCCCACTCCAGTGAGTGCAACAGTAGGGAAAGTGTTGGATAGCGTAGGGGCAAAAATTACTAATCCCACTTCAGAGAGTGCAACAGTAGCAAAATGTTGGATAGCGGAGTAGTAAAAATTGCTATTCCCACTCCAGAGACTGCAACAGTAGGGAAAGTGTTGGATGGCGGAGGGGAAAAAATTAATATTCCCACTCCAGTGAGTGCAACAGTAGGGAAAGTGTTGGGTAGCTGAAAGGTAAAAATTACTATTCCCACTCCAGTGAGTGCAACAGCAGGGAAAGTGTTGGATAGCGGAGGGGTAAAAATTACTGTTCCCACTCCAGAGAGTGCAACAGTAGGGACAGTGTTGGATAGCAGAGGGTTAAAATTAATATTTCTCAAAAATGTTAATAAAAAAGAAACAAAAAAGCAACTAAAACACAAAAAGTGTTCATAACACAAAAATAAAAATATTTTCTCCAAAAGATAGAAAAATAAATTAATACTAAAAATTAACTACAAACATTAATTTATAAAAGTTAATTTTTTACAAACAAATAACTATCTTTAAAATAAATTAATTATAATCAAAATAATATTTATTTATGATTTTTAAATAAATTACTTCACTCCATATTCCTCTATAAATGCACAAACAACTCCTACAGATTTGACACAATTAACATATTTACCAATTAATTATTTTTAATTTACAAACAATTAATAATTATTAATAAATAAATTACCACAAACAACACTATAAAATCGAAATATAAAATAAATACTAATAAATGAAAAATATAAATTACTTTATTTTAATTAAATTACTTCCCATCCTATTCCCCTTTAAATCTACAACCCGCTTCTTAAAAAAATAACACTATTAACATAATTACCAATTAAAGAATTATTAGGAATTAATAACTAATTAATAATTAATTAATAATACATTATTTATAAATAATAATGTAACAATTACTAATTACTTTATTACAATTAAATTACTTACCAACCTATTCCCCTATAAACCCACACCCGCTCCTAAAAAAACAACACAATTAATATAATTATCAATTATTCAATTAATAAAAACTATTAATCAATTAATAATTATTTGATAATACATTTATTATAAATACTAATAGATAAATATTAATAATTACTTTATTATAATTAAATTACTCCCCATCCTATTCCCCTATAAACCCACACCCGCTGCTAAAAAATAACACAATATAATGATTACTTAATTAATAAAAATTAATAATCAATTAATAATTAATTAATAATACATTCATTATAAATACAAATAAATAAAAAGTAATAATTACTTTAAAAGCAACAACCAATTAATAATTATTTAACAATAAATTAATTATAAATACTAATAAATAAATATTAATAATTCCTTTATTATAATTAAATTACTTCCCACCCTAGTCCCCTATAAACCCACAAACCGCTGCTAAAAAAATTACACAATTAATATAATTAATTAATTAAAATCAATAACAATTAATAATTAACTATTATTAACTTAATTACAAATACTAATAAATACATATTAAGTATTGCTTTATTATAATTAAATGACTTCCCACCCTATTCCCCTATAAACCCACAACCCACTACAGAACTAAAATATGCAAAAATTAATTAACATAAAATGAATTCCTGCTAAATATTTAACACATACATAAAAAAATATATACTTATTCAAAAAAAATTACATCACATACTTTTAACACACATACTAAAATACAGAACACTAACATAAATATCGATATTATTAACAACAATATTTTTACAAACGATATTACTGTCTTCGATATTAAAAAAAAAAGTATATTTCTTACCTTACTGTCGATATTCTGTACCAGGATATTTTTGCAGGCGATATTCTTGTTCCTCGATATTTAAAACTCGATATTATAGTACTTCAAAAAAAAAAACTCGATATTCTGTCTGTGCACAACTTGGAACAGCAAATATAAATAGAAAGCCTTTTTAATTGTGTTCTAGGGCTACCTGAATGATCCATGACTGATAATTAAAGGGAACAAAGATGGAAAAGTCACATTACAAATGAATACATACTATTTTATTTATAACCCCATTTAGGGGTCTATTAGCATGGCAGTCGGAAAATCACTCCGACCGCCATGGTAGCGGGAAAACACAGCCCGCCAGGACCGCGGGAAACCCGCCGGTCCAATTATTATGCTCCACAGTGGAAATCCGACCGCGGCGGTTGGATAGCAGCGGTTAAAATTGTGCGGGCGGTGCTGCCAGCAGCACCGCCACAATGTCCAAACAAGCATGTCCTGCATGTCCCTGCACTGTGTTGCAGGCACCGCACAGTGCATGCCACCTGGTACAGGGACATGGTACCCCCCAGTACACCCACAACCCCTCAAGACATTGGGGGTCCCCAATGGACCCCCGGAGACATTCTCCGCATGCCTTTCCATGGCAGTTCCACCGCCGCGGAATGCTGGCTACCGCCGGCATCATAATCGTGCCAGCGGTGCTTGCCCTTGATCCGCCGCAATTGTAGCGGTCCAGCTACGCACACCAGGCAAGCGGGCGGATTGCAACAGGCGGAAAAGTGGCGGGCGGAAAATCACACCGCTGCGGTCACGACCACAATGATAATCGGACCGGCGGTGTTCAGGGCTTCGATAGCGGGCGCATGTCCGCCGCCGATCTGGTGGTTGCTACTGCCCGCCCGGCGGAGGACATCCGCCCTCCATCCTAATGGACCCCTTGGTGTCAAGACAAGGCCTTTGCAGGCCTTTGAACAACAAATGGCTGGAATGTTTCTTTTGGTAACCCTACTTTATATTCCTTTTCACGAAATGTATTCTCACACTAAGGGGCCTATAAGGATCCCTGGCGGATCGCCACCGCCGGCCCGGCGGTGGCGATCCGCCTGCAAAATGTCCCTGTGTCACCACCGTCATATTAGTATGGTGAGGAGCACTGCGGCGGACGGAAAGACCGTCCGACGCTTTTCCGCCGGGCGGAAAAGGCAGACAATATGGTGGCGGTGCCTTGCAGGCACCGCCATCCATATTATCATGTGCAATTAGAAAGGCCTTTCTGAAAGGCCGGCGGAAAATGCTTTGGGGGCCCATTACGGGCCCCCAGGAGTGTGGGGGGGCACGCAGTGCCTGTCACATTGTTCATGCCAATGCACAACATGCATATTTCACATTGCGGTGGGTGCTGCTTACAGCCCGCTGCAATGTAAAATATGCTGGATGCGACCGCCAGGGTGGCGGTCGCATCCTAATGGGCCTAGCGGGACCGCCGCTCCTCTGGCGGTCGGTCCAGTTTGCCGTTACGGTGTCCGCCCGCCATCGTAATGGGTCCCTAAGGCAGTAAAAAGTAAAATCCAAATGTAAGGAATAGGCAGAGTGGGGGCCCAGGGGGTACTGCAACCAGAAAAAAAACTAAGCCTCGTATCCAGTTTACAAAGGTATATAAATATGCAAATGGCCTGTAAAGACCTGTGAAAAACTTGGGTGTGCTGGAGATAAGACTTCAGACACTGCCCAGGCGAGCCCACAGCAGCAGCCTAGGCTGAGACACACGACGGTGGGAGGGGGGCTGAAGCCCTTTCAGCTCAATGAGCGTTGCGCGCCTGAAGTGAGGCTAGCTACAAAGGAGATAACAAAGGAGATTATATATATATATCTTCAACACAACTCCACACCTCCACTCGACGAGAGTTCCATGGCACCGGAGAGAGAGTCCACAGGTATTTTTACCAAAAAAAGTGTTTTATTTAGTACACCATTAGTGCGAGCGTGGATGGTCAACGCGTTTCGGCTCCTGCCTTCAAGTGGACCATAGAGTCCCGCTGTCTAGAACATCTATTTAAAGTGACATTGTGCATTACAATCCCTTGTTTGTTTCAATTATTTACAATATGCTAGACTGCTGACCCTCATTTTTGTTACAGAAAATGGTTATTCATAGCTGCCATTTTTACTAGCATTCCTAGTGGTAAAGTACCATTATTACTAGGCAGTAGAGAGCAATATTTACATAAATTCATGGTCGCTCCTAAGAGGTAGTTAAAAAAAGAGGTATTTTGGTTGTTCATGTGCAAAGTTAAACAGTAGTCCTTATTCAGAAATGGGAAGAATTAAAAAGTATGTGCATTTAAAAAAATTGCAAATTTCATTACAGAACAATGATTTTTTAAAAGAAGGGGAGGGGGGAAAGGGGGAAAAGAGGAAAGATGGAAGGGAAAGTGGGGGAAGTGGGGGGAGGGGAAATCAGATGGGCATGAGATTAATAATTAAATGTCTGTAAAGTACATTATAAGTGATTGATTTACTGTCTTAAAAAACTTTATTCTCTATAGTGTAAAGTGCGATGGGTCAAAACCATGTATTTATTAAAGTCCATTGTCATCTGGTTTAAGATTTTCTTCTAATAATATCAACCCAAGGTTTGTGGATAGCAGCTCTATGAAAGAAAGTGCTCAGTGCAATGTACAATTCATATTCCAATTTGTCCTTTCTTTCTTTTATCTTCTAAAGTAGAAATTCATTTTTATTTTCATTATCATAACACAGCTTGGATCAATGGACTAATAAAGTCATTCAACAGATCTGAATCCATCGCACTTGTCATTTTCTTGCACAAGATGTTGTGTTTTTCTTAAAATTTTCTTCCATTTTCTAAATTTGCCACTCATCAATTAATTTCCTCCTTTTTGGTACACTTATATTCTTTCATGGCTTGTGTTTTGGGCATGTCCTTTTTATGTGAAAGTACCCTTTTCTTTTTTTCTCTCTTTGTTTCTTTTCTATCTTTTTCTTCTTTGTTTACTCCTTTTCATTACTTTTTTATTGCATATGTACGTGCAGTTCGGCATCCAGATTATGACCAAACGGATTTTCCGTTCTAATGGCTAAGATGAATCTTGACTCTGTTTTTCTCAGGTCTAGGGTTCTGTCTTCTCCTCTTTCATTTTGTTTCACCACTTTTGCACCAAAGTATGTTAGTAATTGGTTATCTCCTGAGTGTTTTTCCGCAAAGTGTTTTGCCATGGGATAAGAAAGATCTTTATTCTTTATCGCTCTGAGATGCTAGAGTATCCGTAATTTCAATTTATTAATGGTACTCCCAACATATTGTTTCTTGCAGGGACATTCCAAAATATATATCACATATTTCGATTCACATGTGATATGGTCGGTGATCTGCATCACTTTCCCATTCTGCAGTCGATATGAGCGTGTGTTTCAACCATGTTCACAGGCTCTACATTTAGAACACTTCCAAAATCTGGGTGTGGTCAGCAATGATGTTATTTGTGGTTTTTTATCTCCAGGTGGCTATGTGTCCGAAGATCGCCTAAGGAAACTGTCTTCCTATATGTAACTTTGGGTGTTGCTGGTAATTTCCTCCTCAATGTTTTATCGAGCATTAAGATGCTCCAATGTCTTTTTATAATGGTTCTTAAGATCTTGTTTTCGACATTTAAGTCCATGATCATACCTGTTACATCATCCTCTTCATGGTTCTCATTAGCTTCCAGTAATTCTGATCTTGTTTTGAGCTTTACCTTAGCTTTGGCGCTTCTGATTACTCCTGGTGGATAGCCCCTCTATAGGAATCGTACACCCATTTCATCAAGATTTTGCTCGATGTCTGATGTTTCAGAACAAATACTTTTGGCGCAGAGCATTTCTCCATAAGGTATGCTCCACTTCAAACGTTGTGGATGCCCGCTGTTTGCGTGGAGAATGCTGTTGCTGGCGGTTGGTTTCCTATGCATCCTTGGGCATATTCTGTGATCTTTGATAAATACGTCCACATCTAAGAATGTTACCTGAAGTTTGCTGCATGTAGATGTGAAAGACAAGTTATAGTTATTGTTGTTCAATGTCTGGATAAAGGTTTCAAGTTCTGACGACTCCCCTTCCCATATCACGAAATGGTCATCTATAAACCTCGTCCAGGTTTTGATGTTAGACTTGTACCTGCCTTTCAGTACATCAGCTTCCCACACCGCCATAAATAGATTTGCGTATGTGGGGGCGAAAGATGTTCCCATCGCTGTGCCTTGCTTTTGGAGAAATATCTCTCCATTGAAGAGGAAGACATTGTGTGTCAGGCAATAATTCAACATTTCCATGATCCTATCCTATCCTATGTGTACAAAGATGTCACATCAATGGTAACCATGGTTAGATGTTCATTCCAATTCATGTCTTGTACCTTTTTCAGGAAGTCCGTTGTATCTTTTAGATACGAGGAGAGAGATGTAACATATTCCATTAGGAAGACGTCTATATAATGAGAGGTTTTCTCAAGCAGGGATCCCATTGAGCTCACTATCAGTCTCCCTGGGGGGTTATTGATTGACTTATGCACCTTTGGTAAAAAGAAGATGGTTGCTATTACAGGATGGTCAACCTTAAGGTACATATATTCTTCTCAGTCAATCAATCCCCTCTCCTTACATATCTGCAGCTGCATGTGATATTCTTTAATCCATAGCTCCATTGGATTTTTCTCCAGTTTTTCGTAATGTTCTTTGTTCCCCAACTGTCTGTTCGCTTCTGCTATGTATTGCTCCAGATCTTGCACCACAATGTTGCCGACCTTATCGGCGGCCTTTATGATAATTTTCGGATTTTCTCTTAACTCTTTTAGGGCTTTTCGTTCTCCCAAAGTTAGATTCCATGATCTTCTCTTATTTTTCGTGGTTCTTGATAATTTATTGATTTCTTCCACTATGACTTCATGAAAGAGGTCCACCTTATTCCCTGGAGGGAGTTGCAGACAAAATTTTGATTGAACTCTCAGTCCACTTTCTCCACCCTTGCATGTTATTATGCCTTCATCCTGGCATAGTTGTATGTCATCCTCTATTCTTGAAGTCGATGTTGTGCTTGTATCTGTGACAGTAGTCCCTAGTGTCCTCAGGGCTCTCAGGGTTGTTAGATCATCTTGATTTAATGGAAGTATGGTAGTATGCGTCTGATTGAAGTTTCGTACATTTGGTGGTTTTTCTTCATAGTATTTCTTGAGTTTTACTTTACGACAGAATTTGTCGTAAATTCAATTTGGAGGTTCGGAAGGTCCATGTTGTAATTAGGACAGAAGGTTAATCCTTTATTTAATAAGCTTATTTGGTCGGAGGCCATTGTTCTACTGGAGATGTTAATTACCAGATCTTTTAGGTGAGATTTCCTCATTATTTTTGCTTTCTCTTTTTTCCGCCGCTTTTGGGTTTTACTCCGTCTCCTGCTTCTTCGGGGTTGGGGTTTGCTTTGTCCCCTTCCCCACGTTGTTCCCCTTCCTCTTCCTCGTTGTCACGTCACCATTTGTGCAAGTATCATTTCCCTGCAAAAATCCAGTTTGGATGTACTTGCTTCTTCTTCTGCTGAACTTAAGTCCGAGCTATCGACCGAACCCATGGTCTCATAGCCCGTGCATCTGTCCATTGCAGCTCTATTTCTCAAGGAGTCATACTTTCTTGCAAAAGTATAAATCCGCCCATTTGCGTAGTCAATTCGATCACAATTGAATTTGTTAGCCTTCCTTTTTTCTACGTCCATCTCGTGTTTGTTGATCTTTTTCTCCATTGTATCTATTAATTCCTTCTTTTCATCATTGTCTGGAAATTTGTCAAGTTCTTCTTCCAACTCTTTAAATTTTAGAAGTGTGGCCTCCAGTTTCCGTTCTGCATGAATGATTAAGGTTCTCATCAATTTAAAAGAACATTCATTGGTGTCTGTTTGCCACTGTTTAATCAAGTCCAAATCTAAGTCATTTAATGTGGGCATAATTAGAATTCTCAGGCCACTTGGCACTCTCTTGAATTCTATATATTTTTCTAAGGTCGTTTTCTCCCACCATTTATTGACTTCGACTATTCTAGTTTGTTGTAATTCTCTGATGACATTATGAATTGTTCTTCTTCCTTCTGTTTGTGTGTTCCTGGGATTGGAGTTCTCACTCGTCGCCATGTTATCGTCGCCAAAAGCCATGCTTTTTTTTATTTATATGTTTACTTACCTCTAATCGGCCGTAATCCTTAGTTTACTACCCCCCACCCTGCCCCTCCCCCGCCCCACGTCGGCACCCGGCAGCACTCCTACCACAGGCCGCAAACTTAGCAAAAGTCTTCCGATTTGGTCCCTGAACCAAATCTTCAAGAAAAACACACATCGGTCCCAAACCTTTATGAAGCGTGAAGCGTGTTTATTATATGTGCAACAGCGCTGTCCAATGCGTTTCAGAGTGCGAGACTTGCCAATTCTAGTTAACAGAGCTAACTATAACTTGCGTCCCCAATGCGCACTGCTTATGATATCACATATTACATCACTTATGACATGTTCTGTGACACCATTTATGACATCACCATGATGACATCTCAAATTACATAACTAATGACATTACTGATGACATCATCCAATGAGTGTGCAAGTGGTAAAGCAGGACTTACTTTGCATTACGAGTTAATCAGCAAGTTTGAACTTGTTACTCATTTTTCTTGCAAGTTATTATCTCAGTACACAGTGGTACACGTACACAACTGCAACACACTGGTGCCGATCACGATCCGGTAAAAAATTCCCCCGTGCGACTCGTATCGGGTCTTTTTACCGTACGAATCGTACAAGTGCCGTACGAACTGGCAATCACGATTCGCATGGTAAAAAGTCCATACGAACCGCACCGGGAATCATTCCCCACACGTCCTCGGGTCGGAAAATGTGTCCGACACGTCCTCGGACGATTTACCTTACAAACGTAAAAATCCAAGTCCGACCGAGGAATCACGATCCATCCCGTGCGTCCGAGCCTACAACCGTATGGAAAAAACACCGTCCGCACCGAACACCAATAGCAACCATGGAGACATGTGCCCGCATACGCGCCCAACACTCCCCCCAGCCCCCGTACGTCCGACACGTACCCCCCGTATATGTATACCCCCACCCGTCTATGTACACCCCAGTACGTACCAGTCGTACCCCCACCCCAGTACGTGTCGTACCACCGTCAATGTACACCCCCCCACCCCTGTACGTGTCGTACCACCGTCAATGTACACCCCCCCACCCCTGTACGTGTCGTACCACCGTCTATGTACACCCCCCCACCCCTGTACGTGTCGTACCACCGTGTACCTACACCCCAGTACGTTCCAGTCGTACCCCCACCCCAGTACGTGTCGTACCACCGTCAATGTACACCCCCCACCCCTGTACGTGTCGTACCACCGTCAATGTACACCCCCCCACCCCTGTACGTGTCGTACCACCGTCTATGTACACCCCCCCACCCCTGTACGTGTCGTACCACCGTCTATGTACACCCCAGTACGTTCCAGTCGTACCCCCACCCCAGTACGTGTCCTACCACCGTCAATGTACACCCCCCCACCCCTGTACGTGTCGTACCACCGTCTATATACACCCCCCCACCCCTGTACGTGTCGTACCACCGTCTATGTACACCCCAGTACGTTCCAGTCGTACCCCCACCCCAGTACGTGTCGTACCACCGTCAATGTACACCCCCCCACCCCTGTAAGTGTCGTACCACCGTCAATGTACACCCCAGTACGTTCCAGTCGTACCCCCACCCCAGTACGTGTCGTACCCCCGTGTACCTACACCCCAGTACGTTCGAGCCACACCCCCACCCCAGTACGTGTCATAGCCCCGTCTACCTACACCCCAGTACGTTCCAGTCGTACCCCCACCCCAGTACGTGTCGTACCACCGTCAATGTACACCCCCCCACCCCTGTACGTGTCGTACCACCGTCTATGTACACCCCAGTACGTTCCAGTCGTACCCCCACCCCAGTACGTTCCTGGCGCACCCCCAACACAACCTCCTAAGTACGGAGCGCACCCCATGCCCCAACATCACAACCGCATGTACGAGTCGTACAAAGCCACACACAAGGACCAAATCGTACAACCAAATGGCCCATGTACACACCGTACACACGCACAAAACGCACGTACCCAACAAGGACAAAACAAAACAACTCAACAATACACCATTCGAAAGGCACACAGCCACTAAACATGGCCAACAACCACTAAAATAACACAATCACTGACCTGCAACTGTCAAAAACAAACAGAGGCCCAATACACCACCACTCCTTATAACACACCCACCCAAAATTCAAACACTGCCACACCCACCCATGGACCAATAAAAAGGGCCCACACACACAAACCATGAGCCTTTGCAACAGACCCACTGCTGCCAGACACCACAGAACCAGACTACAAGCGACACCACATCTTACACTTGCACACCTTCACACGACCACCCTCACAAACACCCTCTCATCACATTCACACACACACACAACCATCCACACCCCCCCCCAACATCCACACACCCCCCACACCCACACCATCCCCACCCACACCCCTCACCATGCCCACTACCAAGAATCCAAAGTTCAGTCACCGAGAGTTGGAGGTCCTTGTTGATCAAATCCTCAGAGTCGAGCCACAGATCTTTGGAACATTGGTCAGAAGCACCAGCCAGGCAGCCAAAACAGCCATGTGGCAGACCATCGTCGATGCTGTGAATGCTGTTGCGGACACCAGGAGGACCAAGCAGGATTGCCAGAACAGGTGGTACGATCTGCGGAGGAGGGTCAGAGCCAAGAGACAGGAGGAACACGACCAGGCCAACGCCACCGGAGGAGGGCCCTCCCGCAGACCCGTACAGTACCATCCCTGGGAGGAGAGGGTGATGGCCATACTGCCGGTGGAGGCAGTTGAAGGAGTAGAAGGACTCCGAGACCCGGGTGAGTACACAAACAACGCACCTCACATGGGGGGAACTGCAACCACAACCAAAATTAATAACAGGCACGCAACCACCACAAGCCATCGCATTACTCAACCACACTCCATGAGCAGGCACATGCCACTGCTGCCACCATGCCCCATGCACCCAGCTGGACAATGTCAAGTCACAGGCCACAGAAGACAACAACACATGACACGGTAACCCGGATGGCGGGAGGCTGGGCACCAAGAATCACATAGTGCGACTCCAAAGCAGACAACAATGCCCTCTGCCCATATGGCCTAGGTCACAGCCAGACAAACACTGTGTCCCAACACAGGAATGACTTGCCAGCAAATGGCGGATGCCTTGCATCAACACATGGGGGTGAAGGCACTGTTTTGCACATGCCAGCAGCTAATGAACAGCCAACAGTGTGAAAGAGTGGCAGCACACACCACCACAGCAGCAGCGCACAGACACACAGCAGACAAAATGGGTGCCTGGAGATCAGAAACAAACTCACATCAACAGGCCAAGGGCCACTCAAAGATCTGCTAACAGTGTGTGCCCAGGAAGCTGGGCCAAGGTGACAGAGGGTGACACACGGAGGGAGGGAGAGGGGGACACAGAGGGAGGGAGAGGGGGACACAGAGGGAGGGAGAGGGGGACAGAGAGGGAGGGAGAGGGGGACAGAGAAGGAGGGAGACACAGGGAGAGCAAATCAGTCCTGTGGTGTGTGGGAATGTCTGCTCGTCAGCAGGTGGACTGCGTGCATGTAGACAAGGGTGGCCAGTGCCAGAACCCCCCCTCTTCATCATGGCAAAACGCAGGGCCATGTCACAACCTGTACACGAGCACAAGGACAGCCACCTGCATCATATGAGTGTGTGGATCCACTCCATGTGCACATGTACAGTGCTACAAGGAAGGCGCAAATGCATAGCTCGGCACACATGCACACTCCACTGCTGACTGCAGTCACACTTGACGCAGCAAGTAAGACTGTGCCACACATAGTTAAAGGGGCCAAATTGGTGCCCAAGGGACACACACATGCACAAGTGCACTGTGAGTGGAATGCAAGACAGATCCTAATTCCAAGAGGAAATGTGCCAACTTTGTAACGGATGAAACATGGATGTTGCATGGATCAAAATTAACATTTTCTCTCTCACACACAGGTCAACGTCGTGCTGCACCCCCCAACACTGGGGGGGAACACTCACAGGACCCGGATCTGCAGGAGACCGATCCCACCGGCAGCGACCACTCTCACCACTCTGCGGACGACCCCGACCGACCTGGCCCCTCTGGTGTCCAACCACCTGCAGCACCTGCGTCAGGTACAACCGTGCCAACCACCACCCCCACTCCTGCCACATCCCAGGAGACACCCAGGATCCCTGCCCCAACACCACAATGCAGCCAGGCTCGCCAGGAGGGACACGGTGTCCCGGGCACCCAGGAGGAGGCAGGCGACAACGCCAATGCCACCCCTCAGGGGTCCCGGAGACCCGATGTGCCCACAAGTGCAGGCCAGACGCAAGTGGGCAGGGGTGGTGGGAGTGGAGGACGGCGGAGGCGCGAGCCTGACCAGTTGGCTGGGGATCCGGTATTTTCACATGTCCGTAACATCCTGGACTCATACCGGCAGGACACCACGGGCATGGCCCAGGTTGTGTCCGTCCTCGAGGGGATCAAGGTCCAGCAGGCCCAGCAACATGCGGAGCTAATAGCCTGTCTACAGCTACACCAACGGAGGATGGAGGACAGACAGGCTGAGCAAGTGACGGCGTCCCAGGGGATTCACGCTGAACTCCGTCGGATGGCCGACACCATGGCCGACCCTCCCTGTGCCAGAAGGCGGAGAACATCACCACCCACAGGGAGGGATCATGAGGAGGAGGAGGAAACATCCGACGGAGCATCCCAGACGTCGTCACGGCCTGCTGCTGAGGTTCCCCGCAGGAAGCCGGGTCGTCCACGGAAAGGACCGTGAGGGTGGCTGCTACATCACCATCGCCCAGGACACCTGGCCTGGCACCTGGCCCACTGGAGCAACAGCATCACAGCATCAAGAGACATTCTCTGCCACATGGCCCTGCTGGTCACTGGCTGACCAATGTTGACAAAGACTGTGGCATGGACTCTGAGGATTTCCAATGGCAAGGACACCAACTCCCCTACTGAACTTTGGATTCCCTAATCCCGGAAAGCCCCCCACTTTTTCCCCCCCCCCCTAATAAATCACACTATTAAGAGTAGATGCCTGCTGGTAGCATTATTACCTAACATGTGTCTTGTACAGTCTAAACATGCCTGAGTCATCTGTTCACTTCAACCATCCACACCCTGGGGCCTGAGTCTGGCACAGGACACATGGGTCACAGTTTATTAGGCAAGACAGACATGGAGCACCATACACACCCGTGATGTGCAGAACCAGCTGAGGGGGTGGCCGAACAACCGTGCTGACAGACACATTGAGTACAGCAACAGTCATGCGCAGAGGTCAGGGAACCTGGCCCGTGTCCTGGGGGGCACCCAGGTACGTGTAGACAGGTGGCAGAACCATGTCCTGCAAGCTTGAGTCCGGTGGATGCAGAGAATGGGGGCCTGGACAACGTTGGATGCATGGGGATGGCACATGTCACACTACCCACACAGTCATGGACATCATGCCCAATACACAGTCTCAGCACACACACACAGCTTGCATCTTGCCACTCGACACATTGACACATAGCCACAATCTGGGAATACCATGCCAGACATGCAGGATGCACCGTGCCAACACACCAGCATTGACTGAGCAGAGGCACCTTGGAGGCATAGGGACACCTTTAATAGTCATGTTTTTGGGATTGCAGAGGCAACTTGAAGTACACATGAACACATCATGTGGAGTAACATGTGGCTCAAACACTGGCACCCCCCTTCTGCAGCACAAATGCGTGATAGCCATGGTACTGGCACACAAGCGTCGGCTAACAGCTAAATACCCACAGCTGCACACGGAGAGCCTGCCATACACCATAGATCCGCTGATGTGGAAGTCCCACGCCATGTCAAGCCAATGTCAACCGTATGTGTCCGAGGGCAGTGTCACACACATTGATGCCATCATCACAATCCACCATCCCATCACTGATGACTGACAACCAGGCAGCCCATCTATTCTGGTGTACCCAGCTGCATGTCGTGTCCCATGGGGATGCCACATGACTGCAGAGGAACCAAACCCCGACCTGGGCAGTGTGCACACATCGTGAACAACTGCCACACCCAATACACCCCAGATGCATCCCTTACCCCATGGAGACTTCCAAACGTGTCCGTGCCTGTAACGCTGAGTCAGCCCACGATGCCATGTCCATGAGGAATAGCAGTGCCACAACAATGCAACCAGCAGATGGCATGCGCAGGTACCTGGGGAAGAGAGACACACAAGAAGTCAGCCACAAAAAGCACAGCCACTTGCATGTGCATTGACTCGACACATGTATGGATGACAACATGCTAGGTCACAATTATGACTGGGGAAATACTACCATCACTGCCACCATCACTCCGGTGACACACCCACACACACCTCTGACTCACGTGCCATACATGCAGGTGGACACACACATCACAACACATGCCACACGGGGACCAAGGCGTGCACACTCAGACACTGGTACTCACCACTAAGCAAAGAAGTCGCGTATGAGCCGAGTCCGGATGTCCTCTTGCGGCTCCGCATCCTCCACATCACTAGCCCCATTGCCAAGCCCTTCGTCCTCCACGGGTGGATGGTCCTCGTCATGTTGATTCAGGATGAGTGGCACAGCTCTTTCAACTGCCATGTTGTGCAGCATGCAGCAGACCATGAAGATCTTGCAAACCTTTGCCGGGGCATATGGGAGTGCGCCGCCGGTCTTGTGGAGGCACCGGAATCGGCTCTTCAGCATGCCAAACGTCCTCTCTATCACTCGCCTTGTCCGGCCATGGGCGGTGTTGTAGCGGAGCTGGGCCGGCGTGATGGGGTTGCGGAGAGGTGTCAGCAGCCAAGGCATGTTGGGATAGCCAGCGTCCCCTAAATGGAAAGCACATGGATATCGTTAGAACTGGCGAAGCGGTAGTGCTGCTCGGCCAAACAGAATACACGACAGACAGACTGTACCCACCAACAACACATGCTCGTTCATTGCGCAGCTGCATCATCATATCAGGCATCCCGCTACGCCTCATGATGTAGGCATCGTGTGCTGATCCTGGGAAACGAGCACAGACATGTGAAATCACCATGTTGGACAGACACACCACAAGGGCATTGATGGAGTGGTAGTGCTTCCGATTGCGGTACGCCACCTCCCGTGCGTGTGGTGGTACCAAACCTACATGTGTCCCATCTATGGACCCAATGACATGGGGCATCCCTCCCAGGGCATAGAAACCACGCTTGACCTCAGTCATCTGTTCAGGGGTTGGGAACTTGATGAAGTCATCCAGGTGAATCAACATGGCCTCCAAGAAATCATGCAGCACACCGCTGAACATGCTCTGGGACATGCCACCAACATGAGCTATGGTATTTTGGAAGGTACCCGTGGCAAGGAAATGTAGGGCAGCCATTACCTTCAGCTGGGGTGTCAGTGCCGTAGGATACCTGTGCTGCGGTTGCAGGTGTGGTGCCAGTCTCGCCGTCAGCTCCAGAATCAACGGTTGGGTGAAGCGGTAGAGCCGGATCCTGTCATTCTCCTGCATGGTGGCCAAGTCTGGAATTCTTCGGGCAACAGGAGGCGCTCTGCAGTAATTTGGAAGTGACAAGGAAGAGTGAGTGCACTACGAGAACAACTCATGTCTACTGAGCACATGTAAATCTGGCAATACACACATGCCACATAGGGAGTCAGGCATGTGCTACATGCCCAGGACACGTATGGATGCAAGGTGACACTCCTTCCAAGACCCAGCTACACACGGTGATTGAGAACCTCCCCATGCCACGCCATGGAAATAGCTGTGTCCCAGTGCAAGTGCACTGCCCGACGCAAGACAGGATTGACATACACCCACACATCAGCAGAAGTGTGATGCCGATTGCAGAGACTGGCAGCGGAACACTTGAGCCACAGGTCACATGACATTACACTAGTCCAGCCCACACACCTTGCCATGAAGGTGCACATGTCATGACTCACCACACATTCCTTGTGAGTTTGCTGACATGGCCTTGTCACGCTACTCCGTGTCCCTTGCATACATGTGCACCTCACATCCGAGAACACATGTGGCATGGTGTTGGGAACAGTGTGCAATGACAATCTACACACAGCCACATGTTGGTTGCTGCAACGGCTGCAGCTTTTGAGGGTGCTACAACATCAACCTGATGTAAATTCCGGACACATATATGGCATAGTCACATTGTGCACTGTGGGTAGTGATAAGTCATGTGTCATGACCCCTGTACCTGGCATCATGGGACACTTCCGTGTGTTGGTGTCGGTGCCATGCCAGTGACGCTCACCCCAAGTGCGCAGTCCCACATGCACACATGTCAAAGGAGTCAAGGGCATGCCTGGCACACATTGCACCCTCACACAGTGCACATGTACACATCTCATCATACATCTGGTGCCTTCTCCACTCAGGAGGCATGTTCCACATCACAGCCTGTGACACCTGTGCCCCACACATGTGGTAATGCACAGACGATGCCTTGATGTCCATTCCTGGACAAGTATGTCCATCCATGGACAAGTATGTCCGCCCTATTCCTACATGTGTGTCGCCTATCACCACAGTGATGTGTAAAATCCGCCGTACTGCTGCTGAGAGGGCCTGTGCATGTTCCCAAATCACTGTGGGAGTGCTGCCGTATGTGTACCCATCGTGATGGCGAGCGTAGATGCGAGTGTACGGTCCGTACCACTACGGGTACGCATACGCGTGCAGACCCATAGTGATGGAGAGCGTAAATGTGAGTGTACGGTCCGTACCACTACGGGTACGCATACGCGTGCAGACCCATAGTGATAGAGAGCGTAGATGCGAGTGTACGGCCCTATCACTATGGGTCTGCACGCGTATGCGTACCCGTAGTGGTACGGACCGTACACTCGCATCTACGCTCACTATCACTATGGGTCTGCAAGCGTATGCGTACCCGTAGTGGTACGGACCGTACACTCGCATCTACGCTCACTGTCACTATGGGTCTGCACGCGTATGCGTACCCGTAGTGGTACGGACCGTACACTCGCATCTACGCTCACTGTCACTACGAGTACGCATACGCGTGCAGACCCATAGTGATGGAGAGGGTAGGCATGCATGTACGGGCCGTTGCCATGCATTTGGGGTGCCCTAGGGCCCCCACACGCACCGTACCTGTGTGTGATGCTCCAAATTACATAGGGGACAAGTATTAAGGCCTACATGCATGCTGGTTGTCATGGAGACCAAGTTCAAAATTCGAAATTGTTCTGGAAGGTGCACAGCAGAAGTCAGTTGGAATTTGTCTACTTTGTTGCAATGTGTTTGTGGGGCTGACATCATGCAGGAGAATGAAACCGATAGAGAACACACAGACTGCTAGGTTTGTAGGGATTGGTGGAAACATAGGATGCAAATGTGAGTGACCAATCTCTCTGTACTCCTGTGCATGAGACTGGGCAGAAGGGCACATATAAGGCAGCCAGGTCCCATGAGGGAGCACTTGCCTGCACATCTTTGCATTCGTCGACCCAGCTGCTGCTACTGATTCCCTGGAACCATGTCAAGGGCTGTGGAGAGGACACAGCCATTCACCCTGGAGGAGAACATGGCTCTGCTGGATGTGATCCTCCCACAGTACCCCATGCTGTATGGGCGACCAGGGTATCAGGTGAGTGCATAGGCCACTGCCACAGACTGTCCCTATGTTGTGACTGTGACTTCTGCCATTGCGTCCAGGTGTAACACACATGCCATGTACTGTCGGGGGGGTCCCAGGGGGGGGGTGCCTGATGTCTCCCAGCAGTGCCCTGAGACAGGAGGGGTGGGGGCCTATCACTCACAGCAGTGCCCTGAGACAGGAGGGGTGGGTACAGAGTGCTCCCAGCAGTGCCCTGAGACAGGAGGGGTGGGTACAGTGTGCTCCCAGCAGTGCCCTGAGACAGGAGGGGTGTGTGCCTATCACTAACAGCAGTGCCCTGAGACAGGAGGGGTGGGTACAGAGTGC
Source organism: Triturus cristatus (assembly GCF_964204655.1). NCBI lineage: Eukaryota > Metazoa > Chordata > Amphibia > Caudata > Salamandridae > Triturus > Triturus cristatus. The sequence goes on along the minus strand of NC_140581.1, from coordinate 511,146,682 downwards.
TCCCAGCAGTGCCCTGAGACAGGAGGGGTGGGTGTGATGCACAGTGTGAGCCTTGTTCATTGATTGTGACATTGCCATCATTCCACCTGTGTACCCACTGTGGCACGTAGTGCTTTTTCCCCTCAACAGGGGATGATGTCCCTATGACAAAGGTGCAATGCGTTGGCTGCATGACATGCCTTGTTGTAACCAGCTAATTTGTACCCATATGTCTCTCTGTGACATGTGGCTGGTGTATTGATGTTGTGTCACTTGTTCTACCTCACAGGTGGGCGCCACTGCCAAGGAGCAGATCTGGCTGACCGCCGTCAGTGCCGTGAGGCGTGTGGATGGTCGGAGGCGGAGCCTGCCCCAGGTGAGGAAACGCTGGCAGGATATCCGGTGCTGGACGCGGAGGATTGCACGGCTCCTGCTGGGGGACTCACCTGAGAGCCACAAGAACCGCGGCCGCCGCCGTCTGAGCCACCTCCACAGGCGTGTGCTGCCGGTGGTCTTTCCAGACCTGGAGAGGCGCTTACAGGCGATGCAGCAGCCGGAAGGGGGTAGGTACATGTGTGTTTGTTGTGTGTCACCGGCATTTGTAAGGGCACAGTAGCATGAATTCACTGGCAGGGTTTAAAGGTGCTGTGCAGATCCTGTTTGCCCCAGTATAGCGCTGTGCCCCTGCCACCCTTTCCCTCCTTGCAATGTGTTCCCTGGTCTGTGTGTAGTCACTCCTCCACAGGGTAATGTAGGCTGGCGCTTTGTCCACGGGAACAATGTCTGTAGCATCATGTGTGGGGGTGGTATGTAACAGGTTGTGGGACATTGCCTGTGCACTGTCAAGTTCACTGCATGTGGGTTCCATATCAGTTGGCACTGATGCTGACTCCAGACATGGGAGTTGGTCTCTCATGTGTCATGCCTTACAGCGCGCATGTCCCATGTAGTGGCCTGTGACATGATGTGCATGAGTGTGCGATACACATAGTGCAGGGATGGTGACGTGTGTTGCAGTCATTACCATTCAGTAGCATGTAGTTGCGTGCCCACTACTGTCCCCTGGGGCACCTTTTCCTCAGTGGTGTATGTGTCATCATAAACGTGGCCACTGTCAGTGTCTACAGCGTAAGTTGTGCTCTCTGCCATTGTCCCCTGTCACCATGTATATAGACGTGCTATTTTGTACAGGTGTCCACTGTGCAGCCTGACCTGATTGTCCTTCTTCATACTCACAGTTGCCAGTGCCTGTGTGTCTTGCTATACTCATCTGAGGATGGGCACTGGTACCACATTATTTGTACAGGCGCACCTTGGCTGTTTGGCGTTCAATCTCGCTTTTTGCCTGCCCCTGTGTGTATCACCCAGACTATGAGATGTTGGTGCCACCTGTGTCTCAACAATTTGCCTCGTGTAGGGTCTTGTTGGGGCGGGCAATGCCTATGTGTTAAATCCTGATTACCACTTGCTGGGTCTGGGCAGTGTGTGATGTGTCTGGACACACACACAATGTGCAGTGACAGAGTCATGTTGTGCATGTTTTCAGCATTACCTATGCAGCATGTGTCTCAAGTTCATGGATATGGTCCCTGGTCATCGGTATTTTCGCCAACGCTGTGTGGTGCAGATGCAGTGCTGGATTGTCCCCAGGGCCTGGGTGCTATGTCAGACTCCTTTTCCTGTGTTTAGCTATTGTCTCATGCTCTCCATGGTATTTCAGTGGCATGGTGGCTCAACCAACTGTGTGTTTCATGCCCTACATCGGTACCCTGTTCAGTAGATGTTAGGGATCTTCCTTTTCAGGCCATGCACTGTTACCTATGTGGATTGGACTCATGTGACAGATGTGTACAGATGTCTGATTATTTCTGTCTCTCCACCCTGCCCACAGCATCGTCGGGGGACACAGAGGGAGACATGGACACAGACCAGGCGGAGGGACCGAGCACCAGTGCCAGCCGTGACATCGGGTCTGGCACATCGAGTGGTACAGAGGCGGAGGAGAGTGTGGCCGAGGACCTGTCGACTGGCACATCAGACTACGAAGCTGACAGGTCCGGGGACGATGTCTCCGAGTGGGCGGAGGCTGCACCAGCAGCTGACAGCGGAACAACACCTCGCACCGCCCCCTCAGTTTCCACCAGCCGCCTCCCACTTGCTCGTGTCCCTTCCCAGCGTGCCCGGTCACAGCATGTCTCCTTCCTGCCAGGCACCGCACCCCCTGCCCCTGTCTCCACTGCTGCCGCCAATGCAGAGTCTGTGGACATCCAGCGGCAACTGCAGGTTGGTCAGGCTGCGATCCTTAATGTCCTCCATGCCCACGGCAAAACCCTCACCAACATCGAGGCTTTCTTGGAGGGCATTCATTCATCGCAGGCTGACCAACGCAACTTGCTGAGGTCCATCGACTCCACACTGACTGCAGCAGTGGGTCTCCTGCAGCGCGACCTCCCCCCACCTACCCCTGCCCCATCCACACTTCCCACTCCCATGCCTGTCACACGTACACCCAGACGTCGGCATGCACCCACATCAACAGACACGGGCACCACACCAGCAGGGAAGGTCCACCGCACTCCTCCTGACACGCACACACAGGGTGAGGTAGGCACACCCACTGGGTCGGGGGGCAAACGTGTGACACGCAGCCATAGTGGGAGTCCGCATTCCACCCAGTCCACTCCCTCCAAATCCCCTCCCCTCAGCTCTCCTGGCCACATCTCCCCCAAGGACACCTTCATGGCCGCTCTGTCCCTGAGCCCCACAGTTACACCACCACGCAAGCGGTCAAGGAGGTCCCCGGTCAGGGTGGTTGAGTCTCCCCCCCTGTCTCCACCCTCCCCCGGTGGCGCTGCGACCCATCCCTCTGACCCCCCCCCCTCCTTGGGGCCTGAGGTCCCTTCGGGTGCAGGGGACTCCCTGGAGGACCTTGCAAAGGTGTGTAGTGCCATCCTGGCCTCCGCCTTTGGCACTGACCCACCCCCTGTGGTGGAGTCCTCCATCCCTGCACCCACAACGCCGCCCCTTTGCCCTGATGTCCCTGCGGTGCCTGTTGCTTCCCCCCCCCCTGATGCCCTCACCAGTGTGGAAGACGATGCCATTTGACTGTGCAGGCAATGTAGGGGACACGCATCCCACTGTGTCCCCCATCCAGCTGAGAATCATTGACTGCCCTAAGGGCTTTGTGAAGATTGAACTGCCTGCGATCCACGGACATTGTGCTCATGCTGAATAAAGCTTAATTTTGTTTTCATTATCACACTACTGCTATGCTGGTATTGGTGTTGGTGGGGCTGCTACATGGTTTTGGGTGGTGTGTAAGGGTTTGGGTGTGTGGGATGTGTAGTAGTGTACTGCCCATTGGTGGGACCCTGTGATCTGTGTGCCATCACAAGGTGTTGGCTAACTTTCTTTGTTCATGTAAGCAGTTACTGCATGGTGCACTTGTCCCAGGGTGTATTCCTTCCTCTGTGTACCCAGCTTTCTTCCCTGCAGGGTGTTCCCAATGTTTAGCGCAGAGCTGTGTCTACATGAGCTGTGTGTGTGACGGAGCCCTTCTACTTTGGCCATGCATGCAGGGCCATGTCTCCACCTGCGACAATCGTGGCATCCTTGGTGATCACTGTACTTGTGTGTGGAGTCTGTTGACATGAGTTCATGGGGGACATGTTCCCTTGTAGCCAGTATGCATGTGGATAATTCTGGCCTCACACACATGTGTTACATCCCTCCTGTATCAGGGCACTGCTGGGAGTGATGGGCACCCACCCCTCCTGTCTCAGGGCACTGCTGGGAGGGCTCTGCACACACCCCTCCTGGGTCTGGACACTGCTGGGGGGACTCTGCACACACCCCTCCTGGGTCTGGACACTGCTGGGAGGACTCTGCACCCACCCCTCCTGTCTCAGGGCACTGCTGGGAGGACTCTGCACACACCCCTCCTGTCTCAGGGCACTGCTGGGAGGACTCCACACCCACCCCTCCTGTCTCTGGGCACTGCTGGGAGGACTCTGCACACACCCCTCCTGGGTCTGGACACTGCTGGGGGGACTCTGCACACACCCCTCCTGGGTCTGGACACTGCTGGGAGGACTCTGCACCCACCCCTCCTGTCTCAGGGCACTGCTGGGAGGACTCTGCACACACCCCTCCTGGGTCTGGACACTGCTGGGAGGACTCTGCACCCACCCCTCCTGTCTCAGGGCACTGCTGGGAGGACTCTGCACACACCCCTCCTGTCTCAGGGCACTGCTGGGAGGACTCTGCACACACCCCTCCTGTCTCAGGGCACTGCTGGGAGGACTCTGCACACACCCCTCCTGGGTCTGGACACTGCTGGGAGGACTCCACACCCACCCCTCCTGTCTCAGGGCACTGCTGGGAGGACTCTGCACCCACCCCTCCTGTCTCAGGGCACTGCTGGGAGGACTCCACACCCACCCCTCCTGTCTCTGGGCACTGCTGGGAGGACTCTGCACACACCCCTCCTGGGTCTGGACACTGCTGGGAGGACTCTGCACCCACCCCTCCTGTCTCAGGGCACTGCTGGGAGGACTCTGCACACACCCCTCCTGGGTCTGGACACTGCTGGGAGGACTCCACACCCACCCCTCCTGTCTCAGGGCACTGCTGGGAGGACTCTGCACCCACCCCTCCTGTCTCAGGGCACTGCTGGGAGGACTCCACACCCACCCCTCCTGTCTCTGGGCACTGCTGGGAGGACTCTGCACACACCCCTCCTGGGTCTGGACACTGCTGGGGGGACTCTGCACACACCCCTCCTGGGTCTGGACACTGCTGGGAGGACTCTGCACCCACCCCTCCTGTCTCAGGGCACTGCTGGGAGGACTCTGCACACACCCTCCTGTCTCTGGGCACTGCTGGGAGGACTCTGCACACACCCCTCCTGGGTCTGGACACTGCTGGGAGGACTCTGCACCCACCCCTCCTGTCTCAGGGCACTGCTGGGAGGACTCTGCACACACCCCTCCTGGGTCTGGACACTGCTGGGAGGACTCCACACCCACCCCTCCTGTCTCAGGGCACTGCTGGGAGGACTCTGCACCCACCCCTCCTGTCTCAGGGCACTGCTGGGAGGACTCCACACCCACCCCTCCTGTCTCTGGGCACTGCTGGGAGGACTCTGCACACACACCTCCAATTTCTGGATATGTACGCTTGGGACATACACGGTGTGGGTGCGCTCCATGCATTCGAGGTGAGGGTACGGGTCGTACTTACACTGTTGGGGTGGGGGGTACGCTCCATGCATACGCGGGTGAGGGTTCGTGTCGTACTTACACTGTTGGCATGGGGGGTACGCTCCATGCATATGCGGGTGGGGGTACGGGTCGTACTTACACTGGTGGGGGTGGGGGTACGGTCCGTACGTCCGCGGGTGAGGGTTCGAGTCGTACTTACACTGTTGGGGTGGGGGGTACGCTCCTTGCATACGCGGGTGGGGGTACGGGTCGTACTTACACTGTTGGCATGGGGGGTACGCTCCATGCATACGCGGGTGGGGGTACGGGTCGTACTTACACTGGTGGGGGTGGGGGTACGGTCCGTACGTCCGCGGGTGAGGGTTCGAGTCGTACTTACACTGTTGGGGTGGGGGGTACGCTCCTTGCATACGCGGGTGGGGGTACGGGTCGTACTTACACTGTTGGCATGGGGGGTACGCTCCATGCATACGCGGGTGGGGGTACGGGTCGTACTTACACTGGTGGGGGTGGGGGTACGGTCCGTACGTCCGCGGGTGAGGGTTCGAGTCGTACTTACACTGTTGGGGTGGGGGGCACGCTCCATGCATACGCGGGTGGGGGTACGGGTCGTACTTACACTGTTGGCATGGGGGTTACGCTCCATGCATACGCGGGTGAGGGTACGGGTCGTACTTACACTGTTGGCATGGGGGGTACGCTCCATGCATACGCGGGTGGGGGTACGGGTCGTACTTACACTGGTGGGGGTGGGGGTACGGTCCGTACGTCCGCGGGTGAGGGTTCGAGTCGTACTTACACTGTAGGGGTGGGGGGTACGCTCCATGCATACGCGGGTGGGGGTACGGGTCGTACTTACACTGTTGGCATGGGGGGTACGCTCCATGCATACGCGGGTGGGGGTACGGGTCGTACTTACACTGTTGGCATGGGGGTACGCTCCATGCATACGCGGGTGGGGGTACGGGTCGTACTTCCACTGTTGGCATGGGGGGTACGGTCCGTACGTCCGCGGGTGAGGGTTCGAGTCGTACTTACACTGTTGGGGTGGGGGTACGCTCCATGCATACGCGGGTGGGGGTAGGGTCCGTACATATCCGTCCCCACGCTATGTGATGCTTGTGCGGGCCGTACCCAGGCCCTTGCCACGTGGGTACGATCCGTCCCGCCATTGTTGGGGTGACGTGTGTGTGGGCGTGGTACGACTCGTACCCACGCTCTTGAGGCGTGGGTACGGGACGTACCTGTCTGGTTGTGTTGCCGGTTCGCGTGGTGACGGACTTCCGTTGTGGCGGTCGCTGGCTTATCAGGACACACCCCCACCCCCTCGTGGTGACCAGGGCATGGGAGTCAGGTATGTCCAGGCCATGTGTGACTTATGTGGTTGTTTTGTGGTCTGCCCTGGTCGTGCCACCCCCACCCCACCCCACTTTCCCCCCTCCCTTAGTTATTCTGACCTTCTGCGGCGTCTTCGTCGGTGCCTGTAGAGCAGGTGGACTGCTATGAGGGCAGGGATGACTCGTAGGTTCGGGTCCATGTCTGTCCGTCGCGTACTGGTACTCCAATCGCGTCGTCCTGTCGCGTACGGGTCCTCCTTGGTGGCGTCGTCCTGTGTGTCCGTCACGTACTGGTCCTCCTTGTTCGCGTCGTCGTCTGTCCGTCGCGTACTGGTGGTCCTTGTTCGCGTCGTCCTGATTTCCCGGCAGTTTTTGGCTGCCGCAAAATATTCACCGTGCGGGGTGACGTCGGTGCGAATCGTGATTCCTGGGTCGTGAATGGCTGGCTGCGAGCGTCCCGACGTCAGGTCGGCACTTTCCCGGATCGCATTGGTAGGTGTTTTTTTGTTCGGTCGGACTTTTTTACGAATCGTACGGTCATGGTGTACCCGTGCGAATCGTAATTCCTTGTTTGTAGAAATTGACGACCGGGTACGCGTCGGACGGAGAATATGCTCCGTCCGACGGTTCGTACCCGGTTTTTACCGGATCGTGATCGGCACCACTGTCTTAAATTGTATAAAATTGTACTGACATGTAAAGACTCATGTAACTCAATATAACTGAATATGTGTTTTACACTGCACCTGCTTGTGATGGGCTTGCACCTTGCGAATATCATTTTTTGACTCTTGGTCACACTCCAAGATAGCTGAAACATTTACTTTCTGTATGCAATCGATTATTATACCAGTCTTTTGTTTATGTTTACATGTCCTAAATCAAGCACTGGATGCACTTGTACATAATGGTTCTTAGAATCACTTTCCCCCAAGCGTGATCAAGGCTGTGGGGCTGAAACACGATGCAGGAGCTGGAGCACCTTCATGAATAAATCTTTGATTATTCCATCCTGAGTGCATATGACTCGTGGTTTTCACAGAGTCTTGCATATCATTATACTGAGTGTCACGCTGTCGGGCTCCTCAACTCCTCAGGATCGGAACGATTCTCATTATGGTCCACCTCTCGATGGCTTCAAGTCTGAGTGCTATTACAGCACAGATCAGTGAAGCGATCGAGCGAGGGAAGGAAAGAGAGGGACAGCAGGGAAGGAGACCTGTAAAGACACGAAGGCAAATACAATCAATATCCATTGAACCACAACATCCTCTACCCCTACACCGTTTGATGGCTTAATAGTACTAAGAATACCCACCTGTAAAGAAAAAGAAGGACGTGTGTAGTTCCACTGGATCCTGCTCAACGTGCTCCACCCAAGAACAGGAGGCCGGTGAGAACAAGACCCCGTTACAACAAAGAACACACACAAAGCACTAAAGGAGAGAAGACAACATTAGTTTCAGGTATATGGCGTGTGTTGGATATCCTCTCTATGTGCAACCCCTCCTCATTGGTTAACGTACCCAGAATCTTCTCTGGTATGGTATCACAGAAGTTGTATGAGAGCAACTTGGCTCATCCACAATCCCCTGCTAAAATGAATACATAATCATAAGAACAAGGTTCAATGCTTCATAAAACAAGCAATGGTATTCTCTGTTCACTCCTGGTGAACAAGTCGCATTTTACACACACAGTCTTGTAAACGTTTGATATAGCTCCTATCGGATGCCCTGGCACTGGTATTTCTGCTACTCGTAAGAGACCACAAACGTGTGTCTCACCATCGAAGAGGAACACCTAGTGCACCTGATTTGTCACAATGCATAAACAAAACGCTTGTGCCCACAAGCGAAGATCTCGAGGGATATGTTGTCCAGCTGCAATCCCCCTTTTTCCTACGTTTACATACACTTTCCCAAGGCTGAGCACGCCGGTATATGCCGTGGTGCAGTTGCACCCTTACCGTACCAGCCCTGTGTCTGCCGAAGGATGGTCCTAACCGGTAATTCCTCACTGGGTTTTTTGCTGCCAAATTCCACACGGGGCTCCCAACAATGGCTCCGTTCAATGATGTCCTCGCTGGCTGCCGCACTCGGACTGTGGACGAGAAATAAGAACCAAAGTAACACAACAAAGACACTCGCCCGAGTGTCTTGGGATCCAGAACACTGGGCAACGCCGCCAGGGTGGAAGTGAGTTAATAAGCCTTCCGCTGCTGTGCGCGCGTGCCGTGCTGTCTCTAGCGCTCATGGGACATGTAGTCCTTAAGCAGTTCCCGCACTGATTGCGGAGTATAAGACGGGCCGTTTCCATGCTAACTGCGGGAAACAGGACAGGGCTCTCGCGAACTCTGACACACGCCTGACACCACGTGACTCTCCCGAGCCGCAGCAAGCAGACTCGTTCCATACATACATAAAATACAAGTCTACTTGCGATCGATATATATATAGAGAGAGATATAGACCTAGCACAAGCGTTCATTGAGGCATTGTCCATCAATAACTTAAACTTAAGCTTCACCCATTCCATCAGCAAAACCACATGCGATTTCTTGGATGTAAGAATCACTGTGGATAACATCAATCACAAACTCACCACTGCCCTTTTCAGAAAGGAAACATCGGGAAATGCAATACTACATGCTCGCAGTTCCCACCCCCCTTCGCTAATCAGAAGTATTCCCTATGGGGAGATTCTACGAGCTCGTAGGAACTGCAATACCGATGATGGTTTTAACATTGAGAAAAACACCATGATGAACAGATTCAGACAACGTGGTTACAAAGAGAAAATCCTGACACAAGCTGTTGACAAATTGGCAGCCACCACACATAGTGAGGTTCTTTTTGGCAGCAAACAAACCAGCAATGAGGAACCCACCTCTGGTCCTCGTATGATTACCACATACAAATGTAAAATCCGGGAAATTAAAATCCTTGCTCACCAAACATTGGGGTCTTATAAGATCTGATCCTATCATTGGGGATAAAGTGGGACATACTCCATCAATAACCTACAGACGACCACCATCACTTAGAGACAAATTGGTAAATAGCTACCAGCCAATGGAATCCAATCCATCTTGGCTTCATGCCAGGGAGGGTTTCCATAAATGCAATTCCTGCAAAGCGTGTAAGAACACCGTAAGCTGTAGAAGCTACAAAACACAGGAAGGCAGGGACAAACCCATTAAAAAATTCATCACATGCACTTCAGATCATGTTGTATACCTTCTGGAGTGTCCCTGCAATATGCGTTATGTTGGAAGTATTAAACTCCAACTAAAAAAACGCATCCTTGAGCATTTAAGGGGGGAAACAACCTTTACAACGCAACTTTTACAACGCTATGCTATTACAAAGCATTTTTTACAACGCGAAAGCTTTTACAACGCATGCATTTACAACGCATGCTATTATATGGTAAGTACTTTTACAACGCATATACCATTACAACGCATTCTTTGCAAAAGCCTTTACAACGCATGCATTTACAACGCATGCATTTACAACGCATGATGTTATATGGTAAGTACTTTTACAACGCATATACTATTACAACGCATTTTTTTTAATATTGAGATTTTTAAAAAATTAAATATATATTGTATAATTTAAAATAATTACTATATTTGTAAAACATGATAGTGTAATTATTGATTAAAATTTTGTTTTTTATTTTTGAAAAAATTAAAAATGTGAGTAGTTTAACAAAAGATTAATACTTGAGTATTTTTCTAATATAAAAGAGTATTTTTTAAGTTAAATTAAATAAATATATGATTAATACTTGAGTATTTTTCTAATTTCAAAGAGTATATTTTAAGTTTAATTAAAAAAATATAAGATTAATAAAAGAGTATTTTTCTAATATCAAAGAGTATTTTTTTAGTTGAATTAAATAAATATAATTTTAATATTAAATGATTTGTCTTTTGAAAAATTAATAATTGAGTATTTTTAATTTTATTATAATATGTAAATAATTTAAAAATTTATTTATTATTAATTATTTATACTAGATCTTACTTAAAAAATATATAAAAAAATTTATTTAAAAATTAGTCTTATGAAAGAATCATACTTGAGTATTTTTTAAAAATTAAAGAGTATTTTTTAAGTTAATTAAAAAAAATATATATTATTAATAAAAGAATTGTATTATGAAAAATTAATAATTGAGTAATTGTAATTTTACTAAAATATGTAATTAAAAGAAAAATTGGGATTATTATAAAATATTAATACTAGAGCAATTATTTAAAATTAATAACAATTAATAAAACAATTAATATTAGTATTATGAAAGATTAATACTTGAGTATTTTTAATCTTCTTATATAAAGTTAAATGTTTGTAAAAAAAATACCAAAAAAGTAAGAGTACTTTTGGAGTATTATAATATAAAATTAGAGAAATGTTAAAAAAAAAGATACAAAACTAAAATTATTTTTAATATTAAAAGAGTAATTAGAAATACATTTCAGAAATAATAATACCTAAAGAAAATAGAGCTAAGAAAATAGAACTTAATTTAAAAAAAAATTCCCACGTTTTTGCATTGAAGTCTATGAGCTTATTTGTCCTTCATTTATTTTGGCAGCTTCAGAATATACAACCCGCGGAACAAGAAAAGAAGGATCAGAAAGAGAAGAATGCGCAAGTTTAGAAGGAAAAAGAATATAGAGTCGAGGTAAGGAAAAGAATTAGTAAATTTACATTTAAAAAGTAACATTTTACATGATTAAATTACAATTTTTAAAAATAATAACAGTAAACAAATAATGTTTATAAAATATTTATTTATTGAAACAAACTTAAAAAATAAACCATATTTTTATTGATTTTTGCAAAATAAGGTACATTTTTTAGAAAACATATAAATATTTTAATTACATTTTTAAACATTTATTTACAGATTAGTTAAATAAAGTAGTCCGTAATAAATATTGAAGCACGCGATGACGTAATGACGTGAGCGTCGACGTAATGCGCCATTTTGAAGAGCATCGGAGGAGGAAGCAGCAGGAAGCTGATCTGCGTTCAGGTAGGAAACATTTTCACTTATAATTATAGATTAAACCTTTAATAGTGATACATATATAGTAAGGAAAGAATAAGGAGAGGTTGCGGAAAAACTAATTGATGTTTTAAATGTTTTTAAACATGTCCACATTTATGTCATTAATGTATGCCTATGTCGGGTCGCCCAAAGGTATTGGTTCATTTAAAAAATGTATGTAACTGTAAAAATATTTAAAGTTACTGTTCACAAAGTTTATTTCTTAACTTCGGAACTAAAATTAGTGATTTTGATCTTCATTTCTAAGAGAAAAATAATAGCGTATTCGTAAATTTTGGGAAATAATGATTGAATATAAATTGGTGTTTATGCAGCAATGTGCATTTTGGATAATGGCTTGACATGTACAATTTAGATTGGTTTGTTTTTTGGTGAATTTTTAGGTCGGTAATTAAAAAGGAAGTTTTCTGTAATTAAACTAATGGCGTTCGGTTGTTGAAAAATTGGTCCAATACTATGGAACAGCAGATTTGATGACATTGGTAGTTTTGCTAGAAATGAAGAATTGGAAAAAAAAAAAAGGACCCGACTTGATAGTTTGAAAATTTTTTAAGAAAAAACATTGTATGCCAATTGTAATTTAAAAATATTTAAATTTGAAGCAAAGCAAGAAAGTAAGTACAAAACTAATTTTAGAAAGAAAGAATGTTAGAAAGATTTTCCAGGTAGTCTATAGCCACACACAACGAAAATTGTTGTACAATAGCCAATAGTCTCTCAGACATTTCCCTTGTTTTCACAGTTACTCGTGGGTTTAGACTACCTGCAAGTGTTTGGGCTATTCTCATTTCTTGAAAACTTTGCTCCTTCTTCAAAGTTTCCAAAAAAGAGTAGAAGTTTGGATGAGGTTTGCCAATTGTGTGGTTGAAGGAGTTATGCCATCCCTCAATGGCATTGTTTGTTTTTGCTTCTCCCTCTAAACAACTCGTGTAGCAGTTCCACCACTCCACATGGAATCGTGGCTTCCTCCTGCGACCCGATCTGCTTAGGTGTCCAATCCATGTGTCCTCGAAATAATTTAGAATGGGTGCCAATTTTTCTTCGTTACTTGTATAATAAACAGATTCTATAATTGCAGTGTAGTACTCGTCCACACTATCGGGAGCAACAAAACAAAGTGCTGTTAATTTTTTAAGTTCAAATTGTAGTTTGCTATCACGAGAATATTCTGCAACTAGGGATGTTTTTTGTAATTTACGCCAAAATGCCTGGGAAAAATGAAAAAAACATCCCTGAATTTGGGTATCCGTGTACGTTTTATTGATCACATTGATCATGCTCAATTCAAAATCTATAATAATTTTCCTAGGACTTTGAGATGTTTTACTTTTAATCACTGATAAAAGTTCAGTGTATGTTGCAGAAGTCTTATCAGGTAGCAAACTATATACTAAGGGGATTACACTATTGTTAATTTTGGCATGTATAGTGTAAATTTGAGTGAAAGGATGGGGTGTACTTTTAAACGTCCCATCCATCATCCAAATTTCACTACTTTCTAACTTTGCAAGGTTACGTGGGGTACTAAAAATTAGAATTCGTTTCTGAGGGTTTTCGTTGTCATGCAGAAGGAAAGGTTCATCAGAAAAAGAAATAGAAAGATCATGTGGAATTCTAATGTCAGAGAAAGAATGTGGTGTAGATAATTGAATGTTACTTGCCTGCTTTTGTCTTTGAATAATTCTTCTCAAATTAGGAATTATAAGCATGTTACTAGCAACATGACTGGGGACATGCTGTGCAACCTCTCTTAAAATTGATCCTGTAGAATCATTGGAGGTGCTTGCAATAGCTTTCATTTCGTTAACTGTTTCTCTAATTTCTACCTCCATTGCAGAGGCAGAGTGGTTATGTTCTGTGGTTTTCACAACTAAATTATCAAGAGTAACCGCTCTGCCACTGCAATGGGTAGTGTAGTATTGCACACACCTCCAATGATTTCTAGTTAAACTTATTCTTTCCTTACTATATATGTATCCTCCATGGTTTAATAAATTTTTTCCCTTCCTGGATTTAATGTACTTTGCAGCTTCAAGACTAGACATTATCTGAAAAGAGAAGAGAAGAAAAAAAAATTAGGCTGAAAAAGTAAATGCAATACCTAAAATGTAACACTTACACCATCCAACACTTTCCCTACTGCTGCACCTTCCTGGAGTTAGAATAGTAAATATTACCCCTACACCATCCAACACTTTCCCTACTGCTGCACCTTCCTGGAGTTGGAATAGTAAATTGCACCCCTACACCATCCAACACTTTCCCTACTGCTGCACCTTCCTGGAGTTGGAATAGTAAATTGCACCCCTACACCATCCCACACTTTTCCCTACTGTTGCACCTTCCTGGAGTTAGAATAGTAAATATTACCCCTACACCATCCAACACTTTCCCTACTGCTGCACCTTCCTGGAGTTGGAATAGTAAATTGCACCCCTACACCATCCCACACTTTTCCCTACTGCTGCACCTTCCTGGAGTTGGAATAGTAAATTATACCCCTACACCATCCAACACTTTCCCTACTGCTGCACCTTCCTGGAGTTAGAATAGTAAATATTACCCCTACACCATCCAACACTTTCCCTACTGCTGCACCTTCCTGGAGTTACAATAGTAAATTGCACCCCTACACCATCCAACACTTTCCCTACTGCTGCACCTTCCTTGAGTTAGAATAGTAAATATTACCCCTACACCATCCAACACTTTCCCTACTGCTGCACCTTCCTGGAGTTGGAATAGTAAATTGCACCCCTACACCATACCACACTTTTCCCTACTGTTGCACCTTCCTGGAGTTAGAATAGTAAATTGCACCCCTACACCATCCAACACTTTCCCTACTGCTGCACCTTCCTGGAGTTGGAATAGTAAATTATACCCCTACACCATCCAACACTTTCCCTACTGCTGCACCTTCCTGGAGTTAGAATAGTAAATATTACCCCTACACCATCCAACACTTTCCCTACTGCTGCACCTTCCTGGAGTTACAATAGTAAATTGCACCCCTACACCATCCAACACTTTCCCTACTGCTGCACCTTCCTTAAGTTAGAATAGTAAATATTACCCCTACACCATCCAACACTTTCCCTACTGCTGCACCTTCCTGGAGTTGGAATAGTAAATTGCACCCCTACACCATCCCACACTTTTCCCTACTGTTGCACCTTCCTGGAGTTAGAATAGTAAATATTACCCCTACACCATCCAACACTTTCCCTACTGCTGCACCTTCCTGGAGTTGGAATAGTAAATTGCACCCCTACACCATCCCACACTTTTCCCTACTGTTGCACCTTCCTGGAGTTAGAATAGTAAATATTACCCCTACACCATCCAACACTTTCCCTACTGCTGCACCTTCCTGGAGTTGGAATAGTAAATTGCACCCCTACACCATCCCACACTTTTCCCTACTGTTGCACCTTCCTGGAGTTAGAATAGTAAATATTACCCCTACACCATCCAACACTTTCCCTACTGCTGCACCTTCCTGGAGTAAGAAAAAAAAATTCTTCAATCTGAAAACTTTATGTTCTACATTTTGGGAATATTTTAAAAATAAAAAGTAAATTGTTTGTTAAACTAATTGATGGTTTAAATACAATGTTGTATAAAAATACCTTGTTTTTTTTGGAATTGGTTTCCTTGGTGAGGCTTTTGAAGTGGAATTAGCCTGCTGGCTGGAGTTGACACTTATGTGTTGGATGGAATCGTACAACACAAACAATTGTCTGGAAAAGTGATAAAAGGATAAAATGAGAAAACTGAACGTTGTTGAGAAATGCAAATTTAAAATAACTTTTTGCAAAAAAGATATTCAATATAACTAATAGTACATAACACTTTCCCTACTGCTGCACCTTCCTGGAGTTAGAATAGAAAATTGGACCCCTACACCATCCAACAATTTCCCTACTGTTGCACCTTCCTGGAGTTGGAATAGTAAATTGCACCCCTACACCATCCAACACTTTCCCTACTGCTGCACCTTCCTGGAGTTGGAATAGTAAATTGCACCCCTACACCATCCAACACTTTCCCTACTGCTGCACCTTCCTGGAGTTGGAATAGTAAATTATACCCCTACACCATCCAACACTTTCCCTACCCCTGTACCAACCTGGAGTTAGGAAAAAAAATTCTGCAAACTGCAACTCTTATTTTAATTATTTTGGGATTATATTAACATTAAAAATAAAATGGTTAGTCTAACATATTGATGGTTTAAATACAATGCTGTATAACAATACCTTGTTTTTTTGGAATTGCTTTCCTTGGTGAGGCTTCTGAAGTGGAATTGGCCTGTTGGCTGGAGTTGTCACTTATGTGATGGACTGAATCTTTTAGCAAAGAAACAAACAATTGTCTTGGGAAAAAAAAAGAGAAAATAAAATAACTTAACGTTGTTGACAAATGCAAATTCTGAATAACTTTTTAAAACTATGACATAGAATATAACTAATAGTACATAACACTTTCCCTACTGCTGCACCTTCCTGGAGTTGGAATAGTAAATTGCACCCCTACACCATCCAACACTTTCCCTACTGTTGCACCTTCCTGGAGTTGGAATAGTTAATTGTACCCCTACACTATCCATCACTTACCCTACTTCTGCACTTTACTGGAGTAACAATAGCAAAAGGAATGACTATTACATTGTGGAAATTATAACTCTGAAAATATAAAATACCTTTTTCTGTTGTTGTTTGTTTTCGTGGAATTTTTGGTAATGCTGGCTGCAGGATTAAGTTTTTTTTAAAATTTATTTAATCCACAAACTTGTAACCGATTTACTGTGGAAATGAAATTTTTTTTTCAAAAATTAATGTTACTTAGTCAACGTTGGTTAAAGCAAAAAAACCAATTTTTTGTAAATATGATATTTGACAAATGAGTATGAGTAACAATTGGTAAAGTAAAACATAATACACTTTGAATGCATTATTAAATAAGAGTAATAATGGATACACCTACACCATCACTTAATTACTCTACTGCTGAATATTCTGGGACTTAGAATAGTAATAGTTACCCTAGTAACATGAAACGCTTTTTCAAATGTAGTACCTAACTGAAGTCATATTAGTAATTGTTACCCCTGCACCATGGTATTATTTCGTTTATGATGTAGTGTGAATGAGTAAAAAATTAATATAATCACCTTAACCATACAAAAGTTTTGCTAATGCTAAAAATATATTTTTAAAGTAAATAATTACAATTAAATAACATTTACCTTCACAATAGTAAAGGTGAGTCGATTACGTTGAGGTGATGCAAAGTTAGGTACACGAATTCTTGATTTTGAAAAAATAGCAAGTTTCTGTTTTTGGAAAAGAAAGTAGTTGTTTTAAGTTGGTATATATTTTTAGTGATACCAAATTAGAAAAGGTACATTTTAAAAGTTAATATAAAAATGTTTAAAACATATTTTGTATGGAAAGCAAACATATTTTATGCTAAAGCAAGGTGATAAAATATTTTACTGACTTACTAGTAGTTGCAAACTAATAATGCTTTTCCAAACGAATTCAGTGCTCTCTCTGAGGAGGTCGCAGTGGAGGTGACAGAGGGTCAGGTTTTGACGTCTGGTCTCTCTGTTAGTTGATAATCAACTGATTGCAAAATGGTGTCTTCCTGGTATTTATAAGTTTTACTCAGTGTCACTATTAATTTTTTTAAAAAGTGCGTTCGTTGTGTTTTTTTTTATACTTTATTTTACTGTGGAAAATGATAATTTAAAAAAGCATTTAAAAATGTATTTTATTCATTCATTTGCTCCGTTTTGGCATCCATTTTGGAACATGTCTTTTGCTATTGTTTTCATAGAAAGTGTTGTAGGACAAGTTTTACAAGTGAGATGGATAAAATGGCGCCTATGTGTATGTGTCTTCTGTTTTTCTCTGTTTACTTTCTTTCCGATGTAATCATGATAAAAATGTGTATGTATTGTTGTTAAATCTTTCGTTGTTTGTTTAAAACTTTGAAATGTGTGAATACGGAATTTTATGGGGGATTTTGAGCATTGATTTTAATACTCGAGTATTAATTTTAATACTCGAGTATTAATTTGGTAATGCATTTCAGTAGATTTACGTACAGTTTTGCTCCACATTTTAATACACTTCCCCACCCTAAAAGCCCTAATTTCCCTGCATCCCGTGGCAGATTTTATTGTACTTTTTTTAAAAAAAAAAAGAATTTTGCGTTGTAATGGTATGCGTTGTAATAGATTTCGTTGTAACTGCACTTTTAAGTATTTTAATAGGTTTTGCGTTGTAAAAGTATTCGTTGTAAAGTAATGCGTTGTAGTAGTATTTGCGTTGTACAAAATGCGTTGTAATGGTATGCGTTGTAATAGCATGCGTTGTAACGTCATACATCCAAAGCGGGAAACAACCTTTACAATGCAACTTTTACAACGCTATGCTATTACAACGCATTTTTTACAACGCAAAAGCTTTTACAACGCATGCATTTACAACGCATGCTATTATATGGTAAGTACTTTTACAACGCATATACCATTACAACGCATTCCTTGCAAAAGCCTTTACAACGCACGCATTTACAACGCATGCATTTACAACGCATGATGTTATATGGTAAGTACTTTTACAACGCATATACTATTACAACGCATTTTTTTTAATATTGAGATTTGTAAAAAATTAAATATATATTGTATAATTTAAAATAATTACTATATTTGTAAAATATGATAGTGTAATTATTGATTAAAATTTTGTTTTTTATTTTTGAAAAAATTAAAAATGTGAGTAGTTTAACAAAAGATTAATACTTGAGTATTTTTCTAATATAAAAGAGTATTTTTTACGTTAAATTAAATAAAAATATGATTAATACTTGAGTATTTTTCTAATTTCAAAGAGTATATTTTAAGTTTAATTAAAAAAATATAAGATTAATAAAAGAGTATTTTTCTAATATCAAAGAGTATTTTTTTAGTTTAATTAAATAAATATAATTTTAATATTAAATGATTTGTCTTTTGAAAAATTAATAATTGAGTATTTTTAATTTTATTATAATATGTAAATAATTTAAAAATTGATTTATTATTAATTATTTATACTAGATCCTACTTAAAAAATATATAAAAAATGT
This sequence comes from Triturus cristatus, assembly GCF_964204655.1. NCBI lineage: Eukaryota > Metazoa > Chordata > Amphibia > Caudata > Salamandridae > Triturus > Triturus cristatus. Next base: position 511,127,910 of record NC_140581.1, on the reverse strand, counting down.
ATTTAAAAATTAGTCTTATGAAAGAATCATACTTGAGTATTTTTTAAAAATTAAAGAGTATTTTTTAAGTTAATTAAAAAAAATATATATTATTAATAAAAGAATTGTATTATGAAAAATTAATAATTGAGTAATTGTAATTTTACTAAAATATGTGATTAAAAGAAAAATTAGGATTATTATAAAATATTAATACTAGAGCAATTATTTAAAATTAATAACAATTAATAAAACAATTAATATTAGTATTATGAAAGATTAATACTTGAGTATTTTTAATCTTCTTATATAAAGTTAAATGTTTGTAAAAAAAATACCAAAAAAGTAAGAGTACTTTTGGAGTATTATAATATAAAATTAGAGTAATGTTAAAAAAAAAGATACAAAACTAAAATTATTTTTAATATTAAAAGAGTAATTAGAAATACATTTCAGAAATAATAATACCTAAAGAAAATAGAGCTAAGAAAATAGAACTTAATTTAAAAAAAAATTCCCACGTTTTTGCATTGAAGTCTATGAGCTTATTTGTCCTTCATTTATTTTGGCAGCTTCAGAATATACAACCCGCGGAACAAGAAAAGAAGGATCAGAAAGAGAAGAATGCGCAAGTTTAGAAGGAAAAAGAATATAGAGTGGAGGTAAGGAAAAGAATTAGTAAATTTACATTTAAAAAGTAACATTTTACATGATTAAATTACAATTTTTAAAAATAATAACAGTAAACAAATAATGTTTATAAAATATTTATTTATTGAAACAAACTTAAAAAATAAACCATATTTTTATTGATTTTTGCAAAATAAGGTAAATTTTTTAGAAAACATATCAATATTTTAATTACATTTTTAAACATTTATTTACAGATTAGTTAAATAAAGTAGTCCGTAATAAATATTGAAGCACGCGATGACGTAATGACGTGAGCGTCGACGTAATGCGCCATTTTGAAGAGCATCGGAGGAGGAAGCAGCAGGAAGCTGATCTGCGTCCAGGTAGGAAACATTTTCACTTATAATTATAGATTAAACCTTTAAAAGTGATACATATATAGTAAGGAAAGAATAAGGAGAGGTTGCGGAAAAACTAATTGATGTTTTAAATGTTTTTAAACATGTCCACATTTATGTCATTAATGTATGCCTATGTCGGGTCGCCCAAAGGTATTGGTTCATTTCAAAAATGTATGTAACTGTAAAAATATTTAAAGTTACTGTTCACAAAGTTTATTTCTTAACTTCGGAACTAAAATTAGTGATTTTGATCTTCATTTCTAAGAGAAAAATAATAGCGTATTCGTAAATTTTGGGAAATAATGATTGAATATAAATTGGTGTTTATGCAGCAATGTGCATTTTGGATAATGGCTTGACATGTACAATTTAGATTGGTTTGTTTTTTGGTGAATTTTTAGGTCGGTAATTAAAAAGGAAGTTTTCTGTAATTAAACTAATGGCGTTCGGTTGTTGAAAAATTGGTCCAATACTATGGAACAGCAGATTTGATGACATTGGTAGTTTTGCTAGAAATGAAGAATTGAAAAAAAAAAAAGGACCCGACTTGATAGTTTGAAAAAATTTTAAGAAAAAACATTGTATGCCAATTGTAATTTAAAAATATTTAAATTTGAAGCAAAGCAAGAAAGTAAGTACAAAACTAATTTTAGAAAGAAAGAATGTTAGAAAGATTTTCCAGGTAGTCTATAGCCACACACAACGAAAATTGTTGTACAATAGCCAATAGTCTCTCAGACATTTCCCTTGTTTTGACAGTTACTCGTGGGTTTAGACTATCTGCAAGTGTTTGGGCTATTCTCATTTCTTGAAAACTTTGCTCCTTCTTCAAAGTTTCCAAAAAAGAGTAGAAGTTTGGATGAGGTTTGCCAATTGTGTGGTTGAAGGAGTTATGCCATCCCTCAATGGCATTGTTTGTTTTTGCTTCTCCCTCTAAACAACTCGTGTAGCAGTTCCACCACTCCACATGGAATCGTGGCTTCCTCCTGCGACCCGATCTGCTTAGGTGTCCAATCCATGTGTCCTCGAAATAATTTAGAATGGGTGCCAATTTTTCTTCGTTACTTGTATAATAAACAGATTCTATAATTGCAGTGTAGTACTCGTCCACACTATCGGGAGCAACAAAACAAAGTGCTGTTAATTTTTTAAGTTCAAATTGTAGTTTGCTATCACGAGAATATTCTGCAACTAGGGATGTTTTTTGTAATTTACGCCAAAATGCCTGAGAAAAATGAAAAAAACATCCCTGAATTTGGGTATCCGTGTACGTTTTATTGATCACATTGATCATGCTCAATTCAAAATCTATAATAATTTTCCTAGGACTTTGAGATGTTTTACTTTTAATCACTGATGAAAGTTCAGTGTATGTTGCAGAAGTCTTATCAGGTAGCAAACTATATACTAAGGGGATTACACTATTGTTAATTTTGGCATGTATAGTGTAAATTTGAGTGAAAGGATGGGGTGTACTTTTAAACGTCCCATCCATCATCCAAATTTCACTACTTTCTAACTTTGCAAGGTTACGTGGGGTACTAAAAATTAGAATTCATTTCTGAGGGTTTTCGTTGTCATGCAGAAGGAAAGGTTCATCAGAAAAAGAAATAGAAAGATCATGTGGAAATCTAATGTCAGAGAAAGAATGTAGTGTAGATAATTGAATGTTACTTGCCTGCTTTTGTCTTTGAATAATTCTTCTCAAATTAGGAATTATAGGCATGTTACTAGCAACATGACTGGGGACATGCTGTGCAACCTCTCTTAAAATTGATCCTGTAGAATCATTGGAGGTGCTTGCAATAGCTTTCATTTCGTTAACTGTTTCTCTAATTTCTACCTCCATTGCAGAGGCAGAGTGGTTATGTTCTGTGGTTTTCACAACTAAATTATCAAGAGTAACCGCTCTGCCACTGCAATGGGTAGTGTAGTATTGCACACACCTCCAATGATTTCTAGTTAAACTTATTCTTTCCTTACTATATATGTATCCTCCATGGTTTAATACATTTTTTCCCTTCCTGGATTTAATGTACTTCGAAGCTTCAAGACTAGACATTATCTGAAAAGAGAAGAGAAGAAAAAAAAATTAGGCTGAAAAAGTAAATGCAATACCTAAAATGTAACACTTACACCATCCAACACTTTCCCTACTGCTGCACCTTCCTGGAGTTAGAATAGTAAATTGCACCCCTACACCATCCAACACTTTCCCTACTGCTGCACCTTCCTGGAGTTGGAATAGTAAATTGCACCCCTACACCATCCCACACTTTTCCCTACTGTTGCACCTTCCTGGAGTTAGAATAGTAAATATTACCCCTACACCATCCAACACTTTCCCTACTGCTGCACCTTCCTGGAGTTGGAATAGTAAATTGCACCCCTACACCATCCAACACTTTCCCTACTGCTGCACCTTCCTGGAGTTGGAATAGTAAATTGCACCCCTACACCATCCCACACTTTTCCCTACTGTTGCACCTTCCTGGAGTTAGAATAGTAAATATTACCCCTACACCATCCAACACTTTCCCTACTGCTGCACCTTCCTGGAGTTGGAATAGTAAATTGCACCCCTACACCATCCCACACTTATCCCTACTGCTGCACCTTCCTGGAGATGGAATAGTAAATTATACCCCTACACCATCCAACACTTTCCCTACTGCTGCACCTTCCTGGAGTTAGAATAGTAAATATTACCCCTACACCATCCAACACTTTCCCTACTGCTGCACCTTCCTGGAGTTACAATAGTAAATTGCACCCCTACACCATCCAACACTTTCCCTACTGCTGCACCTTCCTTGAGTTAGAATAGTAAATATTACCCCTACACCATCCAACACTTTCCCTACTGCTGCACCTTCCTGGAGTTGGAATAGTAAATTGCACCCCTACACCATACCACACTTTTCCCTACTGTTGCACCTTCCTGGAGTTAGAATAGTAAATTGCACCCCTACACCATCCAACACTTTCCCTACTGCTGCACCTTCCTGGAGTTGGAATAGTAAATTATACCCCTACACCATCCAACACTTTCCCTACTGCTGCACCTTCCTGGAGTTAGAATAGTAAATATTACCCCTACACCATCCAACACTTTCCCTACTGCTGCACCTTCCTGGAGTTACAATAGTAAATTGCACCCCTACACCATCCAACACTTTCCCTACTGCTGCACCTTCCTTGAGTTAGAATAGTAAATATTACCCCTACACCATCCAACACTTTCCCTACTGCTGCACCTTCCTGGAGTTGGAATAGTAAATTGCACCCCTACACCATCCCACACTTTTCCCTACTGTTGCACCTTCCTGGAGTTAGAATAGTAAATATTACCCCTACACCATCCAACACTTTCCCTACTGCTGCACCTTCCTGGAGTTGGAATAGTAAATTGCACCCCTACACCATCCCACACTTTTCCCTACTGTTGCACCTTCCTGGAGTTAGAATAGTAAATATTACCCCTACACCATCCCACACTTTTCCCTACTGTTGCACCTTCCTGGAGTTAGAATAGTAAATATTACCCCTACACCATCCAACACTTTCCCTACTGCTGCACCTTCCTGGAGTAAGAAAAAAAAATTCTTCAATCTGAAAACTTTATGTTCTACATTTTGGGAATATTTTAAAAATAAAAAGTAAATTGTTTGTTAAACTAATTGATGGTTTAAATACAATGTTGTATAAAAATACCTTGTTTTTTTTGGAATTGGTTTCCTTGGTGAGGCTTTTGAAGTGGAATTGGCCTGCTGGCTGGAGTTGACACTTATGTGTTGGATGGAATCGTACAACACAAACAATTGTCTGGAAAAGTGATAAAAGGATAAAATGAGAAAACTGAACGTTGTTGAGAAATGCAAATTTAAAATAACTTTTTGCAAAAAAGATATTCAATATAACTAATAGTACATATCACTTTCCCTACTGCTGCACCTTCCTGGAGTTAGAATAGAAAATTGGACCCCTACACCATCCAACAATTTCCCTACTGTTGCACCTTCCTGGAGTTGGAATAGTAAATTGCACCCCTTCACCATCCAACACTTTCCCTACTGCTGCACCTTCCTGGAGTTGGAATAGTAAATTGCACCCCTACACCATCCAACACTTTCCCTACTGCTGCACCTTCCTGGAGCTGGAATAGTAAATTATACCCCTACACCATCCAACACTTTCCCTACCCCTGCACCAACCTGGAGTTAGGAAAAAAAATTCTGCAAACTGCAACTCTTATTTTAATTATTTTGGGATTATATTAACATTAAAAATAAAATGGTTAGTCTAACATATTGATGGTTTAAATACAATGCTGTATAACAATACCTTGTTTTTTTGGAATTGCTTTCCTTGGTGAGGCTTCTGAAGTGGAATTGGCCTGTTGGCTGGAGTTGTCACTTATGTGATGGACTGAATCTTTTAGCAAAGAAACAAACAATTGTCTTGGAAAAAAAAAGAGAAAATAAAATAACTTAACGTTGTTGACAAATGCAAATTCTGAATAACTTTTTAAAACTATGACATAGAATATAACTAATAGTACATAACACTTTCCCTACTGCTGCACCTTCCTGGAGTTGGAATAGTAAATTGCACCCCTACACCATCCAACACTTTCCCTACTGTTGCACCTTCCTGGAGTTGGAATAGTTAATTGTACCCCTACACTATCCATCACTTACCCTACTTCTGCACTTTACTGGAGTAACAATAGCAAAAGGAATGACTATTACATTGTGGAAATTATAACTCTGAAAATATAAAATACCTTTTTCTGTTGTTGTTTGTTTTCGTGGAATTTTTGGTAATGCTGGCTGCAGGATTAAGTTTTTTAAAAAATTTATTTAATCCACAAACTTGTAACCGATTTACTGTGGAAATGAAAAAAATTTTTCAAAAATTAATGTTACTTAGTCAACGTTGGTTAAAGCAAAAAAACCAATTTTTTGTAAATATGATATTTGACAAATGAGTATGAGTAACAATTGGTAAAGTAAAACATAATACACTTTGAATGCATTATTAAATAAGAGTAATAATGGATACACCTACACCATCACTTAATTACTCTACTGCTGAATATTCTGGGACTTAGAATAGTAATAGTTACCCTAGTAACATGAAACGCTTTTTCAAATGTAGTACCTAACTGAAGTCATATTAGTAATTGTTACCCCTGCACCATGGTATTATTTCGTTTATGATGTAGTGTGAATGAGTAAAAAATTAATATAATCACCTTAACCATACAACAGTTTTGCTAATGCTAAAAATATATTTTTAAAGTAAATAATTACAATTAAATAACATTTACCTTCACAATAGTAAAGGTGAGTCGATTACGTTGAGGTGATGCAAAGTTAGGTACACGAATTCTTGATTTTGAAAAAATAGCAAGTTTCTGTTTTTGGAAAAGAAAGTAGTTGTTTTAAGTTAGTATATATTTTTAGTGATACCAAATTAGAAAAGGTACATTTTAAAAGTTAATATAAAAATGTTTAAAACATATTTTGTATGGAAAGCAAACATATTTTATGCTAAAGCAAGGTGATAAAATATTTTACTGACTTACTAGTAGTTGCAAACTAATAATGCTTTTCCAAACGAATTCAGTGCTCTCTCTGAGGAGGTCGCAGTGGAGGTGACAGAGGGTCAGGTTTTGACGTCTGGTCTCTCTGTTAGTTGATAATCAACTGATTGCAAAATGGTGTCTTCCTGGTATTTATAAGTTTTACTCAGTGTCACTATTAATTTTTTTAAAAAGTGCGTTCGTTGTGTTTTTTTTTATACTTTATTTTACTGTGGAAAATGATAATTTAAAAAAGCATTTAAAAATGTATTTTATTCATTCATTTGCTCCGTTTTGGCATCCATTTTGGAACATGTCTTTTGCTATTGTTTTCATAGAAAGTGTTGTAGGACAAGTTTTACAAGTGAGATGGATAAAATGGCGCCTATGTGTATGTGTCTTCTGTTTTTCTGTTTACTTTCTTTCCGATGTAATCATGATAAAAATGTGTATGTATTGTTGTTAAATCTTTCGTTGTTTGTTTAAAACTTTGAAATGTGTGAATACGGAATTTTATGGGGGATTGTGAGCATTAATTTTAATACTCGAGTATTAATTTTAATACTCGAGTATTAATTTGGTAATGCATTTCAGTAGATTTACGTACAGTTTTGCTCCACATTTTAATACACTTCCCCACCCTAAAACCCCTAATTTCCCTGCATCCCGTGCCAGATTTTATTGTACTTTAAAAAAAAAAAAAAATATATTTTGCGTTGTAATGGTATGCGTTGTAATAGATTTCGTTGTAACTGCACTTTTAAGTATTTTAATAGGTTTTGCGTTGTAAAAGTATTCATTGTAAAGTAATGCGTTGTAGTAGTATTTGCGTTGTACAAAATGCGTTGTAATGGTATGCGTTGTAATAGCATGCGTTGTAACGTCATACATCCAAAGCGGGAAACAACCTTTACAATGCAACTTTTACAATGCTATGCTATTACAACGCATTTTTTACAACGCAAAAGCTTTTACAACGCATGCATTTACAACGCATGCTATTATATGGTAAGTACTTTTACAACGCATATACCATTACAACGCATTCTTTGCAAAAGCCTTTACAACGCATGCATTTACAACGCATGCATTTACAACGCATGATGTTATATGGTAAGTACTTTTACAACGCATATACTATTACAACGCATTTTTTTTAATATTGAGATTTGTAAAAAATTAAATATATATTGTATAATTTAAAATAATTACTATATTTGTAAAATATGATAGTGTAATTATTGATTAAAATGTTGTTTTTTATTTTTGAAAAAATTAAAAATGTGAGTAGTTTAGCAAAAGATTAATACTTGAGTATTTTTCTAATATAAAAGAGTATTTTTTAAGTTAAATTAAATAAATATATGATTAATACTTGAGTATTTTTCTAATTTCAAAGAGTATATTTTAAGTTTAATTAAAAAATATAAGATTAATAAAAGAGTATTTTTCTAATATCAAAGAGTATTTTTTTAGTTTAATTAAATAAATATAATTTTAATATTAAATGATTTGTCTTTTGAAAAATTAATAATTGAGTATTTTTAATTTTATTATAATATGTAAATAATTTAAAAATTGATTTATTATTAATTATTTATACTAGATCTTACTTAAAAAATATATTAAAAAATGTATTTAAAAATTAGTCTTATGAAACCAATTTGGATTTTAACTATCCCGTAGCGAGACATTTCTACACGGCACATAACAGCAACAATGCATTGTTGAAATTTTGTGGAATAGATAAGGTCCTGAAGCACATACGTGGAGGAGACAGAGAAAAACATCTACGTATCTTAGAATCAAGATACATAATTGATTTGAATACCAGGGCTCCTTATGGTCTAAACAGGGAAGAAGAGCTTAACACCCATATTGGCCTCTAATCCAAACTAGACCGTCTGCAACCCTTGATATGTCATTTTGTATATATGTGATTGGTTTTATTTTCTCATCATGCCCATCACGAGATTTAGGATGGGTACCCTGAGATATATTGTATCTTGTAAATATATTGACCTATTGTATATCATTTCATTTTTTCACATTTGATATGATTTGAATATTCATGCACAAGTTTGTGACTGGTTGGATGGGAGGGCTGGCACAGATATTGTTCTGTGGTTGTATTATTCCAGCTATTTCGTAATATGCTCATTTTTGATCTGTGTAGATCCTTATGATAAAGGGCACTTGTCCGTTAATTTTCGGGTATCCTCCCTCACTCCTCCCCTATTTAGGGTTATGGATCTGATCGTTTCACAGATTATCCATGAGATATGATTTGGATATATCCATTATACAACAAACACATCCCTCCACACATCAGTCTTCTCTTCTCTTTGCACCACACACATACACATATATTTTTTCTATTTTTCAACAAACTTTATGTGTCCGCAATGCCGTTCTCGAATAGGAGAAATCATTATTTTTAAGTCGAAATGCCTTAATTACATCTCCACATTAGTTAGGACCTTAGATTGCATATAGTACATTTGATTAATATAATTATTGAGCAGATTTCCACATATGATTGTGCAGCTTACTGGACGGACTATATAGTCTTTTTTCTATTTCTGTGCACTAGCAATGGATAACAGTATTAACTGATTCTGCTCCAAATGTATTTGTATATATATATATATTTCTTGCAAACTTAAGAATTTAGGTTTATGTTTAAATTCATGATTGATTGTGTCTTAGAGTCAAATACACATGGGATTCACGATGTATGCATTTCTTCTATGTCTATGATGACGTATTTTGCTTTAAAATCGGCTATGCAGAACTAACAGACAACTTGACAAAGGCCGTCCTACGGCTGAAACGCGTTGTTGTTTTGTGAGCGATTAAATACACCTTAAAACACCAGGACGGTGTGCCGCCTCTTTCCTACCTGTGGATTGAATTGTACTCATATATATATATATATATATATATATATACACACATATATATATATATATATCTTAAAATGTTTAAATTTAGGAATTGTGGAGCAAAACCATACCCCAACATTTAGATACCCCCAAATTTTACCTAATTTGTTTCTCCACAGTTTACTGTATCCGAGATGGTGTGAAACTTCAATTTCATGAGGCAATGTGTCCCACTTTAAGGCACCTCCCTGAACACCAAATTAGCAAAGTGCAATAACACATTAAGTAGTGGAGTCCACTCAGTTACTGAGTTCTAGATCAATGAAACGTTAAAGGGCCTTCATTACAAAATAATCAAATAAAGTGATACAGAGTAAATGCCATCAAGGCTCTCAGTTGCAGATTTATATAAAGTACGCGAAAATCATAAAATATTTGAAGTCCCGATGAGCAACAAAATTATTTAAAAAATTGAGCAGCATCCTTAACAGCATAGGTCAATCCAATCAATCAATCAAGGTAATTATAAGGGCACTACTCACCTTTGAGGGTCTCAAGGCGCTGGTGGGATGACAGCAGTTCTGTATCAGTGGAAGAGCCAGGTCTTTAGAGCCTTTCTGAAGGTGTTTAGGGAGAGGGCACGTCTGATGTCGGTGGGGAGCTTGTTCCAGGTCTTGGCCACGATGTAGGAGAAGGATCTGCCCCCTGCTCTGGCTCTGCGGATGCACGGGGTTTTGGCAAAGAGGAGGTTGGTGGAGCAGAGGTTTTGTTTGGGTACGTGGAGGGTGATTCTGTCGTTGAGGTATTGGGGTCCGATGTTGTGGAGGCATTTGTAGGCATAGGTGAGTATCTTGAAGGTCACTCTTTCCTCGACGGGGAGCCAGTGGAGCTTGCGTAGGTGTTGGCTGATGTGTTTGTGTTGCAGGACCTCGAGGACAAGTCTAGCGGCGGTGTTCTGTATTGTCTGGAGCTTGCGGAGTAGAGACTTGTTGATGCCGGTGTAGAGGGCGTTTCCGTAGTCCAGACTGCTGGTAATGAGTGCATGGTTGACTGTTTTCCTTGCCTTGGGATGGGGGTCCATTTGAAGGTCTTATGGAGGATGTGGAGGGTGTTGAAACAGCCGGAGGCGACGGCGTTGACCTGTTGATTCATGGAGAGGGAAGAGTCGAGTACGATACTGAGGTTCTTGGCATGGTCCATGGGGGTCGGGAGGTGCCGAGGGCAGTGGGCCACCAGGAGTTGTTCCATGCTGAAGGGGTGGTTCTGAGGATGAGGAGTTCCATCTTCTCCGTGTTGAGATTTAGGCAGCTGTTGCTCATCCAGGCTGCGACGTCCTGCATTCCTTCCTGGAAGTTGAGTCCGGTGGTCGTGGGGGCCTTGGTGAGGGAGAGGATGAGCTGTGTGTCATCGGCGTAGGAGACTATTTTGAGGCCGTGCTGTCGGACGATGGCGGTGAGGGGAGCCATGTAGATGTTGAAGAGGGTTGGGCTGACTGATGATCCCTGTGGGACTCCGCAGTTGATTTCAGTGGGTTCGGACAGGAAGGGGGTCAGTCTGATCGTTTGGCTCCTGCCGGTGAGGAACAATCTGATCCAGTCGAGGGCGGTGTCTTGTATGCCGGCGTCATGTAGTCTGGCTGCGAGTGTGCGGTGGGAGACGGTGTCGAAAGCTGCTGATAGGTCGAGTAGAATCAGGGCTGCAGTGTGGCTTTGGCCAATTAGGGTGCAGATGTCGTTGGTGGCGGGGAGTAGGGCGGTCTCGGTGCTCTGGTTGCTTCGGAACCCGGATTGGGAAGGGTCGATGATGGCGTTCTCTTCGATGAACCTTGTCAGTTCTGTGTTAACTGTCTTCTTGGTGACTTAAGCTGCAAAAGGGAGGAGCGAGATGGGCCAGTAGTTCTTGAGGTCTGTTGGGTCTGCTGAGGGCTTCTTGAGCAGGGACCTGACTTCTGCACATTTCCAGTCGTCGGGGAAAGGGCCGGTCTCGAAGGTGGTGTTGATGGCACGTTGCAACACGGGTGCAATGGTGGTGGTGGCTCTGTGGTATATGTGAGGTGGGCAGGGGTCAGGTGGGTCCCCGGAGCGGATACCTTTCATGGTTGCAGCAGTCTCCTCTGTTGTGATCGGTGTCCAGGCAGAGATGGTGGTCTGGCTGGCTTTGCCGCCGGGCGGGCTGACTGCGGGGTCAGGCGTGTGGTCGTCGAAGTTCTCATAGAGGTTCTTTATCTTCAGGTGGAAGTAGGATCCGAGTTTGTTGCAGAGGTCCTGAGAGGGGGTGATGTCCGTGGATTCGTTGCGGGGTTTGGTGAATTCCTGGATGACGCTGAAAAGTTCCTTGGAGTTGCTGGAGTTGGCGAGGATTCTGTTGTGGATGAAGGTCCTTTTGGTGGTTCTGATGCGTTGATGGTATTCTGTCATAGCGTCCTTGAAGGTGGTGTAGTTTTTGAGTGTCTTGCTGTTTCTCCAGTTCTTCTCAAGGCATCTGCAGGTGCATCTGGTTTCTTGGAGATCGGTGGTGAACCATGCGGCTTACCTGGGGCGTTACTTGTCCAGAGACTGTATAGTCTCTCAAACAAAATAGCATGAGAGACCGCATCGAATGCCGCGGACAGGTCAGGGAGCAGCAACATTGCTGCCTCGCCTGCATCCTCACATTCACAAATGGTTTCAGAAACCTCCAGCAGCGCAGTCTCTGTGCTATGTCCGGATCTAAATCCGGATTGTGAGTCGTGTAAAAGATGGTGCGTCTCACGATAACTCGATAATTGCGCCTGAACTACTTTTTCCAGGACTTTGGCTGGTTTAGGTAGAAGGGAAATGGGGCGGTAGTTTTTAAAAAGCAACCGTGTTTTTTAGAATAGGTATTAGCATAGCCTGTTTCCAGGTCGAAGGGAAGGCCCCAGTTCACAGGGAGGTGTTCCAAATCAGATTCAAAGGAGAAATAATGAGGGGGGCTAAAGAGCTAAATAATAATGCCAGGCTGGGGTCCCTTGGGGAGCCTGATTTACAGGCGAGCAATTTTTTGAGTGCTAAATCAGTGGAGATCGGATGGAAAGTGGTGAGTGGGTCACTATTGGTTACCACTGAGTTTTGAATCGGGCAATCCAGGGTAGGGCCAAACGTAAATGTCTAAAGTTTTGTCATGAAAGAAGTCCGATAGTCCATTACAGAGTTCCTGACTAGGGGGAATCATGCTAGATAATACAGACGGTTTCGTAAAATCTCTCACTATTTTAAAAGGGTTTTCGAAGAATTACCGGCAGAGTTCACTTTCTTGACAAAATACTCTCTCATTACTGAGTGCTTAAGTTTGTGAAAATTCTTAATCGCAGCTCTGTAAATTGATTTAGCCTCTGTATCATAGGATAGTCTCCAATTCCATTCGAGCGGGAGTAAATCAGGGAGCAGATGGTTTTAGTCTAGAGGAGACAATAGGTTGCACGGGGCAACCGTATCGACGCAGAGGAGAGCCATTCATTAAAATTGGATACATCTAGTTCCAAATCCCCCCCTTCCAACTGCAGATGAGTGCGAGAGAGGGCGGGAGCCAGAGTATTACAAGTGGATTTAAACCATTTCCTACTGTGATCCCGGATCACAGAGGAATTAGTTGATTGAGAGAGAGTAGCCACACTAAACGGGATAAAAAATGGTCAGACCATGTAAGAGGGATAGGTGGGGCCGTAGCCAGATTAGGATAGTTCATGAAGAGTAAGTCTACCGTATGGCCGGCCCGATGGGTAGGGCCACTAACCCGCTTGGTTAAATTAAGGCCTTCCAGGGTTTCCAAGAGCTGGCCTGCTTTAGTGCACTGAGTATCATCCACATATAAGTTAAAATTACCAAGGATTATAAAATGTTTATGTTTCAGCGACAGATCAGCCACAATATTATAAAAGTCAGTAAGATGTTGAGGCGGGGAGTTAGAGAGTCTGTAAATAAAAATTCCAGCCATGGCTATAGTCGATGCAACAGAGATGCTGAAATACATTGCTTCTGAGGGGCTGATGTTCGGGATTTTCCTAGAAGAAATATCCGAGCCCGAACGTAGGATCACTGCAATCCCACTGCCCACCTTGTTCTTAGTCCTATTTATTCCCACAAAGGAATATTCAGGGGGGATGGCAAGATTGAGGTTGGGATTAGAAAAATCCCGAACCCACGTTTCGGTAAGAAACATTATATCCCAGGCATGAGTTGCAAGGGAAAGCCAAATGTCATCCGAATGGCGAGGTAGCGATCTACAATTAAGTAGACAGGCTTTAATGGGGGGTGGAGGACCAATTTGCTCTTTTGCCGGTCCAAGGCACATAGGGTGTAGTCTGGAAGGGGCTAAAAGATCTAACTTAAAAGTGAATAGGCAAGCGGCACACTTAAATAGATACAAGGGCCCAGAGAACTCACATAAGGTCGGGGCACTACAGCACTTATCTCTCACTTCAAGCAGTTGCGACCTGGACCAAAGGATTCGGGCACCGGAGGGGCATCCAGCAGCATGACTGGCGCTGGCAGCGGAACAGGCGCGGATGGGCACTGACGGGCTTGTCTTTGACACGCCGGCGGTGCACCAGCTGCGCACGTCTGCTGCGCATCGGAAATGCCAGGTTTAAGTAGTGAGCAGGCGCTAGGGCGCTAACCTGCTTGTTCCTCCCACCCCGAGGCAGCCGGAAGTAGAGAAACCAGCAGTCCTCTATACTCTCCACTACAAACGGGTGAGCCCGCGGTGGACCAGAGTAAGAGGAAAAAAAGCAAGGAGAAACTGAGGTAGGGGCCCTGCATACACGATAACCAATAGTGCAATGTCCCAGCAATTGATTTAGAAGTTTTAAAAGCAGATAAAAAGACAGATAACAATTTCAATTTCAAGATAAAAATGCAACTAGCGCGAGTGCTTTACATCTACGCGCATCCCCTGCGCGACGGAAATGCCAGGTTTAAGTAGTGAGTGGGCGCTAGTGCACTAACCTGCTTGTTCCCCTCCTCCCCTGAGGCAGCCGGAAGTAGAGAAGCCGGCAGTCCTCTATACTCTCCACTACAAACGGGCAAGCCTGCGGTGGACCGGAGTAAGAGGAAAAAAAGCAAGGAGCAACTCAGGTAGGGGCCCTGCATACACGATAACCAATAGTGCAATGTGCCAGCAATTGATTTAGAACAGTTTTAAAAGCAGTTAAAAACACAGATAATAATTTTAATTTCAAGATAAAAACACAACTAGCGCGAGTGCTTTACATCTGCGCGCGTCCCAGACTTCAAATTACAAATGATTAATACAATTACTAAAATGCAACCAAACATACAAATTCAAGGATTTTTTAAACGTATCTCAGGCATATTGGCGAAAAATTCAAGTCACATCCTTAGCTGAGAATTATATGTCAAAAAGTAAACTACAATATGTTTTTTTAAAAACTAACAGTTTTGGGGCCGATTTCGATGCCGGTCAGAAAGGCTCCAAACGGCATTCGGTTTGTCTGAATCCGACTCGGAACCCGCGTTTCCGACCGACTCGGAAACATTTCCGACCAACTGATTACGCTGTTCTCGGTCAGAAAGAAAACCATACAGTCATTCCAAATCGGTTCCGACCGGCATTCGAAGCCAACTTGTAGAGCTCTACAGCCTGTATTTCTGACCAAACAATTATGATGTCGAATTCGGACAGCCGTTCCGAATAGGTTTGTCAGACACAGATTGGCTGTCAGATTCTGACTTTGAGGGCCCAAAGCGGGCCCCCCTTCACCCGGAGGCCTCCTGTTGAGGCCCGTGGGGGTACCCATGGGTCCCCTCTTTCCAACCATGCACAGTGTGTCAGGCACTATGGGGTGTTCGCCACAGGGTGCAAGGTTTTCCTCAACCACCCCTTTCTTCATGGGAGCCTGTTTTGTTGGTCGGAACACAGGCTCCCATTGAATTCAATGGGAGTCCGACCGAACGGTGTTCAGAAACATCTTACAATCTAAGGTGGTAAATCTAAAACCACTTAAAGCCCTTCACACAATTTTTAAAAATCCACAAAAAAGGTAATCCAAAAAAAAACAAATTACAGAAAAACGTCAGTTGTAAAAAAACTGCAAAAAAAATTTAACTCCCTAACCGCTATCCAAAACAAAAATCAAACTGAAAGCCATCCAGGAACCCCGAGTTTTTCTTTAAGGTTTTTTCTTTTATTCTATAATCAAAGAATGATAAGAAACACAATGCTACAAATTAAAATTTTTTACTTTTATATTAAATAGTTAAAAAAAAGAAATATCCATGATTTTATCCCAACTGTTGAAAAAATACCAACCGTCCTGATGTGCGTATATGAACACAACCTGCATGGGGATGTAACGGTGGCTAAAACAACATTATACAGTTTTTCAATACAGACCATCTATCTACCTCCCTCCATCTCTCCTTACAATAAATCTGGGCATCCTTCGCATGCTTCGAAAGATCTTCAAATAGCTCCACCATCGACAGCAGGAAAACCGACATCCAAACCCTAGCCACCAGCTGATTCGACTGCGGCAACACACTCTAGGCAGGAATTACCACCCAACTCCTGAAGAGACTCCAGATGATACAGAACTCAGCTGCCAGACTCATCCTCAACCTCCCCAAATGGACCCACACCGCCCCCCCAACCTCAGGAACTTCCACTGGCTCCACATCCAGAAAAGGTGCCTATTCAAAATGCTGGTACATGCTTACAAGGGCCAGCATGTATCAACCACTGCCTGAACTACCACCAACCCTCCAGACACCTGTGCTCTGCCTCCCTTGTGCACACTCCCTGCATCAGTCAAAACCACAGCAGAGGATGCTCCTTTTATCTCACCGCAAAATCCTGGAACAACCTTCCCTTTCACCACAGAATAGCATCCTTTCTCACGGAATTCAGAAAGGAACTCAAGACCTGGTTCTTTGACTGATCGCAGCAGAACCCTATCACCTGGATACCCTCACAAGTGATTAGCCGTGATCTACAAATCCTGATTAATAGCCAGTTGTGCCTCTGCAGTATGAAGAAGCTTTTAGAGGCATGCTTTTTGCCCTGGCTCCAGACTAACTACAAGGAGTATGAAGCCCTATTCATGTGTTAGTGGGGCTGTGCCCAGCTACTCCCTCCCATCCTGCCAATGATGGCCCATTCAGGCACGCCTAAGGTTCCTGTTGTGTATGGCTGACTGGGAGGAATACATAAGGCCCAACTGACAACTACACCCAGTCATGTGACCCACAGACAGGCTGCAGGCACCAAATGGTAAGAAAATGAAACCTTTCTAAAAGTGGCATTTTCAAAATTGAAATTTAAAATCCGACTACACCATAAGTTAGAATTTTTCATTATAATGCCACAGACACCAAACATGAACAAGTTACCTGCTTCCAATCAGAACTTGCAGTTTAATAAATAGAATAAAGTAACTCCAATGTTATCCTATGAGAGAGATAGGCCTTACAGTAGTGAAAAATGAATTTAAGAGATTTTCACTACCAGGACATGTACAATTTACAAGTATATGTCCTACCTTTTAAATACATTGCACACTGCCCTCTGGGCTGTCCAAGTCCTACCATAGTGGTGACGTACATGTAATAAAAAAGGAAGGTTTGACAAAAGTTATATTTTGGCATGTCTAAATAGCAGTTTAAAACTACACACAGGCAGCAATGGCAGGCCTGAGGCATGTTTAAAGTGTTACTTAGGTGGGTGGCACAATCAGTGCTGCTGGCCCACTAGTAGCATTTAATTTTCAGACCCTGGGCACAGGTACTGCCACCTCACTAGGGACTTACAAGTAAATTAAGATGCCAATTAGGTATAAGTCAATCTTAGCGCATTTTAAGGAGGGAACACAAGTACTCGAGCACTTGTTAGCAGTGGTAAATTGCACGGAATACTAATGGTAGCACAAAAATAGAAATAGAAATATAGTTAGGTATAGTTAGGACCATGTATCCATCTGAAAAGCATTTTTTGACTTGCCTTTAACTTTGGCATCATTTGACGAATCTTTACAAAAGTTTGCATGGAAAGTTTCAGGGTGATCTGTCAAGCAGGGGCCGAGAAAAAGAGAGGATCAAAAAAAGTATATTTCCCATGTTAATTTCCATGGGATCTTTAGACACACCTGCAGACTGAACCGCTGGACGGAATTACACAAATTTGGCAGGAAGGTAGACTTTGGTTTTCAGATCACGCTTTCAGTTATCCGGTGTAAATCCATTCAGTAGTCGTTGAGAAACTTAAGAGAATCAAGATAGTGATATCTGTCGCCGTGGATATTTCACGATGATTTTGCGATTGACTACGGCGTTGCACACCAACAGAAATGGCATGATTGGCTGGCTGAAACCTGAGGAGGGAACCGCATCCACCATTTTATCTAATGGGAGATGGTCCCCGGGGGCTTAAAATAAAATTAAAAAGAGGTATAATGGGTACCCTGACCCCAAGGGTGTTATAGAGGGGTGTCTGTGGGACCCTTTATGTATACAACACCTCCCAAAAAGATTTTTTCCTCATGAGCGACATTCGCGAATACATCGTGACCACAAGCGCGGCCCCGGTGTAACGTTGCAACGTATTTGCGAATAACACTGCAAAAAATAAGAAAAAAATACATTCACGGGCCACTCAAACAATGATGCACCCCCCACTCACAGACTCATGTACCCACTCACAGACCAACTGATACAGTTACACACTCAGAGACCCACTCAGAGACTGATGCACCCTATCACAGACCCACTCACACAATGATGCACCTACTCAGAGACCCACTCAGACAATGACACACCCACTCAGTCACGGATACATGCACCCACTCACAGCACCACTGATACACTTATGCACTCACTCACAGTCCCATTTATAGACTCATGTACTCACTCACAGACCAACTGATACACTTACACACCCACTCAGAGACTTACTCAGTCACTCATGCACCCACTCTCGGATCCACCCTGAGACTCAAGCATCCACTCACACACCCACCAAAACACTTGCACACCCAGTCACAAACCCACTCAGACACTCACTGGCCCACTCAGAGTCTTACATACACACTCTCAGACCTAGTTATAGACTCATGCATTCACACACAGACCTAGTCAGCGGAGCGGTTCCGTCATGAGCATCGGTTGGGCTGTGCTCATGACGGAACCGCTCCGTCATGAGCACAGCCCCTGGGGGAAGCGCTGGCGCTCCCCCCCTGGGGCATCGATCGTGCCCCCACAGAGGGGGATGGCAGCGGAAGAGTTTCCGCTGCCACCCCCGAGCCCCCCCACGCTTCCTGATGACGTCAACACGCACAGCGCGCGCCGACGTCATCAGGAAGCGTTGGACGCGCTGGAATTCATTTCTTCCAGCGCGTCCAACAGGGAGGGTAAGTGTTTTGCTGCGGTGTGGCGGGGGGGGGCAGAATTCGCAGGCCTTGAGGCATCGGGGGAGAGGAAAGAGTATTTCCTCTCCCCTGATGTCTCAATGCTGGGCATTCCTGTCCCACGATCGCACACAGCGTCGCGATCGTGGAGCAGGGATGCCCCACTAGACACCAGGGATGTCCATTTCATCAGTTGGGAAGCGACCCCTTGGGCAAGGGTCGCTTCCCTGGGGGAATCATTATTGCTCAGACTTTTCTGCCCCCCCTGGGGGCAGATCAGTCCACTTTCGGTCCGTTTCTGCCCCCAGGGGGGGGGGACAGAAAACCCCACTAGACACCAGGGATGTCATGTTATTGATTTGGGAAGCGACCCCTTGGGCAAGGGTCGCTTCCCAGGGGGAATAATTAGTGCTCAGACTTTTCTGCCCCCCCTGGGGGCAGATCGGTCCACTTTCGGTCCGTTTCTGCCCCCAAGGGGGGCAGAAGAGCCCACTAGACACCAGGGATGTCGTGTTATTGATTTGGGAAGCGACCCCTTGGGCAAGGGTCGCTTCCCAGGGGGAATCATTAGTGCTCAGACTTTTCTGCCCCCCCCTGGGGGCAGATCGGTCCACTTTCGGTCCGTTTCTGCCCCCAGGGAAAAGCCCACTAGACACCAGGGATGTCTTGTTATTCATTTAGGGAGCGACCCCTTGGGCAAGGGTCGCTTCCTTGGGGGCATAATTTTCTGGAAGACTTTTCTGCCCCCCCTGGGGGCAGATCGGTCGACTTTCGGTCTGTTTCTGGCCCCAGGGGGGGGGAAGAAAAGCCCACTAGACACCAGGGAATTAGTGTAAATAAAAATGGAAGTGACCCCTTTGGCAAGTGTCGCTTCCAGGGGGCAATTTTTATAATATGTATTTGGCCCGCCCGCCCCGGGACAGAGTAGCCTTTTTTTTCCTGCTGTTTTCTGCCCCACCTGGCACACAACCCGATTGACCATTTGGGTAGTAACATAGCATGTTATAATGTTTGTTATATTTTTTGTGAATTGCAATAGTAATGTTTTTTTTTTTTACTTTTTTGTTCTAGGTGAAGGCTTTTGCTCTTTTCAGTTTGCCGTGTTGTTACTGGTGGTTCTGCTGTTTGTGTAGTTTGGTAAGAGACTTTTTTTTGTACAATGTAAATGTGTTTGATTCCTCTGCATGAATTGTTTTTGCAAATGGTGTGATAATAGCAGTATGTTTGTTTTTTGAGTGTCAAAAACTTTTTGCATTGGTGCTCGATGTGTATTTTGTTGTCTTGTGAGTAATTTGTTTTTTTTTTCTTCTTTCTAGTTTGATATCGTTGGTTTTTGCTGTGTCACTGCAGAGTTGGTTTCTGGTGAGTGCCGCTGTCTCTTGTAATTGAATTGTATAGTTTTTGAGTACATTGATCTTTGTGATAAAGGTACACATTTCTTTACTTACTTGGTTTGCACATTGTTGGTTGTTGTTGACTTGTTTGTGCAGTCTTCTATCTTAGTAAGTATAATGGCTAGCCGCAGGATTACTGCTCAGCAGGTTGTTGGTTTGCTGTTTGAGTCTTCCTCTGACCATGGTTCAGAGACTGACTTTGCATCTGAGGGAGAGGAGGCAGAGGACGATTCTGGCAGTGAGTTTTCTCTCCGTATGGAGTCATCGGATGATGAAGATACTCTTAGTGCGGATGAAGTGCCTGTGTTAGAGGAGGAGACTGATGTGCCGATAGTGCGGCAAGAGGCATCTGGGCTGCAGCCTGGGGCTGCAAGGCTTCCCGTTGGTGTAGTGCGGCAAGAGGCATCTGGGCTGCAGGCTGGGGCTGCAAGGCTTCCCTTTGAAAGTGATGACCTCTGGGTTGCCCCTGGCATGGTGCAGCCGGCATTGCCAGAGTTTACTGGTGTTCCAGGGTCTAGAGTGAATACTGAAAACGTTTTGCCGGTAAATTTTTTTCAGTTGTTTATGGACGATGTGTTTTTGGCAGAGATTGTTGAGCAGACTAATTTGTATGCCGAACAGTTTTTGAGGGACAACAGTGCCAGTCTTAAGCCATACTCTAGAGCTACCAGGTGAACTCCCACAAATGTTGAAGAGATGAAGAAGTTTTTGGGTTTAACTTTTTTGATGGGCTTGCTAAGGAAGCCATCAATGTCTTCATATTGGTCTAGCAGTCCCTTGATGGCAACGTCTATTTTTCCGGCAGTCATGAGTCGTGACAGGTATTTGCTTCTGCTTCGGATGATGCATTTTGTTGATAATGGTTTAGCGTTGCCACGAGATCATCCTGAGTGTGACCGTCTTTTTAAGATTAGGCCCGTCCTTGATCACTTTGTTTATTGATTTTCTGAGATTTATGTCCCTGGGAAAGAAATTGCAGTGGATGAGTCTTTGGTGTTGTTCAAGGGCCGCTTGGTTTTTAGGCAATAGATTCCTAGTAAGAGAGCACGCTATGGAATAAAGCTGTATATGCTGTGTGACAGTAGGACTGGATATGTCTCTAATTTCAGGGTGTACACCGGTAAGGAATCTAGGATTAACCTCCCTGATTGTCCGTCCACTTTTGGAGTGACTGAGAAAATTGTTTGGGAACTTGGTAGAGGATTTTTTAACAAAGGCCACCATTTGTATGTAGATAACTTCTACACTGGTGTGCGGTTGTTCAGGGAATTGGCCAAAGTGGACACTGTTGCTTGTGGCACAATCCGCTCTAACCGTAAAGGTTTCCCGAAAGAACTTGTTTGTCAAAAGCTTGTGCGGGGACAGTGCAGTGCGTTGCGTTGCCAGGAGCTTCTTGCTGTGAAGTTTTCAGACAGGAGAGATGTCTACATGCTGACTACCATCCATGATGAAAGCACTGCACCTGTGACTGTTTGGGGTCAGGTCGCTGAAGCACGCAAACCTGTGTGCATTTTAGACTATAATAGGCACATGGGTGGTGTTGACAGAGTAGATCAGAGGTTGAAACCTTACACTGCTGTTCGTAAGGCTTACATTTGGTACAAGAAGTTGGCTATCCATCTTTTCCACTTGGCAATCTTTAATGCTTTTGTTGTGTTCCAGGATTCTTGCCCTGAGTCAAAGATGACTTTTGCTAAGTTTCAGGAGTCTGTAATAGGCAGCCTTGTTGTAGTGGAACAGGCAAGTGTTCCTAGAGTTGGAGTGGTGGAGGATGTTGCTAGATTGAAAGATCGACACTTTCCAGATCACATTCCTCCCACACCCTCAAAAGATTTTCCCAGTAGGAGATGTAGAGTCTGTTGGTGAAGAGGTACGCGGAAGGAGAATCGTATGTACTGCCCCAACTGTCCTTCTCATCCTGCACTGTGTCTCCCTGCTTGTTTTAGAGCGTACCACACACGAAAGAATTATTGGGAGCATTCATGAGTGGTAAAGTGAACTGCCTGGTCTGTATTCTTTGGATAATTTGATTCTGTTTCAAGGTTGGTGTTAGTGCAATGTATTTAGTTGCTGATTTTCTGTTAGAAGATTTGTATCTATTTGCGATTTGTTTGTGTTTTTATTTTTTTCTAAAAAAATCCTAAATGTGATGGCGGTGTGTGTAGGCTTGCGCTTGGCTGTTGGTGTGTGTGGACTGGCACTTGGTTGGTGGTGTGTGTGGAATGGTGCTTGGCTGGCGGTGTGCATGGACTGGCGGTGTGCATGGACTGGCGGTGTGCGTGGACTGGTGCGTGGCTGGTGGTGTGCGTGGACTGGAGCTTGGCTGGCGGTGTGCGTGGAATGGTGCTTGGCTGGTGGTGTGCGTGGACTGGTACTTGGCTGGCGGTGTGCATGGACTGGTGGTGTGTGCGGACTGGTGCTTGGCTGGTGGTGTCCGTGGACTGGAGCTTGGCTGGTGGTGTGCGTGAACTGGAGCTTGGGAGGCGGTGTGCATGGAATGGTGCTTGGCTGGCGGTGTGCATGGACTGGTACTTGGCTGGCGTTGTGCGTGGACTGGTGGTGTGTGCGGACTGGTGCTTGGCTGGCGGTGTGCGTGGACTGGAGCTTGGCTGGCGGTGTGCGTGGATTGGCGATTGGCTGCCGGTGTGCCTGGACTGGCGATTGGCTGGCGGTGTGCCTGGACTGGCGCTTGGCTAGCGGTGTGTGTGGACTGGCGCTCTGCTAGCGGTGTGTGTGGACTGGTGCTCTGCTAGCGGTGTGTGTGGACTGGAGCTCGGCTGGCTGTGTGTGAGTAGTGACTTTCTGCTGGTCACTACACACACTGCTAGCTGAGTGCCACTCCACGCAATCCATCAGCATGTATAGTTGCTGTGTCTGGATTGTGGGCGTGTGAAAGTGATGGGCCCTTGAATAGCGCTGTGTGCTGGTGTGAGTTTTGTTATGTGATTGGCCCGCGGCTGGCGGTGTGAATGGTTTTGTATGTCTCACACGTATGAAAGGTGTATGAATGGCCTGTAAAGAGGTTGGTGCCTTGTCGTGGCTTTACAGCTCACGAGCTGTGAGTCAATGGTTCAGTTTCTCGCCCTTTCAATTATTACCAGTGCATTTCATGTTTTGTGAAATCACTTGCTAATACAATTGTATCTACTGAACCATCACTCACCCTCGTGCCAAATCCAACCAGTATGTGTGTGTGCTTGCGGATTAGATGGCTGTGCAGTAATATTTGTCTTTCTGAAGCAGGGTGTCATTTGTCCCTTTTTGGTGAATTTTTTAATGTGTTGCTTTTGTACCTGGTGGTGCGAATGGTCTTGTTTGTATCACGTATGAAAGATGTGTGAATGGCCTGTAAAGTGGTTGGTGCCTTGACGTGGCTTTACAGCTCACGAGCTGCGAGTCATTGGTTTGGTTTTTTGTGAATTTAATTATTGACAGTGCATTTCATTTTTGTGAAATCTCTAGTTAATAAAATTTAATACACTGAACCATGACTCGCCCTCGTGCCAAATCCAACCAGTATGTGTGTGTGTTTGAGGAATAGATGGTTGTGCAGCAATCTTTGTCTTTAGTTTCTCTGCCAAGGTACACTTTCCATGTAAGAATAACCCACCCACTGTAGATATTGTCGAAAACCCATGGGAGTTCATGGTGATGTCTCTCTTGTGAATTCAAAAAGTTTTTTTTATCCCCAATGTCCTGCAAACCTCAAAAAATCTGCCACATTTTCTTTGCAATTTTATTCCAAAATTCTCACGCTGTAGGAACAATAGTTAATCTGGTTTTGCAAGGGGGGTCACTTTGGTTTTTGGCCCGGTGCTCAGCCGCCATCTAGGGAAACCTACCAAACCCATGCATTTCTGAAAACTAGACACCCGGCGGCTTCCAGGGAGGTATGACTTGCGTGGATCCCCCAACGTTTCCTTACCCAGAATCCCCTGCAAACCTCAATCTTTGCTGAAAAAATCACTTTTTTCACACATTTTGGGGTGGGAAAGTTGTGGCATCACCGGGCTCACACAAATTTACCACCACCCAGCGTTCCCCCAGGTCTCCCGGTAAAAATAGTGCCTCACTTGTGTGGGAGGCCCAAGTACCCGCGGCAGGCAAGGGCCCAAAACGTAGTGAGGCGACATCAAAATGGCCTATCGCAAAACCACCTGGTTTTGCAAGGGGGGTCACTTGGGTTTTTGGCCCGGTGCTCGGCGGCCATCTAGGGAAACCTACCAAACCCATGCATTTCTGAAAACTAGACACCCGGTGGCTTCCAGGGAGGTATGGCTTGCAAGGACCCCCCAACGTTTCCTTACCCAGAATCCCCTGCAAACCTCAATTTTTGCTGAAAAAAATCACTTTTTTCACACCTTTTTGGGGTGGGAAAGTTGTGGCATCACCGGGCTCACACAAATTCACCACCACCCAGCGTTCCTCCAGGTCTCCCGGTAAAAATGGTGCCTCACTTGTGTGGAAGGCCCAAGTACCCGCGGCAGGCAAGGGCCCAAAACGTAGTGAGGCGACATCAAAATGGTCTATCGCAAAACCACCTGGTTTTGCAAGGGGGGTCACTTGGGTTTTTGGCCCGGTGCTCGGCGGCCATCTAGGGAAACCTACCAAACCCATGCATTTCTGAAAACTAGACACCCGGCGGCTTCCAGGGAGGTATGGCTTGCGTGGATCCCCCAACGTTTCCTTACCCAGAATCCCCTGCAAACCTCAATTTTTGCTGAATAAATCACTTTTTTCACACATTTTGGGGTGGGAAAGCTGTGGCATCACTGGGCTCACACAAATTTACCACCACCCAGCGTTCCCCCAGATCTCCCGGTAAAAATGGTGCCTCACTTGTGTGGGAGGCCCAAGTACCCGCGGCAGGCAAGGGCCCAAAACGTAGTGAGGCGACATCAAAATGGCTTATCGCAAAACCACCTGGTTTTGCAAGGGGGGTCACTTGGGTTTTTGCCCGGTGCTCGGCGGCCATCTAGGGAAACCTACCAAACCCACGCATTTCTGAAAACTAGACACCCGGCGGCTTCCAGGGAGGTATGGCTTGCGTGGATCCCCCAACGTTTCCTTACCCAGAATCCCCTGCAAACCTCAATTTTTGCTGAAAAAAATCACTTTTTTCACACATTTTGGGGTGGGAAAGTTGTGGCATCACCGGGCTCACACAAATTTACCACCACCCAGCGTTCCCCCAGGTCTCCTGGTAAAAATGGTGCCTCACTTGTGTGGGAGGCCCAAGTACCCGCGGCAGGCAAGGGCCCAAAACGTAGTGAGGCGACATCAAAATGGCCTATCGCAAAACCACCTGGTTTTGCAAGGGGGGTCACTTGGGTTTTTGGCCCGGTGCTTGGCGGCCCTCTAGGGAAACCTACCAAACCCACGCATTTCTGAAAACTAGACACCCGGCCGCTTCCAGGGAGGTATGGCTTGTGTGGATCCCCCAACGTTTCCTTACCCAGAATCCCCTGCAAACCTCAATTTTTGCTGAATAAATCCCTTTTTTCACACATTTTGGGGTGGGAAAGTTGTGGCATCACCGGGCTCACACAAATTTACCACCACCCAGCGTTCCCCCAGGTCTCCCGGTAAAAATGGTGCCTCACCTGTGTGGGAGGCCCAAGTACCCGCGGCAGGCAAGGGCCCAAAACGTAGTGAGGCGACATCAAAATGGCCTATCGCAAAACCACCTGGTTTTGCAAGGGGGGTCACTTGGGTTTTTGCCCGGTGCTCGGCGGCCATCTAGGGAAACCTACCAAACCCACGCATTTCTGAAAAGTAGACACCCGGCAGCTTCCAGGGAGGTATGGCTTGCGTGGATCCCTCAACGTTTCCTTACCCAGAATCCCCCGTAAACCTCAATTTTTGCTGAAAAAATCACTTTTTTCACACATTTTGGGGTGGGAAAGTTGTGGCATCACCGGGCTCACACAAATTTACCACCACCCAGCGTTCCCCCAGGTCTCCTGGTAAAAATGGTGCCTCACTTGTGTGGGAGGCCCAAGTACCCGCGGCAGGCAAGGGCCCAAAATGTAGTGAGGCGACATCAAAATGGCCTATCGCAAAACCACCTGGTTTTGCAAGGGGGGTCACTTGGGTGTTTGGCCCGGTGCTCGGAGGCCCTCTAGGGAAACCTACCAAACCCACGCATTTCTGAAAACTAGACACCCGGCGGCTTCCAGGGAGGTATGGCTTGCGTGGATCCCCCAACGTTTCCTTACCCAGAATCCCCTGCAGAAATGTGTGGGTTTGGTAGGTTTCCCTAGATGGCCGCCGAGCACCGGGCCAAAAACCCAAGTGACCCCCCTTGCAAAACCAGGTGGTTTCGCAATAGGCCATTTTGATGTCGCCTCACTACGTTTTGGGCCCTTGCCTGCCACGGGTACTTGAGCCTCCCACACAAGTGAGGCACCATTTTTACCGGGAGACCTGGGGGAACGCTTGGTGGTGGTAAATTTGTGTGAGCCCGGTGATGCCACAACTTTCCCAACCCAAACTGTGTGAAAAAAGTGACTTTTTCAGCAAAAAGTGAGGTTTGCAGGGGATTCTGGGTAAGGAAACGTTGGGGGATCCACGCAAGCCATACCTCCCTGGAAGCCGCCGGGTGTCTAGTTTTCAGAAATGCGTGGGTTTGGTAGGTTTCCCTAGATGGCCACCGAGCACCGGGCCAAAAACCCAAGTGACCCCCCTTGCAAAACCAGGTGGTTTTGCGATAGACCATTTTGATGTCACCTCACTACGTTTTGGGCCCTTGCCTGCCGCGGGTACTTGGGCCTCCCACACAAGTGAGGCAACAGTTTTACCGGGAGACCTGGGGGAACGCTGGGTGGTGGTAAATTTGTGTGAGCCCGGTGATGCCACAACTTTCCCACCCCAAAATGTGTGAAAAAAGTGATTTTTTCAGCAAAAATTGAGGTTTGCAGGGGATTCTGGGTAAGAAAACTTTGGGGGATCCACGCAAGCCATACCTCCCTGGAAGCCGCCGGGTGTCTAGTTTTCAGAAATGCATGGGTTTTGTAGGTTTCCCTAGATGGCCGCCGAGCACCGGGCCAAAAACCCAAGTGACCCCCCCTTGCAAAACCAGGTGGTTTTGCGATAGACCATTTTGATGTCACCTCACTACGTTTTGGGCCCTTGCCTGCCGCGGGTACTTGGGCCTCCCACACAAGTGAGGCACCATTTTTACTGGGAGACCTGGGAGAACGCTGGGTGGTGGTAAATTTGTGTGAGCCCGGTGATGCCACAACTTTCCCGCCCCAAAACGTGTGAAAAAAGTGATTTTTTCAGCAAGAATTGAGGTTTGCAGGGGATTCTGGGTAAGGAAACGTTGGGGGATCCACGCAAGCCATACCTCCCTGGAAGCCGCCGGGTGTCTAGCTTTCAGAAATGCATGGGTTTGGTAGGTTTCCCTAGATGGCCGCCGAGCACTGGGCCAAAAACCCAAGTGACCCCCCTTGCAAAACCAGGTGGTTTTGCGATAGGCCATTTTGATGTTGCCTCACTACGTTTTGGGTCCTTGCCTGCCGCGGGTACTTGGGCGTCCCACACAAGTGAGGCACCATTTTTACCGGGAGACCTGGGGGAACGCTGGGTGGTGGTAAATTTGTGTGAGCCCGGTGATGCCACAACTTTCTCACCCCAAAATGTGTGAAAAAAGTGATTTTTTCAGCAAAAATTGAGGTTTGCAGGGGATTCTGGGTAAGGAAACGTTGGGGGATCCACGCAAGCCATACCTCCCTGGAAGCCGCCGGGTGTCTAGTTTTCAGAAATGCATGGGTTTGGTAGGTTTCCCTAGATGGCCGCCGAGCACCGGGCCAAAAACCCAAGTGACCCCCCTTGCAAAACCAGGTGGTTTTGCGATAGGCCATTTTGATGTCGCCTCACTACGTTTTGGGCCCTTGCCTGCCGCGGGTACTTGGGCCTCCCACACAAGTGAGGCACCATTTTTACCGGGAGACCTGGGGGAACGCTGGGTGGTGGTAAATTTGTGTGAGCCCGGTGATGCCACAATTTTTCCACCCCAAAATGTGTGAAAAAAGTGATTTTGTCAGCAAAAATTGAGGTTTGCAGGGGATTCTGGGTAAGGAAACGTTGGGGGATCCACGCAAGCCATACCTCCCTGGAAGCCGCCGGGTGTCTAGTTTTCAGAAATGCGTGGGTTTGGTAGGTTTCCCTAGGTGCCGGCAGAGCTAGAGTTAAAAAACTACAGCTCGTCACTTTGCCAAAAAAGGGTCATTTTTCACTGCAAAATTGAGGTGTGACCATGTTGCGTTTTGTGCCGTTTCCTGTCGCGGGCACTATGCCGACCCACACAAGTGAGGTACCATTTTTCGCGTAGGACTTTGGGGAACGCGGGGTAGGTGAAAATTTGTGGATACACGCAGATTCCAGAACTTTCCATCACAGAAATGTGGGGAAAATGTGTTTTTTTTGTCAATTTTTACGTTTGCAAGGGATTCTGGGTAACAGACCATGGTGGGAGGCAGTCAAGTCACCCCTTCCTGGATTCCCCTGGGTGTCTAGTTTCCAAAAATGTATAGGTTTGCTAGGTTTCCCTAGGTGCCCACAGGGCTAGGGTTCAAAAACTACAGCTAGTCACTTTGCCAAAAAAGGGTAATTTTTCACTGCAAAATTGAGGTGTGACCACGTTGCGTTTTGCGCCGTTTCCTGTCGCGGGCACTATGCCGACCCGCACAAGTGAGGTACCATTTTTCTCGTAGGACTTTGGGGAACGCAGGGTGGGTGGAAATTTGTGGATCCACGCAGATTCCAGAACTTTCCATCACAGAAATGTGGGGAAAATGTGTTTTTTTTGTCAATATTTTACGTTTGCAAGGGATTCTGGGTAACAGACCATGGTGGGAGGCAGTCAAGTCACCCCATCCTGGATTCCCCTAGGTGTCTAGTTTTCAAAAATGTATAGGTTTGCTAGGTTTCCCTAGGTGCCGGCAGGGCTAGGGTTCAAAAACTACAGCTAGTCACTTTGCCAAAAAGGGGTCATTTTCCACTGCAAAATTGAGGTGTGACCACGTTGCGTTTTGTGCCGTTTCCTGTCGCGGGCACTATGCCGACCCGCACAAGTGAGGTACCATTTTTCTCGTAGGACTCTGGGGAACGCGGGGTGGGTGGAAATTTGTGGATCCACGCAGATTCCAGAACTTTCCATCACAGAAATGTGGGGAAAATGTGTTTTTTTTGTCAATTTTTTACGTTTGCAAGGGATTCTGGGTAACAGACCATGGTGGGAGGCAGTCAAGTCACCCCATCCTGGATTCCCCTGGGTGTCTAGTTTTCAAAAATGTATAGGTTTGCTAGGTTTCCCTAGGTGCCGGCAGGGCTAGGGTTCAAAAACCACAGCTAGTCACTTTGCCAAAAAGGGGTCATTTTCCACTGCAAAATTGAGGTGTGACCACGTTGCGTTTTGCGCCGTTTCCTGTCGCGGGCACTATGCCGACCCGCACAAGTGAGGTACCATTTTTCTCGTAGGACTTTGGGGAACGCGGGTTGGGTGGAAATTTGTGGATCCACGCAGATTCCAGAACTTTCCATCACAGAAATGTGGGGAAAATGTGTTTTTTTGTCAATTTTTTACGTTTGCAAGGGATTCTGGGTAACAGACCATGGTGGGAGGCAGTCAAGTCACCCCATCCTGGATTCCCCTGGGTGTCTAGTTTTCAAAAATGTATAGGTTTGCTAGGTTTCCCTAGGTGCCGGCAGGGCTAGGGTTCACAAACTACAGCTAGACTCTTTGCAAAAAAAGTGTAAATTTTCAGTGTGAAAATGTGGTGTGTTCACCTTAGGTTTTGAGCCACTTCTTGTCGTGGGCACTATGCCTACCCACACAATTGAGGTACCATTTTTATCGGGAGACTTAGGGTAGTTCAGATTTGTAAAGCAACTGTTATTACCTATTGGTTTTTGATGCATTTCTCCCTTCCAAATGAAAGACATTGTGTAAAAAAAAAGTCATTTTGAAAAATGACCAATTATTGTCATGCAAGTATGAGTATTCCCAATTTCGAAAATGTCCAAATATGCACTGTTTCTAAACTCTGTAATTTGTTCCCATTTCAGAAATACATAGGTGTCTTTGATACCGATTTTTCCATGTACACATTTTCCCACAATAATTGCTATATACCCGGAACAAAAAAAAAAACATTACAAAATGCTGCTCAGTTTTTTACTCTGGGTTCGTTGGGCTCTTGGTGAACCTACAAGTCCTATATATCCCCACAACCAGGAAGGTCCACCGGATGTAACGGTACATTGCTTTCAAAGAAATGTCATAATTCGAAGAAGTTACAGGTGAAAATGTTGACTCAAAAGGCTGCTTTTTTCAACAAGTTTTTAATTTTTCCTATATTTACCTGTTAGTTTCTATGAAGAAACCTTGATGGATCTACACAAATGACCCCTTGCTGAATTCAGAGTTTTGTCTACTTTTCAAAAATGTATAGCTTTCCAGGATCCATTATTGCTTTTCTACCCATTTCTACCATTATCTTGAAGGAGGTTGAAAGCACAAAAAATAGCAAAAATAGGGTATGTCCCAGAAAAATGTAAAAACTGTGTAAAAAATTTTGGATTTCTGATAAAAATCTGTCATTCCCTAAAAGCTGGAGAAATTGTGATTCCAGCCCCACAAACCCTTTTTTGATATCATTTGCAGAGAAAAACCCAGACGCTTTCATTTGCAGCCACTTTTCCCCATTTTTCACAAAAAAATCAAAATGTTGCTGTATTTTGACTAATTTCTGGGAACCCTCTAAGAGAATCCACAAACCCTGGGTACCTTTAGAATCCCCATGATGTTGGAAGAAAAGGACGCAAATTTGGCGTGGATACCTAATGTGGTCAAAAAGTTACAGGAGCCTAAGCGCGCACTACCCCAAATAGCCCAAAAAAGGCTTAGCACAGGAGGGGAAAAGGCCTAGCAGCGAAGGGGTTAAGACATTTTGAAACCACTGCCAGGCAGTGCCAAAAAGGCCAATCCCATACAACCTTTGAATAAACCTAGAGTGGGGCACGGTATCAAAGGCTGTAGATACATCCAATAGCACCAGCATGGATGGAATGCCTTTGTCCAGAGATAGTCTTATGCTGTCCGTGACTGCAACCAAGGCACTCTCAGTACTATAAAAGGATCTGAACCCAGATTGCAATGGGTCCAGAATCTTATTATCCTCAAGATAGGCTGAAAGTTGAGTATTTATTACACTTTCCAATGACTTGCCCAGGAGCGGAAGCAGCGAGATGGGGCGGTAGTTTGCTAGATGGATAGGATCAATGCTGCCCTTTTTTTGTATAGGCACCACCTGTGCATTATTCCAAGCACCAGGAATGCATGCTCACGGATAGATTAAACAGTGCCAACTGGTGCAAAAGTAAGGCTGTTATCCATGGAGGACAGAGCTACAAAGGTGAGCCAGATTTGGCTTTTCCTAGGATCTTTTGAATCTGCTCAAGAGAAAAGGGTGCAAACGTTTCCAAACTGCAGGCATTGTTTTGAGTGGAGATGTTATAGGTAGGCCCCTCAATTGACTGACCTACAGCAGTTGTGAATCTCAGATATATTTGGTTAATTTGTTCCTAAAAAAGCCACCAATGAAGTGCACAGGTCTTGCAAAACTGGAATAGACTGGGAGCAGATGGAAGGATTTACAAAATCGTTGAGGATGTCGAAGAATTGCCAGCTTGCTCAATTTATGTAACAATATGGGATTTACAAGAAAGTTTAATCTTCCGGGATAGGGGGACAAAGTCAGTCTGAAAGTGTCTTTGTCCATCCGGGATTTCTTTTCTCGTCATCGTCTTTCCAGGTTTTTACAGGAAGATTTCTCCCGCTTTAGCTCCTTGGAGTACCAGGGAGAATAGATTCTAGACGGTATTTTAGATCCCGTTTTTAGGGGTGCAATACTATCAGGGGCTAGATTTAGTGACTTATTAAATTGAGTTAAGGCTGAATTAATATCTAAGTCCAGGGGAGGGTCCGGAGTATTTAAAGGCATTAGAAAAGGAGTCAGGGGACACCAATCGCCACTATCATGAAGCTCTGTGTCCATCTGTTTTAGGTTTAGATGTCCCAATAGTTTTCGGGATCCGTAACAGGAACAAAAAGTGATCAGTCCATATAAATGTTAGTGGAGGTTCTCAATGTAAAACGTTGGGAGTGGTAAAAATTAGATGTAATGTGTGCCCTGCAGAATGGGTGGGGCCTCTGATTTCCATATGTAGTCAGTGTAAACCCAGGTCTGAGATAAATTGTGAAGCCTCAGGGTTAGAGGAGTCATCCCCGTGACAATTAAAATCACCCAGCAAAAGAAAGTGTTTTGCATAGAATACATGGGTATAGCGACCTGATACACCCCAAATCGCAACCAGAAACTTTAGGGAACCACATAGAGCATATCTAAGATCGAAGGAATCTAATCCACTATCGCAGAAAAGGATAAGAGTCCAGGAATGATGTATGATCGAAGCAAACTTTTGTGGGAGGGTTTCTTGCCCGATAAATATACTTTCGACTGTGGATGGCTTTGTTATATCGGGGTTATGCTAAAGACGTATTATGTAACCGGTGATGTGGCCTTGCGAGTGTTTCTTTGATGTAATATCATGTATTTGCAGTTATTGCCTCAGCTATGAGTGAAATGTTTAATTGTTCTTTATTGATTGTAAAAACCCCAAAAATATTTTTTAAAGATATTCCTGCTTAGTAGGGTGCTGCTAATTAGATCTTCCTGAACATTGGTGGAGCAGTAGGGGTTACAGGTGGGACAGCAGACTCTGTTGTGCAAGGAGAGGAAACCTTTAGATGAGGCCTGACCATCTGCCTTTCCCTGATTACTCCTTCAGTTGGGATGATAATAGCCAGGTGCAACAACCTCACACCTCTTTGTGCATCAGTTGTAGCCTCCAGGTTGGATACCACCCTCCTGTGAGAAGCATCACTCTACACAATGGATGAGTCTGGAGAATAGCCTGAAAAGTGGGAATCCATTAAGCCAGGTACTACTAATGGGTGTTCTTTTTAGAGATCTCGACATCCAACCGAATCACCTGTTAAACCATTGAGTTATTTGTAGTCTTCTTTGAGGTCCTCCAACATCAACGCTGCATCAAATGGAGAGGGCAGGAATGCGCCATATTTACTAACATATCGCTAATTCATGGTCTCTGTCTGCGCTGGCCCATTTGTGGCTGCCAAGCACCAACTCATGCACCCATGTTCCATGGTGAAAGGGTGCCTTTGTTGCACCCAGGATTGTTTTTGTACAGGAAAGGACACCTTCCTGAATAAAAAACAATCCTTAGAGGCTTTTGCCACTTTCTAAGTGCTTTTTCCTTTTTCTAAGTGTGCTGCAGAATGCTAACATATTGTGCATTCCTGCTCTCTCTACACTGGCACTTGGCAACAACAAGTGTGCCAGTGCAGGCACCCAAGTGCGATGGTGCAAGGATGACTGTGTTACACCCAGGATTACTTTTGTGCAGGAGGGGACACCTTCTTGCACAAAAACAATCCATAGAAAATATTCCTCCTAAGTGTGTTGCAGAATGAGATATTTCTCCTCATTGCGTTACTGTAAGGCATACAATTTTGATGCATTTCCAGGTCTTGTCTTGGTAAATCTGGTATTGTGCCAAAATACACGAGTGGTCACCCACTCTACCCCCTAGTACCAATGTCCTGGCACAGAGTATTGCTAGGCAGTGACTTGTGCTGCTTTGCGTTACTCCAAATTTACCAAGGCTAACAAGGCCCTGCAAGGTGGCCTTGCATGGCTTGGCAAACTTGACTTAAGGATTGTGTTGTGTGACACAAGGGCAACGCAATGCTTTGATAAATCTTGGTTTCAGTGTACACATTCTGACTGGATATCACTATGTAAAGCTTCCACCATTATTTATGAAAAATGGTTTAAAGTTTGGTAAAGGGACACAATAGGTTCACACAAATATTATTGTATTTAAATAAGGTAAGTAATGTGGTATCACTGAACTATTTTGTTTAGCAATCAGTACCGGGCCAAACCTTCTTTAATTACATAGTAGGTAAGAAGATCAATTTGACCACTTTAACAAATGAAAGCAATATAAATAAACAATGAAAGGGGGCTCACCATGTATATTTGATAACCTAATCAAAACAAGCATTGGCATAGCCAATAGGTCTCACCTTTCGGACCTTGTAAGTGGTTAGCCAGAGGTTTTGGCTTTGCCTTTGATATTAAGCTATGTTGTAGAGCAGTTTGGCTTTACCTTTGTTTTTAAGCTATGTTGTGGAGGAGTATGGCTGCTGTGTAGCATGTTGAAAAATTATAATAAAGAAGACTGGCCACATTATTTTGTAGGCACGTGCATGTATTACCACGTGAAATGACGCATGCACCTTTTTTTACTTTTGTGATCCAAAAAGGAATGCAATAGCTCTTGCACTTGCTTGAGTTAGAGCTTTTGGCAATGTAAATGATGAACAAGTTACTTACCTTCAGTAACAATGTATCTGTAAAAGATATATATTAGTTATAGATTACTTACCTTAGAATTACCCCCAGGGGTCAGACTAGATCCGGAGAATTTTTCTTCAGCAGTACCCATGCGCGTCAGTAGGTGGCGTCGGTCGACTCTGCGTCCGTCATCGGTATCATGGTCACCAGAATGACGTTGCGGGACCTACTAGACGCCGCCCCTGCACGCTGACGTTAGTTCTGACACGACTTTCCATGGCAGTAGAGCAGAGCCATGAAAGACACTGACAACTGGTGCGCCAAACTAGGGCCCTGCAAGGGAGTCCCTATCCCTAGAATTCAGCTCGCAGAGCGGGGAGGATGAGTGGGGCAGTGTGAGAAGTTGGCCTGATGTATGCTGTCCACTAGTTATAGTGGGCACCTTGTATCAGTCCAAACAACCCCTTATGGTGATAGGTTAAATACAACCTTTATTGAAAGCTATACTAGTAGTAGCTATGGAGAGCAGTCTTCAGGCTAAGTCTTGAAGGAATGTAAAGCAGCTTGTTTACCAGTCTATAATCTCTTGAATGATCAAATGAAAAGACAACCACACCAGGTATATATTTAAAATATATGTATTTAAGATAAAACACACCCCTCTAGCCTGTTTATGAGGCTGAAGTTCGAAGTACTTAAGTTACAAGTCAGTATTCAACAGTATTAGCACAAATACATGTTTGGGCCCTAGGGGCGTACCAAACCATATACCAATAAAGTGGTATAAGAACCACGACTGAACTAGACACAAGGCCTAGAGCCTGTAGACGTGCTTGGACCACAAGGAACCACCCAAGGTAGTGACACAGGGGACCCACGGGGGACGCATGCAGTCTGAGAACACAGCCGCGAATCGCTGTTAACTTCTTTGGGGAAAGTCGCGGTTGGAAATTAAGAGTTTAAGGACACTTAGAGAATGACTACGAGCGAACCCTTTTGGACTTAGAGGTGTCTAGGGCCAACACCCACGGGAGCACCGGAGTACTCGAGTTACCTCACCCAGGGAAGCCGGGTGTAGAGTTGTGTCAAATGGTGTTGGGTCGCGTCGCTGTTTTCAATGGAAGCTGCTCAGAAAGTGCTGCTGCCGTGAAGAGGAGAAGTGTCCGAAGCGATCCAAGGCCAGATCGAGGATGGAAGGAACCTGAAAGCAGAGGGGACAGAGTCTGGGTCACTTACCAGTGACCAGGGGCATGATAGTCTAATGCCCACAGATGTCGGGTGCTTCAGGTGAGTTGATGGGTGTCTTGATTCTTTAGCCACGAGGTCCAGGAGGCGTCGACGATGACCAGGAGCTGGATTCGAGCTGTCCCACGAAGTCTGTCGAGTGCTGCAGTGTCGGCGACCAGATTGGACCCAACAAGCCTTGGCAACGGCAAGTCACTTGGAAATAGAAAAAGGACGGTGATGCAGACCAGCAAGGGGGACTCACCCAGCGAGGGTAAGTCGGGGCACGTCTTGAGCAACCAGGAAAGCCCAATCAGAAGAAGAGTTGCCTTCGTGGGGACCTACTAGCCAACGGGCTAGCGATCGCAAAGGAGCCTCGAGCAGTCGCATGGGAAACTGGCCCAGGGGTCACTCCTGGAGTGGAGGCCAGAAATCTTCAGTGCAGAAGGTGCTCAAGGCTGGGGCTACTCGGAGCCCAAAGCACAACTTCGAGGAAGACCAGGAAGATGATGGATAAGCAAAAGATCACAGTGTCCAGGGGTCAAGGTTCCACGTCACCCACGATAGCCACGGGCCTCAGCTTTGCTGTGGACTCAGGGTAGCCTCGGGGAAGTCTGGAAATCCACCTCTGGGGTTGCAGAGACTTCGGCGTCCGGCGGGAGCTTCAGAATTGCAGACCGGACAGTTGCTTCTTTGGTGCCTGCCAAGTAGGGGAGTCACTCCTTGACCCCAAGGGAGACTTCTTCAGTCTTCTAGTTAAAGTAGAACGTCGAGGGTCCAGGATATATGTTGCAGAGTTTCGTTCAGGGTAATCTAAAGTCGCAAGGACTGGGTTCCCATACTTATACAAAGTTTGGTGGTTGGATATACTCTAGGGACCCACCTATGGGAGGGTTAGGAAAGAGGGGTGGTTACACTCATTTCCTTTGTCCAGTTTCGCGCCAGAGCAGGGGCAGGTAGCCCCTGCAACCGATTTGAACTGGACTATACACAGGGACACCAAGTGTGCCCCCAGTGCAGGACTTCAAAGCACCAGAGAGTGCTCCTGCCCAGCCCCAATACACATCTGCCTGTCTGGGGAGGTGGTTAAACCTCCCTGGGACAGGAAACCTATTGTCCAGGTTGGGGGGGCGCTAGAGGGCGCACAAGCAGAATGGCCGCACTGACGTGAGGCTCCTGCTGCCTGGAACTATAATCCTGCAGTTATCCTTCTAAAACTACCGATCCTCCGGCTAAAACCACACCGGGATGCTGCTGGCGCTGTCCTGTTGACTCGGTGGACGTTTGATGCCTGTGTGACCTGCTGCGGATGAGTTAGAGGCGATGTGACACGAGGCGGGCGCTGGGCTGCGGAGGAGTGGAGCGAGCTGTCGGCCGCGTGTACTACGCCAGATCGGGGCGCACCACGGGGCGGGTGGGCCCGAGCGGAAGCCTGCACCTACGGCGCCCTGCTCTGCTGGCAGGGCTGCTGCGGGGCGCGAAGAGCGTTATACAGCCACGGGACACTGCTCGATGCTCGTCCCCCCCCCCCGCCCCTCGCCACTGGGAACGTATCTACCGGGCCGCTGCTCGGAGCAGAGTGGGACTCACGGTGAGCGAAGCGGGACCTGGAGGGTGCCTGCCGGCCATTGCGGGACTCGGGAGCGAGGTGTGTAACTGCTGGTGAACCTTGGGTGCATCTGGGGGCCTGGTGATTCGTGTCCCCCCCTACCCCCTCCCCCTCTGTGCCCAGGGGAGCGGTTTAGCTGCAGTGCCACGCAGGAGACGTGGAGACGAGTGGTGCGGGAGGACTCATCGGCTGGGGTGCCCCTGGGGGACCCAGTGCACTGTGCTGCCGTGGCATGACTGGATTGCCTGTGACCCGCCATATCGACGCAGCGTTGGTGGCCGGTGCAGCGGAGGCTCCGCTTGGACAGAGGAGGCTTGATCTTGCAGTGAGGGCGCTGATGTGATGGTGCGCCCACCCGCTTGCGACGTTACAAAGGCTTGTGAAGAGGTGTCTTGGGGGCGCGCGCTGGTCCTGTGCCTCCACTGCTTCACGATTGTATGAAGGTTGGCGCTCCAGAGGCTGGTGGCATTACCTTGTCGCGCGAGCACCGGCGGTGCTGGCCTCGTTTCCTTTGCTGGAGTGGGCTGTTGTGTGCTACCGGTCCCACTGTCACTTGTCAGGTGGAGTGCAGGTGATGCAATGAGACCTTTATAGCTGTCCCGGAACGACGGAGGCTAGCGTTCCTCTGGTGGCGACAGTGGTGGATGCCCCCCTCCCTGCTTGCGACCTTGGCCCTACGGTACCGATTTGGGGCTTCTTGTGAACTGCTGGCCTCTGCCGCAGACGCACTGTGCTACACCTGGAGCCTCTGACCCCGTCTACGCCTGCGTGGCACTAAGAAATTGCCCTTTCACCCGCCGCTAAGGGCCCGCACACGAGACCTAAGATGGGTAAACAGGACAGTCGACAGCCCAAACTCACGTTTGAGGCCCCAGCGGCCAAGAAAAACGCACGGAGTGCACAGGATACAGGAAGCTCTAATGATTCGCCTGCGGATGGTGCGAGCTCCGGCCCCCCAACAGTGGACTTGCGACAGCTGATGCAGGAAATGAGACAGGGCTTTGCTACCATAGTTGATAAAGTGGACCGGCTGTCGTCCAGAGTGGACGCTTTCGTGCAGAAAATGGATATACACGAAGAGCGTATCACGGAGGCGGAACGGCGGATATCTAATCAGGAAGACACCTCTGTTTCACACACTACGCAACTCTCGAGGATGGATAATGTTTTAAGAGTTATTGCCGCAAAGAATGAGGAGTTGGAAGCCCGTAGCCGGCGTAACAATATCCGTGTGGTAGGTGTGCCGGAGTCCACCAATACAGGGCGCATGGAAGACTACGTAGAGAAGATACTCCTTGCCTCCGTGGGGTCTGAGGCGTTTTCTAAGCAGTTTATCGTCGAGAGGGCACATCGCTCCCTTGGGCCGCGGCCCAAACCTGGAGCTCCGCAGCGGGCAATCATTGCTCAGTTCTTAAACTACCGGGACCGTGATGCTGCGCTGCGTGCCGCGCGCACGAATAAGACACTTGCATGTGATGGGGTCAGCTTTACTATCTACCCAGACTTTACGCCTATTGTACAGGAGCAACGGCGTAAATTTCTAGAGGTAAAAAAGAAATTGCGGGCCCTGCAAATTGATTATGCCTTGTTATACCCAGCAAAGCTGAGAGTCACCCACCAAGCGAAACAGCACTTTTTTACAAATCCGCAACAAGTGGAAGATTTTTTGAAGACTCTTAAGACTACGCGAACTGTGAGACAAGAGGGCGATGTGGAAGACCACGAGGACGATCACTAGGTGTGGAGTCACAGGTTGACCGCCGAACTAGTAGTCTGCGGCAATATTGGCGTCAAGAGGGCCCACCCGCTGGACACACTGCTGGGACGGCGCTTCAGTGTACGAGGATGCCGTGGCCGGACATAGGACGGTGGTTGGTAATGTACTCCAGGCACCACCCCCCCTTCCCCCCTCCTTTTTGGGTTGTTCCCTAACTCTGGGAGGGGGCAGGATTTAGGGAGTGGACACGGGTGCCCTCTTGCTGAACCTCATGGGGTGTGCCCCACTGAACATGATGACTATGTTGCTCTTGTTGAGCTGTTTGATGGGTTTTTGGGAGGGGGAGGGAGAGGGGATTCTGGCAAGTTGGGGATGCTTCAGTGGGTTGGGGGTGGGTTAGGGGGTTGTATGGTGACTCAGGTCCCCTCCGATACTCTCGTTGTCTTCGGGACAGCTGCGCCTAGACTGGCAGTTAAGCAATGGCCTGAATACGCAATATGGTTCTTGATTGTTAGTCGGTGTTGGGGGTGCTCTGAGCTGGTAGGATTTCTTGTTATGTCATGGGTCCTTGAACGACGTGTTCTATGCTTGGAAATCATTATTGGATGGTCAACCTGGACCCCTGTTAGTGTATTATATGTGATCGCTTTGTTTTCATTACAAGTTGGACGGGCTATTGCAGGGGCGGCAGGTAACACTTTGGAGTTCTTTTGGCAGTGGGGTGGGGGGTTGGGGATGTTTGACAATGTTATTACGATGTGTGGTACGTTTTTCCTTACAGTGATGCTACATTCTGATTTGGCATGTTTCTATGAAGAAGAATTGTGGGAGGGGCTCCTCCTGCTGCATGGGGTGCACGTACACATTCACATACGGCCTAGCAGGGCTACTTACAGTGATGTAGGACACGAGGTGTGCTGTTACAGTGCGACGCAGGTGACACAACACTCAAGCACGCATACACTGCTGAGCGAATTGCGGATTCCTCTGCTGGTGCAAACTGATTCCTCTCGCTACCCACATGGCTAAGACAGATACTGATTTAAATATACTAACTTGGAACGTCAGAGGCTTAGGGGACCCCAGGAAAAAGAGACAGATCCTTTCTTATTTGGATCGCCATGCAATCCACATAGCCTTTCTTCAGGAGACACATTTTAGTCCCCAGACTACTCACACTTTTGCCTCTAGATGGGCAACCTGCGCGGTGTTTTCCTCCTACTCCTCATACTCTAGGGGTACGGCAATACTGGTAAAAAAGGGGACGCCCTTTGTTATGGCGGGCACGAAGTGCGATGCTCAGGGGAGGTACTGCCTGATGTGGGGTAGGCTGGGGCGTATGGCAGTTACCCTGGTCTGCTGCTACGGCCCCAACATAGATGATCTGCAATTTTTTGCAGACCTCAATGCGACTATCATAGGCGTGGGCCCGCAGCACCTCATCCTGGGTGGGGATTGCAACACCTCACTCGACCCAGCGAAGGACAGATCTCACCCGGCCCGCATCATTATACCAAAGCGCGTGCGATGATTGACACATGGAGATGCCTCCATGCTGATCAGCGGGAAGGCACACACTTCACGGCGCAGGCGAGATCATGGGCCCGGCTTGACTATGTCTTCATATCTCCTCTCCTTTATACGGCGCTGACTAGAGCGCACCATCTTCCAAGAACGTTCTCGGATCATTCGCCAGTTCGTGTTATGCTGCGAGCTGAAGACCTTGGCCCCCCCGTGACTGCATGGCGCCTGCAACCAAGGATGCTACTTGATCCTGTGTTTCAGGAGGAATTGCGGGAAGACTGAGATTTTTTTAAGCGCAACAAGGATACTGTGCAGGATGTAGAAACGATATGGGATGCATTTAAAGTGACGCTGAGGGGCATATGCATCGCTAAAGGGTCCGGTGTACTGAAAAGTATACTGACACGCCTGCGAATACTGGAAAGGGATCTTAAAGCATTGGCGACGTCATTGGCTGTCGGTCCTGATGATACTAAGCTAGCACATATTCGCGAAAAACTGACGGAATATACAAGCGAAGCCACCAGGGAGACGAACTTTAGAGGTAAACACTGGATTGCCCGACGCTATGGCAAGGGCGAGCGGCCGGGGAAGGCCCTGGCAGCGACGATCAGATTGACGCGGCCTCCTACCACTATATTGGAGATTGAAGACGTGGAGGGGGTAGTCCACAGAGACACCACGCACATCCTTAATGCGTTTGTGGAACACTATTGCCAATTGTATACGTCAACTAGGGTGGGGGATTTGCAATTGCAGGACTACCTGGAGGATGTGTCCCTGGGGTGGCTTAGTGATGCTCAAAGGGAGTTTCTGAGCTCCCCTTTTGAATTAGACGAGGTACATGAAGCTATTATGCACATGCGGTCGGGCATGGCTACGGGCCTGGATGGGATACCTATAGAATTCTATAAAACTTACATTGACTTTATGGCACCGGTCTTATGGGAGGTATACGAAGACGCCCTTGAGGTGGGCCAGTTACCCCCGTCTATGCGCATGGCCCTAATTACGTCACTACTTAAACCCGGGAAAGCTGCAGATAAATGTGACTCCTACCGGCCCCTCTCATTGCTCAATTGCGATGTGAAAATACTCGCGAAATTAATTGCTACTCGTATTAACTTGCTCCTCCCTAACCTGATCTTGCCTGATCAGGCAGGGTTTGTGCCCGGCAGGGCAACGTCCCATAACCTGCGCACTTTCTTCTCGATCCTAAATTCGGTGCACGAAGACCTGCCAATGGCTGCCATCTTCCTAGATGCCTCGAAGGCTTTTGATTCGTTAGAATGGGACTATGTCTTTAAGGTGCTGGAACGTATGGGGTTTCCACTCATTTTCATCTCATGGATCAGACTATTGTATACGTCTCCTGGGGCTAAGGTGCTAATCAATGGCGTCCTTTCCGCAGCGTTTCCCATTTCCAGAGGAACTCGACAAGGTTGCCCCTGCTGTTCGCTATAGCCATGGAGCCGCTTGCAGCAAAGTTGAGGCAACATCATAAAGATAAGGCGTTGCGATGTTTTCATAGGCAGATTTTAATATCCATGTATGCAGACGATATTACTCTGTATATACGAGACCCCAGCGATAATCTTAATCCGATTCTTAGAGAATTCATCCGCTTCGGTAGGCTCTCCGGAATTCAGATTAATTGGAACAAGTCGCGTATTTTCTCTCTTATGGCATCTACCAAACGATTTGTGTTGGACTACCCTCTCGCTTGGAGTGAGGGCGACTTTAAGTATTTAGGTATACACATAGAAAGGGACATAGAAGAGCTATTGCGGGCCAACTATGGAACGACGATGACACGTATTTCCGCCTGCATTGCTAGGTGGATCACGCTCCCCCTTTCTATGGCGGGAAGGGCCTCACTGATTAAAATGGTAATATTACCTCAATTGCTGTATTTGTTTTTAAATATCCCCTTTTACCCAGGTGTTTTTTTCTTCCGGCACCTCCGCTCAGAGCTCATTAGACTAGTCTGGGGTGGGAAGTCGCCCCGGCTCCGGTGGGAGGTCCTCACTAGGCCGTACAGTCAAGGCGGGTTTGGCGTCCCTGATTTTGAACTTTATTTTCAAGCAGCGCAAGCACACTACGCCTACTTCTGGATACGGCAACCAAGATATATGCCTCAGCTTGCTGCTGAGCACTGGCTTGCACACCCGATCCCCATAGAAGGCGCCTTGTATATCCCAGTAAGGGGGAAAGATACTACGCCCACGACCGTGATGGGTACGGTGACTGCATGGAACCGACTCACAACCAAATTAGAGATTACCGTGTTATATGCGCCGCTCTTACCCCTTGTTTACCATCCCAGCATGCCTCTGTTACAGGAGGTGGGGTTTCGGAAATTGGTTCGCACTCTAAACGTCAGGACGTGGGGAGACCTGTACCATAATGGTACGTTCCGCTCTATGGAGCATCTATTTGGAGGCATCCAACCTTCGCCCCTTGAGGTTTTTCTGTACCTCAGGCTCCGGCACGGAATCCAGACACTGACACCTGACTTTCCGAAGGAGCCTCCGGCTGTCGCACCCTTACAACGTATCCTCTTGGACGAGGCCCCTGCAAAGCTAGTCTCCAAAATTTACGGGTCGGTTCACACACTTGTGATCGCCCCGCCATTGGCGGCTCGTGCGAAATGGGACCAGGAACTACCGGTCCCATTGACGGACAAACAATGGGAATTCTGCCTCCAACAGACGGAGCGTGTCTCCTCTAGTAGTAGATTTAGGATAATACACTATAAATACCTCCACAGATTATATTACACTCCTGCGCGGCTGTATAGATACCGACTCCGGGACGACGATAGGTGCGATAGGTGTCACGCCCCTATGGCGGATTTTCTTCACCTGGCGTGGGCATGTGAGGTGGTGAATCGCTACTGGTGCCAGATCTTTACGGCACTCTCTACAATGATTAATTCAGAGATAGAACCCTCCCCTATCCTTGCCCTCTTGGGTTACGTGGAGCCCATACAAGCTACACACCGCAAATTCATTGCGCTTGCCTTCTTGCTTGCCAAAAGACGAGTTGCATGTAAGTGGGGCAGGAGTAGAACCCCCAAATTTAAGGATTGGCTGCGAGATCTTACTTATTGTCAGGAACAAATACATACATACTCTGAACTTCTACCACCTACATCGCGACCTGTGGACATATGGGCTCCGTTACACTGCTACTTGTTAAGAGGGGAGACGACTGTTGAGGACAAGACATCTACATAACCACACGCTGTGAAACCTCTCAAGCCGTAGTGAACATCAGTTATGGGAGGGTACCCCCCCTTGGGATATGGTGCTTTAGGCACTTCACAATGTGGGACTTCATCCCCTGTGCTACCTGTGGTGCTGGGTGCAGGGATCCGCCAGGGGGTGACTAATCATCAGTAGCCCTGTGGATGCGATGAGATAGATGTTCTTGCCTGCTACGTGGGTTAGGACCGCACTGTTCATGCCTGTTGTGTTTATTTCCTGCCTACATTGTATTGCTTGTGGATGAGATGTGTACCAATTGCTGTACCTATGCAAAGCACTGTATGTTCGCGCAAAAATTCTAAAATAAAGGTTTTAAATAAAGCAAAAAAACAAACAAAAAAAAAAACCTATTGTCCAGGCCTCCCCTGCCGGAGTTTCGGTCAGCAGCAGGAGGCCAGACCCGTGTCTGTGGCAGTGGCATCCATTTTGTGATGCCAGGGCTGTAGAAAGTCTTTACCGGGTAGACCAGTGTGAACATGTCTCTCCCTCTAGAAGGGTGAAAGGCTACCCCCGCCGCCAGAACTGGCGGGGGGGGGGGGTAGTATTCTAAAGCGTTTGACACCAAACACAACATGTTTCCGTGCATCCAGTCCAAAGTTGGCATTTACCGCGAGGTTATAATGCACTTAAGAGAAGAGTATATGGTCAGGCTGCAGCACAAACAGCATCAGAGGAGGTTCTCCGAATGCTGCAGAGGGGCTCTGCTCATGCAGGGGCACCCTCTCACATAAAAACCAAGCAATCTGCCTTCAGGATTGTTAAGGCCTGCCATAGGAGTGACTTATAGGTTTTATATGTGTGTGCAATGGTAGTGATATAGGTAGCCTATACCACAGTAACGGGTGCAAGCACCACCTTACCCAGGCTGCCTGTGGTGTCAT
Source organism: Triturus cristatus (assembly GCF_964204655.1). Classification (NCBI taxonomy): domain Eukaryota; kingdom Metazoa; phylum Chordata; class Amphibia; order Caudata; family Salamandridae; genus Triturus; species Triturus cristatus. Next base: position 511,082,981 of record NC_140581.1, on the reverse strand, counting down.
TTTGGAGTGCTTCCCAGGGGTGGCATAATACACGCTTCAGCCCCTGGTAGGGCTCTGAGGTACCTATGCCCTAGGTATAGAGTATACCATATACTAGGGGCTTATAAGGCACTCCAGAATCCAATTAGAGATGTACCTAATGTACATGGAAACCATTTTAGAGAGGAAGCAGCTAGGCTGGGGTCCTGATTAGCAGGGCCGCAGCCAGACTAAGGTTGAAAAACAGTGAAACACCAGCAAAAAGTGGGGGTACCCATGTGAAGCAGATCCTACTCTCCTACAGGCAGTAAGGAATCTATAACTAATATTTGTCTCTTATAGATACATCGTTACTAAAGGTAAGTAACTTGTTCATCTGAAAGAGACTATTAGTTATAGATTCCTTACCTTAGAATAGATATCCCAGCAATACCAACCCTGGAGGAGGGACTACGAACCAAGTTCACACCAGAAAGTCCTGGAGGACAGAACGGGCAAAGTAGCTGTTCCTCCGGACTTGACTAACCAGGCAGTAATGCCTTGTGAACGTATGCACAGAAGCCCACGTGGTCGCCTGGAAGATATCAATGAGTGGGACTCCTCGTGACAAAGCAGTAGTTGCTGCCGTAGCTCTAGTGGAATGAGCTCGCAGCCCCACTGGAGATTCCTTTTTAGGTAAAGCGTAACAAATCTTAATACAAAGGATGACCCATCAAGAGATGATATTCTTTTGCACAGCCCGACCTTTCTTGGCACCCACATAGCCAACGAGGAGTTGATCGTCCACCCAAAAACCTTTGGGCAGAAAGGGGATCCACAGCCTTTGCTGTGCACCATGCCAAAAACTTGTTCCATCGACAGGCATATACCATCTTAGTGGAGTGACGCCTGGCTGCCAAGATGACATTACATACTTCGGGAGGAAGGTCAAAAGCTGTCAACTTTTGCCGCTCAATCTCCATGCAAGGAGGTGTAGGCTGGATAGGTTCAGGTGGAGGACCATCCCCTGCTGCTGCGACAGAAGAGCCTCCCTAAGGTGCAGTCTGATCGGAGGATCCATAGCCATGCTCAGGAGCTCAGGGTACCAGACTCTTCGTGCCCAGTCCGGTGCCACAAGAATTACTTGGGCCCGGTCGCACTTGATCTTCTTCGGCACTTGGGGCAGAAGGGGTACAGGTGGAAAGGCGTACAGGAGGCCAAAACTCCACTTGCGACAAAAGGTGTCGCCGAGCGAGTGCCGCCTTGGACACTCCAACGCGCAAAACTGCTGACACTGTGCGTTCTCTTCGGTGGCAAACAGATCTAACCATGGCTCTTCCCACTGCTGAAAGAGACCATGCACCAACTCTGAGTGAAGACGCCATTCGTGATCCAGCAGGCACCTGCTGGTGTTGAACCACCAGGGTTATGCCCTGATGTTCAAGCCATGTCCAAAGGTGAAGAGCCTCTTGACAAAGGGTCCACGACCCCACCCACCCTGTTTGTTGCAGTACCACATGGTGGTGGTGTTGTCAGGGAACACCTGAACTGCCTTCTCCTTGAGGGTGGGAAGGAATGCCTTGAGTGCCAGGCGAAACGCCCGGAGCTCCAACAGGTTGATATGGAGCCCGGACTCCGCTGGAGACCAGACTCCTCTGATCTCCACCTCTCCCAGGTGGCCGCCTCAATCCCAGGAGTAATGCACCACCGTGAGGTCTGGTTCGGGAAGGGAGAGGGATCTGCCTCGAACCCATTCCTGGTTCGTTAGCCACCACTGCAGTTGCATATTTCCCTCCAAAATCTGGAAGTAGTTGGAAAGATTACCCTGATGCTGCACCCACTGGAACTTCAGCTCCCACTGCAGAGCCCCCCGCATATGCCACCTAGCATGATCCACCAGCAGGATGCAGGAGGCTATGAGGCCCAGCAGCCTCAGGGTCATTCTCACCGAAATCCGGATAGAGGCTGAAACATCGGTATCATAGCCCGAATATCCCGGACTAGCTGCTTGGGAGGATAGGCCCGAAACTGCACAGCTTCGATGGAAGGGAGCAACTGAGAGGGAGTCAGGTGTGACTTCGGCACATTGATAGTGAACCCCAGCGAATGCAGGAGGTCTGCCGTAGTTCAGAGTTGGGAGACGACAGCCTGGGGTGAGCCCACCTTCAACAGCTAGTCGTCGAGATGGGCGTAGCCACGTAAGGTGCAAAAGGCAGACTGTGATGGACAGGAGGACGCAGCAAGGCCTAAGGATCTGACCGTAGCCTGAGAATCCTTGAAGCGCTCCAGAGCCGAGTCTGCCTTGTCACCAAAAGGGTGACGGTCTTCGAAGGGCATGTCCAGCAAGGTCCCATGAACATCCCCTGAAAAACCAGACGTCCTCAACCAGGCGTAGCGCCGAAGGGCTACCTAAGTGCCAATTGTTCTGCCCAGTGAGTCGGTGGAACAAGTCCACATCTGATTGTGAATTTGGCTGCACCTCTCCCATCCGCCACAGCCTGGGGAATAACGGCCTGGGCCTCCTCCAGGCAGCAGCACTTGCGCAACCATATGCCAGACTGTATGGGTGTAACGGCCCAAGAGGCACGCAGTATTCATGGACCACAGCGCCCAGCTGGAGTAAGAGAACATGCGCTTCCCAAGATGATCCAGCTTCTTGGATTTCCTATCCAGGGGTGCGGAAGGGAATGCACCCTTGGAAGGAGAAGCTCAGACCACCGGGGTAGGAAAATGGGATCGCCCGGAGCCAGGCGGTGGCGGTGGGCAATCGTCCGTTCCACAGGAGCTCCTGTGCTGGGCTTGGACCAAAAGGACATCCTTGAGGGCTTCATTGAATGGCAGGAGGGGTTCAGAGGAAGTTGCTGCCAGTTGAAGCACCTCTGTCCGGAGGTTGTCCTGACTGTCACTGTAGGGAGCTCTAGGCCCAAGGCCTTGGCTGCCCTATGCCCCACCACTGCATAGGATGCTCCCTCCTCCGTAGCCACGGGAGGGGGAGAAAGCATGCCAAGGTCTGGGTAGGTGTCCAGACCACTGGCGTCACCCAATTCCTCTCTCTAATCTGGTTCATCCAGCTGGTCTGTCAAAGGGTCCAGCGACCCCTCCTATTCCTCATCACCATCCTCAGGGTGCAAGGAAACACCTGGGATGAACAAGGGAACAAAATTATACTCCGGTGTCGGATTCGACATCGGTCCGGCTCCAGGTCCATCTCGGGGATGCATATGAGGACGGGAAGAGGGAGAAGAGCGACGGTGCATCTTCGCCTTCTTCTTGTGCTTCGACTTACCTGAAGAATGCGAAGACTTGGATGAGGTGTGGAGGCTCCAAAACCGGTCTCGAGACCTTCCCCTCGAGCGAGACCGGGGGCAACGCTGAGCCGACTGCCGGGCCTCCAAAAGCTTTCGGTACCGCTCACGCAAAGACCTTGGATTCATGGCCCGACAGTCAGAACACGACTTCGGGCAATGGCCGCGCTCCAGGCACCTAAGGCACACGAGGATCGGTCACAGACATCAGCTTGTGACAGGAGTCACAAGGCTTGAAGATGGTCTGATGATGGCACACCCCTTGCGCACCAGGAGTCGATAGACTCGAGAAAAGAGGTCGATAAAAGTAGAAAAAAAGTTATTCAAAAAATGACTAAGGGGCAAGCTCTCTCCGGATCTGCGCTAGGCTGCAGTGGAAAAATAAAGAACTGACGTCTGTGCACAGAGGCGGCGTCTAGTAGGCACCGTGACATCATCCCGACGACCACGATGCTGACGATAGATGTGGGGTCGACCGACGCCACCTACGAACGTGCAGAGGTACTGCTGAAGAAACATTCTACGGATCCAGTCTGACGCCTAGGGGTAATTGTAAGGTAAGGAATCTATAACTAACAGTCTCTTTCAGATAATATGGTTTACCTATGTGTTATGTGTATATGGTGTGTAGTGAAATTATGTGAGTAGGGTTGGAATTGTTAGTTGTGGAATTGTGTGGCATGGAATCGTGTGGTGTGGAGTAGATTTGTGTAGTGGAATTATGTGACATTGTATACACTTGAAATATGTGGCTAGTTATGTGGTATTGAGCGTATTGGAATTATGTGGAGTTGGACGGGGTGTGATGGCATGGAATGGTACTTTTTGGTGTAGCATTGTATGTATTGGAGTTTAATTAAGTGGTGTGCAATTGAATTTTTTAGCATGTTGTGGAATTATGCAGTTTGGATTAGATGTATGTGGTGTTATGTAATTGTGTTGTTGAATTGAATTATGTGATTTGTTGGTGAATAATGTGGTGTGGAATGGAAATGTGTGGAGTTGAAGTGAGTGGCGTGGAACTGTGTGACATTGAGTGAAAGAGCAATGTGATAGAGAGATAAAGGAAGAAAGGGAAGAAGGGAGAAAGGAATTAAGAGAAGGAAAGGAGGAAGGATGAGAGGATGTGAGAGAGGGAGGGAAGGACGGAGTGAGGGAGAGAAAGAGAGGAAAAAACGATAGGAGAGAAAGTAAGAAGAAAAAAAAGAAAGGATTTAGTGAAAGGCAGTTGGGCAATACACAAGTGATTGGAATAAGTGAAGTTGAAATAAGGCCTGAGGAAATTAGGCTGGGTATAGGATTAAGGAGTGAACAGAGGAGTTAAGAAGGGCAAGAAGGTAGAAAGAGGAAAGAAGGTAATGGAGAAAGATAATGAGGCACAGAGGAAGATAGGCAGAAGGGACAGTGGAAGTAAATAGGAAGGAAGGGGGAAGAGATGGTTCAAGTAATGAAGAGTGGGAAAAGGAGGGAGGGTTAGGAAGGTAAGGAAGGTAGGAAGGAAGGAAGCAGGAAGGAAAGAAGAGGGATTAAGGAGGAACGAGGGAATAAGGAGGAGAGAGAGAAATAGGAAAGAAGGGTGAGTGGGTCTTAAGGAATTATATAGGGAGTATGGATGGAAGAGATGTTGGAAGAGAGAGTAAAAGAAGGTAGGAGGTTAGGGTGGGTTTGAGGGATGGAGGTCAACATATGTGTATAACATTCACATGATCGGTACTTATATATTTGGGTTAGACTGCCAACTGAAAAAAGGAGAATGTTATATTATATGATATAACTGAGAAAATTGTTCAGGAACACAGCATGTATTTATTGTAATTAGCAGAATTGCATTACTCAATAACATAGGCTTTGTAAATATTTTTTGCCAGAAGCCTTATCAAGCATTACGAAGCGAAGTTGTGGCTTTCTTGCACCTTTTAACTGTACTCACATAAGAGCTGCTCCTCTTACACATGCAGCTCCTGTGGTGCTGAAAGTTAAACACAAGAAAGACACTCTCACTTTCACTTACTTACCTTTGAACTAGCTGGGGGTGGCGCAGCGCTCCGGAGCCCCGAGGCAAACAAATGTTTGTGAATGGTAAAGTGCTGGGTCAGCCATGAACAGCTGACTACTGGGCAGCAGATCTGAGCACCAAGAGCACCCGTGGGGCCAGGCGGTGGGAGACCTTCTTCGTAAATTAGGGTGGTGAGTGGTGGTTGCAGTTGCAGGCAGGTAAAAAGAAGGAAATAGGGGGAGTAAGCCTGAAACAATAAAGGGCAAAAAGGTATGGGGACGGGCCGTAGTAGTGCTGACACACCCAAGCAGTAGGAATGCATCTGACCACGATTGGGTCAAGGGAACGAAGGGGCAGGTCTGCAGGTTGATGGGGACAGGCCAAAGGTCAATACAAGAATTGCAACACCCTCATAGGAAGGAATTGCCGGTGGATCAAAGGATTTATGACTGCATGTGTTACTGTGGGGACGCAGACACTGGAAGAGGGGTGTGGCGAAGCAACCCTAGGCTGCAATATGGCTGCAAGGCACAATTCTGTGAATTGGACGTACACTGCGTTGATTATCGCCTAAATTCTGGTTGCCTACCCAACTTGATTTTCCCTGGCACAATCGGGCAAAATATCGCCTAACTGTGGGAGATCTAGCCCAATCATTCAACCCTGCTGCTAAGTGCATAGGGGGAGAAAAGATGGAGGGTGTGGAGGCCTCAGAGCATGAATGTGCTGGCTGGGAGAGGGGGGAGCACAGGGAGGGGGGAAGAGACATGCAGGGGAGTCTGAGCTTTCCTGTGGTCAGTTGTTTGAAGCATTTGAAAAAGACATAGTGCATTATATATTATTGTTAGGTGGACGGCAGTCAGCGTGCTGCGAAGTGGGTTCCGCCCTGCTGTTAGATGGTTCTGTCTTGGCACTGCCGTGCAGCAACTGTGCGGTGTTGGGAATTGTCACCAAATGGAGAGGAGGGGCATGCATGTTTCCGAGGGCCAGAGTGACGGAGGAGCTCGTGCTTGGCTGCCCGCAGTTCTCCTGCAGGGGGTTTTCCTGCAGCTCTCCACTCCGTCCGTCACAGCCATGGTGCAGAGACTTCAGAACGGAATGACGTGAAAGATCGCTGTTTTGGAGATCAAAACAAAGTGCCGACGAGTTGAGCCGTCGGGTAGGGATGGTGTATTGGTGGAGCACACAATGGATTGTGGGTGAGAGGGGTGACGCCATTTCTTCTAGAACTCTGTGCCCAAACAAGCGTGCATCAACTCTAAACACGAACGCTAGTGTTCCGTCTAAAAACACATGTTTAAAAACAGTGCACTGCAAGTATCAAATGGCCTTAAGTGAAATGAAAAAAGAACTATTTAAGGACAGAATGCAGAACAATGACATACATTCACCCCAGTACAGAGACCTGGGCCTAAATCCATCGTTTTTTTGCTCACCATGCCATTCCAGTTTGGACCCAGCCATATGCAAATCAGTCTTGACCCTCTGCCCAATGGGAACAGTCCAGCCCGAACTGCCAGGCCAGGTCCTCCGTGGACTGGAAACAAGCATCCTAGGACCGGTTTCGGGGTTTCACCCCTCTTCAGCCAGGATAGCTTGATTCCAGTGGCATGGAGAGCACGGGACTCACGTCTGAGCATACCCGTCCCCCTCGGGGTGACAAATGCAAAAAGAACTATTGATGGACAGAATGCAGAACAATGTCATACATTCACCCCAGTACAGAGATCTGGGCCTAAATCCATCGTTTTTTTGCTCACCATGCCATTCCAGTTTGGACCCAGCCATATGCAAATCAGTCTTGACCCTGTGCCCAATGGGAACAGTTCAGCCCGAACTGCCAGGCCAGGTCCTCTCTGGACTGGAAACAAGCATCCTAAGACCGGTTTCGGGGTTTCACCCCTCATCAGCCAGGATAGCTTGATTCCAGTGGCATGGAGAACACCGGACTCATGTCTGAGCATACCCGTCCCACTCGGGTGACAAATGCAAAAAGAACTTTTGATGGACAGAATGCAGAACAATGTCATACATTCACCCCAGTACAGAGTCAGTCTTGAGCCTGTGCCCAATGGGAACAGTCCAGCCCGAACAGCCAGGCTGTGAAACCTCAAAATCTGAATCTCTTGGTTTCTGATTCAGCTATGCCTCATCCATACTCACCTTTGACCTGTTTTCAGCCTGATTCTGTCCCTGACACCACCTGCATAAACATTAGGTCACAAAGCTAGACATTGTATGCTGCGTAAACATGCAGAGTCAGCTTGCTCGAAGGTTTTCAGGCAATAGTTAATCCTTAAGTAAAGTCTACTCAGAATAGCACATTTTGTTGTTCAGCCTTAAAATGTAGAAATTGAACAAGACACCGAGGCTGTCAGATTCTTGCCTTAGCTCATTTGTGTGTTCCTTCCAAAGTTCTATTTACCTCTGGGCGTTCCTTGTTTGTGATCTTCCCTATAAAAACCCATTTAGCCATTTTTCAAGTGGGCTCCTTTCCTTGAGTAACTCCATGGTGCTCGTTGGATGGAGACCCATGCTGAATGCTTAATAAATTACCTATGGTTTGTACTTCGCTCCACTGTTGATTCCTCCTTACTTGATAAGAACCCGTGACGAAGTGGTGATCCCTGCACTAGCAGGGTATTAATTAATCTGCTCCACAAATTGCCGCTCAAACGTGGGTCCCCATCAAGCGCTTACAGTCGGACCAGGGCAGGAGATCAGGTCGGTAAGACGAATTTCGCTGAGGAAGCGCCCCACCTGATGAGATTAGTGTTGCTCCTGGTCCAAGGTGATTTTTCTGCTCTCCAACTCTTATCTTCCTGGCGGCTGCTAGCCTTGACTGGGGCCTTCGGTTGGTGATTTTCTTTGGATCAGGGAGGATCGACAGGTGGGAGGCGAAGACTACGCATGAGGTAAATCTGTATTGAACCGGTTCATTTGTTCATTTGGTTAGGATTTGTTTGGTATTTGCTTGACTTGATATTCGTCTTGACTTGGTATTTGTTTGGTAATCCATTCGGAATTGGTACTCCGTTCGGAATCTGTTTGGAATTTTTTTTTTTTTTTTTTTTTAAAGAAACCTTTATTACACAATAAAATACATACAAGGGCCTACAACCACCGAGGCCGGCCGCTACAGAGCCCGAGGGCCCGCAATGAAACGCCACACATTCAAATAAACCAGAAGCGAAGCTTCCGGCAGTTCGTGAGCACATGCAACAGGCCGTGGCCATAGGCCAAGAGCAATCGGGAAAAACAGTTTCATTTTCTGTTAAATGCAAAACACACTCAAGGCAATGAGAGTCCGAAATAGCAACGTGCGCTTCCCAGGACGGGGGACAACGTAAAGTATCAGAAGCAGTTCTTGACAGGAAGTGGCAGCGGGGGGCAACGGGAAGACAAAACCTGGAACACACATCACACAATCCCTCAGAATGCGTGGCTAGGGGGACAAAGCAATATCGACCTCTAACGGCAGAGGCGGGGTGCAGATATGTCCACGATATGAATTCCATGGACCGCATACCTTCGTCCACTTCCCAGGCTTGCCTCTCGCCACATACACCGTCTTTTCCCTAAACATACACCAGTCCATATTCTCCTTCCATACCGCGATCGTGGGCGGCCTCGGGGAGCCCCACAGCTGTGCTATGTTACGCTTAGCCACCATGTACCCCAGAGTCACCCACTGCATCTGTGCCACATTATAGTCATTCGGTTCCCAGACATTCAACAAACACCTCCTAGCCTCCGGCGACAGAGCAACGTGCGTGACCTCCTCCATTACGGCGTGGATACCGTTCCAAAATCGCACAACCTCCGAACATTCCCATAGGATATGAAGAAAGGTACCCGACAGGCCACATCCACGCTTGCACATTCCATCCCTCGAGTAACCCATACGTAGCAAACCGGGCCCCGTAACATACACTCTATGGAGGATCTTCAGCTGTACGAATCGTAAGCGGGCCGGGATCGCCACCTCTTTCGGGGAGGCCACCGCTGATACCCAGTCCTCATCGTCCAGTTCCAAGCCGTCGCTCGTCCATGCCTCCCGCAGACGGATCAGCAAGTCCGCGCGATCATTAATAAGTTTTTTGTAGATCAGAGAAATAGTGCTGTCGGGCACAAAGCCATCCAACACTCTATCCTCCAGCGGGGAATATTCGGGGATAGCAGCAACGTCCGGAAAGACCGAACACAGCGCATGGTAGACTTGTGCATACCGGAAGTACTCTCTATCATTTAATTTGTATTCAGTTTTAAGCATTTCAAACGTTTTGAAAGACCCCTTCGCCCAAAGATCACCCACCTTACATATACCAGTCATATCCCATTTCTCAAAGCCTTTCGTTTTCCACAAACAACCCAGCCGCCCGGAGGCGTACAACGGCGTCGCCCGAGTCAAGCGATCCCTCCACCCCATCGCAGCATTTGCCGCATGCCACACACGTACCGCGACCTGCGTGGGTCCTGTCAACCGCGCATCCGGGGTCACCGAATACAGCGCCCTATTATAATCCCCACTCGGGAGCAGTAATTTATCCATCTCGAAGGCCGGATTTAAGGCAGGACCGTATATCCCGTGGTTCACCGCCGCCAATTGAGACGCCCAATAGTATCTTTTAATATCGGGGAGGGCGCCCCCCCATCGTACCAAGGGAGCGTCAACTTGGCGAGAGCGATCCGCGGCCGCCCGTCCCAAAACAGTTGGCGCTGAAGACCCTCCACCTCACGAAAATAACGGGCTGGCACGACATCTAGAGTGTTTTGAAAAGCGTACAAGAAGCGAGGTAGCGACATCATTTTAAACAATGCCGCCCGTCCGAGCGGCGAGAGCGGCAGTCGTCGCCACCTCGCGACGTCGGCCTTCAATCGCTGGAGGGGAGGGAGAAGGTTTCGCTCATAGCGGACCGCGGGATCCAGAGAGATAAAGATTCCCAAATATTTGAACCCCAGTGTAGCAATCTGGATAGGGCAATCCCGCGGTAGGAGGGGGGCCTCGCCCGAGAGGACGTAAACACATGACTTGGCCCAGTTGATAACCAGGCCAGAGTTGCGACCAAAGGAATTCAATACATCCACCAATACAATTAGCGACTGTCGGGGAGAGGTAAGATACAGAAGGATGTCATCCGCGTAAAGGGAGACACGGTCCTCGAACTTCGGCGTCCATCTAATACCCCGCAGCGACGGCTCCCAACGCAACCAAGCGGCAAGAGGCTCCAAAGAAAGTGCAAAAAGAAGGGGTGATAACGGACAACCCTGCAGCGTACCTCTCCCCAGTGCGAAGGGAGCCGACACCCTACCATTCACAGCAACCTGAGCCAATGGGTCAGTATACAGTAATTTTACCCAACCAATAAACTCAGGGCCGAACCCGAATTTCGCCAACACGGCCCAAATATACGGCCACTCCAAAGTGTCGAACGCCATAGTAGCATCTAAGGATGCCAAGATGGCCGGCTCACGTATAAACTCCGCTCTAGCAAGCACGCCGTGCAACTGCCTCAAATTCAGGGCGGTATTCCGATGGGGTATAAAACCGGACTGATCCTGATGAATCAGGTCGCCCACGACCCGAACCAGCCGATTAGCCAATACCTTAGCCAGGATTTTGGGTTCTGCGTTCAACAGCGAAATGGGCCTAAAGGAGGCGCAGCGATCTCGCGGCTTCCCCTCTTTGTGTATCACAACTATAGTGGCGAGACGTTGGTCAGGGGGAAGGAAACCCGCCGCACGTGCCGCGAAAAACATGTCCCGAAGATACGGCGCTATCTTATCGGGACGCAACTTATATAGTTCAATGGGAAGACCATTGGGACCCACAGCCTTACCAGGCGCGATCGAGCGAGTGGCCAAAGCGATCTCATCTGACGACAACTTCGCCTCCATCAATGCTGCATCAGCCTCCGATAGGGTTGGCAGTGCGATGTCTCTAAGCAACAGATGAGAATCCTCCTCCGAACGCACAGAAACCGGAGAGTATACCCCGCGGAAGTAATCCGCGAAGCAGTCAACAATCTCCACGGGGTCAGTCACACGGACTCCATCCATTCTCTCCACCACGGGCACCACCCTGCTCGCTCTCTCCTTCTTATCCAACCAAGCAATCAGCTTTCCGGCCTTATCCCCCACATCATACAGTCGTCCTTGCTGCTCTCTACTCATCCCTTTAGCGGCATCCGTGACTAACGCTCTATAATCTGATTGTTTGAGGCTGAGAACGTGCAATTTCTCGTCAGTGACCCCCCGCGCCAAGTCCTCCTCCATTTCAGCTATTTCAGTTTCCAGGCGAACCACCTCTGCTCTCCCGCACCTCTTAACATAGGAGATAAGTGACAAGGCCTGCCCTCTGACCACCGCTTTATAACCCTCCCATAGGGAGACAGCCGACGATACCGACCCCACATTATCGTGGAAGTAGTGATCGGTGGACTTGACCATCTCCGCGTGGATCTTAGGGTTACGTAAATACCAGGGGTTAATGGGCACTACTCTCCCCTCTGTCTCAGGGACAACCTTCAGTTGCAACCATACAGGGGAATGGTCAGAAATACCTCGGGCCAAATGACGCACCTCCCCAATCATCCCAGCTTGGATCGCCGGCATGAGCATGTAATCGAGTCTCGAGAGACTCCCGTGGGCCCCCGAGTGAAAGGTGTACTGCGCCTGTCCCGGGTGCATCAATCTCCAGCAATCCACAAGCCCCAAAGTGTTCAGAAAGCCACCCAACCAGGCCTGAGCCCTAGGGAGATCCCTGGGGGGGCGACGGTCCTCCAACCCGGATACAACAGCGTTAAAGTCACCCCCCAACACCAGAACCCCCCCAGGGAGTCCCAGGACCAGACACCCCAAATCAGCAAATGTAGCCGTCTGTAACCCCGGAGGCACATAAACAGCAACGAGCGAAACAGTCCTACCCTCCCATCTCCCCACCAGTGCCACATAACGCCCCCTATCATCGTGAAGCACCTCGTCCACCTCCAGTGGGAGAGAGGCCCTCACCAAAATTCCCACTCCCCTAGAGCCAGAAGTGAAACCAGAGTGAGCAGCAAGGCGATAGCCCCTCCTATTTAGGGCATGAAAGGAGTTCCCAATCAAATGTGTCTCCTGCAGGAAAACAATGTCGGGTGAAATCCGTTTCAAAAACTGCAACACCACCCCGCGCTTGATCCTGTCCCCCAATCCATTCACATTCCACGAAAGGATTCTCAGTCCCCTACCCCCCACCCCACTCCCGTGCATGGTACCCACATCCCGGAAAGCACAACCCGGACAAGTCAGCAGAGCTGTTTGCAATTTTGAAATCTAGGATCTGTTTGGTATTTTGAAACTTAGACTCTGTTTTGGAACTTGCTATTTGTTTTTCCTAACATTTTTTCTTACAGGTAATGTGAGAATATATTTTATTTCTCTCTGTTTATATGTTTTTTTTTAATCTTATATAACATGCCTGTGATTAGCACTCTTTTGAAGTTTTGTTGTTGCTGCTGCGATAAGCAGGGCATTTTGGAAGCAAGTTAGCCGGCGCCACCAGAAGGTATGCCAAATTTTGAGATGTACATCAAATATGGTATTTGGTCCATCATGTATTGTGGTACAAATATACAAAAGGGGATCCCCAGTTAGAATGGCCATTAGAGGGCACCATGGACCCTCACAAACTCGAGTATTTAGAGAAACAATTGTTTTTAAAGAAAGTTAGGCCAGCTATGTTTGACAGTTTGCGTATGTGGAGAAAAGTGAGGGAGCGGCAGCTCAAAGCAGAGAAGGTACAAAAGAAACAGGAAAGGAAAACAGAGTATCAGAAGTATAAGGAATTGAAGGATAAGGAAGTTCAGGAGAAAAAGTAATGTTTAGATAGTGAGCATAGATTATTAATATCTAAGGAATATAAAGTTAGACCAACTGTAGCAGTTGAGGTCCACCAAGAAGATGTGGATTCAGATATTGATGGGTTGTTGATAGAACGACCCCCACCCCCATATGTACCTTTAAAACCTCTTCCCCCTGCACCATTGAATGTTGTTCCCCTCGTACCCCCGGTTCCACCTCCTTTGCCTGCGGTTGTTCAGCCACTTATTTTTCAACCCGTACCGGTACACCCTTTATCCTCTCCAACTGAGGCCACTGCACCCCCAACCCAAGCCACTGCACACCCACCCCATGCCTCTGTGCCTCCACCTCAGGCCACTGCACTTCAAATGTCTAATGATTCTGTACTTTCTGCATCTGTTCTAACCCCTCGAGTTCTTCGCTCTACTGCACCTCAGTTTCATCAGGATGCGATAAGATTGATAGTATTAAATTGGTTAAGTGATTTAGAAACAGAAGTAGAAGACATGATACACCAGATTCAGAATTTTTCTGAAGGCGAGCTTCTTTGTCTTATAAATAATCTCTCTCATCAACTTATGGTTCAATGAGAGATGACTACAGGGCGAAATGGCCCGGATGATGTCAGAGCAATTAACCCTTTCGATGCGCATGACGGAGTGGTTCCGTCACGCGCATCGGTCGCGCTGTGCGGACGACAGAACCGCTCCGTCACGGCCCCGCCCGCGCAACGAACCTTCAGCACGGCGCGGTAATCCGCGCCGCGCTGAAGGGGTTAATAGACAGTGTCAGATAGGGGCCTTCCCTGTAGATAGAATTAATAATGCTATTGCAATGATAATTGGATAATTTAATGAACTCTCTTCCTCTCCTTGAATAAAGACCTATGAGGGAAGCTGCGCCACAGTTCATTCCTGAAAGAGGGAATGCAGATAATGATTACCCTAATGGTCCCAATGCTAGAGCCCATTTTTTATAAAATTGGATATATACGCCCTGGAAAAGGATGGATGTACTTACTTTAAAAGCCTCCTAACCAGACATAAGGAAAAATCCTAGAGGATTTTATGATCATGTATAGGCAGCCATTGATTCCTGTATCATGACTTTAGCGGATATCGATATGTTTTTTTGGTATGATCCTGCCACCAGATATGTGGCAACTTACCTGGAAACAGGATCAAGCTGTTGATTTGGCAGGAGATTGGACTGCCATCTTAGCAGCTGATAGAGATAGGAAACTTTGTCAGAAACCTAGTCAGCTCATTCTGGATCTACCATGGTAACATACTTACTTATATAAAAACGATGGTTCCAGCTAGGAAAATAGATTGGGCACTCCTTACTGCTTGTAAACAAAAACAGGGAGAGGCCGTCCACGATTTCTTTACTCGCTTTGAGGAAGTTTCCTCTAATGTATTTAATAGCCCTATTCTTCCTGTCCTTAAAAGGGGGATGAAATACAGGATAAAAGTTTATCAATTTGTGAATGATTTGAGAGAAAAGTAACAAGATAGTAGTCCCTCAATATCCTGTTATTTCTCAGGTAAAGTTAATACACCTATGGGATTTTCTGGCATCCCCGTTCAAAGCCCTATTTCACAACAACTGAATGTTAGTACAAGGGTCTCCAATATTTTCTGTAACAAGTTACTAGTAATGTAAAATGAGCACCCCATCCATGAGTATCAGCAGTGATCACATTGGTGCATTAGGCAGGGTTTTCAGCAGTAATGAAAAAAAAAAGCAAGGCTTTGACAATTTAAACTGAAGAACTACATGTGTAGTGCATGCAAACCATAGCTACAATACCCTTTGCACCAAGGTATAAAAATGAGTAATAAACGTCTCCAACTGAAATAATAGTTTTAAACACATTTTTAATATGTTACCTATTTTCTCTGCAGGCATCAGTTTATGAGTTGTGAAAATATAAAAGAGATGTTGTTTTGAATGCCTGAGTTTTATTTTTTAAAATACAGGTTGGACCGTACACTGGTAAGCTACTCTTTGGAGACATAGCAATACAGCAGAAGGTTTGAAACAAGTTACAGTGAAATTATTGCATCACTTAGTATCCTTGGGACATAAAGTATCTCTTTTTCAATAACAGTATTATCAACAGAAGATTACCTCTTTAGGTCTCCTCCTGTCAAAGGGGGGGGTGAGACGATACACCAACAGAGGATATAATTGGTGCAGAACTTGCAGAAACCACTGACTCAATCTAATATCTATGCGTTTATTACCAAATTTTTCATAAATTGCAAATCCCCTGCTTGCCTTAACATTAAAGCACGTATGCATGCCATTTTCTTTGGACTAATCAGTGTGAAGCTGTCTTTTTGCAATTTAGAAATGCTTTATGTAATGCTCCTGCTTTAGGTAAAACTTGATTATTACAAATCTGTGCATGCAAAAGGTGGTTGCAGTTTGGCACGGTCCCATGTAGGAAGGAATAGGTCATGTGCATATTTCTCCTTCACATTGGACCCCACTGCGATAAAGCAATCTGAAATGTATATTTAAGGTCACAATTTGACAGTTATGGTACCACATTTAGTGGATATCTAAAAAAAATTATTCAGACCCAGCACATGACCAGTGCGATATTAACAGGGTATGAGTTGATACTTTTTGCTCCAAAACATCACTCTGAAATACTGTAACATTTTGAATCCATCCACTGTACTACCCCTCTTGGAGTACCAACAAGATGAGAAGCATGATAGCATATTTTATTACTGAGAAGGAGACTAAGGGACGGGTAGACCTGACAGATACCCCTATATCTGACCCACTGGGGGAACTGTCCGTGGATGGTGCATGTTACAAACTACCTGATGGTTCTAGTACAGTGGCTTATACAGTTACTCCCTTGAAATCTGTGGTTGAGTTATGTAAAATACAACAAATGTCAACGCAATCTGTGAAGCTGACAGATTTGACTAGAGCTTGTGAATTAAGTAAAGATTTGACTGTAAATATCAGTATATATACCTTTGGAGTTGCCCCCTCATTCGGATGACTTTGAAAAGAATAAAAGAAAAAAATAGAGGTTTTATTTTATTTTGCATGGTGATAAGATACAGTATGGGGAATGAATAGTAAAGATACTGGATACCTTGATGTTATCAAAAAGAGTTGCTATTGTTAAATATTTTGTCCACAAGAAAATCTTAGATGAGGTAATACAGGGAAATACTTTTGCCAATGAAACAGCTAAACGATCAGCCTACTTAGAGTATAGTTTAATGTATATTGTAGGGACATTTAGATGGACACCAGAAGTGATTATGTTTAATCAAACTCTAGATTTCATTAGGGAAGTACAGGAAGAAGCTACGGAGGAACAGTGTAAAAAAATATGGGTGCAGGATGCAACAGGATGTTGGATAGATCTGTCAGGAAAGCAAAGATGAATGCTTCCAAATTATTATGTGAATGTTATTGTTACCATGGCCCACTGTTCAGCCCATATTAGTGCTACAGGAATAGTGGCCATGTCAGATCATGTATGGTTGAATAATCTGATTCCCAAGGTGGCAGAGTTCTATGTCAAGAAGTGCATGATGTGCCATTCTTATAGCACAGGAAAAGGTACCCCGTTTCAATAGGATATGTTGCATCCCCAGATCTGCCCTTTGAAGGTCTTGCAACCAGTTGAGGTGGTTATGGGGAGGCCAGCAAATGTATAGGGTGTACCAAGATCAAGGACAATCTGACATTGAATTTACCATTCTTGTTGATTACTGTGTTGACTAAAGATCTGCATTTGATCCATTCACAGGTGAAGGCCAGTCTCTCTCACAGTCTTAAAGGTCCAGGTCACAAGCTGAGGCCTAGAGACGTTGTCTTTACCCAACAGTTTCAGAGGCCAGTGCAAGTTCTCTTCACCACCCAGACTGCTGTTAAGTGCACCGGGCACAGACACTGGATCCATGCCATATGATCAGTGAATATCAAGAGGAATACCTGATTTATCATGCCTGACCAAGATGAACAGATTCTGTTTGAACATCCTGATATTGTTCAGCCCTGATACAAAATGCGGCCAAGGGCCAAAAGAACTATAGACTTTGATTGAAGAAACTATCTCTGGAGAGATGGCAACCCATGCCGGTGGTTAAGACCGCCAACGTCTGGACCAGTACATAAGCTTGCAAGTGAGGCTTTGAAGCAAAAGACACTTGGGACTTAATGCTCTCTGATAGTGGAAATTTTGGGAGAATTAAGACTACATTGCTCTGTTTCTGGCTGATCGATACGCTACTCTTTGTTACCTTGGCAATCAAACAAATTAGGAAGGAAGGTTAAGAAACATACAGGTTGGATATAAAAGATCAGTATAGGGAATAATAATAGGTGTTCTTCTGAAATAGGTATTTGTATATAGATTACATTGAAATAGGTAGAGTTGTCGGTCATTAAGGCCCTTTAGGAAGGTGTTTTTGACCTATTAGGAGGAATAGAAGTACTTACCCCGAATGCCCCCGCTAAAAGCCGACAGTTTTGGATTAGAAAGAGAAAAATAGGGATATTTGTATGTTTTCTATTGTTAGTATTGGGATTTTTCTTTTGGTCTATTTTTGAGGCTTAAAACATATTACCCTGTTCATAGCCTAGTGCCCCCTACTTCTACCGCATCTGAACATTATCACTTCACCTTGTCCTCTCTTAAGGACTCACACTGTCAAATACATAAAACGCCCTTAATGTTAATTGAGCCACACAAAAGCTTCATCAAATAACTGCAGAATTACACCAGGAAAAAGGAACATGGATTTGGTCAGAATGGTTTTGAGGTATTGTTTCTGCTTGGGGTTGGACATAATTAAAGGGAATAGTGATTATAGGAGCCATATCACTTACTTATTGCTGCATTCAGCATGCCCCTGTGACACGTACAGCTTCTATAGCTACCAGTAACAGTATCAAGCCTTCCCCAATTAATGTTCATGAATTAAGTAGAGAAATGATGGTACAACTTGAAATTAATGAAATAATGAAAATTGATATATAAGTTAATACATGCACCTGCCTAATGGATTCAGCACAACTGAAAAGGAAAGCCTGTGAAACCTTAAAATCTGAATCTCTCGTTTTCTGATTCAGCTATGCCTCATCCATACTCACCTTTGACCTGTTTTCAGCTTGATTCCGTCCCTCACGCCACCTGAATAAACGTTAGGTCACGAAGCTAGAGTTGAGACATTGTAGGCTGTGTAAACATGCAGAGTCAGCTTGCTCGAAGGTTTTCAGGCAATAGTTATTCCTTAAGTAAAGTCTACTCAGAATAGCACATTTTGTTATTCAGCCTTAAAACGTAGAAATTGCACAAGACACCAAGGCTGTCAGATTCTTGCCTTAGCTCATTTGTGTGTTCTTTCCAAAGTTCTGTTTACCTCTGGGCATTCCTTGTTTGTGATCTTCCCTATAAAAACCATGTAGCCGTTTTTCAAGTGTGCTCCTTTCCTTGAGTAACTCCATGGTGCTCGTTGGATGGAGACCCATTCTGAATGCTTAATAAATTACCTATGGTTTGTACTTCGCTCCACAGTTGATTCCTCCTTACTTGATAAGAACCCGTGGCGAAGTGGTGATCCCTGCACCAGCAGGTTATTAATTAATCTGCTCCACAAGGCCAGGTCCTCCCTGGACTGGAAACAAGCATCCTAGGACCG
The DNA here is from genome assembly GCF_964204655.1 of Triturus cristatus. Lineage (NCBI taxonomy): Eukaryota > Metazoa > Chordata > Amphibia > Caudata > Salamandridae > Triturus > Triturus cristatus. The sequence goes on along the minus strand of NC_140581.1, from coordinate 511,064,196 downwards.
GTTTCGGGGTTTCACCCCTCTTCAGCCAGGATAGCTTGATTCCAGTGGCATGGAGAGCACGGGACTCATGTCTGAGCATGCCTGTCCCACTCGGGGTGACAAATGCAAAAAGAACTATTGATGAACAGAATGCAAAGATCTGGGCCTAAATCCATCGTTTTTTTGCTCACCATGCCATTCCAGTTTGGACCCAGCCATATGCAAATCAGTCTTGACCCTCTGCCCAATGGGAACAGTCCAGCCCGAACTGCCAGGCCAGGTCCTCCGTGGACTGGAAACAAGCATCCTAGGACCGGTTTCGGGGTTTCACCCCTCTTCAGCCAGGATAGCTTGATTCCAGTGGCATGGAGAGCACGGGACTCACGTCTGAGCATACCCGTCCCCCTCGGGGTGACAAATGCAAAAAGAACTATTGATGGACAGAATGCAGAACAATGTCATACATTCACCCCAGTACAGAGATCTGGGCCTAAATCCATCGTTTTTTTGCTCACCATGCCATTCCAGTTTGGACCCAGCCATATGCAAATCAGTCTTGACCCTGTGCCCAATGGGAACAGTTCAGCCCGAACTGCCAGGCCAGGTCCTCTCTGGACTGGAAACAAGCATCCTAAGACCGGTTTCGGGGTTTCACCCCTCATCAGCCAGGATAGCTTGATTCCAGTGGCATGGAGAACACCGGACTCATGTCTGAGCATACCCGTCCCACTCGGGTGACAAATGCAAAAAGAACTTTTGATGGACAGAATGCAGAACAATGTCATACATTCACCCCAGTACAGAGTCAGTCTTGAGCCTGTGCCCAATGGGAACAGTCCAGCCCGAACAGCCAGGCTGTGAAACCTCAAAATCTGAATCTCTTGGTTTCTGATTCAGCTATGCCTCATCCATACTCACCTTTGACCTGTTTTCAGCCTGATTCTGTCCCTGACACCACCTGCATAAACATTAGGTCACAAAGCTAGACATTGTATGCTGCGTAAACATGCAGAGTCAGCTTGCTCGAAGGTTTTCAGGCAATAGTTAATCCTTAAGTAAAGTCTACTCAGAATAGCACATTTTGTTGTTCAGCCTTAAAATGTAGAAATTGAACAAGACACCGAGGCTGTCAGATTCTTGCCTTAGCTCATTTGTGTGTTCCTTCCAAAGTTCTATTTACCTCTGGGCGTTCCTTGTTTGTGATCTTCCCTATAAAAACCCATTTAGCCATTTTTCAAGTGGGCTCCTTTCCTTGAGTAACTCCATGGTGCTCGTTGGATGGAGACCCATGCTGAATGCTTAATAAATTACCTATGGTTTGTACTTCGCTCCACTGTTGATTCCTCCTTACTTGATAAGAACCCGTGACGAAGTGGTGATCCCTGCACTAGCAGGGTATTAATTAATCTGCTCCACAAATTGCCGCTCAAACGTGGGTCCCCATCAAGCGCTTACAGTCGGACCAGGGCAGGAGATCAGGTCGGTAAGACGAATTTCGCTGAGGAAGCGCCCCACCTGATGAGATTAGTGTTGCTCCTGGTCCAAGGTGATTTTTCTGCTCTCCAACTCTTATCTTCCTGGCGGCTGCTAGCCTTGACTGGGGCCTTCGGTTGGTGATTTTCTTTGGATCAGGGAGGATCGACAGGTGGGAGGCGAAGACTACGCATGAGGTAAATCTGTATTGAACCGGTTCATTTGTTCATTTGGTTAGGATTTGTTTGGTATTTGCTTGACTTGATATTCGTCTTGACTTGGTATTTGTTTGGTAATCCATTCGGAATCTGTTTGGAATTATTATTTTTTTTTTTTTTTAAAGAAACCTTTATTACACAATAAAATACATACAAGGGCCTACAACCACCGAGGCCGGCCGCTACAGAGCCCGAGGGCCCGCAATAAAACGCCACACATTCAAATAAACCAGAAGCGAAGCTTCCGGCAGTTCGTGAGCACATGCAACAGGCCGTGGCCATAGGCCAAGAGCAATCGGGAAAAACAGTTTCATTTTCTGTTAAATGCAAAACACACTCAAGGCAATGAGAGTCCGAAATAGCAACGTGCGCTTCCCAGGACGGGGGACAACGTAAAGTATCAGAAGCAGTTTTTGACAGGAAGTGGCAGCGGGGGGCAACGGGAAGACAAAACCTGGAACACACATCACACAATCCCTCAGAATGCGTGGCTAGGGGGACAAAGCAATATCGACCTCTAACGGCAGAGGCGGGGTGCAGATATGTCCACGATATGAATTCCATGGACCGCATACCTTCGTCCACTTCCCAGGCTTGCCTCTCGCCACATACACCGTCTTTTCCCTAAACATACACCAGTCCATATTCTCCTTCCATACCGCGATCGTGGGCGGCCTCGGGGAGCCCCACAGCTGTGCTATGTTACGCTTAGCCACCATGTACCCCAGAGTCACCCACTGCATCTGTGCCACATTATAGTCATTCGGTTCCCAGACATTCAACAAACACCTCCTAGCCTCCGGCGACAGAGCAACGTGCGTGACCTCCTCCATTACGGCGTGGATACCGTTCCAAAATCGCACAACCTCCGAACATTCCCATAGGATATGAAGAAAGGTACCCGACAGGCCACATCCACGCTTGCACATTCCATCCCTCGAGTAACCCATACGTAGCAAACCGGGCCCCGTAACATACACTCTATGGAGGATCTTCAGCTGTACGAATCGTAAGCGGGCCGGGATCGCCACCTCTTTCGGGGAGGCCACCGCTGATACCCAGTCCTCATCGTCCAGTTCCAAGCCGTCGCTCGTCCATGCCTCCCGCAGACGGATCAGCAAGTCCGCGCGATCATTAATAAGTTTTTTGTAGATCAGAGAAATAGTGCTGTCGGGCACAAAGCCATCCAACACTCTATCCTCCAGCGGGGAATATTCGGGGATAGCAGCAACGTCCGGAAAGACCGAACACAGCGCATGGTAGACTTGTGCATACCGGAAGTACTCTCTATCATTTAATTTGTATTCAGTTTTAAGCATTTCAAACGTTTTGAAAGACCCCTTCGCCCAAAGATCACCCACCTTACATATACCAGTCATATCCCATTTCTCAAAGCCTTTCGTTTTCCACAAACAACCCAGCCGCCCGGAGGCGTACAACGGCGTCGCCCGAGTCAAGCGATCCCTCCACCCCATCGCAGCATTTGCCGCATGCCACACACGTACCGCGACCTGCGTGGGTCCTGTCAACCGCGCATCCGGGGTCACCGAATACAGCGCCCTATTATAATCCCCACTCGGGAGCAGTAATTTATCCATCTCGAAGGCCGGATTTAAGGCAGGACCGTATATCCCGTGGTTCACCGCCGCCAATTGAGACGCCCAATAGTATCTTTTAATATCGGGGAGGGCGCCCCCCCATCGTACCAAGGGAGCGTCAACTTGGCGAGAGCGATCCGCGGCCGCCCGTCCCAAAACAGTTGGCGCTGAAGACCCTCCACCTCACGAAAATAACGGGCTGGCACGACATCTAGAGTGTTTTGAAAAGCGTACAAGAAGCGAGGTAGCGACATCATTTTAAACAATGCCGCCCGTCCGAGCGGCGAGAGCGGCAGTCGTCGCCACCTCGCGACGTCGGCCTTCAATCGCTGGAGGGGAGGGAGAAGGTTTCGCTCATAGCGGACCGCGGGATCCAGAGAGATAAAGATTCCCAAATATTTGAACCCCAGTGTAGCAATCTGGATAGGGCAATCCCGCGGTAGGAGGGGGGCCTCGCCCGAGAGGACGTAAACACATGACTTGGCCCAGTTGATAACCAGGCCAGAGTTGCGACCAAAGGAATTCAATACATCCACCAATACAATTAGCGACTGTCGGGGAGAGGTAAGATACAGAAGGATGTCATCCGCGTAAAGGGAGACACGGTCCTCGAACTTCGGCGTCCATCTAATACCCCGCAGCGACGGCTCCCAACGCAACCAAGCGGCAAGAGGCTCCAAAGAAAGTGCAAAAAGAAGGGGTGATAACGGACAACCCTGCAGCGTACCTCTCCCCAGTGCGAAGGGAGCCGACACCCTACCATTCACAGCAACCTGAGCCAATGGGTCAGTATACAGTAATTTTACCCAACCAATAAACTCAGGGCCGAACCCGAATTTCGCCAACACGGCCCAAATATACGGCCACTCCAAAGTGTCGAACGCCATAGTAGCATCTAAGGATGCCAAGATGGCCGGCTCACGTATAAACTCCGCTCTAGCAAGCACGCCGTGCAACTGCCTCAAATTCAGGGCGGTATTCCGATGGGGTATAAAACCGGACTGATCCTGATGAATCAGGTCGCCCACGACCCGAACCAGCCGATTAGCCAATACCTTAGCCAGGATTTTGGGTTCTGCGTTCAACAGCGAAATGGGCCTAAAGGAGGCGCAGCGATCTCGCGGCTTCCCCTCTTTGTGTATCACAACTATAGTGGCGAGACGTTGGTCAGGGGGAAGGAAACCCGCCGCACGTGCCGCGAAAAACATGTCCCGAAGATACGGCGCTATCTTATCGGGACGCAACTTATATAGTTCAATGGGAAGACCATTGGGACCCACAGCCTTACCAGGCGCGATCGAGCGAGTGGCCAAAGCGATCTCATCTGACGACAACTTCGCCTCCATCAATGCTGCATCAGCCTCCGATAGGGTTGGCAGTGCGATGTCTCTAAGCAACAGATGAGAATCCTCCTCCGAACGCACAGAAACCGGAGAGTATACCCCGCGGAAGTAATCCGCGAAGCAGTCAACAATCTCCACGGGGTCAGTCACACGGACTCCATCCATTCTCTCCACCACGGGCACCACCCTGCTCGCTCTCTCCTTCTTATCCAACCAAGCAATCAGCTTTCCGGCCTTATCCCCCACATCATACAGTCGTCCTTGCTGCTCTCTACTCATCCCTTTAGCGGCATCCGTGACTAACGCTCTATAATCTGATTGTTTGAGGCTGAGAACGTGCAATTTCTCGTCAGTGACCCCCCGCGCCAAGTCCTCCTCCATTTCAGCTATTTCAGTTTCCAGGCGAACCACCTCTGCTCTCCCGCACCTCTTAACATAGGAGATAAGTGACAAGGCCTGCCCTCTGACCACCGCTTTATAACCCTCCCATAGGGAGACAGCCGACGATACCGACCCCACATTATCGTGGAAGTAGTGATCGGTGGACTTGACCATCTCCGCGTGGATCTTAGGGTTACGTAAATACCAGGGGTTAATGGGCACTACTCTCCCCTCTGTCTCAGGGACAACCTTCAGTTGCAACCATACAGGGGAATGGTCAGAAATACCTCGGGCCAAATGACGCACCTCCCCAATCATCCCAGCTTGGATCGCCGGCATGAGCATGTAATCGAGTCTCGAGAGACTCCCGTGGGCCCCCGAGTGAAAGGTGTACTGCGCCTGTCCCGGGTGCATCAATCTCCAGCAATCCACAAGCCCCAAAGTGTTCAGAAAGCCACCCAACCAGGCCTGAGCCCTAGGGAGATCCCTGGGGGGGCGACGGTCCTCCAACCCGGATACAACAGCGTTAAAGTCACCCCCCAACACCAGAACCCCCCCAGGGAGTCCCAGGACCAGACACCCCAAATCAGCAAATGTAGCCGTCTGTAACCCCGGAGGCACATAAACAGCAACGAGCGAAACAGTCCTACCCTCCCATCTCCCCACCAGTGCCACATAACGCCCCCTATCATCGTGAAGCACCTCGTCCACCTCCAGTGGGAGAGAGGCCCTCACCAAAATTCCCACTCCCCTAGAGCCAGAAGTGAAACCAGAGTGAGCAGCAAGGCGATAGCCCCTCCTATTTAGGGCATGAAAGGAGTTCCCAATCAAATGTGTCTCCTGCAGGAAAACAATGTCGGGTGAAATCCGTTTCAAAAACTGCAACACCACCCCGCGCTTGATCCTGTCCCCCAATCCATTCACATTCCACGAAAGGATTCTCAGTCCCCTACCCCCCACCCCACTCCCGTGCATGGTACCCACATCCCGGAAAGCACAACCCGGACAAGTCAGCAGAGCTGTTTGCAATTTTGAAATCTAGGATCTGTTTGGTATTTTGAAACTTAGACTCTGTTTTGGAACTTGCTATTTGTTTTTCCTAACATTTTTTCTTACAGGTAATGTGAGAATATATTTTATTTCTCTCTGTTTATATGTTTTTTTTTAATCTTATATAACATGCCTGTGATTAGCACTCTTTTGAAGTTTTGTTGTTGCTGCTGCGATAAGCAGGGCATTTTGGAAGCAAGTTAGCCGGCGCCACCAGAAGGTATGCCAAATTTTGAGATGTACATCAAATATGGTATTTGGTCCATCATGTATTGTGGTACAAATATACAAAAGGGGATCCCCAGTTAGAATGGCCATTAGAGGGCACCATGGACCCTCACAAACTCGAGTATTTAGAGAAACAATTGTTTTTAAAGAAAGTTAGGCCAGCTATGTTTGACAGTTTGCGTATGTGGAGAAAAGTGAGGGAGCGGCAGCTCAAAGCAGAGAAGGTACAAAAGAAACAGGAAAGGAAAACAGAGTATCAGAAGTATAAGGAATTGAAGGATAAGGAAGTTCAGGAGAAAAAGTAATGTTTAGATAGTGAGCATAGATTATTAATATCTAAGGAATATAAAGTTAGACCAACTGTAGCAGTTGAGGTCCACCAAGAAGATGTGGATTCAGATATTGATGGGTTGTTGATAGAACGACCCCCACCCCCATATGTACCTTTAAAACCTCTTCCCCCTGCACCATTGAATGTTGTTCCCCTCGTACCCCCGGTTCCACCTCCTTTGCCTGCGGTTGTTCAGCCACTTATTTTTCAACCCGTACCGGTACACCCTTTATCCTCTCCAACTGAGGCCACTGCACCCCCAACCCAAGCCACTGCACACCCACCCCATGCCTCTGTGCCTCCACCTCAGGCCACTGCACTTCAAATGTCTAATGATTCTGTACTTTCTGCATCTGTTCTAACCCCTCGAGTTCTTCGCTCTACTGCACCTCAGTTTCATCAGGATGCGATAAGATTGATAGTATTAAATTGGTTAAGTGATTTAGAAACAGAAGTAGAAGACATGATACACCAGATTCAGAATTTTTCTGAAGGCGAGCTTCTTTGTCTTATAAATAATCTCTCTCATCAACTTATGGTTCAATGAGAGATGACTACAGGGCGAAATGGCCCGGATGATGTCAGAGCAATTAACCCTTTCGATGCGCATGACGGAGCGGTTCCGTCATGCGCATCGGTCGCGCTGTGCGGACGACAGAACCGCTCCGTCACGGCCCCGCCCGCGCAACGAACCTTCAGCACGGCGCGGTAATCCGCGCCGCGCTGAAGGGGTTAATAGACAGTGTCAGATAGGGGCCTTCCCTGTAGATAGAATTAATAATGCTATTGCAATGATAATTGGATAATTTAATGAACTCTCTTCCTCTCCTTGAATAAAGACCTATGAGGGAAGCTGCGCCACAGTTCATTCCTGAAAGAGGGAATGCAGATAATGATTACCCTAATGGTCCCAATGCTAGAGCCCATTTTTTATAAAATTGGATATATACGCCCTGGAAAAGGATGGATGTACTTACTTTAAAAGCCTCCTAACCAGACATAAGGAAAAATCCTAGAGGATTTTATGATCATGTATAGGCAGCCATTGATTCCTGTATCATGACTTTAGCGGATATCGATATGTTTTTTTGGTATGATCCTGCCACCAGATATGTGGCAACTTACCTGGAAACAGGATCAAGCTGTTGATTTGGCAGGAGATTGGACTGCCATCTTAGCAGCTGATAGAGATAGGAAACTTTGTCAGAAACCTAGTCAGCTCATTCTGGATCTACCATGGTAACATACTTACTTATATAAAAACGATGGTTCCAGCTAGGAAAATAGATTGGGCACTCCTTACTGCTTGTAAACAAAAACAGGGAGAGGCCGTCCACGATTTCTTTACTCGCTTTGAGGAAGTTTCCTCTAATGTATTTAATAGCCCTATTCTTCCTGTCCTTAAAAGGGGGATGAAATACAGGATAAAAGTTTATCAATTTGTGAATGATTTGAGAGAAAAGTAACAAGATAGTAGTCCCTCAATATCCTGTTATTTCTCAGGTAAAGTTAATACACCTATGGGATTTTCTGGCATCCCCGTTCAAAGCCCTATTTCACAACAACTGAATGTTAGTACAAGGGTCTCCAATATTTTCTGTAACAAGTTACTAGTAATGTAAAATGAGCACCCCATCCATGAGTATCAGCAGTGATCACATTGGTGCATTAGGCAGGGTTTTCAGCAGTAATGAAAAAAAAAAGCAAGGCTTTGACAATTTAAACTGAAGAACTACATGTGTAGTGCATGCAAACCATAGCTACAATACCCTTTGCACCAAGGTATAAAAATGAGTAATAAACGTCTCCAACTGAAATAATAGTTTTAAACACATTTTTAATATGTTACCTATTTTCTCTGCAGGCATCAGTTTATGAGTTGTGAAAATATAAAAGAGATGTTGTTTTGAATGCCTGAGTTTTATTTTTTAAAATACAGGTTGGACCGTACACTGGTAAGCTACTCTTTGGAGACATAGCAATACAGCAGAAGGTTTGAAACAAGTTACAGTGAAATTATTGCATCACTTAGTATCCTTGGGACATAAAGTATCTCTTTTTCAATAACAGTATTATCAACAGAAGATTACCTCTTTAGGTCTCCTCCTGTCAAAGGGGGGGGTGAGACGATACACCAACATAGGATATAATTGGTGCAGAACTTGCAGAAACCACTGACTCAATCTAATATCTATGCGTTTATTACCAAATTTTTCATAAATTGCAAATCCCCTGCTTGCCTTAACATTAAAGCACGTATGCATGCCATTTTCTTTGGACTAATCAGTGTGAAGCTGTCTTTTTGCAATTTAGAAATGCTTTATGTAATGCTCCTGCTTTAGGTAAAACTTGATTATTACAAATCTGTGCATGCAAAAGGTGGTTGCAGTTTGGCACGGTCCCATGTAGGAAGGAATAGGTCATGTGCATATTTCTCCTTCACATTGGACCCCACTGCGATAAAGCAATCTGAAATGTATATTTAAGGTCACAATTTGACAGTTATGGTACCACATTTAGTGGATATCTAAAAAAAATTATTCAGACCCAGCACATGACCAGTGCGATATTAACAGGGTATGAGTTGATACTTTTTGCTCCAAAACATCACTCTGAAATACTGTAACATTTTGAATCCATCCACTGTACTACCCCTCTTGGAGTACCAACAAGATGAGAAGCATGATAGCATATTTTATTACTGAGAAGGAGACTAAGGGACGGGTAGACCTGACAGATACCCCTATATCTGACCCACTGGGGGAACTGTCCGTGGATGGTGCATGTTACAAACTACCTGATGGTTCTAGTACAGTGGCTTATACAGTTACTCCCTTGAAATCTGTGGTTGAGTTATGTAAAATACAACAAATGTCAACGCAATCTGTGAAGCTGACAGATTTGACTAGAGCTTGTGAATTAAGTAAAGATTTGACTGTAAATATCAGTATATATACCTTTGGAGTTGCCCCCTCATTCGGATGACTTTGAAAAGAATAAAAGAAAAAAATAGAGGTTTTATTTTATTTTGCATGGTGATAAGATACAGTATGGGGAATGAATAGTAAAGATACTGGATACCTTGATGTTATCAAAAAGAGTTGCTATTGTTAAATATTTTGTCCACAAGAAAATCTTAGATGAGGTAATACAGGGAAATACTTTTGCCAATGAAACAGCTAAACGATCAGCCTACTTAGAGTATAGTTTAATGTATATTGTAGGGACATTTAGATGGACACCAGAAGTGATTATGTTTAATCAAACTCTAGATTTCATTAGGGAAGTACAGGAAGAAGCTACGGAGGAACAGTGTAAAAAAATATGGGTGCAGGATGCAACAGGATGTTGGATAGATCTGTCAGGAAAGCAAAGATGAATGCTTCCAAATTATTATGTGAATGTTATTGTTACCATGGCCCACTGTTCAGCCCATATTAGTGCTACAGGAATAGTGGCCATGTCAGATCATGTATGGTTGAATAATCTGATTCCCAAGGTGGCAGAGTTCTATGTCAAGAAGTGCATGATGTGCCATTCTTATAGCACAGGAAAAGGTACCCCGTTTCAATAGGATATGTTGCATCCCCAGATCTGCCCTTTGAAGGTCTTGCAACCAGTTGAGGTGGTTATGGGGAGGCCAGCAAATGTATAGGGTGTACCAAGATCAAGGACAATCTGACATTGAATTTACCATTCTTGTTGATTACTGTGTTGACTAAAGATCTGCATTTGATCCATTCACAGGTGAAGGCCAGTCTCTCTCACAGTCTTAAAGGTCCAGGTCACAAGCTGAGGCCTAGAGACGTTGTCTTTACCCAACAGTTTCAGAGGCCAGTGCAAGTTCTCTTCACCACCCAGACTGCTGTTAAGTGCACCGGGCACAGACACTGGATCCATGCCATATGATCAGTGAATATCAAGAGGAATACCTGATTTATCATGCCTGACCAAGATGAACAGATTCTGTTTGAACATCCTGATATTGTTCAGCCCTGATACAAAATGCGGCCAAGGGCCAAAAGAACTATAGACTTTGATTGAAGAAACTATCTCTGGAGAGATGGCAACCCATGCCGGTGGTTAAGACCGCCAACGTCTGGACCAGTACATAAGCTTGCAAGTGAGGCTTTGAAGCAAAAGACACTTGGGACTTAATGCTCTCTGATAGTGGAAATTTTGGGAGAATTAAGACTACATTGCTCTGTTTCTGGCTGATCGATACGCTACTCTTTGTTACCTTGGCAATCAAACAAATTAGGAAGGAAGGTTAAGAAACATACAGGTTGGATATAAAAGATCAGTATAGGGAATAATAATAGGTGTTCTTCTGAAATAGGTATTTGTATATAGATTACATTGAAATAGGTAGAGTTGTCGGTCATTAAGGCCCTTTAGGAAGGTGTTTTTGACCTATTAGGAGGAATAGAAGTACTTACCCCGAATGCCCCCGCTAAAAGCCGACAGTTTTGGATTAGAAAGAGAAAAATAGGGATATTTGTATGTTTTCTATTGTTAGTATTGGGATTTTTCTTTTGGTCTATTTTTGAGGCTTAAAACATATTACCCTGTTCATAGCCTAGTGCCCCCTACTTCTACCGCATCTGAACATTATCACTTCACCTTGTCCTCTCTTAAGGACTCACACTGTCAAATACATAAAACGCCCTTAATGTTAATTGAGCCACACAAAAGCTTCATCAAATAACTGCAGAATTACACCAGGAAAAAGGAACATGGATTTGGTCAGAATGGTTTTGAGGTATTGTTTCTGCTTGGGGTTGGACATAATTAAAGGGAATAGTGATTATAGGAGCCATATCACTTGCTTATTGCTGCATTCAGCATGCCCCTGTGACACGTACAGCTTCTATAGCTACCAGTAACAGTATCAAGCCTTCCCCAATTAATGTTCATGAATTAAGTAGAGAAATGATGGTACAACTTGAAATTAATGAAATAATGAAAATTGATATATAAGTTAATACATGCACCTTCCTAATGGATTCAGCACAACTGAAAAGGAAAGCCTGTGAAACCTTAAAATCTGAATCTCTCGTTTTCTGATTCAGCTATGCCTCATCCATACTCACCTTTGACCTGTTTTCAGCTTGATTCCGTCCCTCACGCCACCTGAATAAACGTTAGGTCACGAAGCTAGAGTTGAGACATTGTAGGCTGTGTAAACATGCAGAGTCAGCTTGCTCGAAGGTTTTCAGGCAATAGTTATTCCTTAAGTAAAGTCTACTCAGAATAGCACATTTTGTTATTTAGCCTTAAAACGTAGAAATTGCACAAGACACCAAGGCTGTCAGATTCTTGCCTTAGCTCATTTGTGTGTTCTTTCCAAAGTTCTGTTTACCTCTGGGCATTCCTTGTTTGTGATCTTCCCTATAAAAACCATGTAGCCGTTTTTCAAGTGTGCTCCTTTCCTTGAGTAACTCCATGGTGCTCGTTGGATGGAGACCCATTCTGAATGCTTAATAAATTACCTATGGTTTGTACTTCGCTCCACAGTTGATTCCTCCTTACTTGATAAGAACCCGTGGCGAAGTGGTGATCCCTGCACCAGCAGGTTATTAATTAATCTGCTCCACAAGGCCAGGTCCTCCCTGGACTGGAAACAAGCATCCTAGGACCGGTTTCGGGGTTTCACCCCTCTTCAGCCAGGATAGCTTGATTCCAGTGGCATGGAGAGCACGGGACTCATGTCTGAGCATGCCTGTCCCACTCGGGGTGACAAATGCAAAAAGAACTATTGATGAACAGAATGCAAAGATCTGGGCCTAAATCCATTGTTTTATTTGCTCACCATGCCATTCCAGTTTAGACCCAGCCATATGCAAATCAGTCAATTGTGTGTCTTTTGCTTTCTCGCCCTAAGTGCGCCGGGTATGCCTAGACGTAGGTCCCGGGCTCACTGTGCCACTGGATTCAAGCCATCCTGGCTGAAGAGGGGTGAAACCCCAAAACCAGTCCTAGGATGCTTGTTTCCGGTCCAGGGAGGACCTGGCTTGGCAGTTCAGGCTGGACTGTTCCCATGAGGCACAGGGTCAAAACTGATTTGCATATGGCCAGGTCTAAACTGGGGTGGCATGGTGAGCAAAAGAATGATGGATTTAACCCAGATCTCTTGACTGGGGGATAATGTTTTGATTTGTTCTGTATTCCAACCATCAAATGTGTGTCTTTTGCTTTCTCGCCCTAAGTGCGCCGGGTATGCCTAGACGTAGGTCCCGGGCTCACTGTGCCACTGGATTCAAGCTATCCTGGCTGAAGAGGGGTGAAACCCCGAAAGCGGTCCTAGGATGCATGTTTCCGGTCCAGGGAGGACCTGGCTTGGCAGTTCGGGCTGGACTGTTCCCATGAGGCACAGGGTCAAGACTGATTTGCATATGGCCAGGTCTAAACTGTGGTGGCATGGTGAGCAAAAGAATGATGGATTTAACCCAGATCTCTTGACTGGGGGAGAATGTTTTGATTTGTTCTGCATTGCGTCCACCAATTGTGTGTCTTTTGCTTTCTCGCCCTAAGTGCGCCGGGTATGCCTAGACATAGGTCCCGGGCTCACTGTGCCACTGGATTCAAGCTATCCTGGCTGAAGAGGGGTGAAACCCCGAAACCGGTCCTAGGATGCTTGTTTCCGGTCCAGGGAGGACCTGGCTTGGCAGTTCGGGCTGGACTGTCCCCATGAGGCACAGGGTCAAGGCTGATTTGCATATGGCTAGGTCTAAACTGGGGTGGCATGGTGAGCAAATGAATGAATGATTTAAACCAGATCTCTTGACTGGGGGAGAATGTTTTGGTTTGTTCTGCATTCCGTCCATCAATTGTGTGTCATTTGCTTAAGTGAAATGACCCATGTAAGAGGGCTAGCCGCCATGGGCGTGACAAACACACCCAAAGGAGGGAGAAATGGCAACATTCACTACACAAAATAAAAGCAGTTGGAAAGGCACAGGAAGGAACCAATTAAAAGTGGTTGGCGTGGCCAAACTGCTCATACCGAATACAGCATGCCTCGCAGAGCAGCGCATGCGTGCTGACTCTAGGCTCGACCTAAAAATGAAACTGCCAGTTGATATAGTGACTGATAACAGCATGTGTTAGAGCTCATTCGCAGCAGCCTTTCTGAACCAAACCCTCTACCCTAATATTTTCAGGTAACACGAGAACTGGGCGGATCACAACTGACCAGTAAATCATCATCCTGAATGAGTTTTGACTAATCAGGCTCTTTAAATTCTTAATCCTAATAATGGTACTCCAAAACTAAGTATCACGCCTATCTGGATTCCCTGCAATTATATCCAGGGCTTTTCAAATGTGGATAGATAAAGTAATTTCGCTTGTTTTGTGGCTATTATTCTTGCATTAACTAATATAATGAGGGGCATACTTATGAAATAGTGGCGCAAAGTCACCTTCCTGCGCTGCACTGCATCACTAGGAAAGGGCAGCAATGCGCCATATTTAAGGCCCCCGGCGCATTCTTGTCTTTTGTCCCTGCGCTGACGTACAATAGGCTGCATAGTGCAAATGCAGACACCTTTGCAACATGGTGCAGGGGTGCCGGCGTTGCATGCAGGATTGTTTTGGTGCAGGAAGGGGCATCTTCCTGCATAAAATTGTTCCTGAGAGGCATTTTCCTCTTTCTATTTGTGCTGCAGAATGCTGCACACATAAAACGAGGGAGTAACGAGGAGAAATAAAGATATTTCTCCTTGTTACACCTCTTCTGGGGAGGCGTATCTCGTTGGCGCATTCCCAGGTTTACAAGGTCTTGTAAATCTGGGAATGCAGCAAAAACTATAGGAGTTGTGTGGGAACACCCATGGAATGCCTACCCACGGCAGAGTAATACAACACAGTGATTTGTGCTGAGTTACTCCAGATTTTTGCAGCCACTCAAAGCCATGCAAAGTGGCTTTGCGAGGCTTAAAAAAATCTGAAGTAAGGTTTGCATCGCTATTGCAACACAGTTTGTGCTGTAAGAGCGACGCAATCCGGATCACAAATATGGTCTAAAATAGAGTCTTCAGCCACGTCACTGAAGTAGATTCCTAATGTAAATCAGGGAACAAGATTTTGATATGCAGAACATCTTTAGTTCTAAGATGTGCTGAATTTGCCAATCAATGCCGCAATTTTAAGAGATTCCCCCTATTTAAAAGATCATGATTTTCTCAAATTTTATAAACATATCTCAGTATTGTAATGCTATTCTTGAACCTATCACTGATATTACTTTTGATTATTGAAGGTGTGAAAATGTCATTTTCCAGAGATGTTGACCCTAGCCTCTACTTCTTCTAAACACCATGACGGTCTGGTACAGAGTTAATATGGAGCATAGGCCACCTGTTTATGTCTTCCCCCTATATTTTCGGCCAAGCGTATTGCTCCACTTATTTGCATGCCATTAAGTTTTTGCTTTCCTTTTCTGTAGTAATTTACTCTTTCAGGCCAGTAGTCATCATATTTCTCGAGACAGAATGTAATGGGGAGTGATCATGCAATGATGTCCACCACCAATCATATGATGTCTGATTTCATTACAAGTCGGGAGTCTACCATTATGAATATTTCCTTTAATGTAACTCCAAGCAACCACTTGAAAGCATTAAATCACAAAGTGAAAAACAATTCTAGAACAGAATCCTCTTCCTGTATAATAGTCATGAGCACAGAAAAGTCTACCTCTTTCAAATGCGGCTCCAAGCAGATAAGTTCATCTTTCTACTACTCTTTGTCTGTTACTAACCTAATGATCTGATAAGACCTTTATGTAGATTGCTTACTAACCTTAACACATACATTTGACAAGGCTTTACACCCTTCTTCTCCCGTAAACCTTTTATTTACTTATCTCAAATTTACGGAGATCATTCTTCCCCATACCCTGATCCCCTCCCTCCCCCTTCCCAAGAGCTTAACCAACAATGAGCTATTCGCTCACTAACGACCCACCTGCGGCACGTCTTCACACCGCTACTCGCCTCTTCAACACTTAAGGGCTCCCGACTGGCTCGCTTGCAGACACACCCCCTGGCGACTCCTTTGTTTGTTGGGAGGCCCTCTCCTTGCCTCACTCAGCTGTCCCATTGACATCGCGGGTACCAGGCACCTTTTACTTCCTTGGCCCGATCCTTTCGATGTTCCGCTTGGTGGACACTGCAGTGATCGGGCTACCTCTCCCACTTTAAAGGAAAGTACCTTGGCAACGGTTGCACCGACATACGACGTGGTCTTGTTGCCAAGGCTCAAGAAATAAAGATTTAAAAAAAGGACAAAGAAATAAAGGCAACGAGGGAAGCGAACCTCGGTCACTTTGACAACACAAGCAGCAGCTGATCCCATGAGCAACCTACGTCAGAGATCTTCTGACAGTTGTGCTACCTCGTTAATCAGCTGCTGCCACACGATAAACGCAAGTACTTTTAACCACTCTTGACATAAAACGGATATAAAAAAGCCACGTTACCGCTATTGACAGAAACTTGAAATATTTTATTAATATAAAAAAGCCACATTACCTCTAACCTGAGCCATTATTTATTAACTACTCCATCTAGAAATGTCTGACATAGATTCAGATGATGTGGTAGCACCCATCCCCAATATGAATAATTTTGTTTAAATTTGTTTATTTGAGTTTCATAATTATAGTTCACTGCAGTGTACACAACTGTATCGCAGTACAGTTTTGATCCAACGAATTTTACTAAACAGGTTTGCAGTGCAACATATATAATGATAAAGTCTCATTTGACCATTACAAGATTGGCAACACTGGTACAGTGACACATATGATAAGTCAATTTACAACATAACATTGATATAACAAGGGTTATGAGATCATGGCTCCTGTCCTCCAAGATTCAAACATTGAAACATTGCATCACATCATAAATCCTATATTGCCCTTCTATGGGACCTATTTGCTTGGGCCCACGCAGCGCTTGAGTTTGTATAGCACTAATGAAATGTCGAACATTAGGTGCCCAGGCCTATATTAGTGCCCATTATGCATTATGTTAGTTATCCCCAATATGAATAATGATGCTTTCAAGAAACCCATTCATAGGGAAATAAGATCCTGCATGCTTGAGACCCTAAGCCAAGTTATGCCATCCAAAAGATCACTTCCTACTGAAGAGGATGACATAACGGAAACCCCAAACCTCCAAATAAATGATGATGACACTGACAAAAGGGGGAAAAGGTTAAAGAGGACTAAGAACCTAGAAAATCCAAACCCCTTGAGCACAATGGGAGGTCCCAGCACCTCAAATAATATGGGAGGTGGGAGCACCTCAACGTTTAAAGGAGGTCCTCGCACCTCAAATACTTCAGGTGTCCTAAGGGGCACAAATGATCAAGGTGTCCACGGCGGCACAACGCATATTGGTGTCCAAAGTAGCACAAACTATCCAAGTGCTCATTACAATATAATAGATAATGAAATGGAGGAGGATGGGGATGCAACTGACATCATTGAAGAATATGTCCTTGATTTAGATGATAATGATCTGGAATTTGACAGTCAACTTGCAGAAGAGGAATTAACATCTTCCTCAAAAGAAAGTATAGTATACCCCCTTGGTGAAGAAATGTTCCCCCCATACAATATCAAACACACTAGAAGCTCAGAATAGTGGCCACAAGACCATGTGGCCAAATTTATTTTAAAAATGCCCCAGAAACCAACTAGAGAAAGAAACCTGTAACATCTTAGGAGCCAAATGCTCAAGACCTACTATTCAAGAAAAAGTCTTTCAGACTCCCAAACTTGAGCCTGAACTAATTAAGTTCCTCTTTAAACTTGGGAGAGACCCCTGAAAGGGCATGGAGAGATCGCTAAAAGCGTGCCAAGAACGTTTACTTGACATTCTTGGCCCTCTGGCCGGGATTATAGACATGGCAGAAGAACAGCATATCAATGGGGCAACTCTCGACACAGAGCTCGTCAGAGGGTAGAGCTAGAGGGCACTGAACCTTTTAGGGAACGCCAACGCAGGCCTGAATGCAGATAGAAGGAGAGTGGTTCTTACAAAAATTAATCCAAAGTTGAGCGATATGGCAGACAAAGAATCTTCCCAAAACCCTAAAGGATTACTTTTCTGCGAAGACATGATTAAAACCCTTGAAAAATACGTGGCAACCTTCACGGCGCTCGACAAAGCCCAAAGCAACGAGACTCCTCTTCAACCCAAACCTTTTTGGATGGGCCGGAAGAAGGGGCCTTTCGACCGGCCAGTTCAAGCAGAGGCCCTACTTTAGGCTTTGAGGATTCGGAAGAAATTACCAATCATCCAACCCCCCACAGTTCTACCCCTAGAGCGGAAGAGCCTCCTGCTCCAGAGGGTTCATATCACGTGGACAACCTATCAACAACTTCCAGAGTTAGTACCTTCACCCCTCATAGTTCTTTTTCCCTAGAAAAGGTGGGAGGCAGACACTGATTCTTTTCTCAAAATTGGAAGAAAATCCCACAAGATCCCCGAGTACTAGAAACTATCCAAGGTTTCAGAATAGATTTTTTTGAAACACCAACACAAACATCACACCCCAGAGACAAACCACTGAAGAGGGAACAACAGAAAATAGTAGAGGAGGAAATAACCTCCATGCTACACATGCTACACAAAGGGGCAATCCTAGAAGTACCATGGGACTGCAAGAGATTTGTATGTGCTCTCTTTCTCGTCCAGAAAAAGGACAAAGGTGGAGACCTGTTATAGACCTCACAGAACTAAACAAATTCCTAGTTTACAGGCACTTCAAGATGGAGGGCATCCATCTTTTGAGGGATATGTTATTGGAGAGAGACTGGCTAGTCAAACTAGACTTAAAAAACGCTTACTTCACCGTCTCCATGGCAAAAGAGCATCAACCCTTCCTCCAATTCATATGGAACAACCATCTATTCCAATTCCAAGCTCTACCCTTCGGACTATCATCTGCCCTCCTGGTGCTTCACCAAAGTTATGAGAACTATTGCCTCACTCCTAAAAGAAAGAAAGATACAATTAATGATCTATCTAGACGACATCCTTATCATGTCCCAACACCACTCCCAAATCCTACAAGACCTCAAGGTAGTAGTCGATCTCATAGAAAGCTTAGGATTCATAATAAACCAAGAGAAATCGATAATAATCCCCTCCAGATCTCTGGAGTTCTGAGGATTTACTGTAGATGCAACAAAATGCCTTCTCTTACTACCCTAAAAGAAAATAACCAAAATACGGAAAGAAATCAAGTTTGTATTAAAACAAGAAAACCTAACCCTAAGGGAAATAGCCAGACTTCTTGGCTTCCTCTCCTCATCTATACAAGCTATCTTTCCAGGACCTCTGAATTACTGAGCACTTCAAAAAGTAAAAGCAAGAGGCTTAAGATCAGGCCTATGGTATGGAGATCAGATATGCCTAGATCACGAAGCCAAATCAGAACCGACTTTGTGGCTAGAGAATTTAGATGCCTGGAATGGCAAAGCCATTTTTGGGAGCACACCGGAATTCATACTGGAATCAGATGCGAGCCTTCACGGCTGGGAAGCTTGCCTTCTCGATCAGAAAACGGGTGCCATATGGTCACAAGCAAAGAGTTCTCTTCACATAAATTATCTAGAATTGACAGCAGGATTATATGCACTGATGAGCTTCAAACATTCCCTTCTGGGGAGATCAGTCATACTAAAAATGGACAATATGTCAGCTGTTGCCTATATAAATCGGTTTGGAGGGTCAAAATCAGCAGATCTATCGAACTTAGCCAAAAAACTCTGGATGTTCTGCCTAGAACACAAGATTGCGCTAAAGGCAGAATACCTTCCAGGAAAAATAAACATATCGGCTGATTGGAACTCAAGATTCCTCTTAGACCACAGCGTTTGGAAACTCAATGAAAAATCGATCAGAGCTCTCAATCAAATTTGGGAACCCTTAGAAGTAGATCTGTTCGCAAGCAGACTGACCTTCCACTTAAAGAAATACTGCAGCTGGATGCCAGACCCAGGTTCCTTAGCAGTAAAAGCATTTCTCCAACGCTGGAAAGAAATCCAAGCATACGCCTTTCCCCCCTTTGCCATGATACAGAGAGTCCTAATGAAAGTGAGACAAGAACAATGCTCCCTAGTGCTAATAACTCCCTTTTGGCCATAACAGAACTAAAACAATGTCCGATTCAATTTTTTACCCACGTTTTGATTCATTTAGAAAACTGTGTGTCGTAGATTGCATGACAGAGTACGAGAATAGAATGAAAGAACATTGCGCGAATTATGTAAATCAGTTATTTATATCCTTTGTAAAACCGTTTAAAGCCATAACTTCAGCTTCAATAGCGAGATGGGTTAAATCCGCCAGGCAGTTAGCTGGCATTGATCTCAAGAAATTCCAAGCACACTCCCTTTAAGGGGCTATGGCAAGTAAATCCTTCTGAACAGGTGGTAAGTTAGATGACATCCTTAAGGCAGCCGATTGGTCTAATGCAAAGACCTTTGCACAACACTACTGCAAACCAATTGAACATATGTCTGGTGTAGTCTTAGAAAGCTACCAACATGCATAATGGTAGCCTCCAGTCTTGTAATGAAATTGCGATTCTCCTTTTACCTTGACAAGAGAATCTGGACTTCATTAAAGACACAGAGGCTAACATTATTCCACCCAACCATCCCTATGGCTGGTTAACAAATAAGAACAAATAATATATATCTTAACAGAACTTTTATTAAACGTATTGTCTGAAAGTTTTTTATAACATTAATAAAATTGACACATATTTTATTACTGCATGCCTCTATCGTCTTTTCTATTTTGACATTTTTAAATCGACAGAACACTTTTATTCTCTCTTATTTCAGATAACTCTACATAAATGATTTGTCATCCAAAGAAAAAGATACTGAGTTTCTTTTTTCACCGTTCATCTCCGCTTGGATTTAAAAAAAAAAAAAGAGGAGCAAGGAAAAGAAGAAGAAAACTTTTAAGATAACTTTTAAGAATTGTAACATAATACCTCCCATTTAAAAGAGGCAGACTGTTCTGTGCTCATGACTATTAGACAGAATGAGTATTCTGTTCTAGAATTGTTTTTCACTTTGTGATGTAATGCTTTCAAGTGGCTGCTTGGGGTTACATTAAAAGAAATATGCATAATGTTAGCCTCCGTGCCTTTAATGAAATCCAGATTCTCTTGTCATGGTAATAGGAGAATCGCAATTTAACACCCTTCCATTAAGGCCAAGTAAGTAATATAATGTAGGAAAAATAAAGCAGTGATATGATTTAAAGACTAAAATGAATGCCAATTGTTATGGTCCATTATTCACCTTAAAATAAATGTAAATGAAAATATGTTGTCCCAGTTACAGAATCAAGAGTTAAAATCACTTTATTAAGCCAATTGTAGTCTTTGACATGGACATTGACTTAGTACATCCGATATTGTTGAACCATATTTTATTTTACATTTTTTTTTTTTTACAATGTTTTGAAAAAAGTCCTACACCTTTGACGTCTGAGTCTAGCCTTTGGCATTGATGTTAATGGACTTCATAAGCAGGTTTTTTTCATTTTTTTTATGTCTTCTTCGTGAATATTGACAGAAAATTAGACACTTTTGAAACCCACTAGCAGCTGTGTTTTGCTGCTTGTTTTTATTCTTGTTCCTCACCATCAGTTCATATTAAATTATTGAGAACACGTCTGTAAATTACCATTCTTAACATATTCTTTGTTTGTCTCAGTATTGACCATGGATTTGGGTGCCCTCATTGTTGCACCCAATCCTTAATCATGAATTCTAAAATGTAAGGTTTAACTTGCACTGTTGAGGAAGTGCCACAACCCATATCACCTATGTTCAATTTGTCTCTCGATGGATTAAAATAATCATAATCAAAACCTGAGGTCATTGTGTTGTCAATGGGTGACAAATAAAAGACAACAGTTTTAAGAATTGAAACCTGTAAATCTAATTCAGTAGAATTTCAGTTCAGTGCTGCAACTATGGCATCCGCAGCCCTACACAAAGGCACCATGATAGTACTGTAAATGCCAGGGGTGTAACACCACAATTTGGTGGATTGTGTGATACTTCATAGATAAGAGATTGAGTAACAGGGACAGGAAGAATTAAGGTTTCCTCCAACATAGACAGCCATTTCCTCCATCGTTCTAATTCTAACATCATAAGGCTTAATTTTCAATGGATGCAAATAATCTAAAATATCAGAGTTCTCAGCCAGGTATTCTCTATTTCACTAAAGAATAATCATCTGTGGTCTGGAATTGAGCCATAAAGGTCGGTCGATTTTCCAAATCATCCACTTTATCCTAATAACTGAGGTACTGAGTGTTGAGTCAAATGCATATATCATTTATTAGGTAGAGGGGAATGAATTTGAGTCTTCATAATTTGCTCCACCTCAGGTTCAATATATTACTTGTAGTATTCGTGTGGTTTGGGGCCAAAAATGTTTTTGATGGAAACCCGTATGGTCAAAGGAGTTGTCCCGCTCTTAAAGAAGAAGTGCACCCTGAGAGGAAAAGTATTCTGATGCTATTTTTAGATGATTTGCTTGGTACCTTTAAGAGGAGCACTACTTGCAAATCTCGTATCCTCATTTGATTTCGTATCTAGGAAGACCCTATCACTTGTATATTTGCACCCAAGGGCTTGCTGTTGACCCTTGTGACATAACAGTTAATCAGCACAGTGCAACGCCCGGAAAATGTATTCATAAAAAATAAAAAAAACTTGATGGTCAGATGGCACTACGGCATTTCACTTACACAGTTAATTTGCAAACCATATACAACTATCATGCATGCCTCCTGGGGAAAGCACAAGTTAAAAAACAAAGGAGGAGCCAATCCCGAGCAGCACAGTATGCACCCTGATCCTCACCCCTCTCACTCAGGACACTTGGGGCTACAGCAGTAACCCTCCTAGTGTGCCCGAAAGCCTTCACAGTGTCTAGTCCTTGACAACACTATTGTCAGGACACCACACACTGGAAAGGCAAACTTCTCTTGTGCTGCCTGTTATAAGTGATACCCACACTCATCCTGCTCCTTTCACAGTCCTGTTGTAAGCAAGAACGTATGGTTAGCAGGGACCAACACCTACCACTTTCTGACAATGCCAAGTGCAAATCAGAGGGGCCTATTTCCAGCATTAATCTCTGAACAAAAACTTCACCCTCCTTTTTTGGGAGATAAATCTCCAATGCACAAGACCTGGAATAGACAAGCTAAATGTAGAACAGAAGACAAAGTTCCACTACCTCACAGTGCCACCACAGCAAGGATGGCCAAGTACCACAGAGCAGGAACCTGCCACCAGCTCATAGTTTTAAAAAGGAAAGGAAGTATTTCCACTTACCTACTCCAGGATTGGTGGAAGAAAGGACATGAAAGTAGGGACTTGTCAACGACACAGCAGAAGAAAATAGAAAAAACGTGTGAGTTAAAATGCACAGGTCTCAAATTCAGATGAGTCTTGATACCTGGTGTAGATCATCAAGCTTGCCCTTCTTGGGACTCTGTAGAAAACAATTAAACATACTTACTTCCACCACATGCCCTGAAAGTAGGGGTGTGGGAGGTGCTGCAGCACCCACAAAATAATCATGCTGGAGTTCAGAAGGTGAATGAACAATACAGATGCCTTTTTTATGTCATCAGATTTGCTCTGCTCAAAGACACAGGCCAACTGTCAGGCAATGTCTTCTGACTAATTTCTGCTTCTTGTTTTTACTATGTGACTATGTAAATTTAGTGGCCATTTTAATGGAAAATGTGCTGTCTGTAAATGACCGTTCGCTACCACACCATGCTTTAAAAATATATTTGCGACAGTGTGCTCCAAATGCACTATCAGGTACATACTACACCATGAGTACTCTCCTGCTGAACTAGGTATGGCTCATTTTCTACACTTGGATTGTTAATAATCCTTATGACCTCAGTGATGTAATATTGATGGCAGCACCCCCACTTTGAACATTGTTCCAGCACCCCTGACTTTGAGGCAGCTTTATGTGTCAGTGACACCAAGAAACTGAAGACCCTGATCCACTGCCACTCCTACTGGCAGACTAGAGTGAAGGTATCACCATGTCAATCGGCGTCACCCCCACTTCCTGGATCATAAGGAAGCAAGTCTAAAAAGAGGAACAGCATAATTGGACCATTATGCCAGACTGTAGCAACCTACTAGCCTCAATCCCTAACTGAATAGATCTTTCAGGGCCTCATTTTCCAGGCTACTGGCAAGTGGTCCAAGGCTATCCTTGTTTTGTCACCATTAGGTTGCTAACCCCATAAGCAGAAGGCCACAAGTTGAACTCTGCGGTAACCATAGGATCTCCATGTCCATGTTATTAGGGACCTGATACACATAGGACCTAGCCAAGGGAGACAGAATGGAGAAGAAGAATATAAGGCATGTCTGTGACAGAGACATCAAGTAGGAATGCAAAGTTATCTCCTATCCAAACCTGCTTAGGTTGCATGGGTGAACCACATGTTTGCCTGCCAATCAATAAAGTTTGGTCCTGCATCTCAGTGGGCATAAGCCAAGTAAGTATATAATGATACAGAGCATTTCTACCACAGCATAGATAGAGAATATTGGGCATCTTGGCATTTTCTTGTTAATGATAGTATGTTGATAAAAGTGGGCATCCCAATAGAGATAGAAAATAGATTGCAGTAATCTATTACTTGGGTACTAGAATCATTTATTATTTATTTTGACAGGTTTCTTTGAAATTCAAATTAATTGTAAACAACTTTCTCATACAGTTATACTATAATACATTGACTTATTGTAAACGCATACAGGAGTAAGGTTCCAGCCAGCATCCATATGTTGATATTTACATCATCAAACTCAGTAATGCTAGCACAAGTATGTTATGACTTTCAAAGAAACCTGCAAAAAATATACCAGTCAGGAATCTGGTAGGAGTTAATAGATGACTACACTCTCTTCCCCAGCCCCTCTTGTGTGCACACCGCTAGCCCCAGCATAGCAGCACCCACAATCCTTAGGTGATGTGAGTTCATGCTACATATCCATCTCACCTGAGGACAAGATATTGCCAAATAGTGACGACACAGCAAGCAAATTTGGCAGCATACTGTAGTATTGGGGTTTATAACATATATGCGCGTGAGCATAAATGATCGTGGTTTCCGTTATGAAATACAGAGATTATTATTTGTATTAAAAGATGTTACTTATTTGTGTTTTTTCCTGCATATTATTATGATGGGCTTCGTTTTCTCTTTAGTTTTGTTAAGAAAGGGAGATGTTGTATTGGGGTTTATTCACATTCTCATTTGTATTGGGGTTTATATCATGTATGCACGTCAGCATAAAGGATTGTGGTTTCCATGACTAACGAGCACGCGTTGTGTGTGCTCGTGTGTTTGGCATGCTTACATTTAACTGTGCATTCTGTTGCCTGGTTGCCGCTGCTGTTCATCTGGCATGCTCCTTGGATGTGCAGTCTGCACAGCAGCGTTACCAGAGGCTCCCGCCTGCTCTTCGTGGGCGACGTTACTGAACAACTCTACATCTGAGAAGGAATATCATCGGGGTTGTTTAGCCATTCAGGAGTGCGCGTGCCCTTCTTTACACACCACACATATTTAGAAGACAAGATTTCAGAGCAAGCTACTAACACTTGTCCTCCAGTCTCAACCATTCCTCACCCTAAATTAGGAAGAACAAGTTGGAGGAGCCAGCAGGTGAGAAGAGGCTTCAGTGAAGAATCAGCCACAAATCAAAACTAAGCCTGCCAATATCTAGAGATAAACGGAGGACGGTAGAATAGAGGCATGGAAACAACCAACACCCTGGGGTCGGACAGGGAAGCAAAAAGAGACCCAGACAAAACCAGAGGTCAAATATCATCTACCAATCCAGGAAAAAAGAGCATCTTTCCCATTGATACTGTACCTTACCCAAGGTATTCAAGGGGTTTGGTTGGTTCAGTTCAGCCATCGCATAAGAAACCTGTAGCACATGTAGATCACGCAGATCATTCCCAGAAGGAAAAAGTGCATACATATGATGCGTTTCCCAACACTCAGAAACCGATACACCAGCTCCACGTGGACTGCTGAAGTCTTTATGCCCTCTACCTTCTAGGATATTAGACAGGACCTGTGCGCCATCTGCATTCATAAGCAGGAAGTCTCAAGCCTTGCAGATGTGCGAGCATTGTTGAATACAGCTTGATAACGGGCCAACGGGAGGGAAGCGTTAAACCCTGCGAAACACCCACAATGGACAGGCTTGCGGGAAGAGGTCGAAGCACCCAATCGGACTGCCTATTTTCTATCAGACAGGAAAGGTTTCATCATGCCTACTTCCTTTACCTTTTAATGAAATTCTGAAATATACTGAAGCAAAATGTTTTGACCAATGGTGTGGAATTGTGCTGACAAGTCCAGGGTAATCAGGGCATCACCGCTGCCGCCAGCCACAATAGCACGGAACTAGCCAACAAAAGAGACATCCACAGCAGCAGATCTCATGCCCACTCAGAAAACAGCGCACAACGTCCCTCACAAAAGACTTTTATTCAACAAAGTTTTGCAGCTGGCAAGACAATATTTTTCAATAATTCAGCTGGAAATAGCAATAGGGAAACTGGATGAAAATTGGCAGGCTTGTCAGATTCTAAAGATGTGCTTTTCTAAGACAGGACAAACAATAGCAGACTTCAGCTCTTCAGGGACACTGCCAACACCAGCGAGTTGTTTAGCGTACGCAAAAGTAAAGCATTAGCAGTTACTCCAACCTCGAGAAGAAACTTGCCCGGGAGAGAGAGGCCTCCGGGACAGTTGACGGTCATGGGAGCTAGAAGAGAGAATTAACCTAGTTCACGAGGAGTCCAGCAAGTTGCTGATCAACACCCAAAGTACTTTTTAGTGGCCACAGTTTTTCTATCATAGTTCAATCTCTAATTTCTTCAACTTTGCTATAGGAAGAAAAGATGACCGACATTCTACCAGTTGTAGCAAAGGTTCACCCTGTTCCCAACAGCAATAAAATGTGCTAAAGCACCCAGAGTTGTAAATAGTTGCAGGGGAGAGCTATCAGCGTTAGTAATGAGCCATAAATATGATCATACCTCCTACACTGACACACACATACAACATTTTTGCTTGCTCGTCATATTTTTTTCTTCAATCTTACGCACTATGGGAATCATTTACTATATTTTGACGCACAGCAGCGCAGCAAGCCTTCTTGCTATGCTGCCGTGCGTCAAAATACAGGGGCAGGAATGCGCCGTATCTACAAGCTACTGCGCATTGCTGTCCTCCCCTGTACCGGTGCAAAAACAGCAGCCGTACGCCAAAGCAGACACCCTTGAGTCATGTTGCAAGTATGCCTGCATTGAAGGGATGATTGTTTTTGTGTAGGAGTGCACACCTTCCTGCACAAATAATCATTGATGGCATTTTCGTCTTTCTATACATGCTGCACAATGCAGCATGCATAGAATGAGAAAACAAAAGGAGGAGAAATAAAAGTATTGCTCCTTGTTGCCTCACACCTACCCCTCCACTTGAGAGGCATAGGAATCTGACACATTCCCAGGTTTACGACTCCTCGTAAATCTGGGAATGCTTCAGATTCCATGGGTGTTTGCAACACCCACAGCAACACCCATGGAACGCCCCTTTCACACAGTGTTCTGCATGAAAGGGGCAAATATTTACAAGGCCATGAAAAGCCACGTAAAGTAGCTTTGAGCGGCCTTGTCAATAGGCTGCAGCACATTGCGCTACCAGAGCATCAGAAAAATGACACTACGATGGCACAAATGTGCCGCTAGGGCCTCGTAAATGAAGCCCATGATTTTTAATGGTGCTGGGTCATCCGAAGTGGAGGAGAGACTGTTATGCACAGTCTTCAAAAAGACAGAAGGATCACGAGATAACTGACTGCTAATGGCATCATAAAAAGTAGAAGAGGATACTTTTTTCAAACTTAGAGTGGATCTGGTTATACACAATGCTAATTTCAAACTACACTCCCAAGATAAAATATAATACAATTCCCAAGATATAAAAAATGGTCGGACCATAGTTTCTGATTAGGAGTATGCTGTGTCTCATCCAAAGTAGCTGACGAAAACAGGCAATTTGCTTACAGTGGGTTTATTCGTAACAACACCAAACAGGTCCAGCCCCATCCCCAGTATCTCTCCAACTGCCAACTCCACCCTCCAGCATTTCACCTGGAACCCAATGGCATGGGGCCTACTGTAACCTCATTATGACAACACTGGTGTGAAAACACAACACATCCCCCTTCCATAATAACAAGAACAATATGGGAAAATATTGTAATTAAACACATATAATATACAGTTCATAATGTTAGACAGAAGAATAGGAAAAATAAATACAACATTTACACATGAAAACAAAATGAGCCATTAGAATACTTCAAGACAAGAAAACATATAGGTATTAACGCACTTAACCAAGAAGAGCTTGGTTCTCATTTTCTGCAATAGTCCTTTAATAGTCCTTTAAGCATTCAGGAGCCCTCACCACTCTTTCTGATTAATTTCTACCACCCACCCATAGGCCTGTGCCTTCTCTCTACTTGTGAGATTCGACCACCTCTCTTTAACATCTCCTTTCCGCTACACTCTTTCCAATGTCTCTCTCTTGCACCCCAACCAGTCTAGACATACTCCATCATTCTCCTGTATGTACTTGCACCACATTGGATTTGACATCAATAATCCTGACAGGCCAAAAAACCACTCTCTCCTTTCACATGGAAAAGTGGTTTTCTGATCAATACCTCATCTCCAACAGACCATGCCATTTTCTTCACACCATGTTTATGAGCAACAATTTCCTTGTACTTCTCTTGATACTCAGCAATTCTTCCTTTTACTTCATCATCCCACACTCTGCCTTCCATTCCCCCCTTTTAACCACTTAGAATTCATCTTGGTAGCAGCTCTTCTGCCTCTCATCATGCTGAAAGGGGTAAAACCAGTGATCGCAATGGGTGTGGTCCTATGTGCCCACAATTTGTCTCTCAACAGACCCCTTGAAGTAACACCATTACACACCGCCTGTTGACTGAAAGCCTTAATCAACCGACCAATACTCTCCACCAGTCCATTAGCTTGTGATGTCCAGTTCTAAGGTGCTTAAAACCCATATCCTTCAGGAATTCCACCATTTGTGCAGAAACAAGCTGCACACCGTTGTCTAAAACAATATTCTCAGGCACACCCTCCTTCACAAATTAATTCTTCAAGAAATTAATTATAATATGAGTGCTAACTTCCTTAACACACTCAGTCGTGATCCACTTTGGAATTGTAATCCACCAAAATTACAACAAATCTTTACGCTTGGGCTAATGAATTAAAAGGGCCTGCAATATCAATAGCCACCTTGCTCCACGGTTTCCCAGGAACCACCTCCATAGGCGACAATGGAACTGTTCTAGTCACCTTGCTTTTTATCACAGTATGCACACTGTACACACTCCTTGACTAATCTTGCAACCTTATGGTCCATATACGACCACCAATAACATTCTCTCACCCAAGCCTTAGGATGGAAGCTGAAAATAAGATGGAGGGAGTGGGAGTTACACACAAGGGGTTGTGGAACAGGTAGTTGGAGGGGAAGGGAGTTGAAAGGCATGTGGTTAGGAGATTGGCGGTAGTCAAGCTGGGGGAAGTATTTAAGGAGAAAGGAGGGGGAGGAGTTAGTCATTTGAACATCCGTTCGGCAACACGCTTTAGATGAGAGAAGATGTCGGTACAAACAGAAGTAAGGAAAGGGGAAGATCAGGTATGAAGTTTTCTGAAAAAAACGGATTTGGGAAAGGGTTTACAACTAGGATAGAAGTGGTAGAAGCAGTGATGTAGGAAGGTTGCATTGTAGATGAAAGGCGTGTGGGAGGATTGATAGATGCAGGGTGGTTAGAGTTTATTGAGCACATTGGGTGATTGAGAATTCGACTAGCAACGCCGTCTTATTTGGCAGGTATGAGAACGAGGATGGAAGTGGGGGAGGTCACCGCGTTCAGCGGATACGCAATAGAGTTGTGATATGACTAACTTTCGGGGTGAAGTAATGGTTTTTCATTAATGTAATGATTTTCAAAAAGGCATTGTGTTATTCTAATATTGTTTACAGTATCTAAATATGACTGAGTGAAAACATGTATTTTTGTGAATCCATTACGGCTGTTACCATGAAAGACATTAACAGAGGTTCTTTATTTTAACTTGACAGCTATCCCTGACGAAGGGCAAAAAAAAGGCCCGAAATGCATTGGATTTTTTAAAACCAGAGCTGCCTAACATGAATTGTATGTACCTACGTGAAGCAGTAAAAGGCCCGGATGGGCATAATTGTTTCATTTGAAAAATTGGGACTTGTATCAGTCTAATCGTGTACTGTGAAGTCAAGTCTGGTCAACTAAGGATAAACTTTAATAAACATGGACTAAAACATAAGAGGAATTGTGCAATTATTGCTTTTGGCTGTGCGATTGGAATTGGAGCGTCATGACATTGCAAGTGTTTTGAACTATGTAAAACGTGCTTTGAGGTGAGGCACGGATCCAGTCAGCACGCAAGTGTGAAAAAAAGACAAGAAAAGAAGGAAATAAAAAATACTGAGTACGTTGAAGAAAATTGGTGTGCATTCTACCACTCTCAATCTGCATTCTTAGTTTTATTCTTGCCTAAATTACCTTCATGAGCCAAATTTATGATTTTATCCCGCAACCTTTCAATGGCACCAACCATTTACCTCTACACAAGAAATTTTTCACAATTGACAATTCCTCTCGCACTGTCCAGTACTCCTTCACTTCAGTTCCTAATAGTTTTTTCCTCTGGCCAACCGCTCACAACAAACCCCTTAACCGTGTTCATGGTCCCATAATTCTCTGTCACCTTACTCCACTTCGCCTTAGTTACAGTTTGCTCCTGCACCTATAACACCTTGACCTCTTCATAATCACTACCGATATCCTTTACCGGTAGACGCCACAAACAGTCTGTAGTCTTGTTACAATATCCACTGAAATACACCACATGGAAATTAAAATCCTTCACCCCTTCCATCCACCTGTAGATGCGAGGCATAGCTCTGTCACTTTCCTTGCAAGTAAATAATATCACCAAAAGTTTATGGTCTGATTTAACAACAAATGGCATACCCCACAGGTAAAATTTAAAAAGTGAAATGCCCCACGTACATGCAAGATGACTTAATAATTCTCTTCATCACCCTTCAAAGCTCTAGAGGCAAACGCAACCACTTTCCAATCCCCATCAAAGATTTGGGACAATGTCACCTTATAAAATGCGGCTGAAATATACATTACGCTAAACAAACAAGCCCCCTTGAGTAAAGACAATTCCTGCCCAATATTTGGCAAGGGCTGTCTGTTGACCCAAATATGTTTATTTAGGTCATTCAAATCTACACACATCCTCAAACTTTTCCCATTATCCTTTGGTGCTAAAACAACCGGAGCCAGCAATTCTGAGGACTCAATCTCGTAGATCACCCCAGCTTCAACAACTGGCTCAACTCTTCCTTCAAGGGGTTCAACATCAGACAAAACACCTTCCTCACCCTGTGCGCCAAAAGCTTACTTTCCTCCTTAGCTTAACGCAATTTTCGAATTCAAGCAACCTTCCCAATCTTTCATCAAATACCTCAGGGAAGTTCTTCACTATGTCATAATTTTCCTGCCCTCCGTCCACCAACATAACTTGCTCACGTGCATTGGGGTTATGGCTGATACCGAGATCCCTCTGGTGTTTCCATCCGAACAGGAAATTACCCCATTTTGCCACATACGCCTTTCCCCATGTCTTCCTCACTTTGGAATCGATTAACATTCGCACATATACCATGACATCAATCGTTGCTCCACCATACTCAAAAGGTTTGATGTCACGTTTGATAAGTTTAATACCATCCCTGTTGTACGCACTTTCCCAGAACCGAATACCAACTAGGGTGTAAGGAGAAACCATATCTGCCAACAGTCAACTGCTTTCCACCAGTCACTACTTTACATTCTGGCATGCTCACCCTATCCTTGTCACACACTACATCCCTCAATATGACTTCCTCCGTGGGGAGAACATGGCGGGCAGCGAGTAGTTGGCCGTGGGAGCTCTCGTGAGTCAGGAGCAAGACAGAATTAGAAGTCCGAATATGACCTGGAAAACAGATCTTTAACAGCTCCTTAACCTACATAAAACTGCTGTTAATGCCGAAATGAGCAGGTGAGAGATAAATAATAAAAAATGTTTAGCGGTCCCCCGCAGTAGCTGATTGCAGTTTGATGACTTTATGCGCCGCATCTCAGTTTCCGACTCTGGTTTAGGTCCTCGGCTGGGAGCCCGGTGTAGCGGAGGTAGCGAGATCGGTCGAAGCTTTCGAAGGTGGCAGCCGCCGAGGGTCACCCCCAGGGGTCTTTGGAAGCACAGGACTCGTTGTGGTCCCGCGCGGCTCGTGAGTTGGGACGCGGCCGGAAAGCTACAGCAAGGCTCCCCATCCAGGGCAGCAGCACAAACGCTGCTCCTATGTTACAGGAACCGCGGGAGAACCCTCAGAGGTCGGAAGAGGTGGCGGTGGGGAAAACTCCGCTCAGACATGGCCTTGGACCTGGCAACAAAGTAAGTGCAACTGTGGAGGATAAGCTGAGAGTTGCCTGCTAATCTCGGGGGGGGGGGATAACGGAACGGGGGGTAGACCCTCAGGCTTAAAATCAGGAGGACAGAATAGATATATGTTAGAACTGGGGGTCTCTAGTTGGCAATGCCTTGCACCTTTGTCCAAATAGGGATCCTTGCTTCGAGTCAGAGTAAGGGGGCTACACTCCTAAAATAACCACTGCTCAACCCTGTGGTAGCTTGGCACAAGCAGGAAGGCTTATCTCAGAGGCAGTGTGTAAAGCATTTGTGAACACATACACTAATACAGTGAAAACGCTACAGATGGACTCAACACAGGTTTTATAAAAATAAGTATTCTTTATATAGTCTTATCACAAGACCAAAACGACAAAATCCACAATACAGTATTAAGAAAATGACTTTAAGATGGTAGAAATAACTCAGTTCACTTTAGATGGTAAATGCTACACGTTTCACACAAAGTACCTTTGGATGCGTCACGCAAGATAAACAAAAGGTTTGCAGGGAGAATGATGCGTCTGTTCCTTGCTTCAGGGGAGGCAATGCGTCTGTTCCTCAGTGCTTGCGCAAAGTAGGCGATGCGTCTGTTCCTTACTGGAGAGGAGGTGATGCGACGATCTCGAGGTGCGGCCCGGTTGCGATGCGACAAAATGGAACCTTGCTGTGATGCGACAATCCGGTGCAATGCGAGAAGATGGTGCTCTTGATGCAATGCGAGGACGTGAAGATGATGCGTGCACGCCCGGCGGCCGTGCGGCACTCTGCAACTTTGGAGCCGCGACGGGCCCTGCGACACGCTTCTACGGTGATGTGATGCGACGGCTACGCTTGCGGTTGCGACACGCTTCTCCGCTGGTGCGACGACACACAGCTGCGACAGAGACACGCTTCTCCGGTGATGTGACGGCGACCCTTGCGGTGGCGACACGCTTCTCCAATGATGCCACGGCGACAGCTGCAGATGCGGCATGCTTCTTCTCGTTTGAGTTGCGCTTCCAGCTCCCAACAACACGCATGCTTCTGTAGACAGAATTCCCAGCAAGGAAATTCAGGGGGGAGCTGGTGGTGAA
This sequence comes from Triturus cristatus, assembly GCF_964204655.1. Lineage (NCBI taxonomy): Eukaryota > Metazoa > Chordata > Amphibia > Caudata > Salamandridae > Triturus > Triturus cristatus. The sequence continues at coordinate 511,030,775 of NC_140581.1, read as the reverse complement.
GTCTTGTATCCCTGAGACTTCAGCAGGAGGCAAGCACAGTTCAAGCCCTTGGAGATTCTTCTTCAAGATGATGAAAGTTGCAAATAAAAGTCTTTCTCCTTTCCTTGGCAATAAAGAAACCACTGCAGGCCAGCCCCAGTAATTACAACTGGCACAGGGGAAGTGAAAAACTGCTGCAGATTCTCTGGTTCTTCTCCTTGGCAAAAGGTCCGTCTTGATGTCCAGAAGTGATCTAAAATTCTGGGATCTGGGAACCCCTTTTTACACACAAATCCTTTGTCTCTGAAGGCAGAGAGTGTCTGTGCTTAGTCAAAACCAGTTCTGGGTGCATTCTGCCAGTGCACAACTTCTTCCTTTGTTCAGTGTGAGCTAGGGTCATCAGACGCACCACAGGAGGTGGAGCCAGCATTGTGGAAGGCAGGCACATCCCTATTCAGGCCCAGGTGCTACTCCTCCCAACACTCCCAATGCAGATAGGTCTATTCAGCCTTGTGCTGACTCACCCTGTCTCCTGGAGCCACCCCAGCCACTGTCACTCACAAACCAGACATGGAATTCACAACCTAGCAGAGGCAGGCTTGGATGGTTAGGTAAGAAAATACCTACTTAAGTATTTTATCATTCTGAGTTCAGGCATACTAAATTCATTTTTCGACCATGTTCCCTGGGTCAGATAGGATTATAAGATGTTATAATCAAACTGCCCATTCTGGTCTATGGGGACAGGTAGCCTTGCAATAGTGAAAAACAAAATTGGCTGTAATTCACTATCAGGACATGCTACAGACATCAGGGCATGTCCCACCTTTCACATACAATGCACCCTGCCCTAGGGCCTACCTAAGGGGTGACTAACATGTAGAAAAGGGAAGGTTTAGGGACTGGTAAGTGGATGCACTTACCAAGTTGACATGGCAGTACTAGACTGCACACAGGCTCTTCAATGGCAAGCCAGAAACACACTTTACAAGCAGCTTCTGTGGGTGGCACAATCAGTGATGCAAGCCCACTAGCATCATTTGATCTACAGGCCCTGGGCACACATGGTGCACTGTACTAGGGCCTGAAAAGTAAATCAAATAAGCCAATCACGGAGTCACTAATATATTACAACAATTTACAATAGGGAGCACTTGCACTGTGGCACTGAATATCAGTGCGATACCAAAGGGGATGATGGACGGAGCGTTAGAGCAAATCAAACACTCACTCCCAGTCAACTGATCTGGGTTTAATCCAGCATCATTCTTTAGCTCACTCCACCACCCCAGTTCAGACATGGCCATATGAAAATCAGTCTGACCCTGTGCCTCATGGGAACAGTCCAGCCCGAACTGCCAAGCCATGTCTTCCCTGGACCGGAAACAAGCATCCTGGGACCGGTTTCGGGTTCATAACCCTCATCAGCCAGGCTATGCCCAAAGCATATAAAACCAGCAAAACATATTAAAAATAGTGGAGACAACAGCAGAAAATGGAAGGGAGACTGAAGCCAATGGTACCAGGTCTAACACGTGTCCACTCCAGCTGAAATGTGGGGAGAACTACCCATCCTCTTGGGAGTTCTCTTCATTAAGGCGGAAAAATCTGGACAGACCATCAGCATTGGCGTTGTCTGTACCAGGGCGATGTTCCACTGTGAAGTCCATCCCCTGTAGGGAAATGAACTACCTCAAGAACTTTGGATTCTCACCCATCAGCTGCATCAACCATCTGAGGGGCCTGTGGTCTGTCTGAACCCGTAAGTGAGTTCCAAACAAGTATGGTCTCAACTTCTTCAGTGCCCAGACCACAGCAAATGCCTCATGCTCAATTGCACTCCACCTCTGTTCCCATGGAAGTAACCTTCTACTGATGAAGGCTACCGGTTGGTCTAGGCCCTCCTCATTGATCTGTGAAAGAACAGCCTCCACACCATGCTCTGAAGGGTCTGTTTGGACGATGAATTCCTTTGAGAAGTTGGGCGCCTGAAGCACGGGTTCTGTTCGCATGGCAGTCTTCAGGGCGTCAAAAGCTTTCTGACAGGTGTCAGTCCAGTTCACTTTCTTGGGCTGCTTCCTGGAAGTCAGCTTAATTAAGGGTGCAACAATGTTGCCATACCCCTTGACAAACCTCCTGTAGTACCCTGTGAGTCTTAAAAAGGCTCTCACCTGTGTCTGGGTTTTGGGGGTTCCCATGTCAGGATGGTATCAATCGTGGGTTGTAGGGGCGCCACCTGGTCACTTCCTACCTGGTGCCCCAAGTACACCACAGAACCCTGCCCGATCTGGCACTTACTCGCCTTGATCGTAAGGCCTGCACTGCGCAGCGCCATCAACACTTCCCAGAGGTGGTACAGATGTTCTTCCCAACTGGCGCTGAACACTGCAATGTCATCCAGGTAGGCGGCACTGAAATCTTCCAGTCCAGCCAACACCTGGTTGACCAACCTCTGAAAGGTGGCAGGGGCATTCTTCATCCCAAAGGGCATAACCCGGAATTGGTTGTGCCCATCTGGTGTGGAGAATGCTGACCTCTCCTTGGCCCCATCAGTCAAGGCGATCTGCCAGTACCCAGTCGTCAAATCAAACATACTGAGGTACCGTGCAGCCCCAACCGATCAATGAGGTCATCAGCTCTGGGGATGGGGTGCGCGTCAGTCTTGGTGACTGAATTGAGTCCTCGGTAGTCCACACAGAACCGGAGTTCTGGTGTGGCACCAGGCGCGGCAGCCTTTGGGACCAAGACCACTGGGCTGGCCCAAGGGCTGTTAGAGGACTCAATCACTCCTAAGGCAAACATCTTGGAGACCTCCTCCTTGATGTAAGCTCTGACCCTGTCAGTCACTCTGTAAGCCTTGTGCTTGACAGGAGGACTGCCTCCAGTGTATACATCATGGATGCACCACTTAGTGACAGCAGGAACCATAGAGAACAGATTAGAGAATTGCCCCAACAGTTGGTGACAATCATTCTGCTGCTCAGGGGTCAGGGTAGAAGAGAGGATTACTCCATCCACTGACCGATCTTGCTCTGTTGCAGACAGGAGGTCAGGTAGAGGCTCAGTCTCCTCCTCCATTCCAGCATCTGTCGCTAGGAGCATGCCCACTTCGGGCCTTTCTAAGTGGGGCTTCAGGCGGTAGACATGTAGGACCCACAAAGGTTTCCTGGGAGATCGCAAGTCCACCATGTAGGTGACATCACTTTTGCGCTCCACCACCTCAAATGGTCCGGTCCACTTATCTTGGAGCGCACAGGGCTCCACTGGGGCCATGACCCACACTTTCTGACCAGGTTGAAGCTCAATCAGAGTGGCACACTGATCGTACCACCACTTCATCTCTTCCTGACTGGCTTCCTGATTCGCCTGAGCGAGTTGTCTGAATCGCCTAGTCTGGTTCCTGTAGGCCAGCATGCAGCTATATACATCCTGGGGAGCTTTTCTGGGAGCTTTCTCCCAGCCTTCCTTAACCAGACTCAGAGGTCCTCTTACCGGGTGTCCATACAGCAGTTGTAAAGGACTGAACCCTAAGGACTTCTGTGGCATCTCACGGTAAGCGAATGAAAGGTATGGCAAGACGACGTCCCACTTACGCCTCATAGGTTCCTCAAGATCCAGAATCATGCCTTTGAGGGTCCGGTTGAATCTCTCAACCAGCCCATTACCTTGGGGGTGGTAAGGAGTGGTGAACTTATAAGTTACTCCACACTCCTGCCACAGAGACTTCATATACATAGAAATGAATTTTGTACCACGGTCTGACACCACCTCTCTGGGGAACCCCACACGGGAGAAAATCCCCATCAGTGCACGTCCCACCACGGGGGCCGTCAATGTCCTGAGAGGGATGGCTTCCGGGTACCGGGTAGCATGGTCCACCAAGACCCGGATAAACCTGTTGCCCATGGCTGTCTTGGGATCCAGTGGTCCCACAATGTCAATGCTCACCCAGTCAAAGGGTTACTGACCACAGGGAAAGGCTGGAGAGGAGCCTTGTGCTTCCTCCCATGGTTAGGTAAGAAAATACCTACTTTCTAAAAGTGGTATTTTCAAACACAGAATGTTAAAACCAACTTTACTAAAATAAGTATTTTATCATTCTGCGTTCAGGCATACTAAATTCATTTTACTACCATGTTCCCTGGGTCAGTTAGGATTATAAGACGTTATAATCAAACTGCCCATTCTGGCCTATGGGGACAGGTAGACTTGCAATAGTGAAAAACAAAATTGGCTGTAATTCACTATCAGGACATGCTACACACATCAGGGCATATCCTACCTTTCACATACAATGCACCCTGCCCTAGGGCCTACCTTAGGGGTGGCTAACATGTAGAAAAGGGAAGATTTAGGGACTGGTAAGTGGGTGCACTTACCAAGTCGACATGGCAGTACTAGACTGCACACAGGCTCTGCAATGGCAGGTCAGAGACACACTTTACAAGCAGCTTCTGTGGGTGGAACAATCAGTGATGCAAGCCCACTAGCAGCATTTGATCTACAGGCCCTGGGCACACATGGTGCACTGTGCTAGGGTCTGAAAAGTAAATCAAATAAGCCAATCATGGAGTCACTAATATATTACATCAATTTACAACAGGGAGCACTTACACTGTGGCACTGATTAGCAGTGGCACAGTGCCCAAAGCATCTAAAACCAGCAAACCATATTAAAAATAGAGGAGACAACAGCAGAAAATGGAAGATAGACTCACACCAATGGTACCAGGTCTAACAATATACATTAAGGATCGCAAGCCTGAACCCTGCCAGCGTGTATTATCAAATTCGAGACAGTGCACGAAAACAGGGGCCAATCCTTGGTAAAAGATATAGTAAAGATTTACCTGCACAGAAAATAGTAATAACTGGGGAATGGGTCACCACAAAAAACAGAAAATCTAGAAAAGTGTAAAACCCTTCCCAGAAGCAACATAACCCAAAACTCCCTCCCTCCCTGAGGAGCTATTTCAATGTTGCACCAAATACATTAATATTAAAACCAACAGTCAGTACGCCTATGAGTAACCCCATGAAGCTATCTGTTGTTTCCAGAAGGTTTATTAAGTCTTAATAGGTTCCAACTACTCGAGAGGGATCCGAATTTACCAGAATTATCAGAGGGAGCACTCATAGAGCAATCATTGACGGCGGATGAAGCCGACAAAGTGCTAGATATAACTACCTTGACAAAACAGGTAGATCTGCCCTCTTTAAGTGAGATTCTGGTCTCTCTAAGTGAGAATCAGGATGGCCAGCCTGTAGGGGTTGGCTCTGGGTTAGGTGGGTCTCAAAGAGGACATCCTGATCATTGCCCCCCCCCCCCCCGCCACAATCGGTCTCAGATTTTTTGAACATGCTGACTAAAGAAATTAGAGATAGGTTTACAGTTTCAGAAAAAAAAAACAAGCGGATATTAAATTGTCATGCGAAAAAATGGAAGATAAGCTGGACCACAGCTTTAGAACTTACTGTTGTGGATTTGGTTTCGCAGACGGAGGAAAATGTAAAGGATATACCCTTGATGAAAGAGAAGGAAATAGGTTTCCAGGACAAGTTGGAATCTCTCAAAAACTTTCAACGCAGAAACATCATTTGTCTGTTAAATATTCTGGAGGGAGCTGAGGAAAGTAATCTTAAGGAGTTTGTAGTGAAATTAATTGAACAAGCTACCCAAATTGAAACCTCGGAGCAAGATCTGATGGCCGATATACAGCGGGTACATAGAGACCCATTTAGACTGAACACAAATAAGACCAGACCTAGGAAAATGTTAGTTCACTTCCTAACATATAGTTTGAAGGATGAAATCTTAAATAAAGCACTTAAGATGAGTTTGTTAAACACGGAAGGAATAATGTTTCAATTAAGATCTGATGTCTCTCCAATAACAGCAACCAGGCAGTGGGAGCTGGGAAAACTATTAGAACCCTTCACAAAACTGGGTGCAACAGCACAACTTAAATTTCCTGCCATGCTAAAAGGAATATAATAATAAAATGCAGTCATTTAGGCGGGTGGAGGAAGCGGAATTCTTTTTACAGTCTATTTCAGGGGGCACTGAGGCTGTGAGAGGTTAATAAGGAGATCTGTGCAATACCAAATCCTCACTGTTAAATTGATAAAAGGTCTAAAGGAGAAGGAGAAGCATATAAATATTGTTATATGTACAACATATTTTCCAAGACAACACAGAATAACCAGCGTTAACATTCCTGACTCGGGGGGGGGGGGGGGGAGCTTTCGAAGGCAAGTGTAGGGCCATAGGAAAGGAAGAAGGGGTTCTCCGGGGGAACGAATTTAGGAAGAGAGGAGAGGGAGAGGGTGGGAGCACAAGGTGGGGTGGGGTGCAGTGGGAAAAAAAATTCCAAATTGTCTAAGTAAGGTTCTGAAAAGAAATTGTGTTTTAAGAATAGAGATGTGGCCCAGATAACAGAGGAGCATAATATTCTTCTAAAACTTCTCTCATGGAATCTAAATGGGTTAAGATCTAAGTACAGGATGGAGAAGATCCTCCAATATTTGAGAGATTCCCCAGAGCATATCTTCATATTTCAGGAGAAATATATATTCATCTCATATTTCATCTCGCTCTCATTTAACAGAGAGCGAGATGAGAGAGATCTAGGATTTGGATTCAAGATGTGATATGCACCACACAACAAACTCCAACTAAGGGAGTGGCCATAGTCATTAAAAGGAATCCAGCTATTTCCATTTAAGGCAATAAAGTGGACAAGATGGGGAGATGGGCCATGTCTAAAATCAAATGTCATGCTCACAAATTTACGGTGGCAGGATAATATGGTCCTAACATTGACAATTCAGCTCTTTTTAGAGATCTGCTTTCTGAACTATTAAATTTAGCAGATCCGTTAATTTTGGCAGGTCATTTCAATGCGGTTTTAGATCCGGTCCTAGATAGGTCATTGAAAAGTAGAGCAGTGCAGAATAACAAAATGAGATTAACGATTAAAAATGCTATGAAACAGTTAGCTTGGTTTGATGAATGGAGAGATAAAATGGGGAAAAGGAGAGGAAATACTTTTCATAATAAGAAATATGGCCACAAGTCTAGATTAGACTTTTTTTTTTAGTGAGTCTAGATGTGAAAAGGTGGGTACAAGGTATCAAACATCTGGGGAAACATCTTTCAGATCACTCAGCAGTATAATTAGCTCTTAAAGTTCCATTAAAACCATCTAACAGGAGATGGGCCTTAGACCGTGCCATCCTGTTAGAGGAAGACGTAATTGAGGACTTAATTGTAGAGACAAAAGCTTTCTTCACAACTAATATGGAGTCCGCCTCATTAGAAGTCGTGTGGGACACATATAAAGCTTTTTTGAGAGGTTATCTAACATCACTCCAGATTGCTAGACAGAAAAAGTATAGAGCTGAGGTGCGAAAGATAGAGGGGGATATTCAGAAGTTATAACAAGACCTTATTACTCAAGGGAGTAATATGACAGACAAAGTTATCCCAGCAAAATTGCAATCTTTAAAATCTGACCTGGCTGTGGTGATGTATTTGAGGATAAAAAAGGAGTGGCAAGCAATGTTCCCTTTAATTCTTTTCCTCTGTGTGCGGCAGTGTAGAGTCTCTGCAGCCATTGCTATGTGCACCAAGAACCAGACTGCGCTTGTGCGCAGCGCCAAATATCACTCCAAACTTTTGGTTAAAAAACTGAAAAGACGGTGCATTTCCACACATACAACCCACGTTAGGGGGCTTAAGGCAGATTTGCAATTTAGATACACATGCCATGACAATAATGGAGTGATGGAGAAATTGGTAAGAGATGGACGGAAAGAGAAAGGCAGTCAGAGGCTTTGGATAACTGGGAGGGAGAACGGAGAATGGAAAACCGTTAAGAAAGAAAGCAAAGAACAGGCAGTGAGAGGGAAATGGAGACAAGAATGGGATGGGGAGAAGGGGAAAGTGGGTAAACGAAGAACGGGACTGATTTGAGGAAGAAGAAAAAGACAAGGAGCTGGCAAGAGCTGCTGGGGAGTGGAAGAAAAAAGGACAAAAGATAGGGCAGAGAAGACAGCGAGTGTGGTATGGCAATGCTTCAGAAGTAGTGTCTCTGCATATCGATGTTGGGGGTTCTAGAAGGAGCCTTTTTCGCCATCTTGTCATTTCTAGAAGGGTGGAAGGCTGGTTAGGCCTTGCCAAGATTTTTAATCTTGCCAAGATGCAGGTCTGAGCAAATGGCAGCTGCAAGTGCGTACATGACTGATCCATCTGTCTGGAGTATTCTCTTCACTAACACTTGCTTCCCTTCTCTTTTTGAAACTCAGGGGCAGCAACATTATCGTGGTGTCACCAGGGCTTTAAGTGGAAGCTTTTTCAATATTATATACAAGCCATAGTTACTGATTATTTATCTAGTACAACTAACAACCATTGACAAAGCCTGACTTGTAGGTATATTGTTACTACATGTATCATATATCTGAATGCAATGACAGAAACAGCAAAATACAAGTCGGGCGGCACACATTGCTAAGTACAGATTTTTAGCTTATGTGTCTGAAAGCTAAGCCCTTAATTACACTGGCCACCCCCTTTGCGAGACCCCCCCCCAGTTTTTTCATCCCACTTAAAGCCCTGGGTATGATGTTACTTGTTGTATAATGTATCTGGATGCAATGACAGAAACAGGAAAATACAAGTCGGGTGGCACACTCTGCCAAGAACAGAAAAGTGTAAATCACCCCTCAGCTGTGCTCTACTAAAAAGAGAAATTCAGCAAGTCTACAAACACGACGTGTGTTTTATACGCCGTGTTAGTAGAGTTGCTGCATTTATTTTCTTAATAGAGTGCAGCTGCGGGGTGATTGTGGGCTTTGTTAAAGATTTCAGGTTAATCGCAGCGCCCGCCTGGAGCTGCTATTAACCTGAAAACTTTAACAAAGTCAGACAATCACCCCGTAGCCCAGCTCTGTTAAGAAGAGAAATTCAGCAAGTCTACATAAACGGCGTGAACTGTAGACGCCTCGTTTGTAAACTTGCTGAATTTCTTTTGCTACATAAGTGTGGCTGTGGGCAGATTGGGTGCTTTTGTTAAAGTATTCATGTTAATCACAGGTCGTGACGGCGCTGCAATTAACATGAATACTTAAACAAAAGCACACTGTAGGCACCGCAGCCGGGCTCTACATATAAAAGAAGAAAGCAAGTGCCGAAGACTTACCTGCCGCTCCCTCGCCTTCGATTGACGTCAGTCTATTCTGCGGCTTGTGGTAAATAAAATACCGGACTGAATTTCATACAGAATCTTAAAATAAAGTAAAATAGCTCAAAATAACAAGAGGCAGAATCCGTGGTATAAGAGGTTTTCTAATGGGCTTTATTCCATTCAAAATGGCCGACTCGAGTCGCGGCCTTCAGGTTCCGTCACCACGAGGGTTCAGGAAGTGAAGTACAATACTTTATTGACAGACATGCATTTTTATAATAAGTACATTATAATGAAACGAATGTAGAAGGCGTAACATTTGATAAGAAAAGTGACATGACAGGTACGTAATCGAAACTAGGCGTAATAAGGAATTAAGGAAACATGATTGGTTAGGATTATCAGACATAGGTGGATCTATAAGATAATACTTGGCATAGATGCGCGCGCAGCAGCATGACGTGTAATTGACGTGCAACTAGGGGGTGAAGGGGACTTGACATTAACTCTACATATGGAGACGAAAAGTCTGAGGGGTCAAGTCAACCTAATCCCAAATCATATCTAACATCCCATGTTTAGAGAACTATGTTATCCACAAGGAAGGACTCTCGGACAGAATCTATTCTATACTGACTGTGTGCGCGTGTACAAGCGTCTAAGTGTCTATATGAGATGCGAGGGGCAGAAAACTTTCCATAGCAACAGGGCTATGAATCACTTGCAGGAGGACGGAAAGGCTGAGTCCTTTGCTTGTGAGCTAAAGGAAATGTTTACCTAAATCACTAGACAGGAATGCATCGGCTGAAGAGCAAAATAGATAATTCGAAGGTGAAATACAGCTTCTTGGCAGGCAGGCGAAGACTGGCCGAGGCAGGCACCGTTAGCTGCACAGGGAGTAGGACAAAGTTCATGGATACAGATGCGAGCTCAAGCTGAAGCTGTCAGAGACAGAGAGCAGGGAAAGGCTTTGAGTACAGAATCGGGCCTACTTGCCTGAACTGTAAAAATGGAGTAACTGAGCCATATAAAGTCGGTGGCTTTTCATACTTAGGAATCGAATATCCAGCCCATTGATGGCGGATCTGACAGAGAACATGTTGACGGTAGACACACATATGTTTGCGTCTTAGAAACTGGAACTGGAGGGAACATACATGTACTTGTAACATGCATATAGAACCGTTGGGGTCCAAGATAGGGGACATAACTGATTAGGAAAATCCACATTTCCACATTCCCTCCTTGTCCCCTACTTGCCCTTCAAGAGATATCAATCTTCATCATTCCATCGATTTGCTCATGGAGCATCATTTCTTCTTCCTTCTTCTTCCGGCATTTTGAACGAGAACTTTGATATGGAATGCATGATGTGGCACACAGACCACAAATCGCTGGTCCACATTGTAGGCATAAACAACAACTGAAGAGCATAAGAAGGCCAATACCTAGGAAGGATAGAACTTTCCATCCCCAGGCTGATATCACACTCCAAAACCACCCGGACCACGTCCAAGTGCCTGAATTTTCGTGTATCTGGCTTACAATCTTATGAAGGCGTGTTATAGCTTTATATACAGATGGCGAATTTTCTGGTATGAATATGCAGCAGCTGGATCCGATGACCCTGCAAGCTCCGCCCCTATCGGCCAGGATGACGTCAAGGACAAGACGATTCTGGAGAACAACAATTCTCATCACTGATTGTTCCTCTGTCAGATTGCCTAGGGCGGCTATAGTCTCGTTTACTACAGCTTCAAGAGTCTTGGTGAGTCTGCGTATCAGCTTACTATTTGATATTGTACCTATATAGGGAAAGATACCTTTATTGAAATCTACATACTTGTCCCATGCCGTCTCAGTATAATCGACAACTGGGAGATCTCTACGCTCTCTTTTGTGTACTAAATGAACATTTCGATAATAATCAGGGGGAGCTAGGAAAACAGGTGGCAGAAGGAATGCTATGTAACAGGTACCATCCCAATCTAGAGGCAGACGCATATATGCCGTCTGACCACATATAAAGTAAGAATGGCGAGAAGCTCTAAATGAGGATTTACCTTGATCACTATATTCTACTGTAGTAACGCATTGGCTATGGCCCATATGTATGGAACCAACTTTTCTCACACATAATTCACCCTTAACTGGAAATACAGACATAGTGGGCAGAATTAGTTCAACTTCGGATTTGACATTCAAAATCATAAGATTGGGCGTAAAATTACCTAATTTATACACTTCATTTTCTAAATCAGTTCCTGTTCTACTGGGGTGACCCTCCTTATTGGGGTGACAGACTTTGAATAAAACTAGATTCAGATTTCCCCATATCCAATGTTGTTGATAAACTGCTGTGTCTGGGTCTATGGAATTTAATAAACTAAACCATGCTCCACAGGAGCCATTGTGTGTGAACGGATGTGGAAAGAAAGGCAGAACTCCTTTGTTATTCTGATAGGGAGGGAGTCGGCCACACACCCAACAATTGGTGGCATTACTAGTCTGATGGGAATGATGTAACATACTAATGAATGTGTTATTGCGCAGCGCAAGTCTATAGGACAACTCATGTGGGGGTAGATCACTAAAAGAATGCTCATCAGTTATATTGAAAGCACGTTTAGAAACAGGATAATACATATGCAACAATATGCTTGCAGTAATTATTAAAAAACTCAAGGAAAACAAAATTAATAAAGTCACAATACAGTGGCTACGCAGTAATTTACAATAAGCATGTCGTTTCATTATGATTCTGGACTCTACATCATTCAGACCTAAGGGATACATGTCGGGACAGATTCAACCGCTTCACCTTGGAGAGGACTTAAACAATCAAATCGTCCGACAGTTTGGATCTGGACCTGAGTTTCTGCTTATAGAGTTCGGTGCTACTGGCCTCAGCCAAAGGTAGCTTTGAGTCAATGGGGGAAGACACACGGGGAGTACTGTTTGTGTCAGGAGGAAGTCCATGAAATTTCTTGATATGGCTGGAATGCACCCAGCCTTTTCTTCCTTCGATCTTCACAGCTGTTCTGGTTGTCAGCAGGACCAACTTAGGAAGCCTCCACCTTGGCTCCAATTGGGTTTTCCGATCAAAATTCCTGACGAGAACATAATCGCCGGGAATTACGTCATGAGGTTTCACCTCGGTGTTGTCGGGAAAAGCTGCGACTACCTGTGAACGACAAGATTGTAGTGCAGACATCAAGGAAGCCAGGTAATCTGTCAGCATATTACAGTCAACATCAGTTATTTTACGGGGTATAGGCGTCCCCCACATATTCGGTGGTCTACCAAAGATCACTTCATAAGGGGATAGCCCTGCTCGAGAGTGTACTACCATTCTCATGTAAAATAGTGCAACTGGTAAGGCTACTATCCAGTCAACACCTTTCTCCTTACATATTTTAGACAATCTGATTTTCAAAGTTTGATTATGTCGTTCCACGAGACCTGCTGCCTCGGGGTGTCGGACACAGTGGAATTTCCACTGATATCCCAACAAAAGTGAGACATGTTTCATTAATTCGGATGAGAAAGGCTGGCCGTTATCTGAATATACAACACGTGGTAAACCGTACCGTGGGAAGAATTCTCGAACTAACTGTTTGGCAGTAGTCGGGGCAGTGTAATCTGATACGGGGTACGCCTCTGTCCAACGGGAGAGAGCGCAGACAACTACGAGAACATATTTGAATCCTCGACAACGTTCCATCTGAATATAATCCATCTGGAGGACTTCAAAAGGATGGTCAGGAGGCTGAAATCCACCCTGCTCTACGGGAACACCCTTTCCTGGATTGAACTGACAACATATCATACAGGTACGAACTTTTTGTTTAGCTGCTGCTCGTAAATGTTTGTTGAACCAAATGTGCTGAATGCTGTCTAGCATAGCCTTCTCTCCTAAATGTGCTGGACTGTGAACTGTAGCTATAATGGCTTGAACCATGGAATCAGGGAGAAACCATACAGATTTCTCCTTCGTCATCCATCCTTGATCTGTCTGGATCCCTCCTAGTTCAGTCCACTTCTTTATTTCTTCGGCTGTGGCATGTGTCTGTATGTCAATTACGTCAAGTGCGGGATCCTTAATTGTCATACACTGTGTTGGTGTCTGAACTATTGGCTTTGTCATGTCTAATGTGCGATTTTGAGCAGTCTGTTTAGCTGTTCTGTCAGCTAAATCATTGCCTTGAGAAATGATATCAGTAACCTTCGTGTGTGCTTTACATTTCATAATCGATATAGCAGTGGGTAGATGTATTGCGTCTAACAAGGCATGAATGAGGGGTCCGTGCTGAATGTGGGCACCATGGGAAGTTAAATAACCTCTCTCTCGCCACAGCACGCCGAAGTCGTGTACAACTCCGAATGCATAACGTGAGTCAGTGTATACATTAACTTTCTTATTTGTGGCTTGAATACAGGCTTGCGTTAGAGCAATAAGTTCTGCTGCTTGGGCTGACAAAGTATCTATACAATTTGTCTCAATAACTTCAGTGTCTGTTGTGACTGCATACGCGGCCACTAAATCTCCTGTACTTGTTCTCATGCACGATCCGTCTACATACAACGTCAGGTCTGGATCTAACAATGGAACGTCTGTCAAGTCTTGTCTAGGTTTCGTCTTTATTTCAATGATTTCAACACAATCATGAGCTAGTGGGTCTGTTCCAATTACAGGTAATAGTGTAGCAGGATTCAATGTATTACACCGTCGGATCTCTATGTGTGGTTGAAACAATGTCAGTTCATAACCGGTAAGTCTTGCTATGGTCAAGTGTTGTGTTTGTGTTCGGTTCACAAGAACCTCTACTGCATGTGGTACTTGTACTGTCAATGGGTGTCCTAATACTATGGCATCGCTTTGTCTGATTGCTAAAGCTGTCGCTGCCACTGATTTCAGGCATGCAGGCAAAGCCTGAGCTACGGGATCTAATGTACTGGAAAAATAAGCACATGGCTTGCGTGATCCTGCTTGATCCTGAGTGAGTACTGACAAGGCAGTACCTTCGCGTTCTGTAACAAAGAGTGTAAAATGTTTGCTATAACATGGTGTCGCTAAAACAGGTGCTTGACATAAAGCTTCCTTTAGGCTTTCAAAAGCTTGTGTATGTTCCTGAGTCCAAGGGAGAACAGTCGATGTGGCTGCCTCCTGTGTGGTTAACTGAATGAGTGGTTTTGCTAGAAATGCGTACTGAGGGATCCACTGCCTACAATATGAAGTGAGGCCTATGAAAGCCCGCACCTCTTTTTGTGTCTGGGGTATTGACATGTTAGCAATTAACTGGATGCGATCTGGTGTAAGCTGCCTTCCCTCCTTGGACAGCGAGTGACCAAGATAAATAACTCGCTTGACACAGAATTGCAGCTTAGAAGGAGACACCTTGTGCCCCTTGTCGGCTAGAAAATGTAAAACTGTCAGAGAAGCCTTTTCACATTCAGGTTCGCTTCTCGCGGTGATCAGCAGATCATCGACATATTGAAGCAGTGCAGTGTTGACTGGCATGTGGATACTGTCAAGTTCTCGTTTCAGTGCTTGGCTGTAGATGCTGGGGCTTTCTGTGAATCCTTGGGGAGCGCGTGAGAATTTAAAGCTGCGCCCATTTAAACTGAATCCGAACAAGTATTGGCTTTCCGGATCTATTGGGACGCTGAAAAAGGCATTCTTGAGGTCAATTACAGTAAAGAATGTTGCTTCGGAATCAATTGCTGTCAACAATGATGATATATCAGGGACCACAGGGAATTGTGGTACAATACACTTGTTTAGTTCACGCAAATCAATAACCAATCGGTATACTGGTGGGGCAGTAGGATCAGTTCGTTTAAGAATCGGAATTATCGGTGAATTACATACATTGGAGTCTGTTTCTACAACTACTCCCTGGGCAATCAGCTCATCAATGATTTTCAGCAAAGCCACTACAGCATCATGCGGTAACTTGTATTGTCGCATTCGTGGTAGTACCACTCCTGCTTTCAGTGTGACTCGATAGGGTGTAATGTTCATGCAGCCAACATCCGTAGGGCCTTGTGCCCATAGATGTACTGGTAAGGTCTGTAGTCGGGGATCCATGTCTCTAGACACATAGTGACCTTTAAAATCACGTAAAAACAACCTTACTCCTTCCGGAGAACAACATATTATGGCTCCTAGTGCTTTCAGAGTTTTAATTCCTAACAGATTTTCTGGGCATGATTTAGTAAGCAATAAATCTGTAGTTCGTGTCAAAGGTCCTATCGTAAGTGGTAGAGGCTGTGATACTTCATTAACAATAGGTTTTCCTGAAAAACCTTGGGAAACATTTTGAGAGCCTGAGAGGGGTGCCCCTGGAACTTCACTACGTTTTATGGTTGTTCGACTTGCCCCTGTATCGAGTAAGAATTTTCTATCTTGACCTAATAATTCACTATGTACATAAGGTCCTTCTTGATCTACAGGAATCTCGATAAGCGGTAAATCAACTTCCCTCTCTAGGCTTGTTCATGCGTAACGCTGATACTCAGGATATTCATACTG
The DNA here is from genome assembly GCF_964204655.1 of Triturus cristatus. Classification (NCBI taxonomy): domain Eukaryota; kingdom Metazoa; phylum Chordata; class Amphibia; order Caudata; family Salamandridae; genus Triturus; species Triturus cristatus. The sequence continues at coordinate 511,015,073 of NC_140581.1, read as the reverse complement.
TGCAGTCTGATACATTTGTCGTGTTGTGGTTTGTGTGGCAGTAGCAGGCAACGGTGGTGCAGCTGGCACAAACTGTATGGGTTGCTGTGAGGCTGGCATGGACTGTTGCTGAACTGGCATGGACTGTCCATGCTGCATAGCTCCTTGTTCATTCTGATCTGGTCTAACTAATCGTGGTCTCTCTTTTGCAATACCTGTAGCTATATTACGTTTCAGGACTGGACAATCGTGTACATAATGGCCTAGTTGTTTACAGTAATTGCAGGTTCCTTTTACAGGAACTGCAGAATCACCAGAATGTGTCACACCCTTTTTGTGACCATCTGCTGGTACTGTCTGAGAAACTAGCATTTTCATTTTTGTATCCTTCATGCGTCTATGCTCGTGTTCTTGTTCATCCCTAATTCTATTGTGATGATACTGTAACATTTGTAGCATTTGCGACGGAGTGTTACTTTGCCAGGTACTCTCGAATTTCAATATTCTATTCTTCACTGGGGGCAATGCATTTTCCACTAATTTTGTCACAAATAGATGTGGATATGAGTCACTACTTGCTTTTATACCACTATTTATACCAAAACATTTTTCAAATCGAGCATAATAATCGCTTGTGTCTTCATCTTGCTTTTGTTTGCAGGCTGTGATTGCACCCCAATCCTCCTTTTTTGTAGTTAATAAACGTGGCAGTACCTGTACTAGTAAACCTGGTAACAGTTTAACTTTATCCCCGAGCCCTGAACCTGCAGTTCGGGCCCTTTCTTCCTCTGCTAATGCTGTCCAGTCTATCTTTTGGTCTCCCACTTCCCACTCTTTTTCTTTCAGTTTTTCATAAATGCCAGCAGGCAAAAGCACCTTTAATATCGTCATAATATCAGGAAAGGTGTACTCTCCCATTAGTAACATATCTTTAATTTCTCGGTGGAAACCCGCTGGGTCTTTGTCATGACTAGGTACTACTTTCTTCATTTCTAATAATTCCATTTTTGATATGGGTGTGTAAACAAATACACGGTGAAACTCATTGTCTTCGCCTTTTATTGGGTGCACTTCTCGTAAGGGATTTTGTCTATCCATATAGTACGGCGCTCTTTCTCTGCGGGGCAGCGAGAGAGAATCCGGACTTACAAAAAGGACATACTGCTTACGTGACACTAATATCTCTTTAATTAGCTTGTTACTAGAACCTCTCCATCTGTTTGTGAGTAATTCCGTTAATATATCAGGTAAAGGACCAGGGTCAGCATGTTGGCTCTTATATAATATGAGGAGTTGCTGAATCATATAGATTCCAGCTAAACGTTGTTCATCTGTACTGAGATTAAAAAACGTGTGTGCTACGGTCTCATCACCGTATTTTTCAGGACTGTCAATCCAGTGAACAGCTGATCTGGCTAATTCTTGCTCATCCATGGAATCGAGGAGGTGGTAACCCCTTCGTTCTCGTAGTATTTTATCTGCGGCTTGAAACGAATGTTCAGGAGACTTCAGATTTATTACAGGCGTCGGATACGTTCTGCTATTATTTGGACATACAGAGTGTATGGGATCAGAAAAACATCTAGTATTTTCACAGGATCTTCCTCTGCCTACATAGGCTATGGTCTCTGACTGTCTTGCGGAATTCCCTGATTCGGACACTTCATCTTGTTCGAACTCGTCTGTTCCCAATCTCTCTTCATGAATACGTTCTATTTCTTTACGGATTTTTCGGCACATGGCTATTATACAATTTTGCTTATCGTGTCTCCCTTCTGATATATTCTGACTCCATCTTGTAAGAATAAGCATTGCATTCGGGTCTACCCCCGAACGGTCTTGATTTCTGATCACACAGTTTATGAGGAAACGTAACAGTTCCCCCTGTATCTCTACTTTCTGGAATTCCATAGCTCTGTTAATACATCCTGGATCTCGTCCTGTTTGAACAAAATGATATATGTTATCTAGATGCGTAATCATCCCTGGTAACCTCGCTAAATACTCTGCGGCTCGCCTGATACGTAATGATGCCAGGACCATTTCATCCTCTTTACCAACCACCGGGTCATATCTACAATTTACAAGGAGTTCCTTAAGCGTACGTTCACTCACGAATTTAGGTGTACGTGAATGCGCTGACTCTTGAAAAACAAGTTTATTTATTCTGGGTGGTGTAAAGGTACTGCTAGCACCTCCCGTGGCCCCATCTGGGGCGTCGGGTGTGAATGGGTTCGTTGAACGTGACACAGCAACTATGGGTGTCGATACCTCTGTAGAGTCGACTGCGGAGACAGATGCGGAAACAGATGTGCTTGCCGAAGCTTGTGTCGGGACTTGCTGTTGCACGGGGACAGATACCTGATCCTGACGTTGAACCCCTCCGCCAGACGGTCTATGTGGTGCGGCGTTAGCATACTCGGGAGCTGCGTCGTCTAGATATGAGGAAAGAAAAACGTCTTCTGCGGTTCTGGGATGCCCTTTTTGATGTACCTTAATTGGAAATAATGGGGGTGGCAAGTCTTTTGGCATCTCTGTAACAGCCTTAGGCAGTCCTTCGGCTAGAAGGGGATACATACCATTCATAAGAGCATTCCTTTGTCTATTTACTTGTTCTGATTTCACTCGGGTACCTTCCTCAATTAATAGATTTTCTTGAACTTTATTTGAACTTTCTTTACTCCTCTCTTCTTGTCTACGTGCTTTTTCTGTTCGTCTATGAGATTCTTTACGCCATAACTCAACAGCGTCTTTCTGTGACTGTCTGACCTTTCTTTTCCATAACTCTTCCTCCACTTTCATGATGCACTCTGCATCCCAGGTTCCCGCTGCGGGCCACCTTTGACTTTCCGGCAATCCCTTGGTATAATCTACCCATAGATCAAGAAACAATATGGCATCTAAGCCATGCTTATGGTACATAAAATGCCCTGGAGTGTCCCTAGGAGGAATAGGAGCTGCTTCTTCAAGCACCCCTTTTCTGGTGGTAATCTGTCTTAACTTCGAGAAGAGCGGCATATTGATCTGATACTTACTCTTGAATTCACTTAATACGAGAAACCACAATAATGAACAGTGAATAATGAACAATCATTCATACCACAATATGCAAGACATTTCTGAATACTTTAAACATTAAACATTAAACATAAAACATTTTAACCTTTAAAAATGACCAACAATGATGACAGTCTGCATAACTAATCACCAAGCAGAATTCTTGACAATAACTGAATACTTCGGAATACTTGATATACTGCTAAACAGTACATATACACTGCTAAACAGTGCAGACCGGATTTGTGTACCCAAATCCGTCTTGGCCGGCACAACCTATGTGCGCGTCAACACGCCTCCCCGGCGATGGTACTCACCGAGTAGCTCCTTGAAACGGAAGGCCTCAGAGAAAGGACAGGACTCGATGACTGCGGACAGTGGACCCTCTGGACATCGGGATTTCGAGAAACCTGGTGGGCCTCGGTATACCTCGGATCTTGCTCTCTCAGCTAGGCTCTGGTCGGGATACTTCGCACTTCTCACCGCCTCGTCTGGGTTGATCGCAGCCTCAGTCGCCCCCGCTTGACCGGAGGGAGCTTACAGGAAATCCTGCTGGTACGCGTTTATGGTCCGTCCAGCTGTGGCAGGAGACCGGGCCTGCAACGCACCGCCGGCGCGTGAGATGAGAAAGTGTCCCTGTTCGGGCGCCATTATGTGGTAAATAAAATACCGGACTGAATTTCATACAGAATCTTAAAATAAAGTAAAATAGCTCAAAATAACAAGAGGCAGAATCCGTGGTATAAGAGGTTTTCTAATGGGCTTTATTCCATTCAAAATGGCCGACTCGAGTCGCGGCCTTCAGGTTCCGTCACCACGAGGGTTCAGGAAGTGAAGTACAATACTTTATTGACAGACATGCATTTTTATAATAAGTACATTATAATGAAACGAATGTAGAAGGCGTAACATTTGATAAGAAAAGTGACATGACAGGTACGTAATCGAAACTAGGCGTAATAAGGAATTAAGGAAACATGATTGGTTAGGATTATCAGACATAGGTGGATCTATAAGATAATACTTGGCATAGATGCGCGCGCAGCAGCATGACGTGTAATTGACGTGCAACTAGGGGGTGAAGGGGACTTGACATTAACTCTACATATGGAGACGAAAAGTCTGAGGGGTCAAGTCAACCTAATCCCAAATCATATCTAACATCCCATGTTTAGAGAACTATGTTATCCACAAGGAAGGACTCTCGGACAGAATCTATTCTATACTGACTGTGTGCGCGTGTACAAGCGTCTAAGTGTCTATATGAGATGCGAGGGGCAGAAAACTTTCCATAGCAACAGGGCTATGAATCACTTGCAGGAGGACGGAAAGGCTGAGTCCTTTGCTTGTGAGCTAAAGGAAATGTTTACCTAAATCACTAGACAGGAATGCATCGGCTGAAGAGCAAAATAGATAATTCGAAGGTGAAATACAGCTTCTTGGCAGGCAGGCGAAGACTGGCCGAGGCAGGCACCGTTAGCTGCACAGGGAGTAGGACAAAGTTCATGGATACAGATGCGAGCTCAAGCTGAAGCTGTCAGAGACAGAGAGCAGGGAAAGGCTTTGAGTACAGAATCGGGCCTACTTGCCTGAACTGTAAAAATGGAGTAACTGAGCCATATAAAGTCGGTGGCTTTTCATACTTAGGAATCGAATATCCAGCCCATTGATGGCGGATCTGACAGAGAACATGTTGACGGTAGACACACATATGTTTGCGTCTTAGAAACTGGAACTGGAGGGAACATACATGTACTTGTAACATGCATATAGAACCGTTGGGGTCCAAGATAGGGGACATAACTGATTAGGAAAATCCACATTTCCACAGGCTCTGCAACGAAACACCCGTTTTTTCGCGTCGCTCGCTTGTTAAAAGCAGCGGCGCGAACACTCTCGCTGGATGTGCTGTGTGTGTGTGAGCTCCACACACAGCACTGCACGCTACAGGTAATAGAGGTGCGCGCAAGCGCATGCGCACACCTTATTGGGAACAGTGGTGGCAAGCTAGTAGACTTGCCCATTTTGAGTATGGTGAAGGTTGTGGTAAGCTCTTGGCATGGAAGACCAAACAAGATATTGCCAGAGGGAACATCAAAGAAGTTCACTGCGAAGGGATTCTACTAAAGAGTCCTGCTGATATTGAAGAGGCTTTTCAAAAAAACTTTGAAGGTGTTTATCGAGAGCACTTAACCATCCAGGAGGAAACAATCAGGGTTTGGCTGGGTCGAGCCCACCCAAATAAAATTACTGAGAATGAAGCGCTTAACTTAAATAGCCCGATAACAAGTAATGAGGTCAAGAAAGCATTAGTAGCAGGTAAATCTGGTAAAGCTGCAGGACCAGTCGGCCTGCCTGTGGAGCTATATAAGGTGCTTATGGAAGTTCCTATTCCTGTTATGGAGGAACTATTTTCCTATATTTTTGAAAAAGGCGGGAATATGCTGCAATCTTGGAATGAAGCTACGGTAACATTGATTCTTAAAACTGCAAAGTCCCCTAGTTCTTGCGATTCATATCGTCCCATCTCTCTACTCAATATAGATTATACGATTTTTGCTAAGATCCTAGCAGAGGGGTCGAATGGGGTAATAGGGGGGCTATTGCATAGGGATCTAAAAGGTTTTGTCCGGGGAAGAGGAATCCAAGATCTTACCTACAACCTGATAGGGGCAATCGACTTAGCAACGCTTCATAAAATAGCACTAGCCATCATTACCTTGGATGCCACCAAAGCATTCGACAGAGTTAACTGGGCTTATCTAAAATATGGTGAGAGTATATACTTTGGGGGAGAATTTGTGTAGGACAGTCAGTTTGATTTATCAAACCCCGTAGCTAGAATATTAATGAATGGTAACCTGTCTGTTCCTGTGAAAAATCAGAGGGGCACAAGGCAAGGCTGTCCGTTGTCCCCGCTGCTTTTTAATTTATATATTGAGCCGCTAACAGGAAAGATCAGAAGTAACTTCGGAATATCTCCTTTTAAATATAAGTCTTGGGAAAGGAAGGCGGCTTTGTATGCCGATGATTTGATGGTATACACATCGAATTTAAATAATGCAATACCAATAATCTACAAGGAAGCGCAATAGTTTGGCCAGATCTCGAGTTATGAAATTAATGCAGCCAAGACTGAAGGTATGGCCTGGAACCTAGATACTAGCCCCCATTAAATGAAAAAAAAAAAAAGGTATTTGGGAATCATGATTACACAAAACATTGAAGACATTATAGATACAAATCTACACAAAGTCAGTGAAGAAATACATAACTCTTTAATAAGATGGGCATATATACCTCTAACGTTTATAGGTAGAGTTAATTATTTTTTTAAATGATGGATCTACCTAAACTTATTTTTTTATTTCATAACATCCCTCTGACATTTAAAGAAGAGGGATTGAAAAAACTCCAGGCAAAAATAAATAGTTTCATATGGGCTTCTAAAAGCATCAGGATATCATGGAAGAAGTTACTTAGGAAGAAGAATAAGAGAGGGTTATCCCTGACAGATTTAGCCTTTTATGTGTGGATAGTCAAAATGCTTATGAATGAACCAGACTGCTCTGATATTGGTATAATGTTTAAGGAGATGTTGTCAGCTTTAAAGTGAGGAGATCATGGCTATATATACAAGTTTGGTGACCCAAGAGTTTTTTAAAAGGTTCGCTCAAAAATCTTAAAGAGTTTAGCGTCTACATGATTCAAAGTTAGAAAGCTCCTAAAAATCAGCTATTATAGCGCATTGGCGCCCATTATGGATGCTCCGGGTTCGCCAGAAAGAACTAAAAACGCTTTGGTAAGCCCGCTGAAAACTGCTGGACTACTACGCTGGGAACAACTCGTACCTGAGGGCTCTTTACTTTCTTGGGAATCGCTGGGATCACTTACGGACAATGAACTATCCAGATTTAAGTATATGCAAATCAAGAGCTGGCATCAAGCGGTCGGCACGACTGTCGGCCTGTCTAATGAACTGGAGACAACTCTGAGAAAGAAAATTACGTAAAAGAAAAAGGTGGCAACCCTATATTGGGTTTTGGTGGACCTGGCAGAGGGCAAATTTAAACTTCCATCGGAGCTGTGGGGAGAGTGCTTGCCTGGCAATCAACCAAAAGATTTATGGCAAGTATCTTATAGCATTCTGCATTCTACAGTCCATCCTGCAAACCTAAGGAGAAATCATATTTTTTGTCTCTACAGGGTGTACTGGTCTCCTTTAAAATTATCCAAATCCACAAAGGGTCCTACTCCAAAATGCCCGAAATGTCTCCAGCTCAAAGCAGACGATGTTCATATGTTTTTAAGCTGTCCTATGTTACATCATTTCTGGATATCCATAATTAGAGGTATGTAAGCTATGTTTGGGCCTGGCATTCAGGTGAGCACGACTTTGGTATTGTTTGGGTTGTCACCATTTTATGAGTTAATGTCTCTAGTAGAGAACAAGTTATTTTTTTATTTAATTTTACTTGCACGGAGAGAAATTTGTAAATTTTGGGTTAAAAATACATCTCAGCTAATAGATGGTTAACTTCTATTAAATACACAATGAAATTGGACAGAGCCTTACTAAAAAAGAGGAGCAAGCAAAAAGGTTTTTGGTTACCGTGTACAGAATGGTTGAACACCCTTTAATAATAGAGGAAAAAATGTCCAATGATTATGCCTTTACACCGAGATACTTTACCCCTCTGGTTGTTCTGTAGGGCGCTTCAAGAGTGGATCAGAACAGACCGAATATGGGAAAGAGAGGCTTTATGTAAAGTGCATCCATCTAGTGCTTTAGTCAGTGTCAATCAAGAGGGGGGCCGCGGAGAAATCTAAATTGCTCTGGGGTTATCTGATGGCGAATGAGGACAAAAAAAATATATGACTTCCTCCGCAATTGTAAATACCACGTTCCTAATTCATCTTCTACATCATCAACTTGGTGCACCGCTTTACTCTCAGTACCCATATCAGTAGGACCCTTGCAAACTCTCGCAAATTGCCCCCTTCTCATCACTTTCTACAAATTGCGTTTTTTGCAAAACAATTGGGATCATTTGCAGCGTGTTGTCCACAGCCACAGTGATAAAACTTGAACCTATGAATCTCACTTGTGCTTCATTTCTTTTCCATTCCTGTTTTCCTTATTGGAATTGGTACCCTTTGACACAACTCCATCATCACGATTCTCCTTCCGCATCTCTTTCACCCAACCTGCAGTATGCTCAATGCCTTCGATGATAGCAATAGCCTCTTTTAGGCTGGGATTTCTAGATAGCAACTTTTCTTGTACGTTAACTTTGTTGGTACAATGTATCAATTGATCTCGAACTAATGAATCTGTCAACTCCCCAAATTCACATATTCTTGCTAAATTGCTTAAACACGCCACATAATTTCCTATACGTTCTGTTTTGCCTTGTTGACGTGCAAAACATTTGTGACATTCCAATACCACATTTACCTGTGTTCCGAAAAGCAGCTCTAACATTTTGAAGACATCTCGTATACATCCCTGGGGTTTCCTTCCACATGCCCAACAGGAATCTCCTCCCATCTCTCATAAATATTACTGCCATAAACAACCAGATTATGCAAAAAAGAAACTCTCTTCCCAATAGCTACAACGTAAGAGTCAAACTTCTACAGTCTCACTAAGAAATTGTGGAGGTTGCAACATGGTCATCCCTGATGAAGATATGTTTAACTTGGCACCACAACAAACTAAAACAAAAATTTAACACAAGAAGTTAATATAAAAAACTAACCCAATAAACAGGCAGGTCATACACCATCTCATTAATCTTTACATTCCACCCATATCACCCAGTACCGTCAAATGTCTACATTACCCTTTCACACCAATACTGCGGGCATGGAAAGATGGGAAGAAATCCCAAAAAAAGGAAAATCCCGCGTGTGCGCACTGTCATCCACGTAATAATGAGCACAGAGGTAGTTCACAGGTGAGAGAGAGCACTGTCACCTACACAGCAATGAATACAGCAATCACTTTTCCAAATGCTATACTCTTGCGAGTTCACCCCCTCAACACCCCCTACGACTTAAAAATACTGCGTGGTACTTGCTCACTGCACTGAAACTTGATAATACCACTGAAATTAACTGCTGCAGCACAATCAGACTGCTCCAATAAAGTTGATGGCTATCGATGTCTTCATGCACTTCCTCCTGCGCACCACAACTATCCAAACCAAGATGGCGGCAACAAGCGTGTCAGACACGATGACAATTTCTCAATGACAATTGCTGCAACCAATGGCATCCTCATTGCCTTAGCAACCTGAAGTGTCCATGACGCAGTGACGATGACCCGCAAGCACCAACCAATGGCACAGCACAATCTTCACCGTGCACGTCAGTAACTTCACATCTTCTTATTGATATGCAGAGGGCCACCCTTACAACACGAGCTCACAATCCATGGCACTGCGCTCTGCAGGCTCACCGGCTCTACATTGCTGCATGAGCCCATGAAATATGTTGTTGCATTCCCCTCAATGCTCCTTAAGATCCAGTAAACTCTGTACCATGCAGTAATGGTACTTCTGCTGCACACAGGTAATCTCCTCTACATATAGATACCAGGATATTCGGAGAGTTCTGCAACCAAACTTAAATGTCCCAGGGGTTGGTGTTGTCATCAACCTACCCCTTCCTCAGGCTCCACAAGTCATTGCCAATTTTCTTATGCTGTGTCTCATTCAAAGTAGCGACAAACACAGGCAAATTGCTTAAAGTGGGTTTATTCGTAACAACACCAAACAGGTCCAGCTCCGTTCCCAGTATCTATCCAACTACCAACTCCACCTTCCAGCATTCCACCTGGAACCCAAAGACAAGGGGCCCACTGTTACCTCATCATAACAGCGCTGGTATTAAAACACAACAGAGTACCTCTCTGAGTATGATGACAAAAACTTAAGATGAGATCTAGGGTGTGAACAACCCTAGATGTGGAGCCGAACACGAATTGAACGAAGATTGAACAGAGTCATGTTTAGTTCAGCCCAAGGGCTGTATGGAAATCTGGCTGTGCCAGAAGGGTTGTTCTGACAGGTCAGTATGGTTTGACATGTCAAATGTTAGGCCTCTTTATAATCTAATGGGCCTGTTGATGTACCTGATACTACTACAAACATTGCTTGCAGCAAGCGCAAAAGCAAAACATCTACACAGTATGCATGTACAAGTTCAAAACTCCCCCAATCTGCAAATGTGGGCAACTTCTTTAACTATCTGATTCGCTAATGGATGCCACTTTTATTTTGGTGCCAGTTCTATTTTTTGTCCCAGTTCAACCCTAGTTCGGCCCAAAAAGTGAAGTTGGCAAAAATAAAAAGTTCATGTAGGACTTGGTCTTTTTGGCTAAAGTTCCTTAAACTTTTTGCTTTCCCCCTAGACCGTTTTCCTGACATAGAGTTGCCAATTTAGATGCTTTGGGTACTTTGCCACTGCTGATCAGTGTCAAAGTACAAGTGTTCCCTGTGTAAAGTGTAATGGTAATTGGTTGGCCATGATTGGTATGTTTGCCTTACTAGTAAAGTCCCTAGTGATGTGTACTGTGTGTGCCAGGGCTAGTAATTCAAAGGTGCGCAGAGAAGGGAACTCAGGCCTGCAGTGTAGGGCCTGCGCGCAGTTTGCTAAGTTAGCATATTGTCCTGGCAAGTGCAACCAATTGTCAGGCCTTACTTTCCCTTTTGCGTACACAGTGGGCACCCCTGTGGTAGGTCCTGTGTAACCCCTGGGCAGGGTGCAGTGTAAGTAAAAGGCAGGACATATACTCAGATGTGTGCTATGTCCTGACAGTGAAAAACACTCCATTTAGTTTTTCACTGGTGAAAGGCCATCCTGCTCATAGGACAGAATGGGGGAGGCTGGGTATTGTGTTTGTTAGTTTTCAGCAAAGAGGCGGGACTAAGGGGCTTTTTAACGAGGTCCAGCAAAGATGCCCTGTACAATTATATTCAAAAAAGGATTTGCCGTTCCTCAACACGGTGATGCCTAGAAAATAAACAGACGGCTAGGGTAGAAGGATCAAGAGGGATCCCACTCTGTCCGAACTAGGGTCCTCACACACCCAGCAAGCTAGGTGTCATGCTTCATCATTTGGACCTGCTCCTCGTTGGGTCGGCGCTGTAATACCCACCGGGCTCCTATAAAGGGGCTCTTTGTCGGAGATCTTCTGTTCCTTGTCATATGATGAAATGGGTGGGGGGGGGGGTGGCCCGTGAAGTGTAGATACAGTGAAGTGTGTGATTTAAAACAAGTAGGATAATCCAAATAATATTTTTATTCGGGCTGGTTATCCCCTTGACTAAAAACATGTGGAGTTGCAGCTTTCCTGGCTACTAGGTTCAGTACAAGCTATGCTCATCTCCTAAGGTCAACATGTTTCTTGCCTACTGGTTCTAATAATCCGTGGCAATTCTTCAGGACCTAATAAAGGTGAAGTGAATCTATCTACACTCGGTGGTGGGGGCTACTAGCTACTTACCACAAGAAGTCACTATGATAGAGGAATTCAATAGTGCAGTTCAAAGATCTCCCATAGTAGGGGATATCGCCTCAATCATTGTGCGGCGATTCTATAGGACACCTGGTAGTGTGGTGTCCATTCCGTTGTTTGGGGATCAGCTGGCTCACCTACCCTCCACGCCGGCACCGGATCAGTGTCACAACACATCTTTCTATGAAAGTGGTTTTGTCACTGTGTGTTCAGAAACCACTCTTTTAGAAAGTGGCTGAGTTTTGTGATTTAGGCATTTCTGTATGTCTCTGCTGAATGTGGATTGACTGTCTGGATCTGAGAGGTGAGAGGAGCTGGGGGAGGTCTTGACTCAGGGAGGGGTTGAGATGGCACCAGGCTGTCCTGCATCTGGAGAGTAGGCGGAGGAGAAGCCCCCGGAGGTGAAGAGGCCTGGGTTGCTGCTATAAAACAATTGACCCATCTCCTGCTGAGTTATTAAGGATCCAGACCCCCAGTATCAAAGGGAGAAAGGTGACACTGGGAGGGAGACACCCAGCACTGCTTTAGGCAGGGGTCAGGGACCCCTGAGCACAACGAACTTCAAAGACATTTAGGGGTATAACTATGAGAGCTGAGACCCCTGAACGTTGGAATAGAAATGGATTGAGACTGAAAAGGCTTGGACCCATTTCGTGGTCAAGAGGAACTTCTGCTAAGGAAGGAACAACTGGAGAGACTGCTGGGCCGGACCGACCCATGCTTCGTGATCTGGGGCTGGTCTGCAGTTTGCTGTTTTAACCAAGGAAGAGGCTGTTGGGACTGTGCTTTGTGCACTGGGTCCCCCTGCTTGAAGAAGACTGTGCTTTGTGCTGTGTCTTGTTACCTCAAGGGCCCGAGGTGAGCTGGCTCCCTGTTTGGAAACACAGGAACATAAAAGTTTCCAGAGAAGTTTCAAGTGACGCGGTGGGCGCATGTTGTGGCAGCTTGAGACCCTCGGAAGGTGTGCCCTGTGATCTTGGACACACGGAGAAGTAAGACTCGGACGCGCTGGGTGCGTGTCGTGGTGCACAGGAGGCGTTGGTGAAAAGCGCCTGGTCAACGTGTGCATCAAAGGTGAAGGGAGTCACGGACGCGCAGGGTGCGTGTCGCGGTGCACAGGAGGTGTTGGTGAGGAGCACCTAGTCAATGTGTGCATCGGAAGTGGAGTGAGTCTCGGATGCGCAGGGTACGTGTCGGGGTGCACCGGAGGCGCTGGTGAAGTGCGCCTGGTCATCGAGTGCACCGGAGGAGAGGTGAGGCTCAGACACGGTAAGTGTGTCGGGGTGAGGCCGAAGGTGTTGGTGAAGAGCGCTTGGATATCGAGGCACAGGAGTTGGAGTAAGTCTCAGTGAAGCTGTGTGCGTGCTTTGGTGCAATCTGGGACTGTGGAGGTGATCGGCTGAATATCGTGTGCACCGGAAGTAAGTGAGTCTCTGCAGCGTGGTGTGTGTGTCTTGGTGCCAACTGAGACCGCAGGAAGGAGTACCTGGTGAATGTGCACTCAAAGTCGCCGTGAAGTCCCATCAATGTTGTGTGTGTGGCTTCGTGCCAGAGGCGACCCGGAGGGTGCAGTGGTGAACGTACACCCGGAGTAACGTAATGTCAGAGGCGTGGGGTACGTGTGCCCTGCGGCCGCCTGAGACCTTTCGAACAGTCGCGGCCCAGACTGGCAGCCCCGGCTGAGCTGCCAGGCCGAGCCGTGAGGCCCATTGAGAAAGTTCTGCACGGAAGGCCCAGTTCAGTGAAGGAGGAGAGGAGAGTGTGGTCGCACCGCCAGGTAACGTGGATCACTACCTGGGTGGGGTGCGAGCTCGGAGTGACACTCTCTCGGCCTCTCAGTCCTTCTGGCGACGTGAGCCTTTGCTTCGGCTCAGATTGGAGTCCGTACTGACCAAAGAAGTGGCAGTACTGGGGCCAGAGTGAGAAGCTGTACTTTATGTCATCGTTGATACGTGTGGGGGGCAACTGTTATCGAAGTGGCTGACTGTCGTAATACACATTGCCAACATTGCTGCTAACGATCTGCCGGACTGTCTTATGACGCCTGACATTATTTCTGCATAACGAAGTACGCGATTGTAGCGCTATGCACTGCATTATTTCTCCATTGCAAAGTACAGGATTGTAGCGGCCCGTATTGCATTATTTCTTCATTGCAAACTACATGATTATAGCTACGCATTGCATTATTCCTTAATTGCAAAGTACAAGATTGTAGCGGTGCGCATTGCATTATTTCTTCATTGCAAAGTATGTGATTGGGGTGTGATGCATTGCATTATTCCTTCATTGCGCAGTACATGATTGTAGCGGTACGCATTGCATTATTTCTCCCATTGCAAGGTACCGGGGTGTATCATTACACATTGTATTATTTCTCCTATTCGCAGCACAGGATTGTATCGTTACGCAGTTCACTATTGTTTGTCCATTGCAACGTGTGTGATTCTAGCATTGTGACCAGCATAGCATGTTGAAAGCGGTGGTTGGGATTTGAACCTACCAGCCAGCCGGAACAAATATTACCTTTTTTTATATGTTGGCTTTGTATCGTGTGGTCTGATCGTATATCATTTTATATAAAGTTTATACTCGTTTCATCAAACTCTTGTGGAGTCTATTTGTGGTGTCACCAGTGGGTTGCTGTGAGTGTGGTTGCACATACTGTACACTCGTGCCTTGGAGATAGACCTGGCTGCTCGTGCCAAACTACTAAGAGGGAGAGCAGGGCTATCTCAAACGGTGTCCTACTTGGCCTAACTTTGAGTGAGGAGTCCCGGATCTCACATTTGGTAACAGGAGGCGGGACTGGGACTCCGGCTTCCAACAGTTCATCAAATAGAAAGTCACACTGAATCACAACATTAGTGAGCCAGGCAAGGCACTCACTCCATAAAGTCGGAGGATGATGTTACAAGATTATCCACCAAAACCAAATCATTAGGTAACTTTAAAATGCATCATAAAACCAGAGTCTAAGAACTTCAGGGATGAGCTGTAGAAGTTAGTCCGCCTGCTAAGCACCTGCCCCACTCTTCCCTTCCTCACTAGCCCCTCTGGTCTCAATGCCCTATATTTCAAAGGAAATAGGTCCTCAAAAAATAATAAACAATCTTTGCAGTCTCCTGATTTCTTGCATATCTGTGGAAACACAGACAGAAAAAGAGTGCCCTGTTGAATGAATGAATGAATGAATGAATGAATGAATGAATGAATGAAAAAAGTATTTAATAAAGCGCACTGTGGCCAAGCGGCTTCCTGGTGCTGAGAGCTCTGGCCATCAGTCACAGAAGAAGCCCAGGGATTTAGCAGGAGTACGCCTGAGAGAACAGAAGGGTTTGCAGCGCTTTACGGAAATGAGAATAGATAGGGATAGAACGCATAGACAGGGGAAGGCTGTTCCAGAAACGGGGGGCCAGGACAGAAAATCTGGTACCTCCCGTTCTGGACTTGCGGAAACGGGGGACATTGAGGAGGGCCAAAGTGGAGGAACGAAGAGTGCGGGTGGGGATGTGAGAGGAAATGAGAGAACTGATAAAAGCCGGGGCAGAGCGGGCGTGAGCCCGGAAGACTAAACAACCCAATTTAAAGAGGGATCTCTGATGAACGGGAAGCCAGTGAAGGGACTTGAGTACAGGGGTGATATGATGAGTTTTGGGGAGGTGAAGGATGAGACGGGCAGCCTGGTTCTGAATAGCTTGTAGGCGACGTATTTCATAGGCTGGTATGCCCACATAAAGGCTGTTCCCGTAATCAAGACGGGAAGTGATCAGGGCCGTGATGATGATTTTGAGGGCGTCAAAAGAGAAAAAGCGAGAAATTTTTCGGATAAGCCGAAGAGATAAAAAGCAAGAAGATACGACGGAGCTAACTTGGGCGTGCATGGAAAGGTCCTGGCTAACCCTAATACACAAGGTCCTAACAGAAGAGACAGGTGCAGGAGAGGGACCAAAGGTAGGGGGCCAGAAGGCAGAGGACCAAGGACTAGATGAACCACCCGTCAAGACCAGCTCAGTCTTGTCCGGGTTGAGTTTAAGATGATTTAAACACATCCACTCAGAAATGAGGACTAGAGTGGAGCGAAACTTTGAAAGGGACAAAAAAGAGGAGGAAAGATCAAAGACGAGCTGGAGGTCATCTGCGTAATTATACACAGAAACCCCCAGATCGAGAAGAGAAGTGATGAGAGGATAGATATAAAGATTGAAAAGAAGAGGGGAGAGAGAAGAACCTTGAGGGACCCCACAGGAAACCAAACGAGTGGGGGCAGAGAAACCGGACAGATGAACCGCTTGAGAACGTCCCGTAAGAAAGGACGCGAGCCAGGAGAAAGTGGAGCCTCGGATGCCCGCTGCGCTGACACGGTCGAGAAGGATGGAATGGTCAACCGTGTCAAACGCAGCGGACAGATCGAGGAGAACCAAAGCTTGAGGAAGGGAGGAATCGGCTTTTGATTTCAGCTCATCAAGAACTGCGAGGACCACCGACACTGTAGAGTGGCCTGGGCGAAAGCCCACTTGATGGGAAGCCAAAAGGTGGTTCTCCTCGATGTAGGTGGAAAGGCAGGAGGTAACGTGACTTTCCAGGATCTTGCCCAGATAGGGGAGGAGGGAGATAGGCCTAAAGTTGGAAGGAAGGGAGGAATCTAAACCAGGCTTTTTAAGGATGGGCAAAACAAAAGCGGATTTAAAGGATGAAGGAACTGAGCCCAGGGAGAGGAAGGCATTGAGAAGGGAAAGGGGGGGAGTAGGGCAATTAGTGAATAACGCTCTCAGAATACGTGCCGGGGCACAGTCGGCCGGAGAGCCGGACTTAATATTAGTGAGCAGGGCAAGAAATGAGTCCAAAGAGATAGTGGAGAAAAGGTCAAGAACAGAAGAGGGCGCAGGAGGAGCAGGAGAAAAGGAAGGAGGGGGTACAGAAGAGATGTGGGATTTGATCTTAACGATCTTCTTAATGAAATAATCGTTAAGTAAGGAACAGAGGGCCTGAGAGGGGATGAGATTAGGATTGGCGCGATCTGAGATCACCAAGTTATGAACCAAAGAGAAAATCTCTTTGGATGTATTAGCAGAAAGAGCAACTTTCTCAGAGAAGTACTTAGTTTTGGCCGAAAGAACGGCTCTCTTATATTCATTTAAGAGGAGTTTGTATTTGGCCCGGTGGACAGGGCAGTAATTGCGTCTCCAGTGGCGCTCAGAACGTCTGAGGTCCAATTTAAGAGCTTTAAGCTCGGAATTGAACCATTTATGAGCATCATGAGGACGGACGGCCTTAATTTTCCTGAGGGGAGCAACCCAATCGCAGGAAGAGGACATCCAGGTGCTGACCGCTTTAGCTTGGGAATCAAGAGAAAGCTCAGAAAAGTCAGGGATAGAAGAAGCAAGGGAGAGGGAAAGGGAATTCAAATCAGCCCGGTTCCAACCACGTGCAACAATGTTTTTAGGTAAGGGAGGTTTATCAGGGACACCAAGGTTGATAGAGAAGGATATGAGAGAGTGATCGGACGAGGTGCAAGCAAGGATGCTGGGAGAAAAAACCGTGCAGCGTGATGACCACATTTGGTCAAGTATATGACCCTGGTCGTGGGTGGGGGCCGTAATATGGGCTGAGAAGTTAAGACACTGAAGGGTGGCCGAAAAATCTTTGGAAGACATATCTTCCTTAGGATCGCCCGGCCAAAAATTAAAGTCTCCCAGCAGGAGAACCGAGGAGTTATTTACCACAAGTGTGGCAAGAAGTTCCTGCAGGGTGGCTACGAACAGGGGCATGTTCTGAGGGGGTTGGTACATAAGGACAACCGTGAGGGGAGCTAAAAGGTTAACTGAGCGGGCCACCGGAAAGTCCACGCTGGGTATGGAGGAATGGGGAAGAAGCTGAAACTGCAAGCTGGAGCGGACAAATATGGCCACACCCCCACCAACCTTGCCATCAGGGCGATCCGCCCGGAGGGCGTAATAGGAATCGGAGAGAATGGCCAGGACATCAGGAAGTGAATCGGTCGAAAACCAAGTTTCAGTAAGAAACAAAAAATCAGGGGATTCGGTGTTCAAGAGATTGAATAATTCCAGTTGATGCCTAGTACTTAGTACCTAAGATTCTTGTGTGTTTGAGTTGCATTTCATTATTTGTATGATTTCTTAAAACATGTGCAACGGCAGATAATAAGTACAGGACAGGGCCTGACTGGGACCGGGGCGTGGGGGGTGCTAGTAAGGAGCACTGCTCCTGTTTTTGTTACAGGGGGCCATTATTGCAGCTCTGCTGCAAAACCGGCCCCCAGTGACAAAACCGGCCCACACAGCCACAAAACTAGCCCCCACCCCTCCGGCCAACCGGGGAAACGCCTGGTGCCCACTACGGCCAGTCGAGCCCTTGTATAGGAGCTGTTGGAGGAAATTTAACTACACATTTTAAAATCGTTGTTATGATCTCCTTATATGCTACTGGTTATAATTGTGGCTATTTTAATTATTTTACATGTCATGTTTTTAAGCGTTTAATTATTGACTGATTTTACAGTTTTAATTTATTGTGCTTGCTTTTATGGCAATTGCCGAAGTAAAGTTATTATAGATGGATAATGAACAATCATCAGCCAATCAAGGTTTTGTAACACAGCAAGTGCAGAATATTGGCAAGACTTAGGTCTTGAATGAATTGCCGGCTTTTCAATATAGAATGATCCTTAGCAAGCCTGCTGCTAAGATGAAAGAATATATTCAATTTTTTGGGCGGCAGGTTATTGAAGCAGATTGCACCTTCCTAAGCAGTACAGGATGGAATAGGTTTTCTTAGTGGAGAGTACTTGGTGTTAAATAATCAAGGTCTTAAGATGAAAATAACACAAAAAAGTGACTTTCAATTTTTTGAATGATACTGGCCACTGGTCCCTCCCGGCTGTGCATGGGACAGTGGAGTGGCAGCTGTATGTATGTGCGTATAATTTCTTTTTTTTTAAAAAACATTTTTATTGAATTTTAAAAGAAACATTGCTGATTGCATCGGACAATTACAAAACATGTTGTATACATGCATCAGGTAGCGCGTTAATCAATACATAGTACAAATTTGGTACATTGTCTCATCACCTACACCTCTGAGAGGTCAATTTATACCCCCTGGGCGTCTCCATGCGCTGTGCCGTGTACCAGGTGTGAATCATGTGTGCAGTGGGACCAAATAGAGTGCCTACCTTGGCATTATTATATAGCGCCCCTAGTAGTCCATCCGTGCCAAGGGTGTGCCTATCAAGCCGCAAGGCCGGCTCAACCTGCGGGGCGTGGAGCCACTGGTTCACTATTATAAGTTGGGAGGCCCAATAGTAGCACTTGACATTAGGTAGGGCAATCCCGCCGTCGTACCATCCCCTAGTGAGTTTGGCCATTGCGATGCGAGGAGGTTGTCCGTCCCAGAGAAGGAGGCTCACCTCCGCTTCAATGGACATAAAATATGAGGGAGGGACGGGGGTAGGTGTATTCTGGAGGGCATATCAGAACCTGGGGAGGGCCATCATCTTAAACAATGCTGCTCGGCCCAGCAACATCAGGGGCAGGGAGTGCCAGTATTTCACATCACTTTTGAGCCTCCTGAGAGGAGGTAGGAGGTTGCGCTCATAGAATAGAGTGGGATTAGGGGTGATGTGGATGCCTAAGTATTTAAACCCGTCTTGACTAGTTGGGATGTTCACTCCCCTGGGGAGACGCGAGGAAGGACCATGGAGAATGTACATGACTGACTTCTCCCAATTGATTGTGTATCCCGAGAAACGGCCATATGATGCACAGATGTCGAGTAAGCAGTTTATCGAACGGCTGGGGGAGGCCATATATAGTAAATATCATCCGCATATAGGGAAATGTGGTCCTCCCAGCCCTCCGTCCACTTGACACCTCGGACCACTGGATCTCCCCTGATCCAGGCCGCAAGCGGCTCCAGTACCAGGTCAAATAAGAGAGGGGAGAGGGGGCAGCCCTGTCTTGTTCCTCGCCCCAGCGGGAAGTCGTCAGACACCCGTCCGTTAACCACTACGTGCGCTAAGGGCTGTGTGTAGAGGAGCCGGACCCACGCAAGGAATTTGGGGCCAAGGCGGTGCAACACTGCAAACATGAAGGGCCATTCCACTCGGTCAAATGCCATACTGGCGTCTAGTGATAGGATAACTGCCTCCTCCTGAATAGTCGGCATTCGAGCCAGCACTCCGTGGAGGCGTCGTAAGTTCATTGCAGTGTTACGGCCGGGCATAAAACCGGACTGGTCAGGGTGTATGAGAGAGGCTATGTGAGGCTGGAGCCGGGTGGCAAGCGCGTTAGCTAATATTTTGGCCTCCGCATTGAGAAGTGAGATAGGACGGTAGGAGTAGCATTGCTCCGGAGGTTTACCCGGCTTCGAGATGGCTACCAGGGTTGCGATCCTCTGATCTCGTGGGAGCACTCCCCATTCTAGGCTGTCTTCGTACATCCGTAGCAAGTGGGGTCCCAGCATTTCTACCTCTCTTTTGTAGATCTCTATTGGGATACCGTTCGGACCCAGCGCTTTACCAGGCTGGAGCCCCTTGATGGCCGCCGCGATTTCGTCCACTGTAAATGGTGATTCCAGCACCTGCACCTCAGTGTCCGCTAATGCGGGCAGGCGAGAATCCTTAAGGAAGTCTATATTACCTTTTACGGTGGCGGTCGTGGCGGGTTCGTAAACTGTCATGAAATGTTGTGCGAAGGCTGCAGTTATGTCATGTGGGTCAGTGATGTCAGCTCCGGTTGGCAGGAGTAGGCGAGCCACCCAGCGAGTTGCGCGCTCTTTTTTATCTAGCCATGCTAGAAGCTTAACGGCCTTATCCCCCACTTCGTATATGGTGTGCTGCATTTTTTTGCCTCAGGCCTTAGCCTCCTCCCATGCATGGGTTCTGTAGGCTTGCCCAGCTAGGGAGAGTGCGTGAGCAGTATCTGCGGTAGGCTCTTTTGTGTGTGCGGCTTCGGCGTGGCCCACCACTTGTTCAAGTTCATGCACCTGTTCCACATGGTCCCGTTTATGTGATGGGATCAAAGAAATGGCTTGTCCGTGCAGAACAGTCTTGTAGGCGTCCCAAAGAGTGGCTGGAGAGGACACAGAGCTTGCATTGTCCTGAAAGTAGTGTTTCGTGGTGTTATGTAGATTTTTCCCTATGGCAGGGGCTTTCAAGTATCCCGGATGTATGGGATATATACGTCTCCTCCCTGTGTGATATGCTGTATATGTCACTAAAATTGGGGAGTGATCAGAGATCCCTCTGGGGAGATGCGTGATCTCCAGGACATTGGGAAGGCTCGCAGAGGAAGAGAAAATGTAATCGATTTGGGACATGCTGTTGTGGGCTCCCGAGTGATATGTGAAGCTGCGGTCTGTGGGATGACATGTACGCCAGACATCTACTAGCCCTAGTGCATCTGAGAATGCCCGTAGTGGGGTGTGGGGAGACCCCTGAGCCCTTCCCGGGAGCCGATCAAGGGTGGCGTCGAGAACAGCATTAAAGTCGCCCCCGATAATAAGCTCCCCCCAGTGGTAGCGAGAGCAGGAAATCGCCAAGGGCAGAGAAAGCTGCACCATGTAGTGCAGGGGGAATATAGACGAATACTAGGTTGTAGGCCCTCCCCTCCCACTGACAAGAGTGAGGCAAACTGTCCCTGGTCGTCTGTCTTAGTGTTGTTCACTATGAGTGGGCAGCTTTTTCGGATCAGTATTCCCACTCCCCGGGAGCCGGAGGTGAATTCAGAGTGGGCAACCATCTTGAAACCCCATCTGTCAAGTGCTTTGGTGGCCGTGCCCACCAGGTGCGTTTGATGTAGGAGACTAACTGTTGGCGCATGCCTCTTAAGGTATTGTAGTGTAAGCCCCCTCTTAATTTTATCACAGAGACCATTCACATTCCAGGATAATAGGGTAAGGGGGTGTGTGGTTTATGTGTATCCCCGATGTGTAGGTGTTCAGACCGGAAGTCGCTATTCCCAGAACAGCCATGTGGTCATTAGGCATTGGAACGATGTGGGTGAGACGTGTAGGTTGGAGTGCGCTAGCTCTGAAGTGCATTGCATCAGCAATAACTGAAAAAACAACAGAAAAAACCCTTCAGAGCTGGACATCAGCAGAAATCCGTGACAAATGAGCAAGAACGGTCGTGTGACTATCTCTGCTTGCTGTAGTTGAATTTGCGTATACATTAGAAAATAAAGAAACCTAAACATGAAACAAACCTCTCCCACCACCCCCCTCCCTGCTCCCCTGCCGGACGGATTCACAACTACCTGCCACCCCAACATTGCAGAGTGCTTCAACCCCATTAAACAGTACTTGCGTGTGGGGGGGGGGGAGAAGCTCGAGAGGCTTCTCAGTCTACCCCTTCCTCAACGACAAATTTTGCAGCTGTGGAACGTAACATCTCAGATTCTGAGTATGATTCCTCGGGCCTTTCTACTGGGGGGAAGGCCCATCCGGCCACCTTCCTCGCCTCCATTTGGGTGCGCATCTAATGACGGCTCATGCTATGGATGGGTCCCCTGGTTCGGGTCAGGTCCGACCATGTAGTGTCACCTTACTTTATATCTCGGCCTCAGTCTGTAAAGTGTCTCTTTCCTCGTGTCTACGATTTCTGGATCCGTCGCCCTCTTCAAGTTGATGTTGGTGTCTCTCCGGCCATTTGGATCCCTCCACCCGTCTCCAGCCCTCGAGCCAGTCGTGGGCCTCCTCAGGTGTGTCAAAAAAACAGGTTTTTCCATCCGCTACTACTCGCAACTTCGCCGGAAACAACATTGAATAGGATAACTCTCTGCGTCTGAGTTCTTTTTTCACCTCAAGGAAGCTTCTGCGACACTTTGTAACTTCCGCCGTGTAATCCGGAATAAAAGGAAACCATCGAGTTTTGAACACGTAGCGGAGGGGCCACCCTCGCTGTTTGTAATATGGCGTCGCATCTTGGAAGTTAAAGATGCGGGCCAGGATGGGTCTAGGGGGAGCCCCAGGCTTCGGCCTGCCCCCCGGTACCCTATGTGCTCTTTCTCCAGAGAAAAAGGTTGAGAGCCCTCTGGGTTGTAGTCTCGTTTTTTTGAGGTCTTCTATGTAGAGATCCATGGCAGGGCCGCCCTTGCTTTCCGGAACACCCGTGATACGTACGTTATGCGCCTGGAGCGCCCCTCCTGATCATCAAGCTTTGCTGCCATGAGTTTGTTTTCGGCTTCTAATTGACTAACCTTCTTGAGTAGGGTGGTAGTGTCTGTAGCAAAGGTCTTCGTCACCGGCTCAACTTCAGTGACCCTGGTGCCCATTTTTTGGAAGTCTGCCCTCAGGAATGAGACATCAGAGGAGATTGATCCCACCGTTGTTTGTAAATTGGTGAGAGCGGACATAATATCTTCCAGCGTGACCTTGGCCGCACCTTCCGGTACCGGGGCGTTGTCCGATGAGGCCTGTCGTTTAGGCAGGGCTGGAAAGTCTTTTGTATAGGCGTATTTATCTAGTTTGCCCCGGGCCGTCGTGCATGGGTCTCTGTCCCCATCTGTGGTTAGTTTTTGAGGCACTGGCCGGTACTCGCCGCCGCCTGCCAGGTGACCACAAGTCACGCGCGGCCTGTCGGTTTTCCCTCCACGCCAATTATTCGTGGAAGGTGGGGCCGAACGGTGGTGGGGAGCGCTCTTCTGTGGCTGACCTATTGGAAGGCACCACTGATGCTGGTTGCGCACACTCCTTCCCTGGGGGCCCTCTCAGGGTCCCGAAGCCTGCAACCATTGGGTCATCCTATGATGCAGCTTGTGACCTTGGGCGTTTTGTATGTTGGCAGGCACTGCTGTTGCATGTGTTAGTTCATGGGCCGTTGGGGCAGGGATGCTGGTTCTTCCTACCCGCCCTCGGAAGCGCAAACGTCCGCCCGGCGCCTTCCTGAGCTTCGCACGTCACATGCGGCGTTTCAGTGCCTCCGGTCCCCGCTGTGTTTCGCCCTTCACCAATATCATGGCCGCATGGGTAGAGCAGCTGCTGTTTTTTCCCTGGTGCCATGTGCTGTCTGAGTCACTCACCGCACCTCTTGCAGTTCGCCGGGCCGCACCCGTCTCACTCGGGCTGCCGACACTAATTTAGGTCGCGGCTGCGGCCGCAAGACTAGGCCGCTCTTTGCAACTCGGTCCCCGATCCGTTTGAAGCGGAGGCGCCAGCCAGAAGTGAGGTCGGAAGATGCCGCGTGCACTTCGGTTGCTGTGTGTGTCTTTGGGGCAGGATTATTTACCGGATAGCATGCCGGATCGCTAGGGGAGCTTGCGCCTTTCTCGGCGCTCCGTTAAGCTGCGGCCATGCTGTTTGCCTGCAAGCCACGCCCCGTGCGTATAATTTAAAGACCTAAGGCAGCGGACTCACCATTTCAATCAAGACGTCGCAAGGTGAGTGCCTGCCCACCCCGGGCAGGTCAGGCAAGACAAATTAGCCAACCGCAAATAAAGTGCCAAATCAGGAAAGTTAACATACTGAACAAACCAAATCCTGAAAGAGAGGTCCAGACAATTCTACTGGGTATTAAGAAATAAAATAACAAACACAATAGAAAAAAATTAAAACAATATTGCAACATGGATTGCTGGTGACAATAAATAAAGACATGGCACAGGAGGACACCATGTAACTAGAAAGAGAACCTCAGCAACTTAACTTCCACTATGCGTTGTGTTTCCAGGAACTATAAACTGATCCTAGAGCTATCCATCACAACTCTCACTCAAGCCATAGAGGGTTCCAAAAGGAAAGGGACTGTTGCATGTTACCTAATGATCAGTTAGTTACCCACCCAGGCTCCCAGGACAATCGCTCTGGCTCCCAGGAAACAAGATGTCTTTCTAGAGAGATGGACTTGTTTCATAGAGAAGAACTTGGAGAATGAAAAGTATGAGGAGATAACGCACTGAGGCCTTCAATCACAGCACATCGTAATAACGCTTGCCTCTGTTTAAGGGAGGGAAGTTTTTACTTGTATTGTCTCTTACTGTCATATACTTCACTACACCATCTGCAAACCCCGGTAGTCGCAATGACCCAATTTCCTGGTCAGAGTCACCTGCGAAAGGTCACAGATACAATTGGCAGGTGCACAAGTCCACTAAGGGCTTGTATAAGGCATTCAGATGGGAGAAAGATATGGATACGATTGATACCTGCACATGTATAGTAAGTAGGAAACGCAGGACAAAATGTGGAGTCAACTTTATACCATCATTCAGAAGCGTTTCAGCGTCATTGTATACATACTATGATCACGTTTGCCTCAAATCTAGAATATTCCAGGATTTGGTTACGTACCAGCAGGCTCTGTTATGCACTACGGTCACTTTGGCCCCAGTAGAATGTTCTGGAATATTCCAAAACGTTCAAGAATATTACAGAATGCTCCAGACAATTCAGATCCTGCACATACGTCATCATGATGTTGGCCCCGGACCCGGTAGAATGTCCCAGAATATTCCAGAACCTGCTCAGATGCAAACCAAAGACTATTTCATGCACGCCCCTTCGGCTCTGGCTGCTCGGCAATCGGCAGTAGCGGCGAGAAACAACCGATTGCCTCTCCCCTCCAAGCTTCCTTCCAGCACATACCTGAGTGGGCACCACTATCGGGTCTTCCAGAGGCTGCAGCTGCCTTAGGTTGTCGATCCCACGAGCTGACAGTGCCGTTCGGCTGCTTCTATGTCGCACCTGAAAAGACAAAGAAAAGAGACTTGATCACCGCATCCAGTGACAGATGAGAAGCACGAGCGCAGCTAATTGACTACACGAGCAATTATCTGAAAGTTGTTTGAACTATTCTACGAACACTAAGAGTGGTGTTATTTAAACTCCAGAATGACTATGATAATATCTTGGACCATTAGCACGCGAGCCTGAGTGACTCGAAGACTTGTATGTGGTAGACAAGCATGCAGCTCTAAGAGCTTTGAAACAGTAATATTTGAGATTTGGCATAAAGGGGGGGGGGGGTTAGATCCTTCGCACATCTGATTCCTAAATTGTGGAACGAGCTCGCTCTTGACCTAAGAGTGTTGCAAAATGAACTGGCCTCTAGGAAAAAACTGAAGACCTGGCTGTTTCCCTTAAACCACTAAGTGGACATCGTTCTCACCACAGCACTCTTCGTCAGCACGGGGAAGCCCTTGGGTAGAAATGCGCTATACAAATCCTTAATCTAATCTAAGTAGAAAGCAAGTGTAAGGCTAAAAACAAGTAAGAACAAATAATGTCTTAAAAAACTGAGCCGCACACCGTGTGAATGCAGAGTAAAACAGGGGGTGACTATCGACCTTGTGTCTCTATTGCAGTTAAGCCGTACGTGTGAGGGGAGTGTGAAGCAACACAAAGAAACCCTTAACCAACGAGAGAGGGACATCTTGGCAACATACATGTACAGCAGATAAGCCGAAAACAACAGTGACGTATTCCCCTCAGCGCCAAACCGAGCTAGTGTGACGTAAGAAACGCTGGTGCGGGGGAGCGTGGTTGGGTGTCACACTCGAGACGTGGTTTTCCATCGAACGAGAGTTGGAGGCTTTGGCGAGGTGGTTACTTAGGGGGAATAATACCAAGAACTAGATTATAGACCTCAGTTATGCATCAAACACACTTCTGGACTATGAATTACCACTTCTGGGGAAGTGCAGGTTGCTTCAGAACAAAAGGCTTGCAACTACTCCGTGCCTGGCAACTTGTCACCTGGCCGCACTGGTGTTTTTGCTTATTCTTATAGCTCAAACACGGCCTTTCTTCCCCCACATCTTTGTTGTTTTTCCCCTTCCTAGTCTCTCCCTTTACTCTATTTTCCTCATGTTCTTGTCTTCATGGAGATCATCTGTCTTGTAGGAAGGAAGGGGGAGGGGATGGTCAGGGGGGGTAGTGGGGGGGATTCTAAGCTGTCTAACTACTTGTTTCCTGAATTTTGACATGTAAATAGTCTGAATGGTAGTGTGGAGGTTTGTTGCTAAATGGATTGTACTCATGCTGGAGGAGTTTTAACCGATATCTATTGATAAACAGCATATCAGAAATTGGGTTTGTGCTTCTATCGCTGGATAGAAAAGGTGGGTAGAAAGGTGAATAGCTTTGAGAATGTACTACTATAAAGGTGGCAAAATCAGCACTTGGGTTGTCTGGGTTAATAGGCATACATGAGATAGTTACTTGAACCCCTTTAACCTACATCACGGGTATGTACAGAACAGAAGGGTGAGGGAACACACTCCTTGGGTGCCTCACTCTTACCTGGGTTGGTTGATTTTTCTGAAAGACAACAATCCTTTTGTTTATCGATTCCCTCTCAATCTAGTGTTCTGTGCATATATATAACTGCACAATGGTACTTTCTCCTGCAGTAAGTTCTGGTGGCCCACTGGAGTGCAACTGAGTCCTTGCATGGACTTATACCACCACACTGAAGTATTCCCATGTTGTTTAGTTTGATTTTGTTGGGGAGGATATGTACTATCTCCAATAAACTATTAATTCCTCTCACTCCTTCTAATGTTATGAAAAGGTCTGCAAATAGTTTCTGTAATATTTTGGGGATTTCTTTTTGTTGTACCCCAAAATTGCCCCAATGCTCTTCCCCACAGAGTACCTACAGAGTTCATCTTTAAATTAGCAGCTGTAGCACTCCAGAAGAACTATATCAAGTTTGAAGATACCCTCTATATTCAAACAAAGGTGACCGCGATGGGATGTCCCTTCAGGCCGGAGATGGCCATATTGTATATGGCAAGGTTTGAGGGCAAACTTATATTTAACAACAATCCTCACTTTGAACATTTTTCACCATGGTACCATTACATCGATGACATTTGTCGTGCCTTTGGAATGGCTTAGAAAATTATTTGGATAGATTCCATCATTGGCTTAATTGCAGACACAAAGACATTGAGTTCACTCTTACCAAAAGTCAGACAAGCTTAACATGTCTCGATGTGGAAGTGAAACCAATTCAAAATAAATTGACAACCTCCTTACATTAGAAACCCACAGACAAGAACACCATACTACATTACAGGAGTTTCCACCCTAGAAATCTTAAAGATAATCTACCTTACAGACAATTATTAAGGATCAGACGGAATTGTACCCGTAAAGAAGATTACACAATACATGCTGATGAATTGAAAGATCGGGGGTATCCCAGAAAGTTGTTGAAAGATGCAATGAAAAGAGCGTGGACACACCTAGGGAGTGCCTTTTGACAAAAAAAGTTAAACAACAGGAAGACAAACTGGTTTGCATCTCAACTTATGGCCCACATACAAACAAATTTCGTCACATCATTCTGAAGAACTGGCGTCTCATGCAGAATTTGGAATATCCGTTACAACCACCACTGTTTGCCATGAAAAAAAACATCAGGATTGGCCAACAATTAGGGCAGACATTACCCCAGTGACAAGAAAAACATTTTAAGATTACAGTAGAATCTTAAACCAATTTTGGGCCATCATAAGTGTGGAAAATGTTCAGTATGCAAAACAACAATAGAAGGAACAGAATTCATACATCATAATCTTAGGTGGACGCAGAAAGAATTTTCGAACTGCAAAACAAAAAACTTGATATATGCCGTTTTATGCCAATGTCAAAAACTACATATCGTGAAGGCAAATCAAGAAATAAAGCAACAAATCGTGCAACACTGTTCAAGGATTAAAACAAAGGTAGCCACCACTCCGGTGGATAGCCAATTCTTTGAAATGAATCACAGTGAGAAGGATTTCATATGGACTGTTCTTTGTGTTATAAAACCTAATTCAAGAGGAGGGGACACTGAGGCGATATTACTGCGAAAAGAGCATACTTAATACTTACATTTAACAGTACCGTGAATGGCCTGAACTAGATGACTGAAATAGGCAGAACTTAGTTAACTAAGGAGACATCAATATGTCCTCTGTCTCCGAAGTTCTAATAAATAAGGATCTAGTGCCCAAGTATGGGAAAGCAACTGTTAAATCGGAAGCGTGTCACAAGCACTACATCTCCCAGAATGCAATTCTCCAAACATCGTGAGGACGCAAGTTCAAATGTTCGTGAAACCGGAATGCCCCGTACCCAGCCGGTTGGATGTGACAAATGTAAAAAGTCTGGAAAGAGCTCAAGAAAGTAAATAGCGAGAGGTGAACGAGAGCGCCGCTTGGATTCATTAAGGTCGGCTCTTGTATTTCGGAATCCTCATTTTGTCTGCTCTTTTCAATTTAGAACGCCATACAATGACAAGTAACCCTCTGGGCATCACAACAAATTGAGATATTTGTCTAGGAGGCTACAAGTAATCACCCAAAGAAATGACAGCGATTTGAGCATATCAAAGAGTGACCTAAATTATCGTCCACGGGGACCGGTTACAAAGTCGATAGCAGTTTCAGAAAGTAAGTCTCGCACTTGCACAGTTGATAACGAAACATTTGATATCCTAGTCTAGTCCAACACATAGGACTACAACACTTCTTTTAACTCCCCATATTCTAGACAGAGAATTTAATACTCATAAGGAAAACACGTCCTTGGCTAAAGACTCTGATGGCAAAGAGAAACGTCACCCCACAACAGGTACCCCACATGGTTTAATCAGCTTTAATTGTAGGATATATCAAAAACGAATTAAGGAGAGTATAGAAATTAATGAATACTTATTTGTGGCCTTTAATACAGATCATATCCAGTCTAAGTCCTGAAGAGAACCGCTAGAATTGTCAGGGGGCTCGAAACGTATCAACAGTTTTCACCACCGGGGGAAAAACTTAAATTGACTCATACTTACTTGTGGGTAGCAGTGCGCACGTGGGGTTAATTAGTAATAAAAAAATGTAACTTACCTTCCCGCCGGCCATGTCCCGTGTCGTCTCTGTTCTACTCCGGCTCTCCGGCCTCCGGCAGGAACAAGAAGCAGGCAACCATGCTCCCACCCCTAAGCCAATCACAATGCTACAAGCAGCGTTGTCACAGGTCGGGACGCTGCCCAGCCAGGGGCTAATAACCCGGCCATGTTCTCCATGTAGGCTGCATTGCAGCTTGCATGGAGAAAGGCATAGTACGCATGACTGGTTTGGTCAGCCCCTGAGGGCTGACCAAACCAGTCATGCGCACTCAGGAGTGGGCATACCACTCCTCCCCTGCCCAGCCCTGCTCGCAGAGCAGCCCCGCCCACCCGCAACCAAACCCTTCTGCTTTCTCGCAGTCCATTCCTATCTCTAAAACATATACCATTATTCAATAACACATGCTCATATCACATTCCTTGACTATTAAGATATTGTCAGGAATCGTATTGACACTGTGATTTTATTGTGCAATTTGGTTTGTTGTATACTTGCAATCAGATGGTATTTGTCAGACCCTTATTATACTGTCTATCACTTTCTACCTGTCATATAATCTTTGCTTCTTATGGTTACAATTTAAGCCACATGTTGGAAGAACAGAATATGGACACAATCTGATCCTACCAGTATTTCATACACCACTATAGTCCAAACCATCCTAATGTTGCAGATCTTTGCATTGCACACACTGCAACACTTCAGTAGTAAAACACCTAGGGCCTCATGTAGGAAGCCAAATACCGGTCGGTAACGGCCGAAATTCGGTAAATATCCCGTAACCGACTGGTATTTAGGCATTTGCGATGTAGGGGGCTGATTTCTGGATTAGGTATTTACCGAATCGGAAATTAAGAAATCGGTAAAATACCGATTCGGTAAATGCCGAATCCTGAAATCAGATGTAGGAAGCACTCTAAAGAGTGAAAATTAGTATTAGAAAATCGTTATTTACCATCAAATACAGGTTGGTGATAAATAACGAATACCTTGCAAAAAGCAATATTTTGCTGATTTAAGAGTGCCATGTGGCAGACATACATGCCCTTAGGGCATGTATGTGCGCCACATGTGCACACATGCAAGATTCAGGGGTGCAACAGGGTGTCAATGTGACACCCTGCCACCCTTGTATATACTCCCCCCATTACCGAATCGGTATTTACCGATTCGGTAATGAGGCATACCTTCCCATTGATTCCTATGGGCCTCCAGGCCCATGGGAATCAATAGGAAGGTATGCCTCATTACCGAATCGGTAAATACCGATTCATAATTACCGAATTTTTCCGATTCGGTAAACTTTACCGAATCATTACCTACATCACATTTACCGATTCATAAATACTGAATCGGTAAAATTCGGTATTTATGAATCGGTAAATGTGAGGCTACCTACATATGGCCCCTAATAATCAAAGAAGGTAACGCCTACCAATTTGTCGACTAGTGTGTGAGATAGATGAATGCATTTTACAGAGGGTTAATATTACAGGGTGGTAAGCATGTGTACATTCACTTAAAAATTCATATGTGCACATATGCATTATTCATACAGATTCTTAATGACTGTCTACTCTGAGTAGTCATTACTATTATTAACAAGCATTTGCAATGCAATCGATCTCGCCTTTGGGACCTTATATGTATTTAGCTATGCAGCACATTAGCCTGGGTGCTGAAACATCTACTGTTCTTTAACATGGAGGGAAAGTAAGCACCAAACTGCGTGACACACCAGGTATGGGAACACATGGAGAGAAATATTGCATTTCAGGGGGAAATGGTTTAGTCCAAAGCTCTGTTTTTAACATAAAATCAGTGCCTTTCGGTGGTCATATCACTGAAAATACAAGAATTCTAAAAAATATTATTGTCTGCGGGTGCTCATGGAAGACAATTTCTATGGACTGGAATCTAGAGAATGCTAAAGTAATTATGGCATTTTACTGACCCCTGCTGGTCGTTTTCTATGAAGAAAGTTTAATAGAGGCAGTTGCCAGAAAAATAAAAAATTGAAAGTCCCTCAGCAGAGAGCAATTCTGGTATTTTATTGACATCTACTGGTCGTTTTCTATCAAGACAGTTAAATAGAGGCAGTTGAACAGAAAAAAAGTCACTAAACGGAAGCAGACAAGTCCTAGGGCTGATCTCTAGAGCCCACAAAGTACATACACATAAAGTATATACAAGAGGTCTTGAATGCTCGGCCTAAAAATGGGATCCTCTCACTTATTCTCTCTTTGTAAAGCCCTTTAGGAAAGAACACATTTCTCAATGTCAATGTATCCATCCAGAACTGCCCAAACATCACATGATGTGGGTGTCAACTTCAGCCATTTCATATTTTAGCCAATGGTACTCAAACTCCCTGGATTTATAGAGGACCATGCTTAGAATGAGAAAAGTGACACTTTAAGATGATTTAATTAAATGTGTTGACTAAGAAGTAGCAAATGACTAAATGTGACAATCATGACATGAAGCCAGGATGCAGCTCTTCCTCACACAGCATAGATCAAAATAATTGTACGGACAGTGCAGCCCTGCTGAGAAATGTTGGTATATCTACTGACCTAATTAACATTTCTTGCCAATTATAGCAACCATGAGCGCATAGAAGTGCACTGGCCACATGAACATTTATATTGATAAGCTAAGGGTAGGAAATAGGATCTAGCTGTCCTGTGCTCATGGATCAAGCAGGCACCATAGGGGGAAAAACCTAATCAGGGTTTCCTTAACTTCCTGTGTTTTCATTTTCTTTGTCCTTCCTAAAGTCAAGCAGCAACAAATAGAAGACTGTTATTGACTAGTGGGACAATATGTCAACCCGGTAATGTCATCAGGGGAGTCAACTGGTGCTTAATGTCGCTTCCAATACCCTGGCATTTTGGGGTAAAGAGCACAAAAGCCCGGCTAAAAGGTACTCGTACCATCCGGGAGAAATATAGAAGCACTGACAGTCCATGAAAAGTAAGAGCAGATTTTGTTTTCTAACAAAATGAATAGAAACTCCCCAGAGAAGTTCTGGCACTCCCTAAATAAAAGCACAGCAGCAAATCTAGGGACATCTGTGAGTAACTCTCATTGCGAGCTTGACAACCCAGCTGACATGAATTGGCTTTGTCCATGAAGTGCTTACAGTACCTCTTGACTCATGTTGATACTGCCCACGAAATGTGTATGATGAACCCTCTGCAAAGTGTTGGTTATGTTTCTTTAAAGATATGGAGGCCCTAGTAAGAATTAATATTGTTGTGACATGATCCAGTTTCTGAAGCATATTTCAGCTTGAAAACATATTACCTGCTGTATACTAGGAAATCTTGCCCAATCTCCAAGTAACTTCCTTCTATGTCCAACCTCGTAATCCCCCGTCCCCTATCTTCTCGTGATTGTGAATCCCCAGAGTCAATTGTTTTAATCTCTAGTTCCCCACGTGTAAGATCCTATTTAAAATCATCTGAGTATTCACTTATGTTACTGATGTGTGGTGAGTACGCCGGCATACAGGGAACCGCCCTCAACTGGATTAGCTTGTTCCTCACCAGCAGCAGCCAAAGAATCAGACTGCCCCCCTTCCTCTCCAAACCCACGGAAATCAACTTCGGAATATTGTATTGTAGCAGCAATTTCTAAAGCGCGACTATCACTCCAAAGGAGCATCTTGGTGCTATACAGACATAGGTGAAAGAAAGAAAAAGTACAGGGTAGTCCGGGTTGCCTTGGGTAGACTGAGAGGAGTTAAATGAGAGAGAAGCATAGAGAGTCAGGGGCTCCAAAAATCCAAGTTTTTAAGGATTTCCTGAAAGACGATTCAGATTGGATGAGACGGAGTTGGCTGGGGAGTGAATTCCATGCTTTTGCCCCTAAGACGGTTACTGATCTACCTCCTTTAGTTTTAAGTTTGAAACAGGCAGGTTTTAACAGATTGGCTGAGGTAGATGTACAAGTTACTTACCTTCGGTAACGATGTATCTGGTAGAGACGATTCTAGCCGCAGATTCCTTAACGTAGAATTATCCCCAGGCGTGAGACTGGATCCGGAAAATCTTTGCCACAGCATCTCTGCGCGCCAAAGGTGGTACCTCGCGACCCCGCCCTGACGTCGTCCGCGGACGTGACGTCAGCGAGGTCACATAAGTCCCACCCAGGCGTGCTGACGTCAGTTTTCTTCTGAGAAATTTTCCGCGCCACAACGCGGAGCCATCACAAACAAAACCGTGAGAGTATGGGAACAGTGTGTGAAAAATCAGTGAAACAAAAAGGGAGAAGCGAATGGTGAGTAACAGCACCATTAGGGACAGTGCCAAGCACTGCGTTACTGAAAATCATGGTGAGGAAGGAGCAGAACACCCCTTTGAGAAGCAACCCTTCAAAACGAAGGCTATATCCCCCCTGGAGAAAGAAAAATATGTGAAAAATGTCGGGGCAGACGACAGAAAGTCTGCAACCACAATCTATAACAGTGAAGGGCAACAAGTTCAGAACAGATGAACGACAAATCACCCCAAGACAACACCAGCAAGGTGTGTCACATACCCTGTAAAAAGCTAAGGGCTGAGGCACAGCCAAGAGACCCCAACCCTGAGGAGCGCAGAGGAGTCGGAACCCCCAAGCAACGAAAAAAGGGAGAAGATTATGAGTAGGCCCCACACCGGAAGAACCTGGGTGCAGGGATGCAAAAGTACATATGAACCTACCGACCAAGTACCAGAAAGGAAGGAGTGGAACAAAGAAACAGAACGAAGCATCCCACCAGGGAGGAAGAGAAAGAGAGCACCCACAGAAGACAAAAGCCACCCAGAGAGAGGCGAGTGCAGAAGACCAAGCTGAAGTGTCCTTGCAGAACGGGGAGGAAGGGCGGCCGTGAAGGAATCTGCGGCTAGAATCGTCTCTACCAGAAACATAGTTACTGAAG
Source organism: Triturus cristatus (assembly GCF_964204655.1). Lineage (NCBI taxonomy): Eukaryota > Metazoa > Chordata > Amphibia > Caudata > Salamandridae > Triturus > Triturus cristatus. The sequence continues at coordinate 510,980,737 of NC_140581.1, read as the reverse complement.
GTAAGTAACTTGTACATCTGATAGAGACTACTAGCTGCAGATTCCTTAATGTAGAATAGATACCCTAGCTATACACTGAGGGGAGGAGGGTCTGTGAGAGAACCTCACCCGCTTGGAAGAACACAGGGCCCCAACAGGGGATGTGCCATGGGAACAGGAAGGACATCCCAGCCCCCTCCAAGCAGAAGTTAGTAAGAACAAGGAGAAGGGAAAGCCAGGATACCACAAGCCTACCCGAGGAGCAAAGGGTGTCTGCCAGAAAACCAGGAGCGACAGACAGCACTCAGCGAGTACCAAAGGGAGAAAAGAACCACCCGCAATCCGAGGAAAAGAGGAGGAGCGGAGGCAGACACCGCCCCAGGAGAACACACACAGCGAAGAGGACAGCTGAACGGGTGTCCGTCCCGAGGCAGGGAACAAGGCAGGAACGGCTCCACAGCCGATAAGCGCAGACGTGAGAAGGAAGACACAGACGCTCAAAGCTCCAGCAAGGCAAGGGACAGGAGCACACGCCCACACGCCAAGGCCCTCAGAGGTGGACCAGAACTACCATGCATGTGCAGTAGACAGCTGGCACATACCAGGAAGTAGCGTTCCCAGAACAAGCCGAGCGCCAGATGAAGACAGAGGCAAGGGAAACCCAGAACAAGCCCTAGAGAAGGACCGTCCCAGTAGCTCCATCCAGCCCACAAAGAGAAGTGGGACCGGCCAGAAGATAAAGAGACACAGGTAGTACAGACCGAAAGCCGGCAACCAGAACACGGGAGAGCCCCAGGAATAACCTAGCCCCCTGGAACAAAAGGCAGAGGCCCAGGCTGAAACGGTGGATAACAAGGTGGAACACCAAGACACGACGCCGGAAACGGCATGACAAAGGAGGTCTGACGACCCAGAGGCTGAACAGGGAAGGCAAAACGCACAGGAGCAGATATCCCGCAGGAACAAAGGGCAAAAATGGACGACAGGCAAACCCTGTAGAAGAAGGATAGAAACACCAGCGAATCCTGAGCGGAACAGAACCTGGAGCAGCGCAAGCTGCGCTAAGGCGGAAGAGAAAGAGAGACCGCACCAAGCGGTATACAATGACACCAGGAAAACGCGAGGAACCCGAGAAGGTATCATCACCTGCCCAGCTTAAGACAGAGCTATACAATAGCTAACAAGTACCCCACCTAGGGTATGACTCGTCCCAAAACAAAACAGGGAAACACCTCTTAGGGGAACCCGCAGCAGAGGTCAAGAACATAAAAGACCTGTGGAAAACACCACAGACGGTTTACTATTCAGCCAAAAAATACACTGAGGGTCCAACCTGAGGACCTATACAGCTGCACTAACAGCCAAAAATCACTCACCACAACCTGAAGGGCTGAACCAGCACCCAACAGAACAGAGGGGCCAACTTAAGGACCCTGAAGGCATTCTAAGCTGCACACAGAACACAGACAGGCCAACCGAAACACAAGGCCCCAAAGAGAAAGGTGGGAAAAACGCCTCCCATAAGACACCTGAGGACCGACAAGCCGAAGCCTACGGAGGGAGACGGGGACTGAGCCCCGTAAGGAGTCGTTGAATAGCGGATTCCGCGTGGGTGTGAAATAACAGAGCCCCATCAAAAGGCAGGTCAACAAGACGCTCCTGAACATTCTTCAGAAAGACGCCATCCTGCAACTCGTGGGGGGTGCGAGACAGAAGGGACTCCGCGGAATCCCTCAGGTCGGAAGTAGCCCTGGCCAACACACAAAGTGTGTTGAGCGCGCGCAGAGCAGCACTAGTGGAGGCGAAAATGTTACGCCCCCAGGAGTCCAACCACTGGGCCTCCCGTGACGTCGGGAGCAGCACCAAAGGCAAGAAGGGAAAGCAGCCCGCAGGACAGGGCTCTGGGCAGATGGGTGGAAAAAAGGCAGACTGGATCGCGTGGGGCAGGACGGTGGCGGTGAAGGATCGGCTGTGGCACCGGATCTCCCGTAGTAGGACGCCCCCAGAAGAGAGTTGTGGAGCAAAGCTTCAAATGGAAGAAGCGGCTCCCCTCCACCAGAGCCCTGGTGGAGAACCTCCAACAAGTGGTCCGTTGGGAGTGGAGCGACCGGGTTGCCCACTTGCAAAATGCCAGTGGCCGTGGAGATGGCCCGGACAATGGCTACACTCGCCTCTGTAGGGCGTCGTCGGGGGGAAAGCAACTCTTCCGTGGGCGAAGGCTGCAAACTCAGCCGCTTGTCCCCGTGCCCTGCTGGAGGAAGAAAAGGCCAGCCCCTGTAGGATAGAAGACCCATGGATGAGTGAGGGGCCTGAGGGGTGAAGAACCAGAACCTTTTGGGTCTGGCGGCGCAGGGTACGCCCAAGGTCTCCGGAGTTCTCCTGCTTCGCTACACAGAGACACGGGACACTCTGTCGGCATTAGAAGATTGGATTTATTTAGCTGCAGCTAGTACAGTTATCCTAGAAGTACACAAAGTAGGTTCTCAGGAGACTGCCACTTCACTCTGTGGCGCATCATGTTAAATACTATACAATGACACAATTATTGACAAAATACACTCCCAGAGCATACAAGAAAGAGCCAATAAGGAAAGTTGGAAAACAAGGCGGAACCAATAGGAAAGGTTTGAAAACAGAAATATCAGATGACTCGAGGAGACCTCTCCTCTAACTGTGTTTGTCACCCCACCCTCAAGCTAATACATTAACAGATTCATAACTAACTTGCAGGTGGCGAGATACGTTTGTGTGTGTTGTGAAACGAGAGAATGCTAGCAGGAGACAGTGAAGGCCAGTCGATAAGATAATGTCAGGAAAGAATAGTGTGTGCCAACAGATAGTTGAGACGCGGATTTAGAAAAGCCAGACAGGGATTAGTGTACTCGGCTAGTTCTAACACCAGCTTTGCAAATAGAGGCCGAGGGTGTATTTCGACACCGGGCTACAGAAAAAGCAGAATAGACTTTGTTCGCCGTGCTGCCTGAGTGATGGCAACACAAAATGGCGGATCGATTCGATCGTGATCAAAAATCGAAGTTCCTCAGGGGGCTCTGTAGAAGGCGGAGAAGCCTGCGGGGCAGTCAACTGCAGGGAGCGGAAGAGCGGGCCCAGGGGCTGTGGATGCAGAGACGGCGTAGAACCCGCCCTGGAAGCTGCCGGGGAAAAAGCCACGATGCGGCATCCAGTCTCCGGTGAAGAGGAGACAAGGAGACGACAATCCTCCGGAGAGGAAGGGACATCCGGAGAAGAGTCGACGATCCAACGTCAGGATGCGCTGGGGAGTCCACCGCAGGCACCGGTGAGTACTCGATCGGCGCCGAAACGTCCCCCAGGGGTGCCGAGTTGACATCCACCACCACATGCCTCATCGGAGAAGGGGTCGGGGTCGGAGCCGAAGTGGGCAATGAACGGTGCTGAAAAGGCGCCGGCTCGACCTCCGACGAGGCAGCCGCCTGCGCAGAGGACCGAGAGGGGCTCGGGGGACACCCCGGGTCCCGACCTCCACCCGCGGCGCCGCCAGGGCCGGGGAGGAAAGCCATTGACGCCGAACAGGCGTCAGCTCGACCTCTGGTAAGACAGCCACCTGCCAAGAGGACCGAGGGGGACTCGGGGACAAGCCATGAGTCCCGGCGACCTCCTGCGACACCGCAGGGAACCCCACAGGGTTTTGCGGCGAGGCAGAGATGCCGTGAGTTGAAGAGGGGAACCCTGTAGGGCCGCACCTCGACGACACCACACCTCCAAAGCCTCAAGCCGAACTCGTCGGCCAGCGAGTCCGCAGAAGGCCTCGCGCAAGGCGAGGGATCCCCTGACGTCTCAGGAAGAGGAGGGGGGTCCAAAGAAGCCTGCAGAGCCGCAGTGTAGGACTTCATCTGGGCCCTGGTCGCCCCATCACCAGGGAACGGCAGATAGGGTGGTGACGGGCGAGGGCGCATGTCTCGAGAGGAGCTCGCGCCCTCTGCAGGAGGAGGACAGGGCCTCAGTGGCAAGCTGCAGGACTTACCGGCATGCGAACAGCGCCCATGGGGTCTCGGTAAAGGACGATGCCACAGCCGGAATCAGCGGCTTCTGGCCCCTTCCGAGGTAGGAGATGGACGCTGCGACGAGACCGATCTGGACAAGCGGGCCGAAAGCAATTTCATCCGGCGCTCCCGCCGGGATTTCGGCTTGAGATGCTGACAAGCTTCAGCGGTCCGTAGAATCATGGTGCTCGCCCAAACACCACATACAAATAGGGTCAGGGTCCGTCACCGACATCTGACGCGCACAAGAAGCACACGTCTTGAAACCTGAAGGCATTGCACACTGTTCTCAACTCAAAGGCATTAAAAGAGGCCTGAAAACGGGTCAAGGGAACACACTTTGGATCCTTGTTGCACGCGGAAAAGAAGGAAACTGACGTCAGTGCGCCGGGGTGGGACTTATGTGTCCTCGCTGACGTCACGTCCTCGGACGACGTCAGGGTGGGGTTGCGAGGTACCGCCCCTGGCGCGCAGAGATGCGGTGGCAAAGATTTTCCGGATCCAGTCTCACACCTGGGGATAATTCTACGTTAAGGAATCTGCGGCTAGTAGTCTCTATCAAATATAAGAGTACTTGTGGTGATACAGGGCGAGAATCTAGATCTTAGGTACATGGGTCCAATGTCCCTGAAAGTTCTAAAAGTGTTGACGAGTATCTTAAATAGCACTCTTTTGTGTATGGGTAACCAATGCAACACTTTTAAAGCTGCAGATGCAGAGGAGCGACGTGGCGGCTTAAGTACCAGGCGGGCTGCTGCGTGTTGAACCGTCTGAAGTTTTTTTAGGACAGTTTTATTGGTGCCTGCATAGAGGCTATTGCAGTAGTCCAGCCTAGAGGTTATCAGAGCTGCTGGGAGGTCAAAACTAATTTCAGGGATTTAATCAACTGAAAACACTTCCCTGCCACTGATAGAAATTGTGGACGAAAAGATAGGGTAGAATAAAATTTTACCCCAAGATTGTTTGCTACCTCCACGTGTTAAGTGGTGGAGGGCTACTGAGTGGCCACCAGCGACTGGGGGTGAAAGTGTTGGCTTTGCCCAGGAGCATAATTTCAGTCTTTTCCGAATTGCACTTCAGGTGATTCTGCTTCATCGAATGAAAGACCTCTGTAAGACAATGCTGGAAGTTTACTTCAGCATTGGTAGATTGTTTATCTAATGTTAGAATCAGCAGAGTGTCGTCTGCATAAGATGTAGTATTGATGTTGAATGATGATATCAGTTCTAAGTGGGGCCATATAGATGTTGAACAGTACTAGACTCAATATAGATCCCTGTGGGACACCTATAGCAAAGGTTTCATGGCTGACTGGTAAGGGCCAAGCGTGGTTACTTGCTGACGGCCTGTTAAAAATGATTTGAGCCAGTCCAAAGCCAGATGGGAGATGCCACATGCGTTGAGGCGATGTAGCAAGATCTCATGAGAGATGGTATTGAATGCAGCTGATGGATCTAACAAAATCAGAACTGCATTTTTCCCTTCGTCCAAGGTGCATTTAAGGCTTTCCACAGTATGTAACAGTGATGATTCTGTGGAGTGTCATGGACTAAAGCCTGGTTGAGTTGGAGATAGGGTGTTTGTAGTTTCTAGAAAAGTCGTGAGTTGACTGTTGACTAGTCTTTCAGTAATTTTACTGAGACAGGGTAGTAAGGAAATGGGCCGGAGATTAGAAAGGGCGGTAGGTCTGCCAACTGTTTTTTCTGAAGAGACTTGACAGCCGCGATTTTCCAGTCTGAGGGTACCTCTGCTCGTGAAAGTGATGCATTGACTATACTATTTATTAATGGGTTTACCGTGTCCAAATTGCGTGAAGGATTTTTGGGGGGCAGGGGTCAAATGGAGATCCTGATTTGCATGAGGGGATAGTTTGGCAAGATTGTTCTGTATTAATCCTTTGAAATGAATGTGGATAATGTGCTTTATTCTGGGTTTTAAATGTGTGGGTAGCGGTAAGGGGAGGTATTTCCTTAAAATCAGCTTGAATATTTTGAATTTTCTGTTCCAAGAAATCCGCTATTTTATTACAGAGAGACTGTGAAGGAGGGATTTCTCGTACCCCAGGGATCATCACTCAGCCCTACCCTCTTCAACATCTACATGGCCCCCCTCGTCACCATCGTCGGACAGCAAAACCTCAGCATAGTATCCTACGCTGATGACACCCAGCTCATCCTCTCCCTCACCAAGGACCCCACCACCGGACCCCACCACCACCAGACTCAACTTTCAGGAAGGAATGCAGGACGCCACATCCTGAATGAGCAACAGCTGCCTGAAGCTCAACTCGGAGAAGACAGATGTCCTCGATCTCAGAGCCACCCCGTCAGCATGGAACAAAACCTGGTAGCCCTCCGACCCCCACAGACCACGCCAGAAACCTTGGCATTGCACTCGACTCCTCCCTCTCCATGAACAAGTAAGTTAACGCCGTTGCATCCAGCTGCTTCAACACCCTCCGCATCCTCCGAAAGACCTTCAAATGGACCCCCCCGAAAGACAGTCACCCATGCACTCATAACCAGCAGATTGGACTACGGAAACGTCCTATACGCCGGCATCAACAAGTCCCTACTCCACAAGCTCCAGATGATACAGAACACCGCAGCCAGACTTGTCCTTAGCATCCCTCGACACAAGCACATCAGCCAACACCTATGGAACCTCCACTGGCTCCCCGTCGAGAAGAGAGTCACCTTCAAGATACTCACCCACGCCTACAAATGCCTCCACAACAGAGGACCCCAATACCTCAACGAGAGAATCACCTTACACGTACCCAAAAGAAACCTCCGCTCCACCAACCTTGCCCTTTCCGAAACCCCATGCATCCGCAGAGCCAGAACAGGGGGAAGAGCCTTCTGCTACATCGCGGCCAAGACCTGGAACAAGCTCCCGATCGACATCAGACGCTCCCCCTCCCTGGACACCTTCAGGAAGGCCCTCAAGACCTGGCTCTTCGACTGACCGGAACTGCTGCCACCCCCCCCTCCAGAGCCTTGAGACCCTCACGGGTAAGTAATGCCCTTAACTGATTAATTGAGGAGTTAAGTTCATCTCTCTAAAATTTTATGCAGTTTTAACTAATGTCCCAGTCCCAATCCACTTAGAAATTGTCTGATTGTTAGGTTCTATCGGATAAAAAGTAGCAATACGTTTAAAAAAATGTATTGAGGTATTCAACATTTAGCAGCTCACAATAATCTATGATGACTTCAGAAAAATTTTGGGCAGGAATTTCCCCACCTCCAGCCAATGGAAACAGGTTGCTTTTATGTTGTCATTTCTGGGGGCCATGCTCCCATACACATTTAATTCTGGCAATGGACCTGTGAGTCAGGTGTGGGTGTATCCACCCATTGCGTGGGCAGCACAGGGGACTGTAACAGAAACGTTTTCGACTGTTGAGCAGGCGAAGGGGGATTGGCTTGGAGACGTTTGGTAGAGCATGAGTAAGAGTTTGGGGAATGCAAGGGGAAGGACTTAATTGGAAGAAGAAAGAAAGATCTTTCGGATGGGAATTAGTTGTTTGGAGACTGTTTACATTTTGGGGATGTTTAAAGGGAAGGGGATGCTAAGAATGTTAAATGTATTGGCAAGGTTGCTGTATTGATTTATTGTAAGCTGGTGAATTAAACTACAGACTTGCCCTAATAAAGAGAACTCTTAAGCTATCAGAAAGGCAAATGTACACCTCATCTGAACTGTGAGGGAAGCCGACGCACAATGTGGTGAGCCGAAACTCTTGCGAGAGGACTTTGACGAAGAAGCAGGCTTGCCTTTAGAAGGTGGCGCTGACAGCACACAGTCCTAGATGTGTCAGTATTGCGGTCAGGCTAGTATGGAGCGGATACAAGCGGGCTGGAAGGTTGGACGTCTTGATGGAGCCTGGGATCCACAGGACACCCGGTGATAGCACCTCAAAGCCTGAGGATCCATATCAGGGTCACTGTTTTAGACAGGGTGCTGCCTGGCAGGGGGTCCGAGCAGGATCCCTGCCTGTCACTTCGAGGGGTTGCCCATGTGTATGAGGGCAGCGATTCAATCACTCAACAGCAAGCAAGGAAGTAAAGATTTGTGTACAGGATTATGCACGTGAAATAAAGCACTATACCATATCCCCCGAAGTGTGGCCTACAAAGCCTGCACTCACTATAATGATCCCATTAGAAAAACAAGGAGGTAACATGAGGTAGGTTTAGCCAAAATAACACTTGACACATCAATCCCCACGGGATTCTGCTCCTGCAGAGTGACCTGCCCGGATCCTGCCCGCTCACTCCTCCATGCCACTGCGGGCAGCGGGGAAGCACTGATGCTGCCTGATGCCCGCCTCCTCCGTCTAACGCAGGAACAGGAGCCAGTGCCCCTACACCGCCCCGGGCGCACCACCGAGGCTGTCCTGCAACACACCTTGCCCGCAGCATGCAAAACCCTGGCCTGTGTTTAAAAAACATGCAGCCGCCATTGTCCAGCCTCAATAAAGAAAAAGTTCACATACCGGGTAACAAGCAAGCAAAGGGGCCAGTAGCCATGGGAGGATACAAATGACGAAATGGCCGTAATAAGGAGAGACTTACAAGCCTATAAACGAAACCGAAGGCAGCATTTACAAAGGACAAACACACAAGCCAATGGAAAATAACCGCGGGGGAGTGGGCGAAGCTTCTCTCTGTACTCAACTACCACAGCTCTTCGCAGAGCATCGCTTGCAGCTGGCTCACGCTGGACCTAAAAATACTAGCACCCACCCAATCAATAATTACAGTGACATGAACCATTTTGGGTAAAGGGCCATATCTATGACACAAACATTTGTTAAATACATGCCCTTGGTAAGGCTTCAAACTCCTTACCAATATGCTATCTGCTAAATCAAAAATCTTGCTGGTCATGAGGGCTACTCGCTCACCTACCTTAGCAGCAGGATCATAGTGCAGCATGATGGGGTCTCCATGCTAAATGATCCGTCATTGTGTCCATCCATAAATAGCCTAATCATTAGCCCAAAGTAACTGAGTTACGGACCAGCCAAGGCAGCATGACATGTAACCTCAAAACGGTAGTGGGAACATAAAAAAAAAAGCACAAAACACTTTGTTCTACTACGTTCAAAAATATATACCTCTGCAACTCCAAATCAAATCCATGCCCTTCTCACTCATTCAAGAACACAATGCTTTTCTCGTAGTGAAGACGGAAATCCACTTGATGCAGGATGTAACTCTTAATTTCAATTCTAAAACCCCCCAGCCAAGTACAGCAACAGAAACAGCCTCCGCACACCCCAACAGCCTCTCTCTACATCCTTCAGTGGCTGAGAATGTGCTGATGAATGGAATGTAAATGACACAACATCTTCCTCCTTAACAATACTTAAGTCACCCCATAAAGACACATGACATAACCCAATAAAACCCTATAAAAATCATCAACATGGGGAAAAACAACAACAAATGTAACAGCAAAATTATAAATGCATTTCTTAGCATTAAATAATGTACACTGCTTGCACATCTGATGTCACCCTACAACATAATCTTTCCATTTGTGAGGAGTACGTATCAGACAACCTCCTCTAGAAGAGCAAAGTACATTTCTCCCACTTACACTAGCGGCAGAATCAGAAGTATCCACCCCAGTTGCTTCTGGCATCACACAAGTATTCAAGTTCTCAACATCGACCTCCATACACTGACTGCACCTTCCATTGCATGTCATCTCATTTCCAATATTTTTACTTCCAGCATACTTCTGGTATGTAGGAGGTTTACTAAAATGCCATACCTTTCCATCAATCAATTTAGTAGAATTTCTAGCAAGTTTACTAAAATGCCATACCTTTCCATCACTCAATTTAGCAGAATTATTGAACAACTCCACTACTTCAAAAAGCAGTATCAATTTACTTTACCCTTTTTCTTTGGATCCCTTACTTTAACATAATCTTCAACCTTCATCAACACCTCTTTCACACCATGTTTTTGAAAATCTGAACTCTTTATAGTTTGACCTAGAATTATTTATGTACTTTTTTAACAACATCCATAGATACTGTTCTCTGCATCCCTTCCTTCACCCATGCTTGATTGGCGAGTATCCAGTTAGCTTAGGAGTTGTGCCCATACAAGTTTTTAAATTTCCAACTTTTAAAACCCCTAACAGCAAAACATTTATTTATTGCTTATTAACACTCTGTTAAGGCATTCCACTGCACTATTGCCTGCAGGGTGATAAACGGGTATGCTTCCACAAAATGTTGTTTCTCAAAAAGTAACCCTGGAATACACTTAACACAAACAGGGGGCAAGTGTCACTGAGTAGGGACTTGGGAATTCCTTCCAGCTGGAACACCTCATCCATGAATTCTATAATTGCAACAGAATTGATCTTCATCATCACTCTCATTTCTGGTCTTTTAGAAAACAAGTCATATCATACAAAAAACGTTTCGATCTTGTATAAGGCCAAAAATGTCAACAGCTAGCATTTCCCATGACCCTTCTGGACAAACTAAAGGAGACAATGGTGGCCTAAAAGTAATCAAACTCTTATTCCCATTCAATCATTTCACCCATTCATGCACAAACCTCTCCATCTCAGTATCAATTCCAGTAAACCAAAAATGCACTTTCACTCTTTTCTTACACTTTATGAGTCGCCTCCGCCCTTCAGGACATAACTCTAGTACCTTGCACCTGAGCGTGGAAGGTGGAATTACTCTAATTCCCTTTAACAGAATCCCATCATCACCCCATGAAAACTCATTTTTAATCCGCCCAAAATGGTCTCGCAGCTAGTCATCCTCTTTTTATCTGGCATTCCTTTTTCCACATATTCCTTGACTTCACTCAACACAATATCTGACTCATAACCACACATCCATTATTCTTCGGTGATACCATCACACCTACGTCATCCATGTCACAAATCAAATATCACTCCACTCATTGTCCTCCTCGCATACTTCTTGCAAGGGTGCTCTGCTTAAATATTCTGCTACCTTGTTCTTTGCTCCTGGCAATACTGTAGTCAAACAATTTCAAAGGTAACCTAGTAAGCCAAGGTGTTGTTTTTTCCATTCCAGTTCTAGTTAGAATTTTAGTGAGTAGGATGTGATCAGTGCAGATCAAAAAATCTAAATCCCACACATAGTGCCTAAATTTGTCAATTTTCCACACACCATCTAGCATCTCTCCCAATCAGTCATAGAAAACTTCTCCTCAGCGGAAGACAACAAACACAATGCTCAAGAAATGGTGACTTTATTGGCATTCTCATCAATTTGTGACAACACAACACCCAACCCCTTCTCACTAGCATAAGTAGTAATGACAGTTTTGGTGAAAGGGTCAATCCCATGCAAGGGAATTGTTTTGGAAATTTCATCCTTGATCTGTTCAAAGTATTGTTATGCACACTATTCCATTCAAATTTACATGAATTCTTTAACATTTGTCTAAATTCAAATGGTTTTGTAGCAAAGGTTTTGACAAATTTAGCATACAACTCTGCTAGACCTAAAAAAGAATGGACATCATCTTTTGACTTAGGAGCTGGAGCATATTGAATGGCTTCTACTAATTCTTTTTTTGGTAAAATTCCATGCTCCAAAATGTCATGGCCTAGATATGTAAACGAACTAACCGCAAATCTACACTTCTTTAACTTTGCAGTGAGTCCATTGTCACTCAGCACTGCTAAAACCTTCCTTACCCCCTTATCTTGTGGAGTGTGGTCTTTCCCTAAAATTAGGATGTTGTCCTGAAAGAAAATGACCTTTTTTGACAACTTAATGGTAAGCTGAAGTGAGATCAAGTGATGTAAACCATTTTACCCCTTTAGTCAGGGTCAGCATCTCACTCATTTTTGGTAACAGAAACTTATCTACAATAATATTCTAATTAAGATCACGCAATTCAATGCAAAGTCTTACCCTACCATTGGCACGCCTGGCTAGAATTAAAAGAGCTAACCACTCACTTGCTTCAATTCCTTCAATAATTCCTTCTTTTGCCAACCTGTCTAGATCTTCCTTGACCACATCCTTAATGAGTAAAGGTTTGTTCATAGCTTTATGTATTACCGGGCATAGATCTCCTTTAAAATGATCCTGTGCTGAAACCCAAGTCATTCTCCTACTTTACCCGAGCAAATGTTCAAAAATTCACTACAACTTAATTTTATTGATATAGATCTCTTACTAGATCAATAATTGTACATAGTTTCGTTTGTAAACATAAAATTCTAGCTAAAATATTTTAAAGTTTACTATAAAAATCACATTTAAAACAAAAATAGAGCACATTTCATAAATGTGTACAATTTATAGGAAACAAATTCATTTGGTGGACTTTTAAAAAAAGCGATTAAATCGGTGGAGGAGGAAAGATTATATCTAAAAGCTACAGGTTTTTATAAAACAGTTTCGAGCCCCTACTACGTCCTTCTTTAAACATAACCATAAGATATGTGCTAGGACCTGGTTTCGGTGATTGTATTTATCACATACCCCACTATCATCGTCAAGGTTATTCCAGTGTCTTGTAAACACCTTTAAAGGAAGTAGTCCTAAGCGCAACATGGTGATACATCTCCTAATATTATGTTCGAAGGTAAAACTTGTGTATTGTTGAGGGGACTTAAACTCGAATGTAGAAGTGACAGAGTTGTAATGAGATAACTGCAGGCAATATGCCTTGTCAAAGTCGAAACTTAAATGGGGAGTCACAAATATTCATAAAATTCTTCAGGTGGGCTGGAGAGCAGGATTGAAAAATGGGTTCAGTACACTGAAAGTATTGTAGAGCAGTTTTAAGATTTGTTTGAAATGTATCATGTTTTTTCCCTGAATTAAAGCTTTCGTATCTCAGTAAGGACCTTAGAGAGCCTTCTTTTGCATGCAGAAGTTTGAAAGCCCAACTAATTATATTTGCTAAGGCTATTGAAAATGCACTTACGATTGTAAATTCCAAACTAAGGATCTGTACTGGGACGGCTTGACAACATTAATTTACGTAAACATTTTCCTTGGCTGATATTCAAAACGTTCCATCTGACTAAAGGAATATACTCTGTGGCATGGGTTATTGTTGGTGGAATTCTGGCCCTATATACTTCAAAAAGTGCTTAAAAAATTCCTCTTGCCTGAATAATTGTAGAATTTCCTTATTGCGTAAATGTGTGCTTAGCTTTTTGGTTCATCTGGTGAAGATGAGAATGAACTTCGAAGGTTTGAGAAAAGACTCGCCCGAGATAATTATAGGCTTTTACCACCTTGATTTTAGTGCCATCCAGTTGCCAATTATAGTGGATGTGACGTTTCCTACCCCTAAAGGGAACTACCTTTGTTTTGGAAATATTCATCTTTAGGAAATTTATTTCTGTATATTTAGTAAGTACGTCTATATTTCTCTGTAACCCCAGCGGGGTAAGATCGAAAATTACTACGTCATCGGCGAACATTTACACATATATTTTTCCATAGGCTACTTTTGAAGGAAAATTATTTACATTTAAAAAGATCTCTGGAAGATCGCTTATATAAAGCGAGAACATGAGGGGGGCTAGAAGCCAGCCCTGCTTGAGGCCATTTTGCGTGGATATCTTGTGGGTCAGGCCTTTGTCTCCTCCCATCTGAACTTTACACCAAGTTGAGGTGTGAAGAGAAACTATCAACCTCAATAGTAAATCTGGGATCCATATTTTCTTTAGTTTCCTCCAAAGAGTTGGTCTATCAACACTATCGAAAGCTGTTGAGACATCAACAAAAAGACTATATACTATTTGTGTACATACTTATCAATGATAGAGTTTAAAATACCTATGTTGTCAATCACAGAGTGATTGGGACGAAAACCCGCTTGAAACTTTGGGATTACGCCTTTTGAAAAAGCCCAGTCCCTTAATTGCTCAAGGATGCTTGCTGCAAATATTTTCCCTGAAGCATCCAAGAGTGCAACTTGTCTATAGTTCCCAGGGTTAAGTTGAGTGCCCTTTTTTAATATTGGAACAATGATACTCCCAGTCCATGAATAAGGAATTTGAGCAGTAGCATAGCAATGATGAAAGAGGGGCCCCAAGAATGCACTCCACTTCGCAGGGTCACTTTGTAGCACTTTTATTAGTATCATGTCTGGACCCATAGCTGCAGAGGTTCTTGCCTTCCTAATATAAAACTCAATTTGTTTTCCTGAGGGGGGACATAAAAGTTGTTTGATCCCACCGGAAGGGCTCGGGGTAGGTGATGCATCCCTACTGCCCATATCCTCTAAGTTTGACTTATAAAGGTCCAGAAGGTAGTTTTCCCACTCGGTCTTTGATATCGGCATTGCTTTTAAGGAATGAAAATTACCCATTCCTGTAGCAATCAAGTGCCAATATTGCTTGAAGTTCCTCTTAGTGGCAGCCATAGGTAAATCTATCCAATGTTTGTCAGTCGCGACCAATTGATTTAGTCTTTTTGAGATGTTCTCTCCTCCTGTGATCTTCTTGGACTTATGAGAAGTATTGTATGTGAGAGCCTTCTTATATAGTTTATTGACGATGACAGTCAAAGTTTGCTCAAAATTCTTAATAGGGCTGAGAGTATGATCTACTAACCAAAGCTGATGAGTGGATATTACTTTATTGTTAATATTTATGGTTGGCGTATTCCAGATTATGCGGCCCTGCTTGGAATCTCCGACCGACTCACCATTCATCCGAGACATTGACCATGAGGCAGACATCGAGAAATTTAGACTGAGATTCAGATGGAGTATCATGTGGTCGCTATCGGGTGAGAATTGGGAGTCTAAATAATTGTATTTTTGATACAGCGAGGGGCTGCATATTATATCGTCTAATATGGAACTGCTGTGGACTCTCTTTCTTGTGTAGCTTGCCGGTATGTCCCCGTCAAGCCTACCATTTAAGATCACTCCGCTAATTCTGATTGCTAGTTCGAGTAGCATCTTTCCTCTTCTGTCTGTTTTTATGGCATCAGGAAAAATTGGAGATGGAATAGCCCAGGTGAGTTCTTCCTCTGTAATACTACAAGTGTTTATCGCATGGTTGGAGATTTTTGCATTGAAGTCTCCTGTGATGAGGATTTGATGTCTTCCGCAGGACTCTTGTATTGAATCTATTTGATAAAATATTTTTTGCAAGCATTAAATTGAATTCCGATCCAGGCGGTATATAGAGGTTAAAAAGACATATGGTTTCCCTAGTTCGGGAATTTTTATTGCTCGTATGTGTCCTTATGCATTGCATGTTGTTACTCCCCATGTCAATTCTCTCAAAATTCCAGTTTATATCTTCCTTCAGCAGGATCAACAAACCCACCTTTGTGTGGCCTCTTTTCGACTTTTTTGCTGGAATTTCAAAAGAAAAATAGTCCTTTTAACTCGAATTTCCAAGTAGCCAGGTTTCCTGGAGGCAGACTATTGCTGGCGAGGTTTTAAGAAGACTGGATCATTTTTGGGGATCCAGGCCAGCAATATTCCAAGAAAAAAGGTCAATGGAGGCTTTGCTGAAAAGGTGGTTTTGTGTCTTGTACCTGCCTGTTTGCATTTAGGTTATCTGCAAGCCAGGACCAAGATTTTTTCTTTTTTGAATTTATAGTTTCGTAGAGATTATGATTCCGTATTGATCGTTCTCCCTCTGTTATACTTATTGTTAACTTGTTAATTTGCCTATCCGATGGACTTTGTACAGGTTTATTTTGATCAGAAAACAAGAAAATATGTGGAGGTTCCCTTTGGGACAGTAATGGAGCCTTCGATAAAGGTTGTGGAAACTTTTGCCTAATTCCAATCACGTTGAATACTTGTGAAGTACTTCTCGCTCATTTAAGATAATTGCTGGAATAACACTAGACCAGAAGTCTACTCAGACTGTAAATATATCAGCCTTATCTACAAAGGGGATCAGTTTTAGATCAGAGGAAGAGAGCATTTTCAAGGGGGGAAGGGTATGAATGAGATTAAGTACCCTTTTCCGATTTAAAGGGTCATTTCCTACTGGGAAGAGAACGGATAACTCTAAAGTTAGATAGACGTCTTGAATTTTTTTTTTTTTTTAACATACTTTATTGATGACTTCAACAGTTTGAAATGTAATAGTCATTCTACAGAGACAATCTTTTGCTTTTATATTAAGAACATTATACATATGACTTATAATGGCTATGTGTGTCATTTCTTGAACGATAAAATCGAAGATAATGATCTCCAATGGCGACGTCTTGAATTTGGCTGTATCCTTTTCTCATTGCATTTGAATCGAGAGAAGTGGCATCCTGGTCAGGATAGCTTATACTCTATCGAGAACCTTTAGTTAGTTGCCAGGGGATTCAATTGTCTTAAGGCGTCTGACTGAGGGGATTGAGATGCGATTACTTGTCGTTGTGATTGTCAGTGTTACTTAAAAGATCTACAGGTGAATTTGTGACTTCTGTCTGTGCCCCTGTGCCTGCCCAGAGTCCTTTGGAAAACTTTAGTTTCCGGGGCTTTGCTTTCGTAAGTCTGCGGTTATTTCTTTTCCTTCTTTTTGTGCTCGGTAAAGATGTATCTGGTAGAGACATAGTCTAGCGGCAGGTTCCTCAACTTAGAATATCCCCAGGCATCAGACTGGATCCGGAAAAGTTTCCACAGCAGCATCTCTGCGCGCCGGGGGCGGCACCGCCCGGCTCCGCCCTGACGTCATCCACGGACATGACGTCAGCGGAGCCATATATACCCCTCCCGGCGCGCTGACGTCAGTTTTCGTCGGAGAAACTTTTCCGTGTCAGAACGCGGAGCCATCACCAAAAAACTATGAGAATATGGGAACAGTGTGCAAAAATGATGAGAAAATAGAAGAAATTGACAGGTAAGACAGAGCAGTGCTCTGAAGAGCCACCCCCCAAGAGCGAAGGCTCAATCAACATTAAAGGGAGACAAAGATGTGAAAAACAGCCTGGCGGAGGATAGAAAGTCCGCATCCAGAAGGTAAAACCGTGAAGGAGAACAAGTTCGGAACACAAGATTAAGGAGAACTCACCACAAGACGTCACCAGAAAGAGATGTAGCAACCCCAATACAAGACCCATAAATGTACAGAGCCAATAGATCTGAAGTAAAAGGCCGCAGGGGTGGCAAAGCCCACAAGGCAATGGAGAAGGGGAGAGCGGGATGGTGGGAAAAAACATGAATAGATTCCACACTGTATAATCCAGGCCGAGGACTGGAAAGAACACAGGTTCTATCACCATACCGCCTAATCTTGAGAATGGGCGGAATGGAGCAGAGAAACAGAACGAAGCAGTCTGTGTTGAAGTGAGAAAATATCACTTTGCAAAAGGACAAGCCACCCTAAGGGTGGCAAATATAGAAAGCCCCAACCTGAAAAGGTCCTCGCAGAACGGGGAGGATGGGCATGCGTCAAGGAATCTGCGGCTAGACTATGTCTCTACGAGATACATCGTTACCGAAGGTAAGTAACTCGTTCACCTGATAGAGATGTCTAGCCGCAGATTCCTTAACTTAGAATAGATACCATAGCTATACCCATGGAGGAGGCGGGTCTGCGACTGAACCCCACCAAGTTCCAGAGAGAACTTAGTCGTTCATAAGGTGAGTAAAACAGCACCGTCAACCTTTGGGACGAACCATAGTGAGGACAGTAATGTAGCGCAGTCAACCACCAGACCATGAAGCTATAAGAGAGCGAAAACACTGGGAGGCAAAGGCACCAGAAGCCGTTAAGAACAGCACACAAACCACTTTGTGTATCCCTGGGTTGAAAGAAGGAAAGCATAGAGCCAGGATGCCCGTGGCAAGGTGTGAGGTAATAACTTTGAAAGAGGTTTTGAGGGATCCACAGGACCTGAGGTGGCAACAGAAAGCAAAAGCAATCACCGGTCAACCAAGCAGAACAGTGGAAAAAAGGCCACTGTAGAACCGGCACCTGAAAAGACACGTGGGACAGCAGTGGCAAGAGGCTGACCCTTATCGAGCAAGTGCCAGCATGGAAGAAAACATTAAATAGATATGCTGGAGGAAAAAGGAGCTTATGACTTCGCAAGAAGTGGAGCAGAACCGAGGGTTTGAGAGAGAGCTGCCGAAGCAACGTGTCGCCTGCAGCAAAGCCTCTCGATGGTAATTGGTATGACAGAGACATCGCACACCGATCAAATATGTACAACTGCGAAAAGGAGCCGTGTTGAAACCTGCACCAGCAAGACAAAAGTGACAGCAGTGGCAGGATGCCAATCCGCAGCCATAAGGTGCCGGTAGTACGAAGGCCCAAGACACGCCAGGACTGAGGCGGTGTGTCACAACCTGTAAAAAGGGCAGATGACAAGCAGTCAAGCCGTAACGAACAAGAGCGAAGCCTGGAAGGCTGAAGGTAGCGAAGCATACCGTGTGGATGCTGGAACCACACAAAGTAAGCAAGGACCTCCTGAAGCGGGGCATGTACAGCCCAGAAGCGCACAACAGCAAGAAGGCAACGGCCCCAAAAAGGGCACCAAACAAGCCGGACACTACATAAGAGCTGGCGGAACAAGCAAACCGGGCCAAGAACCACGGACACCACATGAATAAAGGAGCTTGCACGGATCCGCCTGGTAAGAACACAGAGCAGATATAGAGCAGGAGGAAAAGCGTTAAACTCATGAAAACATGACAGTCTAGAGTATGCTGAAATTACTCGCAGTCGTGTGGAAACTGAGTAGGACAATGTCCACAGCAGTAAGCATCCCATGCCCTGTGCCCGAGAGGAACAACAGTCCCCTGCAAGACATAGTAAGGTGAAAAAACTAGCCATGACACTGGAAAAAGTGAGGACAAATATAAAGGTCCCGGACCACAAGAAGCAAGCATTCCAAGGAAAGCACGCCCCTTTGAGAATTCCACAGCATGGAAACCGCTGTAGAATAAGTGGCCAGAAGGAGGCCATGACCATGCACAGGAGAGAACATCTGCTGATCCAGTACCTCGAAGGACAAACCCAGAAGGGGCTGTCCGTCCAAGTTGCACCAATAAGCAAGCCGCACAGTGGTAAACAGGGTGTCAGTTGTGAAAAAACCGCGACAACAAGGTGTCCCGCCAGGTGTGCGAGATAGACACCGCACGGCATGGAACCTATGCCAGATTCCGATGCACCACAGACAGACCAACCCAGACATGCAATAGAGCAATGCTGTACGAGGATCACTGTAGGAATACACAAGTGGCACCCAGCAGGATGTCCACGGGGAGACTCCTCAGGAGCGTACCAAGGCAATGGCAGAACCTAATGCCAGAAAATACCCCACATAGCGTAAGGCTAATCCCCGGTAGGGGTGTCCTCTTGGGCTAAGCACACAGTCAGAGGACTGAAAAACAAGAGAATCAGCCGAACGGCTGTACTGAATGAACATAGAAATGGCTAACCAGCCATGAACAGTAACCGGCACCAAAACTAACCAATACATTAGGTTGGGTGCCATAAAAGGACACCAAGATCACTGCAGCCCGGACAAGAGACGGGAGACCGCCGTATCCGCATGGCAGTCAAAAAGATCTACCCCATTGAACGACGGATCTCTGAGGGCATCCCGAATATGATCAAGGAAGCGACTGTCGCGCAGCCAAGCATGGCGGTGTAAAGCCACAGCGTGAGCAAGGACCCGTCCCATAGAGTCAGTTGCATCATGGGAAGACCGAAGGGAGAATTGTGCCATGCTCCTGTCATGCAGCTGAAGACGAAGTAATTCTGCCCGTGGCCCTTCAGAAACAGAAGGGATAAGGTTCGCAACGGAGTCCCAAAGAGCGGTGGATGTGCGTGCAAACACACAGGCGGTATTTAAATCTCGGACGCTTGTGCTGGCAGAGGCGAAAAGCCGGCGACCACAATCATCCAGCCACCTAGACTCCCTGGTGGTAGGTAACAGTGGCAAAGAGGGTGAAGACTGTAAATCAAAAGCTGCCTGAACAACCAGGTCCTGAACCATTGGGTGAAGAGACAGACAAAGAGAATCACCCGGAGCAGGGCAGTGCCGACGAGCAATAACCCGATCAACAGGGTCACCAGAAGAGGGTCTCGACCATGTGTTACGCAGGACGTCAAGTAGAGAGTCCCCGAAGGGCAGCAAAAGTTCTACTTCAATAGGCTCCAAATAGAGCAGATCCAGCAAAGGGTCAGAAAGTAGAGGCACCACAGGAGGCTGAAAGCCAAGTACAGTAGCCGCCCCATGAATAGTGCGCGCGAAGGCAGCACCAGATTCAGTTGCCATCCGTGTAGGTGAATACAGACCGTCAGTAGGAGACGGTTGAAGGCTAATCCTGCCACTAGACATGAGGAGTGGAGGAGCTGGAGACTGACCCGAAGGCCAGGCAACACAGGGTACTTGCACCCTGGCTCCTTGATCTGGGGAGTCCAGGGAAGCATCAGGTTCCAAATGAGGAGGCATAAATGGTAGAACCGGCGTCGACGGACAACGCGTTGGAGTCCTAGCGCCGCCCGAGGAGTCGGGGGATCAACCATCAAGGGAAGTGGAATCGATGTCGGTACCGACGTCGATCGACGCCGCATCGAAGTCGCCTGGACGTCGACGACCTCTGCAGAGGACGCGACCGGGACGCCGACCGACATCGATCCCAGTGCAACCTGACTGGAGGAAGCACGAGGTGCCGGGGCTGCCGTCGAGCCTGGGGTAGTACCCGGTGCCGACGCCGGCACCGCCTCCGACGTTGGCACAGGAAGCCGCACAGGGCTATGCGCTGACAGACGGGGAGGGCTGTGCTCTGGGTCATGGCCCGGTAGCGTCGCGTCAGCTCTGGAATCGAAGTCGACGCACACAGCCGGTGCCTGGGAAACGTCCGCAGACGAAGACCCGGCATGAGTGCCTGCTATCTCTGTGGGACCCGAAGGCGCATTAGGGAGAGGGGGCGACTCAAAACAAACCTGTAGTGCCTTAGAATAAGCCACCATTTGGGCACGCGTTGCCCCAACACCCGAAAAGGGTGGATACTGAGGATGAGGCTGACTTGTGCCCTTACCTGGCACAGTGTGAGAGGAATGGGCGGCGGCACGGACACCAGAGGAGGATCTCCATAAGCGGCGCCTGTGCTTACGCTTACCAGTTGTCGCACGGCAGTCGCGGGAGCGATCTCAAGAATGAGCCCGATCCCGAGAGGAAGAGCGGCGATGGGAGGGAGCCGGACTGGACATCCGTGCGGCCAGCCATTTCATGCGACGCTCCCTCAAGGACTTCGGCTTCATCCTCTGACAGGCGTCACAGTCCTTGGAGTCATGGTGAACACCGAGGCATACAGATCAGGTGCCGGTCAGTGCCAGACATCTGACGTGCACAGGCTTCACAAGCTTTAAAGCCAGGAGGCATTGCACACCATTCCCACGACACCTGAGGGTGTAGAGAAGGCCCAAAAACCAGGCCAAGGAACTGCTGCTTTCCAGGAACCGTGCTCGAACGCGGAGAAGAAGAAAACTGACGTCAGCGCGACGGGAGGGGTATATATGGCTCCGTTGATGTCATGACCGTGGACGACGTCAGGGCGGAGGCAGGTGGTGCCACGCCCGGCGTGCAGAGGTGCTGCTGCGGAAAGTTTTCCAGATCCAGTCTGACGCCCGGGGCTATTCTAAGTTAAGGAATCTGCATGTAGACGTCTCTATCAGAGTTGTGTTTTTACAATTACCGATTCTTGTTTCCCACAGTTGGATTTTTTTAGATTTTTCGGGGAAACTTCCCTTATTTCTCGAGTTTCTCCAGTTTTAGACTGAGGATGAGAGGAAGCTGATTCCGCAGGTTGTTGATGAAGATTTTGGTTTGTCACTTGTGTTTCTTTGCAATTAAAGATTGAATAGAATTTGGAGGTGGCAATTTGTGAGCTGCTTTCCTTTGGTGTCTCAGAAAGCTTTTTTATAGAATACATTTTGTCGACTTGATCCCGTTTTATGTTTTGCGATTTATTATTTCCACTATTTGTTTGAGTACCTCTTGTTTTTGTGCTTACTGGCGCTGCACCATTTTCTTTTGTCTGAGTGTAGTTGTCACTAATTTCTTAGTATGATTTTCGATTATGCATACAGGGGTTTGGAAGCTTTTTTGGTCGGTCAAAAAGTGAACTACTGATTGGGTTTCCAAGACATGATCTGAAGTTACTGTCAATTTGCCTAGTAATGCCAGGATTGCTTCCAAAATAGTTTGCAAGGAACACAGTGATTCCCTGACTGATGCTCTATTTATTTTTTAGATCCGGTGACAATAATTGTGGAAAATCCGGAGATAAGGATAGATTATCATCAGAGTCCAGGTGGTTAGTAGACATACTGTTAAACAGTTGTAATGTCTCCAGTGGCATTTTTAGGGGAAGGACTGTAACTACCTGACTCATATTTATGTCCGGAAGAGTGAAGTCCGACTCAGTTGTCGCGATTGTAAGAGGAGACTTATATTGATATTGGGAAACCGATTCCTCTGGAAAGAGTTAGACGGGGGTTCAGCCACCTCGGTCTGAGGAACTAGAGGCGGATCTAAGGAATCCTTTGTAATTACCTTGAGGCCCCTTTGTGCCTCTTGTTTTGCTGTTTCGTGAGCCTTAGTTGATGATGAAGGGCAAGAGAGAAAAATTCTGGTATAGTAAGTGTTCCTGAAAGTGTCTCGATGTGTGCTGAACGGGTTTTGCTTTTTCTCTCTTTGGGCTGTGCCCAATCTTTTCATAAAGACTGTTCTACTTCTTAATTTTCTGAATGCCACTTCTACACCATAGATTTTTGTGGTGTCGGCCGGCTATAATCTGGTAATGTGTTTTTGAATTTCTTTTCAAATTGATTAAGAACTTCAGGCTCTGCCTTCGGGAAATGGATACTGGGGCTGTTTTCTGGTGCATGAGTGTCTGATAAAAGATACACAGCTCCTACTTCAGTATCACTTGGTAATGGTCCCTATGTAATTTACCTTTTGAGGGGGTTTTCGCTGGAGAGGCGAGCCCCGCCGATGTAAGGCGGTAGCTACCACCTGCACGCGTTGGGGGCCTACCCTGCTCTCCCCAGTGTTCTTTTGTGTTCCTCTTTAAATTTATAATCAGACTCCTGCAGAAAGTCCTGGTTCCTTTATGCCTGGTTATCCCTCTTGTCACCAGTGATAAATGCTTTAGGGGCGGGGCCGACGTATACCAGTAAGTAGAGATAGGTATCAGGTAAACAGGTTATAAACAGCAGAATCCCCAAAATAAAGGCTGCTGGACTGTATTCAATGGTGACAGGAAAAAACGTCAATCAGGGATTCCAATTGACATTAAGATTACAGGTTTGGAACAATCGTCTTCTTCTCGAACGCGACACTCCTGTTCCAGCCAAATAGATCCTCAGTATACAGTGATTTAAATATTGACACTTAGGTCCTACCTGTGGAGGACCAGGCGTGCAATGCCTTTACTGCAAAGTCCTGCTAGTTGCACCACCTTAGCCGTCTCGCTGGAGCGGGTGACTATTACGGAGCATTATAGCTCTTGGAGTCTGCTATTCTCATGAGCTCTGCCCCCACTGCCTTCATACCCCCCACCGTCACTCTGGGGCAGTTGAGAGTGGTAAGGTTTTGGTGGGGGCATGGGTAAACTATCCCTGTGCTACCGCCATGGAGCTCCTGGCAGCAGGTCGCTGCGGCTCCGCTCTGCTCCAGTCGTACTCCTTCCGTATTCCGTCGCGCTCACCTACACGTCGCTCAACAAAGAGCAGCAGCCGATCTCTAGAGCTGCAAAGACTCCCCCCTCACTGGGCCTAGGAGAAGAGGAACTGCGAGAGGAGCAGGCTGAAGTACAGTCAATGAGCAAGTCGCCACCACCGGTATCGGATGCTTTGGAGGCGGAGGGGATGGATGAGGGATGAGTGAGGCGGAGAAGAGGTTCATTGAGCGGTCACACCAACTCGCAGGCTGCACCAGCCTAATGCCGGCCGCCTCCGCGAGGACAGGCGGATCCGCAGCTCTGAGCTCCAACCAGGGCTTGCTCAACTCTCCGCCCAGGGCCACCAGGAGCTGGAGGCTCCGTTTCCTGAGTCCGGCTCCACGTTCTGCTCCACACCCACACCCGCGTCCGGCCCCCACAGGCAAGAGGAAGTTGGGGAGGGGGAGCAGGTAGATGCAGGTTGGTGAAGTGCCTTGTTCGCTCGCGGGTCCGGTTCCTGCATCTTCAGAAACAGCAATCAACAAGCAGCGGAATTGGAAACTGTATGTCTCTACACATCTGTTGTGAAAAAGAATCCTCATCATTTAGCAACACTTGATCAGGGCTGTTGGAGTTCAACATGATTCCCAAGTTTCTCTCATCCAATCATTGAATAACTGACAGTCCTTTCTCTGCAACATATAGCTTGCCTTCAGCTTCTCTACATTTGAATTCAAATTGGCCACCAGATACCCTACCATTGCTATGGGTGCCCATGTAAATCTCTCGGACTGTAAATCAGTTGGAAGTAAGTCTTCTCCTGGGGTGTCCACAAACTTTTCTACCCGTACTGATTTATTTATAATCATAAACGGTGAGCCAGAATCAGCAGTAATGTCAACTAACACCCCAACCAAGCCTAATGGAACATATAGGTCTGGATCTCTTATATATGTTCATCTCTAATACATCGGACACTAAACTCAACACACACTGTGACTCAAATTCCCCATCATTGTCAGATGAAGATTCTGAACAATTTTCAATACATGTAACAGTGGCGTTAGGTTTCCTACCATGACACACTTTTGCAAAAGGCCCCATTATACCACAATAGAATGTTCCCAAGCAGGACAATGTTTATCATTTGCCAAATGCTACTTATTGCCACATCTATAACATCCATTCTGAATACCAGAGAACGAGGGTCAGGTTTGTAGGCTCTCAATGACTTCTCTTTCTGTTCGATTACACTGTTACTTAGAGGCATTGTTCCCTTGCATGAGAATTTTGCGAGCATATTCTTTTTTTCCAAATTAGCAAGAGTCGCATCAGAACAACATTTAGGGCCTTATTACGACTTTAGTGGTCCTACATCAGATGGTGCAATGCACCGTCTGCTGAAGGAAGGACCGCAAAAGCCGTGGTGCTGATGCCCGCCAGATTAGGAGTTCAATCCTGGTCTGGCGGGCGGTGCTGCGTCAGTCTGAGACAGCTGTCTGTCAAGTTCATTTAAAAGCATGACATGCAGACCGCCGTTCTCAGAGCGCCGGCTGTACCTTCCTGCATGGTGAGGCATGCATGCCCCACCGTGCAGAAACTGGGGGTGCAAAACCAGGGGGGCACTACATGTGCCTCTCCTGCATGCACCGTGAGGCTCGGAAGCAGCAGGGGACACTGTTAGGGCCCCCTTTGTTGCCTCTCCGCCACCCTTTTCATGAGGGACTCACCGCCATGAAAAGGGCAGTGGACTGGCAACTTCTAATATGCTTGGCGTAGCCACAGCGGCACCACCAGCATATTAGTGCTCCTGACCGCTGTGCGACTGCTGTAGGATCATTGATCCCAGGCTGTTGCAGCTGTCCTGTGGCAGTCCAACTGCCACACTCATAATACTGAGTACGGCCCCTCAGGTTTGACGGTCCTATGGACCGATGAACTCATAATAAGGTAATTAGACAGTTCTGCTTTCTTTAAAGTAGTCTCGACATTTGCCCATAGCCTTTCTTGGACATTAGAATCATTGCTGTGCATTATTATTTGATCTCATATGAGATAGTTGTGTTGATTGCCAAACATACATTTCTTAAATTCATCTGCGTAATCCTCAATCAATTCTTGCGCACTTTGTTTGCGCTGGAAAAAATTTAAGTGATGGATAGAAATGCAAACAGAAGGTGAAAATTCGTTATCTAAATCTTCTATTGCATGAGAAAAACATCATTCTTGCTTCCTAACTTTTTTTTCGTTTCCATTTGCTCGTAAATCCTTTAGCCTTCTGGGGCCTAAAGTGTGCAAAAGGATGTTTTTCTTCCAAGCAGCAGATAGTTCCTCTCCTAAGTCTTCTACAATGGTCGATATGTATTTGAAAAAGTATGCCTTCCATTGAGGATACTTCATAATTGGTTCACTAGGCACTTCTAAAAATGCCTGAGCCGGTGTAAGAGTATAGGTTTGGCCACACATGTTTAAAAATATAAATAGGCCACAAGAAAGTGAGTACTTACCTACTGGTGTGTTCATGATTGCTAAACACGTTGTTAATGATCCTGTGACAAAAAGAATCTGCAGTATCAAAACAAGACATAGAAAAGAGATTCCCTTGTAAAACACAGTGTTATTGCTTTGCCTGTAACAATATCCTGTGTAGTTTAGCAGTAAAGCCTGTTCAAAGATGGCAGCACATTAGGGTAATGTATTTTAACCTTGCGTCGTACCGCACAGGGAATTCTGAGCTACAACTTCATTGGAGAATCCAAAGGCAGAGAGCGCTCGCTATGAAGGAATGCGTGCGAGCACGTATACAATATGTTTTATGTTTGATGAAAGGGCGCGTGCATAGTAATGGCTGCGGTTTTATTGTAGCTCCCCCATGCACTCACTAATGCAGGTAGTCACGGTGTCCATAAAATACGTTATACTATCTGCGTACACTCAAATGACACACATTATATTTGTTGCTGTGGAAATTGCAGAGTCCCTTAATAAATCCAAGTACAGTCAAACCTGAGTGTGGTCCATCTTCCAGTCTCCTCATCACTATTCTGTGAAGATGGAAATCCACTCAATGTAGGATGTAACTTAATTTCAGTGATAAAAACCCCAGTGACCTATAGTAATAGAAGCAGCCTCCACACACCTCATCAGCCTCTCTCACTGCCTTCCATCTTGTCACCACATTTTGAGAGCGTGGCTAAGAATGTGATAATGAATGGAATGCAATGACACAACACTCATGAAATACAAAGTTTGATTACAGCCACCAAACACATGACCATTGATTGAGTTATAACAATGTAAGCCACCCAGATTTCACCCAATGAGTGGTTATTGTCAGACTTAAGAAATTAGCTGATTTGCAAGCCCATAGATCATGACAGTAAGGAAACATATACAAGTTCCCTTGTTGTCTAATAATACATAATTATCAAAGGATGGCACAAAACAAAATTATCATCTATGCTATGTAAACATTTTTACAAATGTGCACAAGTTACAATGTTTGCTTCCTTCAATTGCTGCTAAAAATATAGTGACATTGAGGTTATATTGAAAGAATTCTTGTATCATTGATGCATTGTAGTGTCTCATACAGTGCTGTGTTATAGGATTGACTATGATATGATCCCTTAATAAAGTCTTTCAGGTTCTTCATCACCAATAGCGCACATGTACGTTACCCTACTAATTACTTGACAATTACTGAAGGGCCTCCCATTATCCTACATTCTCCCACAGTTCACATCTGTAGATAATATTAAAATTCCTACACTAGAGATCAGGAGACTGAATGTTGCTTAATAAATGTATTTAATTATGTTTGATATTCATTGTGTTAATTAGGTAATACTAATCTATTTTCGCTATATGTTATTTGCGGGCTGTTAGGTTTGTAGGGGTATAGGATGGGAAGTTAATTAAGCAACAATTAATTTCCAAATATTATCAATTGTTAAATAATTATTTAATTGGTTTTTAACTTTGTAATTTATGGCACACTTATATAGTCTGGCCTGCTAGGTTTGTAGGGGTGTAAACAATGTATTAATAATTGTAAACTATTTAATTGAATTTTAAATATGTAACTCATGAACACTTATTAATTTTAATTGTATTTTAGTTGCACACTGTTAGGTTTGTAGGGGTCTAGGCTGGGAAGGTAATTAAGTAAGGATTAATTAGCAGTTACATATTAATCATTAAATTGATTTTAGGTATGTAAATTATGGAATTCTTATTCTTTTGTTATGTTTTAGGTGTTGGCTGCTAGGTTTGTAGGGATAAAGGGTGGGAAGTTAATTAATAAATGAATAATAATTACCTATTAATTGATCACTATTTTATTGAATAGTAATTATGTAAATCCATTAATTGTGTATAGTTTTCTTATTAAACATATATATATGTTTTTCATGTAAGTTAGTAATTTTTATATTAAGAGTTTAATATTTTCTGCCTTGATGGTGTTACTTACATATTTACTGTGTTTGAAGTGGGAATAGTTAAATCAACAATGTTGCAGTTCAACACTTTCCCTACTGTTGCCCTGTTTCGAGTGGAAATAGTAAATTTTACTAATCTGAAATCCAACGCTTTCCCTACTGTTTCACAGACTGGAGTGAGAAGAGTAAATATTACCCTTCCAAAGTCCAACCCTTTCCCTACTGTGGCGCTGCTTTGAGGTGGAATAGTAAATTTCACCCCTCCGAAATTCAACACTTTCTCTACTGTTTCACTGACTGTAGTGTGAATAGTAAATTTAACCTCTCCGAAGTCCAACGCTTTCCCTGCTGTTGCACAGATTGAAGTGGAAATAGTAACATTTGCACCTTTAAAGTCCAAGTCTTTCCCTACTGTTCCACTGACTTGAGTAGGAATAGTAAATCTAACTCCTTTGAAGTTTAACACTTTCCCTACTATTGCGATGACTGAAGTAGGAATGATAAATATAACCCGTCTGAAGTCCAACACTTTTCCCTACTGCTGCATAAACCATATGGGAGTAGTTTATTTAATATTGTTAGACTTCAATAGTTTTCATAATATTGGTCAAATAGATTTTATAGATTTGTTAATTTTTATATTCTCTATTATTTGTTTTTATTTTTAAATGTATTTAATTGCCTACATTTATTATCATACTTTTTCTCAATGAATTGCTTCTATTTTATGGTTTTATATTCACAGAAAAAAGGTTACAGGGACGTTATACTTCGACTGACATTTCACTCGTACAAAACCTGAGAAATTCAGCCATTATAGTTAGCTGAGCTAACTAACTCACGCCCCCGCAATGCACTGCTGATGACGTCTCATATTACATCACTCATGACATGGTCAGTGACATAAGTAATGACATCACTGATGACATCTCAAATGACATTACTAATGACATCAATGATGACATCATCCAGTGAGTGTGAGTGTTTTTAAAATATGAATGAGTGTGAGATATATATACCAAGGTGTTTTTATGAATCAGTGGGTGTATGAGTGCCTGTATCAGTGCTTCAGTAGGTGTTTGACTGACTGTATAAGTGAGTGATTATGTGTCTCAGTGAATGTATGGGTCTGAATGTCTGTATCAGTCTGTCAGATGATGTCATCAGTGATGTCATTTAAGGTGTCATCAGTGATGTCACTGACCATGCCATTAGTTATGTAATATGTGATGTCGGGGGGCGCTAGGTTGCGCACAATCGGAATGGTTGCTGTTCGGTGAGGCTCCCGTAGTCTGACTGCCTTATCCTAAATTTATCCTCTGTTCCGGTGTTGCTGTGCTCCAGAACCCCATGCGAGGCGAAGGGCGTAGAGCTGGCGCACCTTCGATGAGCCGCATTGCGGGAGAGTACGAGCGCTGAGGTGACGGCGGCTGGGTCGCGGCTTGCCGGGAGCATCCTCGACGAGGCCTGGAACTGCGGCGGGGCTGCGAAGGGTACGCGAGCGCCAGGGATCCCACGTGGTCAGTGGGCCGCGGACTCGCTGCTGCAATTCACAGAGGTAGCGGACATGGATGCCGGCCCCTCCGTCTCATGGCCCGCGGAAGACTGCAGGTATTCTCTGCGCACTATATTGGGGCATAGATGTGCACTCCTGAGCGGCTGCGTGTGGCGGTCTAGGGCGGCTGGCATTGGCTGACGGGCACTGCGAGGAGAGGGGCCCTCCTGCTGGATGCTGTCATTGGTGCTTCTGGTGGCCTGAACAATGTTTGGCTGGCGACTGTGGACCTGGACCAGGCGCTACTTATATCTTGGTGATTGCGAGACTGATTGGGGCAAAATCTGCTCTGGCGCTGTGGGGACCTGGCCTTACCTCCTCTGCTGCGACGGCCATCGCTCTTCTTGGACGACTCGCTGCGTTGGTGCCCGGCTGCTGCAGACACGCATGGAGCGAGTATAAAGGGCACTTGAGTGAGGATGAGAAGGGGTGACGGAGGGCGCCCGGGATACCTGGAGTAAGGAGCGCCTTGGTTGGATTGGCGACAGTGACTAGGAGCGCTTCAGACGTGTAGTGAGGTGTAGAGCATCCCTCCACAACTTTGAACCCTTGCTGGCACGGATGAGGATAAGATGCATGGGACGGACCAGGTCGTGCAGGGCTGATTGATATACTTGGGGGCGCTCTGGGGGAAAGGCTATCAGTGACACAATACAGACACTAGCCTTGATTCATACCCACACCGGGAGATTGTGGTCCAGGCGGCGCCTGAGAGTGGGTTCACTGGGCCACTTCACTTGCTGGAGTATCCTTGCTGTTGGGCCCTCCCCTAGCTGCCAGCTGCAAGATGGGAAAATCGGATGCGCGCCAACAGAGGCTCACTTTTGAGGCTAAGAAGGGCGCTCGACAGCAAATGGCGGAGGCAGAGCGCGGAACGGCAGAAGCGCCGCATGGTAAGGAAGATGGGATCAGCGGCGAAGTGCAGTCGATTCTATCTGAGGTGCGGCAGGGGTTTTCAACGATGGCGGAGAAGATGGACGGGCTCTCTGGACGTATGGATGCTATCGCCCACAAACTTGATGGCCATGAAACTCGGATAAAAGAGGCGGAGCAGAGGATATCGGAGACTGAGGACACTACGGCCCAAATGCAAAGTACGCTGAATCAGATGGATAAGCTTCTGAAGCTGATAGCCGTTAAGAATGAGGATATTGAAGCGCGCAGTCGCCGTAATAATGTCCGCTTACTGGGCATACCAGAAAGTACGAATACGGGCCAGATGGAGACATACGTTGAGCAGCTGCTTTCTGCGGTGATAGGGGTGGAATCCCTGCCTTCCCATTTTATTGTGGAGAGAGCTCATCGCGCCGTCGGCCCCCGTCCTTCTCCTGGGGCAGCGCCTAGGCCCATCATCGCACGCCTACTAAATTATAGAGATAGAGATGCGGTCTTGAGAGTGGCCAGAGAGAAAAAACAACTGAATTACCACGCATGTGCAGGAGGAGCGACGTAAATTCATTGCAGTCAAGCAGAAGCTGAGACAAGCTCAGATAGATTACGCCCTACTGTATCCTGCGCGCCTCCGAGTCACTCACCAGGGTACCCAAACAATATACACGAAGCCGCAGCAGGTGGAAGACTTTCTCAAGTCACGTGAGCCTTGAGGAGATGCGGTGCTCACAGCGTGGGCTGGCTGGAACTCATGATGATGTTTGGCCCGCTGTCGCCGTAAGATGCTGGAACTTCTACTGGAGATGGTGCACCTGGACAGTGTATGGACATAATAACCAGTCGGACACCTCTTTTGCCTACATGGGGACCTGCTTGGTGCTGCGGGTCTCCTGGATGGGTGAGAGGCACTCGTGGGCCACCTAGTAGTGTTATCCCCCTAATGGGTGTACCCCAGTTGTTTTGTGAATTGTGGGTTGGTTGTATATTTCTTTTTAGCCTGGTTCCTCATTGGAATGGGTTTGTCATGATGTGTATTTTGGGTTGGTTGTTTGAAGGGCGGGTGAGGGGGGTGGGAAGACTGGTACTGGCATAGTTGGGATGCTTCAGTGGGTGGGGGGAGGGGGAGTGGGATGTTTTTCCAGCTTGGACGATGCAGAACATTGTTGTGTAATAGGGCAAGTGCTGCATATTTTAGGTCTATGTGGAAGTATTTTCTGCTGCAGGGTTGTCGATCTGGTGAAATAGGAGGCTATGACGGCTCAGGAGAATGACCCGGTCTTGAAGGTCCTATCCTGGAATGTTAGGGGGCTAGGGGATCCCAGAAAATGCACAAAGATATTGGCCTATCTGGATAGGCAGCGGGTACAAGTGGCACTGCTGCAAGAAAAACACATAAATCCACGGTCCCCTCACACCTTTGCATCTAAGTGGGCGTGTGTTAGGGTCTTCTCTTCTTATTCCTCATATGCTCGTGGTTCAGCCATTCTGGTTAAAAAACAGACTCCTTTTGTGCTGGCTGGCACGTTGGAGGACCTGCAGGGGAGATACGTAGTTGTCCGGGGGAGGCTGGGTAGGGACTCGGTGATGATTGCTAATTGCTATGGACCCAATGTCGATACTCCCGAGTTCTTTACTAATCTATGGGGGAAGATTGTTGCTCTGGGATCTACTCACATTATTTGGGGGGGGAGACTTCAATGTCGCCTTGAATCCTCTGCAGGACAGGTCCAATCCTGCTCCATGTCATTACACTAGGTCTCGGAGGTACCAGGCGCGCAACACCCATTGGACTCAAAGGGATTCAGCCCCCCCCCCATCGTGTGGCAGCCCGGGATGAGACAGGTTCCGGGCACACACACAGCCGCACCCGAGCACTTCACAGGTCTTTAAAAGACCAATGGCATGTTAATGAGGCACTGCTGTTGTTTCACCCCTTCTAAGAGCCCCTGCAGCTCCACTCTGCCTATTGCTTAAAGATTCATCCCCCCCCGAAATATTTTCTTAGCCCCCCCCCCCCCCGAAATTTGGCTCTAGTTGCACCTCTGGGAGGTACTACAGGGTATTGTGGAGGAGGAAGGTTTAATAGACGGGTGGCGGCACACTCATGCGCAGGTGATGGAAGGGACTCACTTTACATCCTGCACTGGAACATGGGCTAGGCTCGATTACTGTTTACTATCGAAGGGGCTGGGAACTAGCATACGGGGGTCGTACATTTGGCCAGAACCTTCTCTGATCATTGTCCTGTAAGTCTTATGATTGTGCCTCCTGGCTACGACAGGCCCAGACCTACTTGGCGGATGCAGCCTCGCGCCCTCCTAGATTCAGTGTTTCAGACTGAGCTTGGGGAAGAAATCCAGGATTTTTTCCTTCGTAACAAAGGGTCAGTAGATAGCATAGAGGTTATTTGGGAGGCCTTCAAGGCCACTATCCGGGTGTATTGTATTTCCAAAAGTTTTGGTGTCCTACGAGATATACAGCGCACGCTCAAGAAACTCGAGCAGGATTTAAAGGGGCTGGAGGATCGAATGGCGCGTGGGGAAGCAGGTCGGATATCCGCTGACTTCAGGGAGAAGTTGTCTGAGTATGAAGATACTGCTGCCAGGGAGGTTACGTTTAAAGGACGATACTGGGTGGCTCGTAGGTACGGCGAGGGAGAACGTCCTGGGAGGGCCTTGGCCGAAATTACACGGTGTCCGCGATTTACTACGTAGATATTAGAAATAGAAAAACCTGGGGGTCAGACCTGTCAGGATACTCCTGGAATCCTTGACGCATTCACTTCGCACTATACTACATTATACACCTCGCAGCGTCAGGGCATGGTGGAACTGGATGCGTTCATGGGGGATATAGCGTTATGCTGGCTCAGTGATGCACATAGGGAATTCCTGAGTGCACCGTTTGAGATTGATGAGATTAGGGATGCCATTATGTAGTTGCAGAATGGGAAGGCATCTGGATTGGATGGCCTTCCTGCGGAATTTTATAAGAGTTATATAGACATTATGGCACCAGTACTCAAAGAGGTCTTCGAGGAGTCCCTGGAGGTTGGTATGCTTCCAACTTCGATGAGGGAAGTATTGATAACGTCATTGTTGAAGCCGGGTAAACCCGGCAGCTCCTGTGATTCCTTTAGACCTCTATTGCTCTTAAACTGCGACACTAAGGTACTGGCCAAGGTTTTGGCTAATCGCTACTGATGGACAGGATTGTTCTCCCCGATCAATCTGGTTTTGTTCCTGGTCGGGCCACTACTCACAATTTGCGTACTTTGTTCTCGCTGATACAGAATGTAGCTCCGGACTTCCCACTTGCTGCCGTATTTTTAGATGCCACCTAGGCTTTTGATTCTGTGGAGTGGGATTATCTATTTGGTGTGCTACAGAAGATGGGATTCCCCAAATTATTCATTTCATGGATACAGTTGTTGTACTATCAACCCACTGCAAAGGTGCTGATAAATGGCCATATATCCCCCTCTTTCCCTATATTGAGGGGCACCCGGCAGGGGTGCCCGCTCTCTCCATTGCTGTTTGCCATTGCGATTGAGCCGCTTGCATGTCGGTTACGTCAGAAACACCAAGATAAGGCCTTTCGGTGTTATCAGCGTCAGCTTCTCATACCATTATATACTGATGATGTTACACTATATGTACGAGATCCCCAACAAAACATCAATCCCTTGTTGAGAGAATTTTTGGTATTTGGAAGACTGTCCGGAGGGCATATTAATTGGGGGAAGTCGCAGATATTTCCCCTCACGTCTGCGGTTCCTAAGTTCCAACCGGATTTGCCGCTTGAGTGGTGTGCCTCTGACCTCCGCTATCTTGGTATACAGGTGACTCGAGATAAGGAAGACACGTTCCGATTGAATTATGGGGTGGCCATCACGCGACTGGCTCGCAACGTCACGCGTTGGATATCGCTGCCCTTGTCATTTGAAGATAGAGCTTCCCTTATCAAAATGGTTGTCCTTCCCCAATTTCTTTACCTTTTCCTTAATATCCACTACCACCCTGGACCGTTCTTTTTTAAAACTCTGCGCACTGAATTGATACGATTGCTCTGGGGAGGCAAGCAGTCACGACTCCAGTGGCCTGTGCTCACGAAGCCGTATGACCAAGGGGGTTTTGATATACCAGATTTTGAGGTGTACTATGTATGTGTGCAAGCTCATTACGCATATCATTGGATGCGGCCGGCAGCTTATATGCCACAGGTGGCTGCT
The DNA here is from genome assembly GCF_964204655.1 of Triturus cristatus. NCBI lineage: Eukaryota > Metazoa > Chordata > Amphibia > Caudata > Salamandridae > Triturus > Triturus cristatus. The sequence continues at coordinate 510,945,983 of NC_140581.1, read as the reverse complement.
GAGGATTGGTTGGCACATCCTATCCCTCTTAATGGCTATATACACGCACTTCCGAGCACGTGTGGGACGCCGCCCACGATGATCACCAGTACGGTGGCTGCATGTAGGCGCCTGGCAGGCTTGCTTCAGTCGCCCCCCATGCTGTACTCCTCACGTCTTCTGCTCGTATATCACCCTGATCTGACGTTGTTGCAGGAAACGGGATTTCGCAATATGTGCCAGAGACTGCATATCGCTACATGGGGGGACCTATTCCACGAAGGTGGGTTTCGCTCTTTAGAGCATATGTTCCAGGCAATGCAGCCTACGCCCCTAGATGTCTTTTTATATGTGCGCTTGCGGCAGGGGATGAAGGCGGTTCTTCCTGATTTCCCTCGAGAGCCGAAGAATTTTGCCCCATTGCACTTAGTGCTCACTTCTCCGGATGGTAAGCATTTGGTGGCAGGAATATATCGTAGCATATGGACACAGCACAAGAGTGTCAGCAGCCGGGCTCGTCAAGCTTGGAGTGAGGAGCTGGGACGGGAGGTGACGGACGCACAATGGTTGTATTGTTGTACTCAAACTCGGCAGATTTCTGCTAGCTGTAGATTGAAAGTGATACATTATAGATTCCTGCAGCGTTTATATTATACACCTGCCAAAAAATATCGATTGAAATTGTCCAATAATGATAGGTGCGAAAGGTGTGGCCAGGCTGGGGCGGGCTTTATACATTTGGCGTGGGAGTGCCCGGCTATATGGAATTATTGGATGCAGATCTATGACGCCCTTGACAAAATGACAGATAGTACCCATGCGAGGGATCCATTGATAGCACTGCTCGGCTATACTGCACAAATCCCCAATAAATGTAGGAAATTTTGTGCGGTAGCTTTGTTGCTGGCCAAACGCAGGGTGGCTTGCCGATGGGGCAGAGGACGAACCCCAAAGTTTAAGGAGTGGTTACTAGATCTTTTATATTGTCAGGAACAGCTCTCGGTGTATGCTGAGACACAACCGCTTGCCTCTAGACCCAAGGACATCTGGGGTCCGCTTCAGGCCTTCCTTCTTCAGCAGCGGGAGGAGGACATGAGCGTCTCTGCTGTGGGTGGCTCGTGAGTGGAGTGTGGGATGTTTGAACGCTTTTGATGCACTGGCTCTCCTATTTTAGGTGGGGGGTCCCCCCCTCCTGTGGGTGTGTGAAGATACGGTACTTATGCTCAGTTCTGCTACTGACGGACGATGGACTCTTGAGCCCTATCAGCATTCTTACAGATATCCAGATGTGGTGTACGCACTAGACTCAATAGCAGCTTTGAATAATCTATGATTGCTGTGATTATTGTCCTGTTAATCAGAGGAATGTATATGGAATTATATAGTGATGTGTCATAACTGTAATACGGATGTCCAGCTGTACTGTTGTGTTATAAGCTTTGAAATAAAAATAAAATTAGAAAAATAAATAAATAATAATTTAATATGTGATGTCATCAGCAGTGCATTGCGGGGGTGCGAGTCAGAGTTAGCTCATCTAACTATAACGGCTGAATTTTTCAGGTTTTGTACAAGTGAAATGTCAGTCTAACTATAGCGTAACCTTTTGTTTTCAGTGAATTTCTAAGGTTTGTTTAAATGCTAATACCTAACAATAACGTCCCTGAAACCTGTGTTTTTTTCAGTGAATTTCTAAGGTTTTTTAAATTCTAATTTCTAACTACAACGACCCTGAAACCTGTGTTTTTTTCAGTGAATTTCTAAGTTTTTTTTAACTAGCAGTCACGTTTGCAGAGTGGTGGAGACCTTCAACCACTGCTAAGGAATTCCACTGCGTAGGACTTACAGGACCTACCAGGAGGGCTTCCTGGCCCCCAAGGCCCCTCAGGCGTAAAGTGGGCTTCATCCCCCAAACAGTAGTGCGCCAGGAGCGTGTTTGCAGAGTGGTGAAGAAAGGGGGGCATGGCCTCTGAAGACCACTTAGCAATCCCACTGCGTGGAACTAACAGTAGGTAACAGGAGGGGTAGTTGTGCCCCAAGGATGTCCTTGGGGGCCAACTACCCCTCCTATTACCTCCAGTAAGTCCCACACAGATGGATTGTTGAGTTCTGATACCAGGCCACGCCCCCTTTGTCCACCATTCTGCAAATGCGCTTCCTGGCACACTCTTGGTTGGAAGATGAAGTCCCCTTTGCTGCTGCAGGTCTTTTGGGGCCAACTAGCCTACCTGTTACCTCCAGTAAGCCCCATACAGTGGGATTGCTGAGAGCTGGTCGCAGGCCACGCCCCCTTTCTCCACTACTCTGCAAACACACCTCCTGGGCCCTCTTGGTTGGAGCATGAAGTCCCCTTGCCTTTTGAGGGTCCCTGGGGGCCAACTAGCCCTCCTGTTACCTCCAGTGAGCCCCACGTAGTGGGATTGCTGAGAGGTGGTCAGAGGCGACGCCCCCTTTCCACACCACTCTGCAAACGTGCCTCCTGGTGCACTTCTGCTTGGGGGATGAAGTCCACTTCAGTTCTGAGGTCCTCAGGACACAAGGGGACCTCATCACCCCACCAGCAGTGTGCCAAGAGGCGTGTTGGCAAAGTGGTATAAAAAGGGGCGTGAGCTCTGACCACCTCTCAGCAATCCCACTGTGTAGGGCTTACTGGAGGTACTGGTGGGCTAGTTGGGCCCTAAGGACCCTCAGCAGCAACGGGGACTTCATCCCCCAACCAAGAGCACGCCAGGAGGTGCATTTTGCAGAGTAGTGGAGAAAGGGGGCAGGGCCTTTTATTTTCTTATATTAGGAAGGTGGGTTGTTTGGCCCCATTCCCTTGATCCTTTTGAGCCACTGATTATTTTAAATATAAAAATAAAAAGGTAGGGGGTCTCTGCCCCCCTCCCGAGGCCGATTACCCCATTCCCCATCCCCCGGGGCTAGGCCTTTGTTAATTAATTTTTTTAAAGGGGAGGGGGCCCCCTTCCCTGGCCATTTTCAGCCACGGGAACCCCATCCCCCGCGGCCAGGCAATTTTTTTTAATTTAAATTATTTTAAGGGAGGGGGCCGCGCCCATCCCCCGGGATTGCCACAACGTTGGGCAATGCCCCCGTGGTCCCTGCTGGCTCCCCGCCTCCTGCGGGAGCCGGCATTGTTTTTGGACAAAGGGAGCTGCTAACATGCAGCTCCCTTTGCCTAAAAGCAATTCTGCTCCGCTTCATGGAAGCAAGAGCATTTTCAATGCTCTCACTTCAATGAAGCGAAGCAGAGTTTGCTACGGCATGCCCGACATGCAATGTCCCGGGGTGGGCACCCCAAGACATTGCTGGAGCTGGCCCTGGGGGGGTGGCAATCCCCAGGGCCATGGAGGGCTCCTGGAGGGGGGCCGCGCTGCCCCCTCCCATCATCTCTGTGTCCCCAGGGAAGTGGTGGACCCCGGGGGTCTGCAACAGACCCTCGCATTTAATCAATATGTGCCCTGGGGAGGTGGTGGTCCTCAGGGCTGCGGGGGGGCGTGTGACCCCCCACATTTAATGCATATAGACCCGGGGAGGCAGCGGTCCCCGGGCCTGCGGGGGACCCTGCATCTATTTACATATTTGCCCCCGGAACCTGGCCTCCCGGGGGACTTTTTTTTTTTTTTTTAAATCGGCGGGGTTCACGGACCCTTCGGGACGCCCGCTGAAATTTCTTTTTTTTAATTATTTTTTGGGCCCTGCGGGTCCTAGGGGTCCTTGTGGGACGCTCTGAGCAGGCCTAGGGGGTCAGAGTGTTTCTACCCTACCCCCTTTTCTTAATTTTTCCACAAATAAATCCTTTTCCTTGTGACTCGGTTCAACTGAGTCACAGGATGGCTGCCAACATTTCCTTATTGGAACTGTTGGCAGCCAATCACATTGCAGGCTCGAGATCGGGAGGGTTCGCAGTTCCTCCACGGGGATATTTGTATATCTGAAAAATGTTTACATTTCTTAGGAACTACTGAACGGATTTACACCAATTAACAAAAAGAGTGCTTTCTGAACCATGAGCGACCTTTTTGCCAAATTTGGTGTAATTCCGTTCAGCAGTTCGCGCTGTAGCCGTGTCTAAAGATTCCTATGGAAATTAACATGGAGAAAACGTGTTTTGGGACCCCCCCTTTTTCTCGGCCCCCGCTTCACGAATCACCCTGAAACTTTCAACACCGGAGCTGACCTGACTGCCCCAATAGTTTAGGAAATTTTGCGAAGATTCGTCAAACTGTGCCAAAGATATTGGCAAAAGTAAAAACACTTTTTGAATAGAAACACGGTCCTAACTGTAACTCTATATATATATACATAGATATATATATGTACACATACATACATGTTTATTTTCATAGTTAGACACTTAAAATATAAAAAAATTATATGATACAAAATAAATATTTTTTATTAATTATGTAACATGTTACGATGTCGGGCGGAAAGCCTCCGCCTGACACCGACTCTGAATTGGGACTGATTGACTTGTGGTCGGTGGTTCCGACTGCCGGATTATGATGCGACTGAACACTGTTCGGTTGGATTACCATTGTTCACTATGGGAGCTCGTGTTCCGCCTGACAACCGGCCATAACACAGGCTCCTATGGGGAAATGGGTGTTTGCGGAAAACCCTGCACCCTGTCGCAGGCATCCCACGGTGCTTGCCAAACAGAGCAAGGTTTTACAGGGGGTTCCCTAAGGGACCCCCTTGGCCATCAACCGTAAGGCAGTTGGGCCTAGGGGGCCCTGCCAGGGCCCCCCAAAGTCACTTTCTGACTGCCTTTCTGTGTCAGACAGGTTGACGCAGAAAGGCTGTTGGAAATCGACATCATAATCCCAAGGGCGGATAGGGTTGTACAATGCGTTTCCGACTGACACGGATACTCCACGAGTGCTCGGAACCGATTCCGAATGACTGAGCGGTTTACATTCCAACCGAGAACATCCTAATCGAGCGGTTGGAATGTAAACCGATTGAGTCGGTTAGAAGGGCTCTGACACGGTTGAGGAGATTCCGACTGTCGGGAGGAGGCTTGCCACCCGATGGAAATTCCGACTGTCGGGAGGAGGCTTGCCACCCGACATCGTAACGAGACCCTATATGTGTATATATAATATATAAGCAAAAAAAATAAACAAAAAGATAAATATGTGTTTGTGTGTTTATATAAGTATATATGTATCAAAATCCAAACGCTGTCTTCCACTTCCACACGGCGAGGAAGAAAGCACACGGACACCAACTCGTGCTTCGAAGATTTTAATGAGCATTCACACCCACATAGCACGCCATTAAGCGTTTCGGCCACAAGATGGCCTTGATCACGTGTATATGTATCTATAGTAATAAATATGAGTGTAATTTATTTAATTTACATGATATTAAATGTATATAATAAAATATTTAATATCTACTACTTTAAACTCTATATTTAAAAATATCTATATTTTTGTATACTTTTAGACAATATTCGTGTCAACGCAATTTTTTCCCAGATATTTTTGTACTCACCATTATAAGTGGTAGACGATATTTTTGACACAATATTTGTGTCAACGCTTTACGTTCACCACAATATTGTGTCAGTGATTCAAATCCCCGCCACTGTATGTGCTGAAGACGATCTTTTTAAAGCAGACTAAACGTATGAGAATCTTTTATGCAATCATAAAGAAACTTTGTTCAATTTTAGTAGGCTCTGTGGCTAATTAATGATTGAACTACATAAATGCGCTTCAGATAGGTTTAGGAAAGAAATCTATTATGGATATTCACATACACCTACATTTATTTTAGCTCATAAAATGAATAAGAGATGGTTTGAGACACGACGAGCAGATTTATTATGCGATCAAAATAGAATAATATTTTCAGTTTGGGAAGACCTTTTGAAAAAATAATGTAAGCCGGGAAAGAAAATAAACTAATGCATTTATAATGTATTTCTAAGAAACCTATCTGCCAATAATGCTAGATGGTAAGGAGGAAAATGTGTTGTGCCATATGCCATCCCACAGAAGAAAAGAAAACTGCAACTAACGCATTGATGTTCACTGAAATATTAACTGGCACTTCCATCAACTGGCTAGGGGCAACGGTATGGTATGAGGTGACTGTTTCCAAATATTTTATAAAACTTCTGTCCTCAATCTACTTTGTACTTTTACATTTTGTGAAAGCGACGTGCCAGAGAAAATTGGTGCTTTTTGATACAGAACGTTTATTTTCATCCCGCCTTCCTCCTTCATGCTACATCTGTGATTTCTGTGTAAATAGCATCTATTATGTATGTGGTATCAGCAGATTAACAGCAAATTCAATGAAAGCGGGAGAATAATGACGCGAGCAAACTAAAATTTAAATGATCAATTGAATCTTATTTTTTTTTTTATTTTCTTAAAGCTTGACAAACATATTGGCAGCCAATCACAATTACGTTCCACACCTAGCACTGCGTATTATTTTCCTTGCATGACCGGAGTAGTAAACAATGTTTATTATTATCACATGTAAACCAACATGCACCAAACAATGAGGTACTAGCCCAATAAAAAAGGCAACTTGGTATATTCAATATATATTCTGCTGGCACACGTTTTGAGTTTACTTAAATATGTATAATATACTTACATATTGGGGCTTTCTGGCCTCTCTGTTTATCTATTGGTCGGTTGCGTCATTCCCATTTTGCTCCCAACCACCACAACATTCAGTATGGAGCAGAGGGTAGCCTACTCGTGGGTAAGCCAGTGGTTAACTTAACTTTGAGCGACTGCATTTTTCTCTCTCACAGGTAGCATATTCGCACACAAGCTAGTTCTCTTCAATGCCAATGTTTTCGTTTTTACTTTATAGTTACTTCAGTGTTGCCTTCAGTCTAGAGCTTGATGTGAAAGCAGGACGCTTCTGATGCACGTGACAGCTTTATCAAAACCCATCTCCTGCCACTGCTGTTATACATTCCTTTTGGAGTCTTTTGCTTTTCTGACTGCTGCTATTTCACAGCATTCCAGATTGTGTCCACTTGAAACTGTTCTGTATTGAGATATCCTCTTATTACTTTTTTATTTTACTCCCTCTTTCTTTTTTCTCTCTTGCTTTCCTAATTTCGTTCCTTCCTCTTACCTTCTATCCGTCCTTTCTTTTTTCTTTTTCTCCTTCCTTCCTTCTTTCTTGCCTTCTTTTATTCTTTCATTCATGCCATCTTTCACTTTTTTCTTTCTCTCTTTGCTTATCTCTCCTCTCTTTTCTTCTTTTTCTCTCTTTATTTTAATTTTTTGTTTCCTTTTCTTGCTGCTTTCCTTCTTTCTGTTTCCTTCTTTCTTGCCTTTTTTCTAGCCTACCTTCTTACTTTCTTTCCTTTTTTTTCTTTCTCAAAGCTATGAGGCTTGCATCTAATGCCAGACTGAGTCACTTTTTAGGTCTGTGTTAGCTAAGATATTTTGATTTTACTAAAATTATGAGTATAACAAATTACTTGCAGGGGTTTCTGACAGACTTCATCCATTACTCTGTGGTTGGTGCCATTCACATTTTTCTTCTACCCACTCCAGCATCCATCAAGGGGCAATGTAGCAGCCCTCTTCACTGCAAGTTACGGCATTCCACCTTTCCATGAGCAGCACATCAGCGCACAAATGAGTTCCCTTTAGTGCCCGGGAGTAACATGACAACGTGTGTTTTGTTTTGCCTGTGGCAAATATTTATATGTATATATTGTAGGATGTGCAGAGGATATTAAAGTCTGTACTAATGGGGGGGATGAACCTAGGCTGGTTCTAGAGGCTTATCAAAGTATTGCGGAGAAGGTGTCAGCGTTTCTATCGGTCCCTAATAAAACTCAGGTTAATATAGGCCCGAGATGGTTTAGCCACGACTGCACTATAGCTGCTCGCAAACTGAGGCTTGCATTGTCAGCCTCCCCGAGGAATCGGGAGGTCGTAAAACTCTGTAGAAAGGAATATAAGGCTATTACTGTCGCCCGCAAGGAGTTTCTGAGGAAAGAGGCCTGGGAGGAACTGCTTGATCCCTCCACCCTGAATAGCAGCACCAAATTCTGGGCCCTTGTTAAAAAACCCTTTTTGACCGAGGACCCAGGAGATGGACTTGTCTGTTGCATAACCAAAGAGGAATGGGAAAGTCATTTTAAAAGTCTGTACTATTCTGAGGGTTCTGGAACCATGGCTGCTGCCCCCCATGATAGGGACAGCACCATTATCTTTGACATAAGTGAGGTCCTGGCTGCCATAATGGGTCTCACTGCAAATAAAGCGCCAGGCCCTGATGGTATACCACCGGATCTTTACAAATCTGATCCAGCTTTCTGGGCTCCCATTCTGGCTGCTGTATTTAATGCTGCGGCCATAGTGGGTTGTCCGGGAACGTGGGGTCTGTCAACTATAGTTCCTATCTTCAAGAAGGGAGATAGGGGAAGTGCTCTTTGTTACCGTCCAATATCCCTAATTGATTCAATGGTTAAGATCATGGGGAGAGTTATACTTCAACGCCTAACAAGCTGGTCGAATGAAAACAATACCATGTTGACTTCTCAATATGGCTTTTGTGAAGGGCGCTCTACCATAACTCAGTGTCTCAACCTGTTTCTTATTCTGAACAAATATACTGTCGTACAGAAAGGAGTAATTCACCTTGCCTTCATGGATCTGTCCTCAGCCTTCAACTGTGTTAACAGAGGGAGGCTGTGGCAGACCATGAAGGATAAAGGTATTGACAGGGGGATCGTGGAGTTCCTAGTGGATCTTCATAATGACACAAGAGCCAATGTGAGGTTCTCATCGACCGGGGAAACCACAGGAAGTTTTAGTGTTAATAAAGGAGTACGTCAGGGGTGTATCCTGGCCCCTTTTCTTTTTAATTTTTATATAAATGACTTAGAGGCTGAACTACAAAAGGTAAAATCAGATTGTCCTAGAGCTGGTGCGAGGGGTATTCCTTTACTTTTATATGCCGACGATGCGGTTTTAATTTCACGAACAGAATTAGGTCTCCAGGCACTTTTGAATGTTTTTAATAATTTTATGTCTGATAGGGACCTTATGGTCAACAATTCTAAATCTTACATTATGCATGTTGGCCGTCAACCTAAAAGGAAGTTCAATTTTAAATTGAATGATGTACTGATTCCCATCACCCAGACGTTCTCATATTTGGGTGTTTTATTTGATATGAAGCTTAGTTGGGCCCCACATTTGGCCAAGAAGAAGGGGGAAATGACTAGAGTAAATGCCTCCATCTTCAACTTTGCCTCTAAATTGGGGAAAAAGCCAAATGTGGCTATGATGAAATTATATAACACTAAATCCATTGCCACCGCAGTATTCGGAAGCGAGATATGGGGCTACATAAATGGGGAACAACTACAAATAGTTGAAAACAATTTCCTAAAGCGTCTGTTATGTGTCCCAGGTAGCACATCGAATTTAGCTGTACATGAAGAACTTGGTTGCCTGCATTTATCCGACATCGTTGGATTGAAACCATTGTTATGCTGGGTAAAATTATGGTTAAATGATGAAATTCCTTTAACACACCAGATTGTGGAAGATTTTGTATCACTCGATAATGCAACGTGTGTACCTTGGCTTAAATATTTGAAGTCCCAATTTTTGAAGCTTGGCCGCCTGAATTTGTTTGATAGCCCGAGGGATATAGTTAAGGGTGATGTTGCAGCAATTAAGAGAGCTTTCTTTTTGGATTGTAATGCCCTAAGAGATGAAGTTGATCTTTCGAAACCCAATGTTATAAAGTATATCATGTTGAGAACTTGTGATTCTATGGAAATGTACCCAACATGCTCCTTTACCTCCCATGAAAAATTTTTGCTGACCCGTTTCAGGTTTAACATCTTTCATCATCTTTTAATTAGACCCAAGTCGGACATTTTTAAGAAACCTGCAGCTCCCTGTGGCTGCGACAGGAAGTCTCCACAGGATATGCTGCATTTTATATTTTTATGTACATTTTATGAATATCCCCGCAGGCGGTATCTTGTTACTCTTTTAAAAAAAAAAAATTTAAAACAAATTAGACCCGCCCTTATGTACTTACAGCTGCTGCACTCTGATAGTGTCCTCCAGGTGCTAGAATTTTTAAAATTAACCATGAGACTAAGAAAATGTTTAGATGAGTAACTGTGAATCATCTGCAGCCTAATGCACTACTGCACTTTTTCTGTATGTGGCCGCTACTTGCACTTTTCACGTACTGATTTTGTCTACGCACTCTTCTAAGAAATATATGTGTTGTATGTAATTTAGATTGACTTTGTAATTATTGTGACGTTTTTAATATGAATTGTTTAATGTTGTATACTTTTATGGATTGCAATATATCCGAAATAAAGTCAATTTTGATTTGATGATTTATATGTATATATTTTTTAGATCAATGAAGGCCCAGCATGTTCCCAAACAATAAGGTTTTGCAAAAACCTTGACGAAACAAAACAAGAATTGCCACAAGGTTGGAAGGCATCGCCAGACCTATTGGCTTTGCCAAGGCGTGTTTCGTGGGCGTTTGAGTATATGCCTAGATTAGAAGAAGCTAATGAAAGGCCAAAGGGTTATTTTGTCGCCACTGTGATAGTCATCTGGCGTCTTTTCATTTTACTAGAGCCCTGCTGTTTAATTAACAAGTCTGGGTGAGCAATACACGTCTATTGCTAATTCTACGGCAAGCGTGTTTTCCTGGTCACTTATTGGTGAAATGCCGCTGTAAACTGACAACAAGTAATCTCGCACATGCTGCATTATTCGTTTACTTGCACGTGCTGTTATCCGCAAGAGACTGATATTTATAAATGGTTACGTGTAGCAGAGAAAGCTTGCATCAGAAGAATCCTTAGGAGAATAAATGGCACGCGCCTGCAAGACCTTGCCATAGCAGTGCGCACGGGCATATTTCATTGGCTGCCTCCCCGAGTTGCGCTTTTTCAGAGCTGCTGATAACAGATGTGAGAAAAAGAGCCATAAATAGGCAGCTTCACTGAGAAGTGCAAATAGAGTTCAACATTACAGGCTCAAGAGTAAAGCAGAAACAAACAGGAAAGGGTTAACAGACAGAACGCTAACAGAGGCATCCATGTGCAGCGCTCAAAATATTCTACGCAACCTGATAGAAAAATATGTGGCTGCATAGAAACAGGCAAGTTTATGTTGGCAGATAGTCATACCGGAAAGCAAACACTACCCTGCCCTCTTCTCCTGTACACGTCTCTGGCCCCTGACGAGGCTGTGAAAGGTCGCTGCCAAAGCACTGTCGGCTGTGGAGACAAAGGGCAAGTCACCGACTCAGGAGACCTACCGCCGTCATGGCGGACCCTCACGGTACGCCGCTGCTGGCCCCTGCCTGCCATCTGAATTAATGCTAGAGAAACGTGCAGTTCGACGCCTCGTCAGGGCTAATAAGCACTATGTAAATGCAATTACAATCAGGGTACAAGTCCTAAAAAACAGAAGTGGGGGCACTAACCAGGTTAGGCAGAATGCAAGTGAAATCTTGACGCGTGCCATCACAGCGCATGATGTCATGACGCGTGACATTGCACGTAACATTACAGGAAGGGACATCTCAAGAAGTGACATCACATGAAGTGACATCAGATATTAAGACCTCGCACATATGTTTATCAGGTATATCATGAGTTCAGTTAAGGAGATTATTAGTTTTAACAAATGAGATTTGACATCGGGGTTGTGCCAAAAAAGTGGCGCAATCTCGACACAAAATCTGGGCCTCAACTAATATATATATATTTTTTTTAACCCTGCTACAAAGCAATTGGCAACAAGGAGAAGCATGGCAGCAAATCTGTTCGGTTTAATTTGTTAAAAAGTTTACATTTTAAAATATTTGGCATCTGCTGTAAAGGTGCTGAGTAAATCTCAGGGAATGTCATCATCATGAAAACTTTATTTACGGTCAACGGACCTTAAAAAGTGCAGGGAACAGTAATAATGGAGTAATGGAGTAATAACTCTGGAGGTGAATGCATTTGTTTGAGAGATATGAGTTTTGAGAAGTCTCAGATTTGAATCAAAGTACTATAAGGTTAATGTGTCTATTGCAAAGCACATCAGATAACATGCAGATGACCGCAGCTTTGCCTTCCTGGGCAAAGCAGTGCTATTGGCTTCACTGGTCCAGTGCCTGTGTTGACGCCATCCTAAGAGTATTGGGAGGGAGGAGGCAGGCCAAACCGAGACCAAATTTGCGTGTGAAAAAGGCCGCTTTATTGAAACAGGTGCATATCACATTATAACACTGGCAACTGCCTATCAAAACCAACACCTTACTATACATCAAATACTGATCCCTGATCCCTACGATCCCCTCAGCCGATCCCCCCACCCTGCTGTTAACATAACAACTACACAGTATTGAAGTTAAATATCATGCCCTCCAATGAAACCCAAATCCCAAACCTGCCTTTCTGCAACTGTAACTACCAAACGTCTATTCTAAACATAGCCTACCTGCCCACCCTTTCCCTGCCCTGCTCACAAACGTCCAACACTTAACCAAAAACTTCTGCCAACCCTGGATAACTTTTGAAAACCCCCCACCCAGGAAAAAGCGGGAGAAGAGCCGGCAGCGCTGTCTCTCCCTTTTTTCTGCCCCCCCCCTCCTTCCAACTAGGAACTAACGCCTCAGTGATTTTGGACATTCAGGGCCGTGGCTAGCACCTCACTAATCTCCAGAAGATACAAATCCATGCCAAGCTGCGAAAGGTGAACCTCAATCCCCCCTAAAAAACTCTACAGTGTCAAAACGGATTCCCTGTGCGCAATGCTACCGAACTCCAGCTCCCTACAAAAACTAATCATTTCAGTATTTAGCTTCCTCCTGGCCCTGTCCACCGCCCCAGGGTTAACTGCGCCCCTACATACCCTACGGGGAACAAACTCTGTCCAAATGACTGAACACCCAGACCACTGCCTTTTTATCAATGCCAGCTCCTTTTTTAGGTCTCACTGAGTCAGCGCGCATGCGGTGCTCGGAGAGACATTTTGTAGATGAGTTTTCAAAGTGCTGCTGGCTGGCCTAGCGCTTGCGTTTACGTAAGCGTGCACGCACCCAGCCGGCCGCCAGCAGTCTTTCACGGGTCATTAGAACCGTGATGACTTTCACTTTCGCAAAAGTAAAGAAATAGAAAAAAACATCTATTTCTTTACTTTTGCTATAATCGCGGCACCCGCGCTTTACTTTTAATGTTTAAAGTAAAGCGCCGGTGCCGCGATACTTGTTCTCGCGCGGCCAATGCTTGTTCTTACTGCTGGCAGCACATGGACGCCTGCTTTCACTTTAGCCCGGGCACTGGCATTATCTGAATCCCCCACCCACCTCGTTGTTGCTTAATCTTGCTTTGTCGCCCTCGTCTATGTTTCTCCACACCCCCCCCACCAACAGACCTAAAGCCCCGGCTCCTCCATGAGACCATCTACGTTGCCGCTTGTTATGAGGATACAATCAGTGTCTGGGTGTGGATCGACATTAAATGCATATATATCACAGTCACGTCATTCTTATACTCACTGCTCATTCTCTAGCCACACTTAGGTCTAGTTCTATCGTTTTGTTGACATTCTTATCTGTTTACCTCCTACTACTCCTTTCTCCTTCTCCTTGTTGCTGGCCCCCTCGCCCACTTATGCTTCTCTGTTGGATCCTCTGTACCACATTTAAATGCACCGGTGCTCTTGAGCTTTGACTTGTCTTCAGTTTTGGCGGCCTTTACTCTTGGCCGCAATCTCCATTCCATGTACCAGCGCCACCTTGCCTCTCCTGCCTCACGCTGTCCACCTATTGGTAAGTCTCACTTTCTTTGCTTGCCCCCAAGCAGGAATGGTAGGAGTAATTTCAGAGCTCCAGGCATATTAGAATTTTGCAGCTGGAGCGCTCCCCATTCACCAACGTAAAATCATTTTCATGTCCATTTCCTGTGACTTGTTGCCGGCACTAGGGGGGGGGGGGGCACTAAGGCTGCTGCTTCTCCTCATGAAGGCACCAGCCCTCAGCCTCTTTACTCACTCTGTTCCCTCCTAAAGGACCAATCTCTCTTCTTTCTTTCCATCTTAAAGGTCAATGCTCTTGCTTCTCAGTTTTATGCATTGTAGAATTCAATGTGACACTGTGGAAGGCGCCCTACACATTTAATAAAATGAAGCTAACTATGAAAATTATGTATCAGTGACAGAACTGCACCATATTGCAGGGTAAGAGTGACGTTTCACTACTATTGGAAGTGACTCTTTAGATGGGCCAGTAAATAGCTTTCCATCAGGCATGAGCAGTAATACACCTACTGCCCTTTCAAAAGTTACCCTGATATCGCGTCTTTCAAGAAAGAGTGGCATCTAAGCGCTTCAGAGCTCTAATAAACCGTCCATGCCAGGAGTAGCCAGTAGAAGGGTTTCCAAGGGCCAGCTCACTGCTCGCTCACTGCTCACTCACTGCATGAAGGTCAAAGCTCCAAGGAAAGACCTGAACATCTAAAGTTAGTTGTCAACTATACGGCGCAGAACAGGAGAGACATATCTGGGATGTAAGCATTGTATTGAATATTTCCATAAGAGTTTCTTTATACGACGTAGCACCTTCCCACAGGTGAGGCCACAATAGGTTCTTTCAGCTTAAGTCAAACACTTCTTTTGCCTGTGGTCCCCGCGCAGGAGGCGTTAGTTTCCAAATTCGTGCTGCATTTTTAAAAAGCGGTACAAAAGGGGGTGATGATGGACGGAGCATTAGAACCAATCAAACACTCACACCCAGTCAACAGATCTGGGTTTGATCCATCACCGATCTTTAGCCCACTCTGCCACCCCAGTTCAGACATGGCCATATGCAAATCAGTCTGACCCTGTGCCTCATGGGAACAGTCCAGCCCGAACTGCCAAGCCATGCCTTCCCTGGACCGGAAACAAGCTTCCTAGGACCGGTTTCTGGCATTTCAGCCGTCTTCAGCCAGGCTTGCTTGAATCCAGTGGCAAAGTTAGCAAGGGACTCACGTCTGAGCATACCCTGCCAACTTATGGCGAACAAAGCGGTACAAAAGGGGGTGATGATGGACGGAGCATTAGAACCATTCAAACACTCACACCCAGTCAACAGATCTGGGTTTGATCCATCACCGATCTTTAGCCCACTCTGCCACCCCAGTTCAGACATGGCCATATGCAAATCAGTCTGACCCTGTGCCTCATGGGAACAGTCCAGCCCGAACTGCCAAGCCATGCCTTCCCTGGACCGGAAACAAGCTTCCTAGGACCGGTTTCTGGCCTTTCAGCCGTCTTCAGCCAGGCTTGCTTGAATCCAGTGGCAAAGTGAGCAAGGGACTCACGTCTGAGCATACCCTGCCAACTTATGAGTGCTGGCAATGTTCAACACTCCGTCCATCATTTCCTTTGGTTTTGCATTTTTAAAAAGGCACAGGTGGTGCACTCCAAATCTGATGTGCCCCTGAGCGTCCCCCCTTTTCTTACAGATGAAACATGCTTTATGAATTTATTTTCCAAGTTTACTGTTTTTCCTTCCCTTTGAGTCTTGGCTTTAGCAAGCTCAATCGCCTGCACTTATTTTTCAATACCAGCACTTATAAGATTACACCACAGGGATACAGAACTAGCACTTCCACGTCTTCCCGCTGACCTGAAATTGTCCAATATTTCCCACTGGTTTTGTGTGATGATAAGTAAAGTTGGCACTGGCATTCCTCAGCAGTGGTAGCAGGAACTGTGGGTAGTGCCAGCTGGTGTGAAGACCTCGGGCCCTGGCACTTACATTCTAACAAAGTAAGCACTGGTGCGGCCCACATGTGGGCTCGTTGCTGAGCGCTGACACGAGGGTAGTCAGGTGCGCAATGCCCATTGGGTTTAAAGGGCATCAGCCCCTCCTGTTGTGTGTGTCAGCCCAGGCTGAGTCAGCTACCCCAGGCAGTACCCAACCACACACACACACACACACACAACCACACACACACAACCACACACACACAAACAGGACTACACACACACACACAACCACACACACACAACCACCCACACAACCACATACACAAGCACACACAACCACACACACAACCACACCCAACCGCACACACAACACACACACCCGCACCCACAACCGCACCCACACAACCACAACCATACACACAACCACACACACAACCACACATGTGGGCTCGTTGCTGAGCGCTGACACAAGGGTAGTCAGGTGCGCAATGCCCATTGGGCTTAAAGGGCATCAGCCCCCCCTGTCGTGTGTGTCAGCCCAGGCTGAGTCAGCTTCCCAGGCAGTACCCAACCACACACACACACAACCATACACACAACCACACACAACCACCCACACAAGCACACACACACACAAGCACACACACACAACCACACACAACCGCACACACACAACCACAACACACACAACCACACACATCCACAACCACACCCGCACCCACAACCACACCCACACAACCACAGCCACCCTCACAACCACACACAACTACACACACAACCACACATACAACCACACACACAACCACACACACAACCACACACAACCACACACACAATCACACACACAACCACACCCACACACACACCCACAACCACACACACAACCACACACACACACAACCACACACACACACACACAACCACGCACACAACCACACCAAGCATTGGCATAGCCAATAGGTCTTGCCTTTGGGACATTATAAGTGTTTAGCCACGCAACAGTTGATGTGGTTGCACCAAGGATATTGTGCTGCATAACTAAATACTTAGAAGGTCCCAAAAGCGAGACCTATTGGCTATGCCAATGCTTGTCATGTTTCTCATTAAAACTATCCCCTTTTCTTCTACTAGGTCATTTTCACCTAAGTGAAGCAACAAAATGTCTGGACACCTACTGGACAACAAACAAACTATTCAAACCCTGGATGAGTTCCTTCCAGAGCATACCCCCTTTTCCCTTCCATGACACCTTAAAATGTTTTTTTTTAAACCCAAATTCTCTCCAAAATAACTTGTGCAAGCCTGGACCTGGGCCTCCTTCACAAAAGAATGCCCCACTATCCAAATTGTCATCTTCCTGGCGAGGGGGCCAGCCACTGAACCTGAAACGAGAAAAACTGTGTGAACTTAAGCAATGAACCAACCGCGATAAACCCCTCCAGCTGCGCTGTGTACATAACGATTGCAACAATCCAATGACCATCTCCCCAGCCGCATAATGTCCCCCCAGCCCACACCCCTTGTTATTTGCTTCTGATGCTGCCCCAATTCTGAAAGATTGTGTCCCGAAACCTGCACCATCGATACCCAACACTGTGAGTGCCTTCCGCAGGAGCGCCAACAGCTGAAACGCAGTGACCCTGCTTCCATTTGCATGCAAAAATACCATCCCCTCATTGGGTCTGGACAGAGCCCTCCATTTTGCCTCCCACCTACAAGGACAAGTCCCCCGTGGGACAGAAGCCTGGAGGGACACCCATTTACCTGACCCCCTCTGGTCTGTTTTTGACTTCCGTAGCCAGATGCATACCCAGTCCTGCTGCGGTACCACATCCTTCCACCCAATTTCCTCCCCTTTCCTGAGCCCCAACAATTCTGATACCAGAAATGCCCCGAAAAACATCCACAACATCACTGGGGGAAATAAGCACGTCTCAAATTCGTATGAGCAAATCCGAGGCAATGTTTGTACAACCTTGCCCAGCAAGTGCCACTACAGAGGTTTCCTGGTCCACCCTGCTTGACCTTGCTCTCTAGCACAACTTTCCAGCATCCGGGTGCCTAGCTCCCCGGCAGATGGGGCATAACCCAACAACAACTTGCACATAAAGGCGATTCCTGCCAATTTCCCCGCTATTGCCACTCGCAATAGACCCTTATCCATCAAGTCTAGGATGAATTGAACCACATCTTCTCTTCAATACTCTGCTGTGGAACGCCGCTGGGCTACCGAGAGCAAAAACTCTCCGTCCTGTCGGCATCCTTGGCTAGCCCACAGAATCTCCCCCATTGTGAACGAGACAAAGCATTCACTATGTCATTGTCCACACCTGACACGTGCAAAGCTCTGAATGCTATGTAATGGCGCAAACAGCCCAAAACAAACACTCTCAACAGCTTCAGAACCTGTTTGTCCCTGGCTGACTGGCGGTTGACTATCTCTACCACTGCCATATTGTCAATTCTAAACATCAATTTCTTGTGTGCCAGCTGCTCCCCCCACAAAGTCACCGCCACTACCAGGAAAAAGAACTCCAAAAATGCACTACTCTCACCCCATCCCCCCATTTAGCTGCCTACTGCTCGGCACACCATTTCCCTTGCCAGAAAAGTCTAAAACCATTGCTGCCTGCTGCATCTGAAATAATCTGTACATCCCAGACCATGTCTCCCTCCCTTACCAGTGGAATGCCATTAAACTATTGTAAAAAGAACCTCCACATTCTCAGGTCTTCTTTCACACCCGCTGAAAGTCGCACATGATGGTGTGGTAGTCGTCTGCAAAATGTCCTCCCTACTCTCACCACCCTGCAAGCAAAATTGTGATGCCACAGCAGCACTTGAATCTCTTTAACCGTGACCTTGTCACGAGCCAGCATTGCATTCAGAAGCCCCAACATCTGCTGTTTTTTTATCCTCTGGCAGGCGTGCCTGCATCACCCGGGAATCTAGTCCAATACACAGGCAGGAATGAGCTGTGCTGGGCCCCATAGTCTTTCCTGGCGGCAAAGGCACCCCTAGATCCCTCAATAGCTCTTAGAAGTTGTCCAGAGCCCTCTGGCACTCCGTGGAGCCTGAGGTGCCCACAAAAAACGAAGTAATCCAGGTAATGTGTGACCAACTGGTGACCTGTGTCCCTAGAAAACAGCCACTGGAGAAACATGCTAAAGCACTCAAATAATGCACATGACATAGAGCAGCCCATCGGTAATGCTTTGTCCACGTACCATATCCTATTGAAATGGATTCCCAGGAGATTACAATCATCTGGATGGACTGGAAGCAAACGGAAAGCTGATTTTATGTCGCATTTTGCCATTTCAGCCTTTTCGCCCCGCCGTCACCACCAGTGACATGGCCACGTCAACTGATAAATATGAAACAGTAGCCTCCCTTTCATCAATAAAATCATTTACTGAGCTCCCTTCTGGCCACAACAGATGATGAATCAGGCGGAACTGACCTCGTTCCTTCTTTGGTACTATCCCAATCGGAGAAACGATCAAAGTCTCCAAAGGCCAGTCCATAAAGGGGCCCGCCATTCTTCCCTCGCGCACTTCTTTATCCAGTTTTTCTTGCACTATTTTAGGATGTTCGTTCGCCGATTGCAAGTAGTCTGCCCATCTCCTGCTTCTTGGTCCCCCATACCCCAGTCTGAAACCCCTTCTGAACCCTTCCTGCAACATTTTTGCAGCCTTCTGGTTGTCATAACCCTGTAAGGCTGCTTCCAACTTATTTACCTTAACCGGTGTATGAGCCCTTTGGCCCAGCCCCCTGGCCCCTTTTCCTCCCGTGAAATGTTGTTGCTGCTGTCTGCCCGGATTAACCCCCCCCTGCTGCCACTGCTGACCCCAGTGTTGTTGTCCTGGCCCCACCCCCCAAAACAACTGACCAATGCGTGCCTGCCTCCACACTACGAGCACTTGTGTCTAAATTTACAAAATTCCCAAGTGCACAAACCCTTGTTGAAGTCCCAGCAGGACCCTCCCATCCCTGTCTGACCTCTATCTGTCCTCCCACCCCTCCCCAGGTGGGCTTCCCTGAAAGGGCCGATAAACTATTGGGAGCCCGCTGGCTGTAAAAAGTGTTTTCCCCGCCCTGGACACCCCCATAGTGTTCTGCCAAAGGTCTGTATCCAACTCTCGCCCATTTCGCTTCGGTGTCCCAGGCCATGCGTGCCCTAAATTCCTCATCATATTGCGCCCACACATATACCCTCCCCTGTGATCTGGGCCTTTGGGATCCCATCCATTTATTTGAACAGAGCTACACAACGCTCTGGGTACTTCTCGCAGTAAACGCTTGCGCATATCAAAAATGCCGCTGTCCAGTTCTCTATAGTGAGTGGCACACTTGACCAAGTGGGGTGGCTACGGTGAAAGTGTACTCCTCTTCTTTAGACCCCTCTTTTGCACGTACTTTCCTGTGTAATAATTTGAGCATTTCAACATATTCTCCCTTCCAGATTCGCTCTTTTGTTGCCAACCTTAAATGTGCGGTTAGCAATTTGGTCACCCTCATTTTCAACTCCTTGCTTTCCAATTTGTCTTTTGTTTCTGTAGCGCTTCTCTCCCCTTTGTCAGCTATCCCCGTAGACTTATTTTCTTCTAACTTAGTAGCAGTCATCCTACCGGTATCATCCGTGCCCACACCGACATCTAATACGTATTTCCCCTTTCGCAACCTTCCCGCCCCCCCCTCTGTATCCCCCCCCGATCCCTAATGAAACCATTTTTGGCTTTTCCCCTTTGTCACATGCTTTACCTGGCTCTAAGGAGGGTGCCCGTGGTGCTGCAGCCCGCCTTGCCATGGGAGCCGTATTCTGAGCCAATCTTGGTGTCCGCCCAGCAGGCTCCGATGCTCGTCGTGTAAGCTGCAACACACTATGAGACACATTACTCGCCCCCCCCCTCATCCCCTTCATCAATCTCTCTTAACTCCCCCTCCTCAAAGCTTTCCTCATCCTAATCTAAAATCTCATGCCAATCACAGCAATCACTCGGTTGGCCGAAAGGCCCCCACTTCCGTCTCTCAGGGAGTGCGACTGTACCCACCGGTTTACACCGGCACCCTTCAAAGGCGTATTCCTGTGTCCCTGTTGCCCTGCGAACCGCTGAGGTCCGTCGGGTGTTCGGGCCAGTGAGACCGCTCGGGGTCTACATCTGTCAGCCGCAGCGGAAACCCCCGACGGTAATGGGCAAGCCGCGGGAGGCTCCACCCTCCCTTCTCCTTGGCGCCTCTGAGCTGCTCCCTGCCCTGCCAAGTCCGTATCATGCAGTGGCTTCTCTACAAATAACAAGCATTTACAATGCAATAGGTCTCGCAATGACATTGTTTTGAGCTATTGGCATTGAATATGTTATTGTTTTTTTCCCCCCTTCGTGAATAATTAATCAAACAATGGCGTTGTAAATGACAATGTCCTTTACCCCCTGTTGACCCCAACAAAGCTCATCAGCATGTGCCCATCATAAAAAAGAATATCTGACAATTGCATCTTGAACATTTCCCAACAATTCTATAGTTTTACCGCGGTTCTAAATTAGATTGTAAAATAAAATTTATATTTTCACAATATTAGCACATTGAATGCATTTAAATAAGATTTACAATGCAATAGGTCTCACACTGACATTATTTTGAGCTATTGACATTGTAAATGGCATTTTATTTTGTGTTGTTTTTCTTTTGTAAAACATAAATAAAATGCATTGTAATTTAATATGTACTCTGAGGCCCTTACTAAGAGTGTGGGAATATTGTATACGATGCAGAAACCCATTCAGAATTATCAGGCCGGTGTTCCTGCATTTTGAAATTTCAGCTGCGAAACATCTGGAACATGGAACCGGCCCTTATACCCAAAGAGTTAGAAATAAGAGGAGCTCAGCCTTTTGTGAAGCTACACAAGGAAAAAGACATACAGATGCAATGAAAGAACAAGGACTACATTTACGACAGTGCTATTGGGCCTTACTGAAGGCACACAGCTGTGAAAAGCTCTGTGTTGCTTAGCCTGAGTGCTACTACATTTTGTGTTTATAGAGGAAATGTTTACGCCCACATGTACTCAACCCATGGGTCATTCAAGTGCAACATGTTTAGGTCGCTAAATTTAGGAAGGACCAGATTTGTAGGACATGCCAATATTACCACAGGCCACTTTCAGGTGTTCAGGAATATGGTTAGCAAATAAAAGCAGGACGTTGCAAATTGGGGAAAAAAATGATGTAGTTTAGGTTGCATCAGCATTTCCTTTGGAGATGGGAGAACCATTGAAAGCTCGAGCAAGCTGATGGCTCTGGCTCAAGGTCCTCTTAGAACCTCGAGCCAAGCCTTCATGTGCCAAGTGGCTTCTGCCTCACACACTTGTCTCATTGGCTAAGCCCCATTCCCCTCTATCTATAGGTTGACTTGCATAACATTAAGGAAGAAAACCTGGGTTCAATTCCGGCTTCCACGCATGTCCAAATTGTGTGAGCCTAGGCAGTTATGTCACTACACTTCCTTTATCATCAAAATCGAGAGCACCTAAAAATACACCAGTTTAAGATGACCACGGTACAAAATCCTCTCGTATGTTTTAATTAACTTTAATGTTGCTCCTTCTATAGTAACAACCTAAGCGACATATACAGTACAAATGACAACAGACTTACATTTTGCTTCATTAATAGCACCGTTGTCAAGCCAGGAGGCTGGTAGAGTGAGAAAGTTTACAAACTGATGCTTAGAAACCAACATTTCTGATAAACGCCACGCGATGCAGCAATGCAAACTAATTAAATAAAGTACAACATTTTTAATATGTTAAATATATACACTTTTAGAATGTTGGAGAGTCTCATATTTAATGTGACAATTTTGAAGCAAAAAAAAAATGTTGAGGGTTCAGCTGTTTGGCGTTTAGAGTCAAGAAAAGCCAGCCAGGGCAGGATTCTCCCTCCTTGATAACTAGCCCACCTCTGACTCCATTGTCAATGTGCAGAAACCAATGCAACATGTGTAGCCTTACAACTAACACCAGCATAAAAAAAAAGTTTACACAAAATAACGCGAATGCACACGCAGTTCATAGTTCTGAATGGCAAAGGCAATAACAGGCAGGAAAGAGTTTCACTCACACAGAGCTCAAAAGTTTTTCCTGATCCATAAAAACTCATTTTTACAACAAAACGTTTTACACTATCAAGATGTGACACGGCCCAATGGCGAGCTGCAGGAGCTGCGTTAGAAACTAGGGGGCTGTCCGGCCTGACGGGGTGTCACGACGCTGGGTATTACTACTTTGACACAGATGATGATGCATGGCGCTGCGAGGATAATAGTAGACGTAACACTCCTGGAGGCGGGGGCTGGAGGCAGGAACCCGACAGGAGAGGGGTTGTGAGGGGAGGGGCATCTAGAATCGTGTTGAGAGCTGCTGTTGGATGTTGTTCTAGTTGCTAAGCTGTGGAGGAGACAGCTCCCCAGTTGCAGAATGTGGCTCTTAGCAATGTTTGATTATCTGTTTGGGGGTGTAATGGAAAAAGTACACATTTGGCAACAGAGACGGCGGTATGATAATCTCCACATGTGATGAGACCGCAAAACCGCGCGCGGAGATAGTTTTACTTACAGCCTCACAGTCTATAGCCTTGGGCAATGCTACATGCCACCCATTTGGTACAGAATGTTAGGATTATATGTGATGTGTCATGAGCCTTTACCATGCAATAGATGTAACTATGCTCTCTGCCAATATAAGATGTATTGTATGATTATGGTTGCAAACTCAATAAACAGATTTCTAAATAAATAATCAAGATGTGACACGGCCCAAGGATGTGCTTCACAAGACCAAACGATGCTGTTTTTATGACCTGACATGAGCTGGGATGGAAAGTGTCACTTTTGAACAGTCTGAGCGGACACCCAGCACACCTGGCTCCGAGCAGCGTGGCTTCCAAGCCTTTACAGCTCAACATGCCAGCAGGTGGCCGCCACCCTGCGGAAACGTCAGCGGTCCGGTCTCCCTCGCCTGGAGGTGCTAAGCAGTGAAGTCGGGACTGCGCTGCTGGGAAGGACTCCACCATGAGCTGCTGGACGGACAGTGCGACACCCCAACCCTACACACATGTAAACTTCAGTGGTGGCCGCACAGAGCCCTGCAGAGTGCGGCATCTCCAAATCACCCTGCGGAAACATCAGCGGTCCGGTCTCCCTCGCTTGGAGGTGCTAGGCAGGGAAGTCGGGAAGCATTTGCAATGCAATAGGTCTTGCAGTTACGCAAGTTTAAGCTATTGGAATTGTAAATAACAATGCCTTTTATTTAGGCTTTTAAAAAGAAAACAAAAATAAAAGGCATTGTTATTTACAATGTCAATATCTCAAACTCGCACAAATGCGAGACCTACATGCACTATGGAAAGCGCCGGGGTAATGTTAGCTTACTCGCCACCGAATATTAAATAAAAACAGCATGTCTTCCCACATTGAGAGGAGGACGGGGTTCCATTGCCTCTTGGGACGACTCAACTGGATTTGTCCCGTCTGTTCCCTTCGTGCTCCTGTCCCCACACGTGTCACACAACAAAACGCGCACGCTCTCTCTGTCTTTCTCACACACTCACTGACGCTAGATTACACATCCATTCACGCATACAGACATACATAGAAACCGCACTACAAATGGGCACACATGCAAACACGCACCCCGTGAGACAGACACACTAATACATAGAGGCACACGGGTGCACCGAAGCACGTGATCACACACGCAGGCACACAGAGTCACAGGCACACAGCTTTGGGTCTGGCAGACTAGCCGACACACCAGACACTGTCACACTGAGTAGAGGCGCACACATGCTGAGATACAGATCACACGAACACCCGAGGCAGAAGCACTCAGAGACTCGGGCACGCGGGATCAGCAACATGCAGACACAGGGTTCACCCAGGTGCAGATCATTCGGGGTTACTGGCACACTGAGGCGAGAGCATCCTGGGGCATAGGGTTGCATTAAAAAAAAAATATAGGATTATACAGAGTAACCAGGACATTTGCTCGGTGAGACATTTCCACACCAAAATAATGTCACACATACTCACACAAAAACTCGAACGGTCTGATATGGGAGAGAGTGCGGAGGGGCACATACTTTGTCATTACTAAAGAAACTGAAGTCAAGTGTTTTGGGGTGTGCATTTTATATCTCTGCCCCCCTCATCCCCATCACCCACATAACGTATGCATGCTCCAGCGCGGCTCAAGAAGGGGTTTAACGGCACCTTGCAGTAGTCTGAGCTGAGAACGCCATGTGTTGGCCGAGGTAGGGAGCACACCCTAAGCCGACATACACTCTCGTGCATGGCCCCTCCCGTGCTCCACGCGTGGACAGTAAGCCCCATTGTTGAGTGTCCCGTCCTTGGGCGGTTGCGGACAGTAAATGCAGACTCGGACGGTGCGATGTTTCTGTGATGGGAAACCATCCGGTAGTTTTCAGTGGCGGTGTCTGAGTGTATTTTGCGAGCGCACTTTAGAAGTGTTCATAGCGTCTCGGGTGGCGCTTCACTGAGAACGTTAACCTGTTGCCGAGAGCCCCCTTCCCAATAGACACCTGATCCTGTCTCCGTGGAACTGCAGTAGCCGATATAGGGGACGTAGGGGCTCTCAGCGGAGCAATTCGGATGGTCAACTGCGTCATGGCCCCTACCCCACTCATCCCCGTAAAGAGCTTGTAGAGCACCTTTGATGCAAGGAAGTGTACACCGGCTACTCCATTGCCACCTTGCTACTCTGCCTAACACAATACTCCTCGCCAGGGCACCCACCCTGCACCACTGGTCCTCATGCACACCAAGGACGCACAGCTGCTTGCTACCGTGGGCACTGCACCATCTTGGAATATGACACGCGTGGCCCTGTAGCTAGAATCCCCAATCATGGCCCAGTGCAGCACGCCTCACAGCGCCAAGAAGCGCCGGTTAGCCCAGAGTGCACTAGCGGGAGATTAAGGCAATTGGGCATTCAGCGAATCGTTCTGGAGACGCGTCATCCTCGGCCCCCACACACCAGCTACTCACACTAAAGAATCGCACAAGCCAGCTGGTTTCCTGTTCGATAAGATAGATCTAAGAGTTGAGTAACCATCTAAAAGATTTTCAGCTCACATCTTCAAATTTTGATGGCTGACTCAACCTTTTGTCCTCCTATGTTCGATGAAAGGGAAAGCCTCCCTCTAACAAAGCGGCCGCAAATGCGCTGCAAATAAAACAACACGCACAGAAAGAAAACTCCAACTAAGTTCCGAGTTAAAAGTTTGTGTCTGTTCTGCAAAGTGTCCAAGCTGTGGCCCATCCCATACCAGGGACAGGCAGAGGCGGGAGCATGGGAGGGGACTGCACGAGGGAGCCGATGAGATGGCGGGCGGAGCTCTTCCGTGGCACAGGCTGAAAGCCAAACAAATTGTGACTCACGCATCCAAGAAGAACAAGAAGACAGAGCGTCACACCATCCGAGCACGATGCAGGAGGCACAGCGCTCCACACAAACGTAAATAACCATTGTACAAACAGAGCCATTGTTTTCAAATCCCCACGCCTACCATCTGATAACGGGCTGCCGCTCTGCGAGTGATTTGTCTGGCAACTGCCCGTGTTTACTTCAGGCGTGAAGGCAGCGTGATCGTCACTACATGCCCAATGAGAGAGCCGGACTGGCGCGTGCTCCAGGCATGAAGGCAGCGTGACGGAGCCTCTGATAAGAAACTTCGTCACGACAGCCATAATGCAGGCGAGCCAGTCCAGGTGAGCCGGTCAAAAAAGGGAAAAAGAGGCACTCTGGAAAGCTTATTCCCAATGGCGGCGCACCTTTTAACATAAACGGTGATACAAGCCAATGGGAATAAGGGGCGGGGCTTCAAGCCCTTTACAGAAACTACTCATCAGCATTAAATCTCGCCGAGCAAGCTACGCATGTGCGCAGCAACGCTAGACGAGACCTAAAAAGGACTGGTCTGGTGTGCTGGGCCTACATAACCTCTCCCCTACATCTCTTTTCCTCTTCCTACTTGTCCCCAACATATCCTCTGCCCACCCCACCCTACTTTAACTAAATCCTCTATCTCCCAATCAATCAATCAATCAATCAATCAATCAAAGACATTTATAGAGCGCACTACCTACCCGTAGGGTCTCGAGGCGCTGGGGGGGGGGGGTGCCGCTACTGCTTGAACAGCCAGGTCTTGAGCTTCTTCCTGAAGGAGAGGTGGTCTTGGGTCAGGCGCAGGTCGGCCGGGAGGGAGTTCCAGGTCTTGGCGGCCAGGTAGGAGAAGGACCTTCCTCCTGTAGTGGCTCTGCGGATGCGTGGGACGGCGGCGAGGGTGTGGCTGGCAGATCGGAGGTGGCGTTTGGGAGCGTAGAAGTTGATGCGGTTGTTGAGGTAGCTCGGGCCTTGATCGTGGAGAGCTTTGTGTGCGTGGGTAAGGAGGCGGAAGGTGATTCTCTTGTTGACCGGGAGCCAGTGCAGGTCTCTTAGGTGTCCGGAGATGTGGCTGTGTCGTGGGATGTCGAGGATGAGTCTGGCTGAGGCGTTCTGGATGCGCTGGAGTCTCTTCTGGATCTTGGCGGTGGTTCCGGCGTAGAGTGCGTTGCCGTAGTCCAGTCGGCTGGTGACGAGGGCCTGGGTGACGGTCTTCCTGGTCTCTGTGGGGATCCACCAGAAGATCTTCCGAAGCATGCGCAGGATGTTGAAGCACGATGAGGAGACGGCGTTGACTTGCCTGGTCATGGAGAGGGAGGAGTCCAGGATGAAACCCAGGTTGCGTGCGTGGTCCGTCGGTTTGGGTGCGGTGCCCAGGGCGGGGGGCCACCAGGAGTCGTCCCAGGCGGAGGGCGAGGAGCCCAGGATGAGGACCTCCGTCTTATCTGAGTTCAGTTTCAGGCGGCTCGTCGTCATCCACTCGGCTACCTCTTTCATCCCTTCGTGCAGGTTGGCTCTGGCGGCGGCGGGGTCGTTGGTCAGGGAGAGGATCAGCTGGGTGTCGTCGGCGTAGGAGATTATGTTGAGGTTGTGTTGGCATGCGATGGCCGCG
Source organism: Triturus cristatus (assembly GCF_964204655.1). Classification (NCBI taxonomy): domain Eukaryota; kingdom Metazoa; phylum Chordata; class Amphibia; order Caudata; family Salamandridae; genus Triturus; species Triturus cristatus. The sequence continues at coordinate 510,918,184 of NC_140581.1, read as the reverse complement.
AGGGGGCTCATGTAGACGTTGAAGAGAGTAGGGCTCAGCGAGGATCCTTGAGGGACGCCGCAGATGACTTCGGTGGCCTCTGACTTGTACGGTGGTAGGCGGACTCTTTGTGTTCTTCCGTCGAGGAAGGAGACGATCCATTCCAGTGCCTTCTCCTGGATTCCGACGTTGCTGAGGCGCTGCACTAGGGTGCAGTGGCAGACCGTGTCGAAAGCCGCGGAGAGGTCTAGGAGGATGAGGGCCGCTGTTTCTCCGTTGTCCATCAGGGCTCGGATGTCGTCAGTGGCGGCGATGAGGGCGGTCTCGGTGCTGTGGTTGGCACGGAATCCGGACTGCGATGGGTCGAGGGATCCGTTCGTCTCGAGGAAGGCGGCCAGCTGTTTGTTGGCGGTCTTTTCGATGACTTTGGCTGGAAACGGGAGTAGAGAGATGGGGCGGTAATTCTTGAGTTCGGTGGGGTCTGCTGTAGGTTTCTTGAGTAGAGCGCTGAGTTCGGCGTGCTTCCAGCTCTCGGGGAAGGTGGCGGTGTCGAATGAGGTGTTGATGATGTCCCGCAGGTGGGGTGCGATGACAGCGTCAGCTTTGTTGAAGACGTGGTGAGGGCAGGGGTCGGTCGGAGATCCGGAGTGGACGGAGTTCATCATGTGGACAGTGTCTTCGGTGTTGACCGGGGTCCAGGCGCGGAGGGTGGTGGTGGGTGGCGTTGCTGCGGTTGTGGCGTGCGTCGGTTGAGTGCTGAAGCTGTTGTGTATGTCCGCGATCTTGTTGTGGAAGTAGGAGGCGAGGGAGTTGCAGAGGTCTTGCGATGGGGTGATGTCGTTGTTTCCGGCGTTGGGGTTGGAGAGCTCTTTCACGATGTTGAAGAGTTCCTTGCAGTTGTGTGCGTTGTTGTCCAGTCGGTTCTTGAATGCAGTTTTCTTGGCGGTGCGGATCAATTGGTGGTGTTTCCGGGTGGCGAGCTTGAGGGTGGTCCTGTTGTCCGGCGTGGGTTCCTTTCTCCAGGCTTTCTCGAGGGCTCGGCAGTTCTTCTTGGAGCTCTTGAGTTCGTCGGTGTACCATGGGGCTCTCTTATTGCCGGGTCTGCTGGGCGGGATCCTCAGAGGGGCGAGTTCGTCTGCGCATTTGCTGATCCACTTCGAGAGGTTGTCGGCGGCCTGGCTGGGGTTCGCTGAGCTGGCCGGAGGGTGCTGGCTCAGGGAAGCGGCTAGCTGGTCGGCTGTGATCTTGTTCCAGCTTCTTCGGGCAACCTGTTGCTGGTGGTGGTGGATCGTCGTTCTTCTGCAGGTGAAGTGGATGCATCTGTGGTCCGTCCAGTGGAGTTCTGTGGCGTGGCTGAAGGCGATGTCTTTGCTGGATGAGAAGATGGCGTCGAGTGTGTGTCCGGCGAGGTGAGTGGGGGTGGACACCAGCTGCTTGAGTCCAAGGTTGGCGAGGTTGTCGAGCAGGGTGCTGGTGTTGCAGTCGTTGTTGTTCTCCAGGTGGAAGTTGAAGTCCCCCAGGAGGATGTAGTCAGCGGAGGGGAGGGCGTGCGGGCTGACGAAGTCGGCGATGTCCTCGCTGAATTGAGTGCGTGGTCCCGGAGGTCGGTAGATCAGGGTGCCTCTGAGGGTGGTCTTCGGGTCGGTGTGAATCTGGAAATGCAGGTGTTCGGCGGAGGGTGGGGTGTTGTCGGTGCTGGTCGTGATGCGGATGGTGTTCTTGTGGATGATGGCGATGCCTCCTCCCACCTGGTTGGCGTTGCGGTCCCTCCGGGTGATCTTGTAGCCTTCTGGGATGGCGATGGCGATGTCGGGCGCTGAGGAGGCGTTCATCCAGGTCTCCGTGATGAAGGCAACGTCAGGGGCTGTGGCGTCTAGGAGGTTCCAGAGTTCGATGGCGTGTCTGTGGACGGAGCGGGTGTTGAGCAGGATTCACTTGAGGTGGTTGCTGCTGGTGTTCGGCTTGGCAGGTGCTGGTGTCGGGCGGGTCCGGATGCAGGTGAACTTGCAGGTGTTGCAGCTGAAGGGTCCGTGGACGCGTCGTGGGGTGGCTCTGTAGCATCCCGGGACTCGGCCGGTGTTGAGTGCGATGAGGGTGGCGGCGGTGTACGTCAGGCGAGTCGGTCGGGGTCCTCGAGGGCCAGGGGTCCTGGCACTGGGCGCGGTCCAGGCGCTGACCCCCACTTTCTCTTCCTCACTCCATTCCAACCTCGCCGTAATGGTGGCCTGCACCCTGCAGGGGCCAAAACCAAACCCAGGGGCCAGCTACTCTGCTCAACCCAGCCACTCTTGTTGTCCCCCTACCTTCTCTGCCTCAGTCCCCTAGCCTCCAACCCTCTGGATCCACCTTAAGCCATGTAGGCGACTACCTGTCCCAGCCCATTCAACCCCCTCACGTCATCATTCCAAGAAGTGAAAATGTCAAGGCCCTCCCAGTCTGACTCCCCCCTGCTGGCTCCAAAACCCCAGGAAAAACCTCATCCTCACCCCGATCCCTGCATACCAAAGCCCCCTTGCCTCCCCCTCCCCGTCACTATCTATCTCCAACAGGGGCTCTGCCCCGCCCCCGGGAGCTAACCCGCTCAGAAGGCCTTTCCCCGAGGATCGACTCATCCCCAAAGCCCAATAATGCCCCGTCTGAGGCCCCCATCCCCTTCTGTCTCCTTCCTGTTTGGCAGCCGGCCTTGTAGGCCGCATACTGCTGATTTCCTAATTGGCTCGGTTCCCCCCAAAACCCCCTCAGTGAACGGCCACTGACTATGTCGTCAGCGAGTAAGTTGCCATTTTAGGAGTCATGCCTGTTTTCCAAGGGTTTCTTTATGGCGTCTGCACCACGCTCTATAATGCCGTTAGGCGGCCATCTTGAGAGCAATTGTGGCATTCAGTGCAGGGTGTGTGCCACGCTTTCATTTTTATCTTGTACTTGTATTCCTTCAGGCAATATGCCATTGGAACACTCGGAGGCCCCCACTTATTATACTGGTTCTACCTTGAAAACTCCGCGGATGTATGTATGGTTGTAATTCTGGAGTCAGCGTACATAAAGTAGAGGTGACACGCACACCTGTGAGTACTTTATTGTTTCAAGTTGTGTGCGTTTGCTATTGGTGATGCGCACACCTTTTCTAAAGCTAAATTTAACCCGGTGATGCGCACACCTGTGTACCGTGATTTATTTTAAATGCGTGCTCTTTCAGTGATACGCACACCACTGTTTGACATACAGGTTACAAGTATTGTTTATTCTGTTAGTACTACTGCAGGGAACATTTTATTTGGTATTCTTGGCACGTTGGATCCAGGGCTTTAAGTGGGATGAAAAAACTGAGGGGTCTCTCAAAGGGGCGCGGCCAATGTAATTAAGAGCGTGGCGTAAAACACGTAAGCAAAACATTCATGCTTAGCATAGTATGCAACTGGTATTGTGATGCTTCTGTCATTGCATCCAGATGTATAATACAAGTAACATTACACCTACCACAAGCCAAAATATTGGCTTTGTCAATGGATGTTTGTTGCATAAGCAGCAAATATGACTTTGTTGAATGTAATTTGACTATCCTTCAGTTCTGAAATGATGAGACTGTGAAAGAACTTTAAGGAGTCTCTTCAAAGTTACCCCAAAGGCAGTGAAGGGTGGTGCTTGCTGCTGCAGAGTTAAGATTTCACCCGGAGGCTGAGGGCAAAAAAATGGAAAGCCCGATAGGGACCCGTCTCGACACCTGCTCTTAAGAACTGCCGGTGCTCAGCACCATAGTGACCTCACCCACTTAAAGCCCTGGGTCAGGTTTTTCACTTTAAATAATGCCTGTCTATTGTTTACTATTTATTTGTTTTTATTCCCCATGCAAACACTATTCCTTTCAACACTAGATTACAATTTTTATTTCAGTGGAACTGCTTGTGGTGAGTGCATTATTATTTGTGCCTCCATAGGTGTCGTTGGTATAAGTATACTATTTACTGTTCACTGTTCTCCATCAGATCCCTGTCCCTCCAACCTGTTAGTATTGGGGGCAGCCACCATTTATCCATTGGCCAACATGATGCTTAATGCTGCTCTACCAACAGCTACAGTACCTCTTTCGTGGTACCAGGCTAAAATTCTGCCCCTGTTAAAAAAAAAACCTCGGCAGACCCTAGTGAGCAGTCCAATTATAGGCCAGTATCCTTACTGCTGGCCCTGTCTAAGGTGCTGAAAAAATTGTAAATCAGCAGCTCTCGCGGCATCTCAAAATCAATGATCTGCTCTATCCTAACCAGTCCAGCTTTAGACCGAACGTCTGTACTGAAACGGCGCTAATGGAAGTCGCCGAATATATCACAGGCACTCTAGATGCGGGGGGGGGGGGGAGGGAGGGAGTTGTGCTGATTATGTTAGACCTGTCAGCGGCCTTCAATATGGTTCCTCACTCCAGGCTTCTAGCTTGTCTCCAATCTATCCAGATAGGTGGGCAAGCCTTGAACTGACTAGCCTCTTTTTGCAGGATAGAGAACAGGAAATATGGGTCTCTCCTTTGTCTTCAAGATCAAGTGGGTTGACAGTGGGGATGCCACAGGGCTCTGTTTTGAGCCCCTCATTATTTAATGTATATCTTACCCCTTTAACCCAGCTGGCAGAAGCCTTGGGGGTAAAAGAGATCTCAAATGATGATGATAATTAGCTGTTGTTCTCCTGCGGGAGGGGAGAAGTGATTGCAGGAGAGTCCATCAAAATCTGCCTTACAGCTGTTTTCCACTGGATGACCACCCACCAACTAAAATGTAACTCAGACAAAACCGAAATACTATTCTTCAGTCACATGCAGACCTTTTGGACTAAAGTCGCCCCGCCCCAGGCCCTCAGGAGGGAACAGTTAAGAACTTGGGTATTAAATTCAACAACTCCTTATCCTTGCAACCAGAAATTAAATCTGTGGTAGGCACATGTTTCAGGCTACTGAGTATACTAAAAAGATTTTTGCATTAACTCTAATTTTATGAAAAGAAGGTGGTCATCCAGACAATGATAACCTCTAGGCTGAACTATAGAAATGACTTATAATTGGGACTTTCGACAACCTGCTCAGCAGACTTCCGGTGGTCCAGAATACAGCAGCCCACATTCTCCTCAGCCTGCCTCCGAGAATGCATGTGTTCCTGCACTTGTGTGCCCTTCACTGGCTCCCAATAAGGAAGAAAACTGTTCAAAACACTTGTTTAAGTCCATAAGGCACTTAATTATACAGGTGCAGGCTACCTTAGGGCCGGAATCAGATTTTACATCCCCTCTAAAAACCTGTGGTCAGCTAATAGCCTTCTAGCTATGATACCTAAGAGTCGCTGCACTAGATCTAGAGGACAGGCCTTCTCTTATCTTGGCCCAACTGCATGGGACAAACTCCCTCTTGAGCTACAATCAGTAGATGCTACTTCACTGTTCAAGAAAAAGCTGAAACCCTGGCTTTTTAAACAAGAGCAGACGGTCCAACTGCAGTCTGCAGGTGGCCGATAAGTGCAGCATCGGGACACTCCATGGAGTAGCACAGCATTCTACAAGTTGCATTTCATTCATTCACTATGCAGGCAGTCACACCTCCACCATCGTTCTTGAACACACCAGGCAATCCTTCCGTCAGGTGGGGAGTGTGGTTCAACGCCTTTGAAACATATTTTGGGGAAATAGGAGCCTCAAGATTCGGGGCTTAAAGGAAAAAGAGTTTACTTCTTCACTCTCTTGGTTTAGAGCGCAGTTTTACCTTCAAACACTTAGGGCTTAATTACAAGTCTGGCGGTACATAGACCGCCAGACTCATGGGGGTGCAGGTGCAGCAGACTCCTGACTGCCCTATTACGATAAAGGTGGTCAGACTGCCATTGCCCTGCCACAGCCACCAGGAAACCACCGTTCCCTGGCAGTGTTGTGGCGGTCAGGAGGCCGCAATATGCTTTTTCTGGACCGCTGCGGTCCTGCCAAGCATATTACGAGTTTCCTCTCCGCTGACGGTGTCGTGAAGGTTCCTAATCCATGAACACTGTGGCAGAGGAAACAAAGGGGTCCCTGCTGGGCCTTTTATGCCTCCTCCGCATGGGTATGCATGCAAGGGGGCACCACATGTGCCCCTCGTGTGCATGCAAACCAGTTCCCACACGGCATGAACTTTGCATCCTCAATATACAAAGTTACATCCATTATTACAACTTTAAAAAGGAACTAGAAACTGTAAACATTTTACAACACATTAATTCACTAACTGGGCAATTTATCATCTCCACTGCAGCTCTTGCCGTTGAAATACCTTATATTTTAAAAAGCAGTATTAAAAAGCTTTGTTGATACATTATTAAAGTAAGACAAGCAAACATAACATGTTCAATGATCTTTACATTATTTTAACATAAAGTGCATATTCTATCCTTCAAAATTACATTCTGCCATGCATCCGTCACAGTTTTTAGTGGCAATCATTTGAGTCTACATAGCATTATGCATCTCCGCACTGTATTTTCCAGGTTCCAATTTAAATACACTTGAGGAACTGCTGCCTGACATGATTGATTAATATTACGGAAACAACATTTTGCCCTACATATCTATATATAATTTTCCACGGAGCAATTTTTCATAGTATATTTTAGATTTTTAAGATAAGCATTGTGTAGTAAATTACTTGTCAGCTATTCTCCACTGTACTGCTCTGTTAGAATGTTGCATGACATCATAGAATGCCTGAGTGCCTCTCTGGGTGAGATTGTCAGTTGGTCTACTCAGGCTGAGCTGTCAGGAGCTTGCTCCTGGTGGGGCTATCTTTGTACCATCTATCTTCTCCTACCATCCTGACCACCTATGCTGGAACCAAGCTACTAATAAAGAAGTATCCTACATGTACAGATGGAATCCTGTACCTTCCTTTACAACAATTTTGGCGATGATCTGAAGAACTGACGCATGAATTAAGGAGTAAAGACAACTAAGGAATCAAGGAATCAAAAGACAAAGATCTATGGACATTAAGGACTTTCAAAATGTCAATTGAAGCTTAAAGGTAACGCCCTGGTCAGCCCCACCAGTGTCCTGATCCATCTGGACAGCCTGCAACCTGGGCGTTCGGTCTGCTGTCACCTGTAAGTCTTCAACAGTGAACAGTCTCTCTGCCAACAAGCCTGCGGTGTTTTCTGGCTTTCCCCATCAACGTCCTGTACTATTTGGAGCCTGTTGTTAAAGACTCTGCGCCAACTTCTCCAACAACAAGCCTTCCTGCGCCTCAACGTGTTTGCTCTTCTTGGTGTGTTTGCATGTCTTTGTGGGGCCCAATCTGTGTGGGGAGTCTGAGCTCGACAGCAGCTTCTTAACCAGTTATCTGCACTAAAGGCAAGCCGTGAGAGTGATCGCTAGGAGATCGGGTGACACGCTGGAAGGTATACCTAGAACCTATGAGGCAGCCGTGTTTGAGGAGACTTGGTAATTGGCGGCACCAGAAACTTGGAAATTTGTTATCCGCAGTCAAGGCAAGCCGTGAGGGTGATCGCTAGGAGACCGGGTGACACGCTGGAAGGTAATTTGGAGCAGTGCTTTATTGGGGACAGTGATTGCTTCAAACGGCTTTCACCACGCACGCAACTCATTCGCCCTACTCACCTGCTGCGTGTGGCCTGCTGCCTGCGACGTTGCTGCGACAGTTGCTTCGGGAGGAGCTCCGCTGCCTTCGACCTCCTCTCCTCTTCTGGTGACATCATAGAATCTTCACAGGAGTTGGCAGAACTCTTCGTCATTCCACACCGTGAGTACTTCGTGCTTGCGTCCTGTCTCTGCAGTCAGTCGTCCCAAGTACGCTCCTACGTAGGCACGTTTCATACGTGGCGGCCAACTTTGTTTCTCATTGCCGTGACAACGCTTATTTGCCGACACCTGATGAGGAAACTCGGCGCTTGGCAGACATGGTAATTCCCACAACACGTCGTCTCCTGGTTACAACGGCGATGCACATGCCTTGGTGTGTCCTTTGGTGACTCAATATCACGTTTACTTAAACAGTTATTCGCCAGATATTTTTACATGCTTCTAGTCTCTACATCGACTTTAGAGCATTCACAGTGATACTCACGCCGTTATTCTCCGTTCAGCTACATTGGGCCTGCTTAGTGACTTACAGTGGTGAACGACCTGTGCAGCATAATACTCATGCTGTTATTCTCCGTTCAGCTACATTGGGCCTGCTTAGTGACTTACAGTGGTGAACGACCTGTGCAGCATGAAGCACATCGGTTCAACATGAAATGGAACTCTTGGCTCCTCTTTGGTTTCTGGCTATCGTATGGAACTGTCTATCGAACTGTCTGTCGAGGCGTCGGGTGAGAGATCGCTCACCGGAGTTTTTATTGTCTATATTGATAATTCATGTATTGGTCTCTACCTTTCTTTTGTGGGCGCACTCAGTTTACTTTATAGTCTCTCTGGTGGGCAGTTTGTGTTTAGATGTTTCTAGGCGGTCTCTGCCTCAGCTCTAGCTTGTTTTCTAGGGTGACGTTTACTTGCTTACTCTCGGTGTACCATATTAAGGGGAAGTTGTGTGTTTTTCCACGTTGAGTACACCTGTGGTGTTCTGGGGTGTACCCTTGTTAGGGGAGGTTCTGTCATTTGTGGGTAGTCAATGCCCCACACCCTGTTGTGTACCCTTCTAGGTTTAAACTAGTTAGGGGAAGTTGTGTTTGTGGGTAGTCAATGCCTCATGTCAGTTCCCAGGGTGACTACTCTGTGGTGTACCCTACCTAGGGGAAGTCGTGTTGTTTTTTTAAAGTGTTTAACTCGTAGTGTACCCATCTCTTTGGGGAGGTTGTGGGGGTAATCAATGCCTCTATTTTAGTTTTCAGTTTTCTTGGGTGCGTGTACCCTGTGGTGTACCCTATCTAGGGGAGGTTGTTTTGTTTTCATGGGTTAGTACCCTGTCGTGTTCCTTGGTGAAGTTTTTGGTTGGTTCCGAGTGTTATCTTGGGTCTTCCTTTCATGTGGACACCATGCTCCGGTCGAAGTCTACCTGCATGGAATTCATGGCCAAGGGTTTCACGCTTGTACAACTTTGAGTGGGAAGCTTTTCTTTAGTGTTTAGACCTCTTTAAGTGTTAGCATGCCTTCTACCAAGGGACCTTGTGTTGCTTTACAGAGTGTTTCCTCTCTGGAGTATATTTGTTGTTGTGGTGGCACTCTTCTTGTTATCTAGAGTGTATCTAGCACCTATTGTATCTCTTTGTTGGGGATGTTGTTTTCTCCCAAGGGTCTGTGTATTACACCCACTTTTGTTTAACAGGGTGTCTACCCTGTGGTGTACCCGAGTATGGGGAGGTTGTGTGGGTGACTGCCCTTCTTTGTTGCAGTGTTTTTTATCTAAGCTGCTTTGTTTTCCCTAAGGGAGGGGGATGGGGCGTGTAGTAATGTTGTTTGCGATTTTAATGTTTAACTTATTTTTGCATCTTAGCACATTTCTGTTCATGCCAGTGAAATTCATGATACCTCATGCAATACACCTGTGGATATGTGCACCTCATTGTTGCACCTTCTTGCTAAAGATTTATTAGGGTATCTTATTTGTCTTTACTTTTACTTCTGTTGTGCCCTAAGGAAAGAGGATGTGTAGTAAATTACTTGTCAGCTATTCACCACTGTACTGCTCTGTTAGAATGTTGCATGACATCATAGAATGCCTGAGTGCCTCTCTGGGTGAGATTGTCAGTTGGTCTACTCAGGCTGAGCTGTAAGGAGCTTGCTCCTGGTGGGGCTATCTTTGTACCATCTATCTTCTCCTGCCATCCTGACCACCTATGCTGGAACCAAGCTACTAATAAAGAAGTATCCTACATGTACAGATGGACTCCCGTATCTTCCTTTACAACACATAGCTCATATTCTGGATATCTAATCAAAGAAGAGTGCTGAAGTGCAGTTTAAATATTAATTAAAAATGATCTAGTCTTTATAGTAGGAGAAAGACATTACAAATCCATAAAATTCCTTAAAAACATTTCTGTACCATGTAATAGACAATGATACCATTGTAAAATACCACCACTCCTCTTATGAAAGTGTTCACCAATCCAAATTTCAACTTCAGGGGTTCTTGAGACCACAAAATTTAAAGTGCCAAGAATGTTACCCTCAACCTTACTCTTAAAAGTGCAAATGATTTTTATTTATTGTCTTTATAGTATATAAAAGTGTCGGTAGAACCTTAATTTTATATACTGTTAGTTGAATCCATTTTTGGCGCACCACCTCCCTCTGACAAGGTGAGGGTCAAAGCTATCCATGGACTGTGCAAGTTTCATTCTTGTTTTATCGTCGACAGGATGAGGCCTATCGAAAATCTGCTCAAAAAAGGTTCCAGATTTCTTTGGTGCAATGATTGTGCTACAGCCTTTGAGCAAAATAAATGTTTGCTAATTCAAAGTAAGGCTCTAAAGCCATTAGGCCCGAGGTTGCCGTGTTGCATCACAGTGGATGGCAGCCAGATAGGGCTGGGGGCTACGCTCACACAGAGGTATGGAGAAAGAGGTCACACCGTAGGTTTCACATCAAGAGTGTTGCAGCAAGCAGAACTGCAATACTCTCTTTTTGAGAAAGAATTCCTGCACTGCTGGTTGATTGTTGAGAAGTTCCGGTCGTATGTGTGAGGAAGATAGTTTCCCTAGCAAACGGATCACAAGCCACAAGTTTTTATTCTGGGAGGGCGTGGATGCAAATGTTGTGCACACAGGATTTTAAGGCTCTCCAATAAGCTGATGCAGTGCCAATTTGATGTGGCTCACATTCCAGGAGGTAGGAACAGCAGAGCCGATTTCCTTTCTTGATTCCCTTGCAATGGGGATGATGACAGTGAAGTGAATTTGTCTGATCTTATTGATGAAAATTTTGGAGATTGCTTAGTGGCTTCACTACAGATACCAGAATTGAAGGTCTGTTCTGAAGGAGAGTGGATGGAAGCTGTGAAGGGTGATTAGGTTTTGCAACAGGTCATAGACCTAGTTAAGGGTGGTTGACCTACAGAGAAAATCCTGTCTCCTTTGTTCCAATCATACTGTAAGGTGGGTGATGGGATTTCAGTTGAAGTTGATTTCTCCTCATTCTGTGAGAAGTAGCATTATTTGAAATGCCCTTGAGGGACACCTAGGCTTGTCGCTCACTAACCGACGCATTAGCGAATCTTTTAGGTGGTAAAGAATGGACACTATAGTGGATGATTCGGTAGAAAATTGTTTTGTGTGCAAATCAGCACTGACAAGAGCCTGAAGGTGGCTACCCACCTCTCATGCCAATTGATTGTCCACCTGGGCCATGGGTCAAGATTGGGATTGATATCATGGGTCCGTATGATTCCATGCTGGGTGGTGCCAAATATATCATTGTCCTGGTTGATTATGGGCCATAATTGCTTGAGCTCAAGATGGTTAAGGAACCTAGTGCGAATGCTATTGTTGAGTTTCTTACAGAAATCTTCCCGAGGGAGGGGTTTCCTAAATTTCTTCTATCGGACAATGGCACACAGTTTATTAGTGGAGACTTGCAGGTTTTTCTTGAGTCATGTGGGGTTAAACACCTGAAATTCCTCATACCACCCACAAACAAATGGTTTTGTGGAGAAGATGAACCAGGTGGTGGGCGAGTGCATTAGGTGGGCCAAAAGCGGGAACCACGATGTGGTGAGGTCTGTGCATAGCATATTATGGTTCTATAGAATGACATCACACTCAACCACCAAAGTTTCTCCCTTTGAACTATTGAGGGGTTTAAAGGTAATACCAGTGTTCCACCGGCATGAATGGCTAAATGGCTTAAAAGTGAGACTGATTTAGAGCAGTTGATAGCTTTAGTAAAATATAAAATGTGAGTCATACACAGGAAAAGCAAAAAGGCTGGTATGACAAAAATAAATGTGTTAAGCCGGTCATGGTAAAGGTTGGTAACATGGTTTGCATCAAGTCTGCTGTCCATGTGCAAAAAGGGAGAAGTACGTTCAAAAGTCCAGTTAAAGTGTAGAAAATCTGTGGTAAAGCCATTAAAGTAAAGGGTAGACAGTAGAGGAATCTAGCAAAAAGTGTTAGGTGGGCAATAAGCATGAGGGTGACACTGATTATGAGTCTGTTCGTCACAATACATTGGTCCCTACTGACACTCTTTTTAAAAAAATGTATTTTTATTTTTTTATTTTGCATATGAACAAATGCATACAATCAACACTTCTGTAACTTCAGTTGCATGTAAGTGACATAGCCATCATTTCCAAACTCTCTCCGCCCCTGGGTTGTCCGACTGGGGTTAACTCATGCTCATTGTACTTAGTGAGGGGTATTCTTTACTATTGGAGTCCATCAGTCGGGGCGACTTGCAGCATCTCAATTTTTTGAGTCTCAATGTTCGGTTGTGAGATCTACTCTGGAGGACAACGCTATGGGGTCTTGTATATTATCCCAGAGGTCTGGCTCATGGTATCGCCGCCACAGTCCCCACACTCTACGAAATGTTTTAGGGCATCCTCTGCTGGTATAAGTGGTACGCTCAGCGGCCATTTACAGATCCATTCCACTGGTCCATTCTTGCACTGTGGGAATGTCTGCCACCCCCCATCACCTAGCAACATCCAGTTTGGCCACTGCCAAGCCCAGAGAGGCGAAGAGTAGTTACTTTCTAGGCACATATACCTCCCTTGGGATTCCCAGAAGTACGAAACCAGGGTCAAGCGACAATGTCACCTCTAGTACCTCCCCTAATTTTCCAAGCATGGCCGTCCAGTATGTTTGAATGGCGGAGCATAGCCATATCGTGTGATAAAAATTACCTGTGGTGTCTTTGCAATTAAGAAAATCTGGTGTGTCCGCCCTGCCCATCTTGTGTACCTTCTCCCTGTCATAGTATACTCTATATAGAATCTTGTACAGTACGAGGTGCAGCCAGACTTTAATGGCTATCTCTCGGGGTGCATTAGTGCTGCCTTCCAGTCTATGTCCTCCAGAGGCTCTATGTCTGTCTCTCATCTCTTTCTAAGCCCATGAAGATTGTCAGGTGTATTATTATTTATGTTTTTTTTACTTAAGGGAGACTGCCTTTTCTAGATGTTCTTCTTGAAGGAGCGTCCCCCCATATGTCTGTATATGGGCTGTTCTGCGTTTGTCATGCGTGGCGTTGCTGCACGTATTTAATGAATCGGGATCTGTCTAGCCCATATTCCTGGCTTATTTTGAGCCATGTTTTAATCGTCCTTTTTTCAGGATGTCTCCAATTACAGAGATGCCCAGGAGGTCCCATGCCTCGAAGCCCTTTAACTTTTGCAATTCTCGGAGTCTTCCTCCTTCCCATAGCGCCGTGGCCTGTATGACCCAATTTGCTCATCCAATACCCTTTGTGTCTCTCTCCAATGCCTCTATAGTGACCTTTGTTGCCGGTAATATTTGAGAGATGCCTTTCCCCCATAAAGGTAGTGTAGGTGTGTGTGTGGACACTTCTGTTCTCCCTCCTGTCGATAGTTGTGGCGATCCGGTGCCACAAGCTTCCACTCAATAATGGGAATAAGATTGGCTGCTCAATAATAAGCCTCTATGTCTGGCAGGGCGATTCTGCCATTATATGGGTTTATCTGTAGCATCTTCAGCGCTATTCTGGGGTGCCTACCTTGCCATATTAGGGTTTTAATGTCTTTCTCCAGCCCTGTGAGTGTCGATCGCTGTAGGGGATGATACGTGTTCTGGAGTGTGTGGAGCAGCTGTGGGAGGGTAATCATTTTAAAAATCGCTGCCCTTCCAAGCAGAGACCAGGGGAGTTCTCTCCATCTCTCCATGTCTTCTCTGAAATTTAACAAGACCTTTCCTAGGTTATGATGGCAGCATCTCTCTTTGTGTGGGGTAATGAAAAATTCCCAGGTACTGAAAACCTTCCTGTACCACTCTTAGGTCGCCCGGTAACATTAGGATATCCAGGCCTGTAACTGGACTATGTATCATAGCTTGCCGGGGTATGAAGCCTGAATGATTGTCATGTATGAGGGATGAGATGTATTTGAGAAGGCGGGCAGCTAGGATTGTGGCTAGTATTTTCACTTCTGTATTTAATAGGGAAATGGGGCAGTATGATTCACATCTTTTGCATGGTTTACCCTCTTTGTGTATTACCAGGATCATTGCTAACCTAAGGTCTGGAGGTAGGCTGCCTTCTTTGTGTGTATTGTTAAACAAGCACAGTCGATGGGGCTCTAGGAGGTCTATGCAGTGTTTGTATAGATCAGCTGGTAGCCCATTAGGGCCAGGTACCTTCCCCTGCCCCAGCTTCGTCACTGCTTCTTGTATTTCATTCAGGGTTATTTCAGTGTCTAGGTTCTGTGACTCTTCTGTACCAAGTGTCGGGGTCTGAATCCACCCAGTCAGGTAGTGCTCAATTTCCATGGGCTTACTAAGGGGATGGGCCTTATAGAAGCCTTGGTAGTAGTCAGCGAAGGCCCTGGCTATCTGGGTATCTGTAGTGTGTGCCGTGTCCTGGCTCTCTGTAATCTCTCGTATCCATCTACTTTATTGTTCCTTTTTACTGAGCCAAGCCAGCAGTTTTCCAGCCTTGTCTCCTTCCTCGTAGAGGCGGTGTAGAGTTGCCAGCCTCTGCTTTTTGGCATTTTCCATTGCTATATCTCTATGTTCTTGTCGTACTGTGTCTAATTGTCTAACCAGCGTGGGGTCTGTGTCCTGGGTCACCTGTCTTTCAAGGTGTTGTATTAGCTGTGTCAAGTATTCTAGCATTTTAACCCTGTTTTTCTTTCCCCCTGCAATGTGACTATGGGCTTTATCGCGTACCACTGCCTTATAGGCCTCCCATACCGTTACCCCGGATGTGACTGAGTTCTCGTTCTCTTGAAAGTATATTTTCGTATCGGCTCTCACCCCTTTCATTATTTTCCTGTCCTGCAGGTCCCATGCACTAAGTCGTCATTCCGTTTGGGCTCTTGTGCCTATTTGTACTGTAAGTGGTGAGTGGTCGGAGAGACCCCTTGCCAGGTAGTCCGCTCGTCTATCGCATTTAGCTCATTCCCTGGTACCAAGACATAGTCTAATCTAGAGTATACTTTGTGTGCCCCGGAATAATAGGAGAATTGTGTGGTCTGGGGATGTTCTCGCTGACTCAGGTCAACCAGTCCGAGTGTGTCAGCAAACCGTGAGAGTGGGTTGGTGGCCGCAACTCCTTCAGTCCCCCTAGAACGGTCAATACCCTGGTCCATGACATCGTTAAAGTCCCCCCCAATTACATGTAGGGTGGAGGGTGTGTCTAATAGTATCTCTGTGATTTTGCTGAGCGTGGATGCCTGGAGTTTGGGCGGTGTGTATATACATATCAGGGTCACATATTTCCTGCCCCATTGCCCTATGACACCTATGTAGCGATCCTTGGGGTCTTGCCAAAGGCGTGTCGTTTTAAAAGGAGGGGATTTCTTAATGAGTATGCGTACACCCCATGATCCCCTGGTGAATCCTGCATGTGCCAGTACAGTGCAAGTGCCTTGGCCGAGAAATTTGCATTGCGTACCCTGCAGGTGCGTTTCTTGGAGCATCACTATATCAGGATGTACCCTTTTAATTTTGTCACTGAGCCCATTGACACTCCACGTCAACACTGTGAACTCTGTAGCATGAGGTAAGGTAGCCATGGCCAAAGGACCTGTCCGCTTCCCTCCCTTTGCAAGTGAGGTTGCTTCTCTGTACCCCAGTCCTCCCAGTGAGGAGTCCCTCTCGTGATGTAAAACTGTAACTGTGTAACTTGACAAAATGCAGTTTCCCATCCTGTGATTCCCCCCACCCCATCCCCCTCATCCCACCCTTGGCTGCGAGCCCTCTCGTCTTGGAGGAGTGACTTTTTGCTAACACAGATAGAGAGGTCTGTCCTCCACCCACCCTCAAAATCTCTCAATTATCAACTGTTCTTAACATATAGCACATGTCAACTCAACCTGTAAGTCTGCTCGTTGAATGAGGAGACTCGGTCTGTTGATTTGGGGGTTGTGCTTCTACTTGCCGAGGCCCGATTATTCACGTGTGGGTGCCAGTCTCTGGGATAGTGGAATCTGGAGGCTCACCCATCTCCGTGTTGGACCCGAGTTCCTTGTCTCCTTCCAGAGCTGAGATCCGAGCTGCCAGTGGGTGTGTAATTTCTGGTCCAGAGGACATCGCGGTGTTTTCTGAGTCTGTGTGAATGTCTATAGGTTTAACCCTTCGCACTGTTCCATTCCCCTTCACTGGTCCAGGCCCCATCTGTGTCCACTGTGCCCCTTTGTTCTTGGGTTGCTTTTCTCAGGGAATATGGAGTTCCTCCTCTTATGCTGTACATTTTCCGTTCATTTCTGCTGTTTCTCCGCATTGAGGCCCGGGCTTTTTCTCTACTGGCTGTTGCCTTCGTAAATCATCATGACTTCTCTGAAGGGGCAGAGGACCGGATGCTCCTCTACCTATGCCCATGCATCTTCGGGGGACTGAAAAAAGTGTGTTTTTCCCTGGCAGATGACTTTCTGCTTTGCCAAGAAGAGTAGCATATATTGGATATGAAGGGATCTAAATTTAGCTTTAATAGAGTCAAATGTTCAACGCTGTTTTTGGTCCTCTCGGCTATAGTCCGGAAAGATCATTATCCTAGCATTTTCGTATCTGACCTCTCCTTTGTGGCACATTTCCCACAGGATCATGTCTGGGTCTACAAAGTTAATGAATTTTGCGATGAGTGGTCTGGGCAAGGTTCCCGGGAGAGACTTGACCCCAGTGTGCGATGTGCCTGTTCTATGACAAAGCAAGTTGAAAAGTGTTACGACTGGATTATGTCCTTGAGCCAGAAATGTTGGTGTGTTGGGTACCTCCACCCCCTCCAGGAAACCCACAAATCGGAAGTTAATTCTCCTTGCCCTGTTTTCGACGTCCTCCAGCCGCCAGGTCATCTCCGCAGTAGTGCTTCGGAGGTTCTGTTTCCTTTTAGAGGTTTTTAACAGCATCTTCTACTTTTGAGACTCGGGTTTCCGCCTCTATTACCCTCTCCGAGACTTTGCTCAAATCCTGGTGCAGTTGCGCCACCTCCGATCCGACCTCCCATTTTTTCCCTTCCAACGCCTCTCTGGAGCTTTGTATTGTCCGGAGTAGTACTGCAGTGTCTGTGGGAGTCTGAGTAGCCTCGGCTGCCTCTGTCTGTGGCGCTACGACCTTTGTGTATCTGTCCACTTTCCCCTGTTTAGGGTGCTTGGGGTCTTGATCTTTGGTCATCAACTTCTACAGGTGTAGAGGTCTGCCCAGTAATTTCATCTTTGCGTCCAGCCCTCCCCTCAAGTTAGCCCCGGAACGGGCAGATGTCGCAAGGTGTATCTGGCAGTCCTTCAGTGGGGGGCAGCAGCGTGAGGGGTATGTTTCTCTGATTTGCCCTCAATCCAGCTCTGATGACTTGGTGGGTGGTCCGCCCTGTTAACACCCTGTGCTCTCCTTCAGGATCCGATGAGCTTCCGTCAGGCCAGATGGGCCATTTGATGTATTTTAGATATTTCTGGGGTCTACCCTTCCCCCCGTCTTAGGCCCTCTGGCTCCCTGCCTCGGGGGGTAGGGAGGTCAGCAGTCACCTTACATTGGCCAGCTTGGCTGTCCCGGCCCGGCCTGGACTGTTTTCTCCTGCGGCACCGCTGGTTAAATATTTATGGGGTCTGCCCCTCCCTGTCCCAGGCCCTCGAGTTCTTGTTTGGGGGGCAGTAGCCACCTTGCTCTGGCCAACTCGTTTACCCCCCTCTGGTCGATTTTCTCCCGGTGGTTTCACTTAATCCAGTCCTCTCCCTGCTCAAGGTCCCGATCCTGGGCATGGCATGTCAGAGCGGGGGGCGGAGGCAATGTGGTGCAATGGCCTTCTGTGGCCGTTTTCTTGCAGGCCTGTCACCGCCTCCTCTAGCGGGCCCTCCTTACCGCGTCATTGCCGGTGTGCTGGCCCGTCAGCTTCAGTTCAGCCCTGGCCGTATCCTCTTCTATCCCGCAGCGGCGTCCCCAGCCCAGCATGGTCTCCACCGGCCTCACACACAACAGGGGTCGGCCAAGAGCGTGCCGCGGGACTTACTTCTCTACCGCCAGGTGTCTTACTGTTCACGGACGCATCCTCCTCGGCCAGCGTTTTGCTGTGTGGGCGGGTACAGCTCTCCTTATCCGGCCTCAGGCAGCCCCCTGTACCTCTTCACGCTCCATCTCTTTTACAGGTCAATGGATTGACAAAGCGCTGAACATCCCGGGAAGGAAGAGGGAGCGTTGTCCGTCGTGCCTAGAGAGCTCATTTCCCTGGAGAAGGCCGCTATTCCTCTTCGAGCCCCGTACAGCACCATTTGGTAAGGCGACCTTCTGAACCTCGGCAGCACAGCATTTGCTTGTGTTCTTGAGTCAGACCTTCTTTTAGTGCTTTCGACTGCCCTCAGGACCCTCATTTGCCCAGTAGGCTTTATTGGAAGCCTCAATCTCTTCCCTGGCAGGCAGGATTTATCACAGATTAGGGACTCCGGTGGGAGCTCTCAAGAACCACATCTCACTTGGCCATTACTCAGGCCACGCCCCCTCCATCCCCACTGACACTCTTGATTGTGTGCAGGATTGTCAACAACCGATGGAGAGAAAGGTGGCTCTGGGAAATGTTACGTTATTTTAAAGGAATTTATTATAGTGCACGACTTGTTGCATGGATTCTGTTCAGAAACAGAAATAGGCCTGGGATCATAGAACATCAGTACGTAGGGACTTAGGCCCTCATTACGATACCCAGTGATTGGACCACCTCCCAATATTGGGGCGGTCAGGAGACTGCCCGACAATTAGGCAGCAGTCCGACCGCCGCATTACAATGTGGCAAAAGTGCTCCTTTTCACTGCCACTTGTGCTGCTGCCCAGTAAAAGGACGGAGAAGAGAAAAGGAGTAAGGAAAGTGTAATCCAAACATATATTCAAGGTGGGACCAGGTAAGTGCTTTTCAGCCATGAAATAAAAACACAGATCCTTGATGGAGGAGTGTCTAAAACGGAGGAACTTTCAGAGGAAAAATTCTCTTGATCCATATAATACCCAGTATCAGTTCGTTGAAAAACTGGTGACTGTATGTATGTAAGAGACATATATTAGTTATAGATTCCTTACCTTAGAATTACACCCAGGTGTCAGAGTGGATCTGGAGGTTTTTTTCTGTAGCAGTACCCCTGCTCGTCGGTAGGTGGCGTGGGTCGATTCCCCGTCTGTCGTCGGCGAGTTCGCTGGGATGAGGTTGGGGTGTCTACTTAGACATCGCCCCTGCGCGCTGATGTCAGTTCTGAGACGACTTTCCACACCAGACGCTCAGAGCCATGCAAGACACTGACCACTGGTGCACAAAAACTAGGGTCCTGCAAGGGAGTCCCTATCCTTAGAAGTCAGTTCGCAAAACGGGGAGGATTTGTGGGGCGGTAAGAAATCTATGACTAATATATGTCTCCTACAGATACATCATTACCGAAGGTAAGTAACTTGTTCATCTGAAAGAGACTATTAGTTATAGATTCCTTACCTTAGAATAGATACCCCAGCAATACCAACCCCAGAGGTGGGTCTGCGAACTAAGTTCACACCAGGAAGTCCTGGAGAACAGAACGGCCGAAAAAGCCGCCTCTCCTTACTTGGCTGTCCAGGCAGTAATGCTTAGTAAACGTGTGCAGGGATGCCCACGTGGCTGCCTGGCAGATGTCAACCAGTGGAACTCCACATCCCAAAGCAGTAGTATCTGCTGTCGCCCTGGTAGAGTGGGCATGCAGTCCTACTGGAGGTTCCTTTTTAGCCAAAGAATAACAGATCTTAATGCATAGGATGACCCATCGAGAGATGGTACGCTTGTGCACCACCCGACGTTTCTTGGCGCCCACATAACTCGTGAAGAGTTGATCGTCCACCTGGAAGCCTTTAGTGGGGTCAAGGTAGAGAGACAGCGCAAGTTTAGGGTCCAGATGGGGGAGTCTCTCCTACTCTATGGAGGGTTGCGGAGGCAGGAAGAAGGTGGGCAATGTGATGGTCTGACCTATGTGGAAAGAGGTAACCACTTTGGGCAGAAAAGAGGGCCTAGTACGGAGGACTATTTTGTTCGGATTGACAGCAAGAAAGGGAGGTCTAGAAGATAAGCCCTGAAGCTCACACACCCTGCAAGCAGAGGTGATGGCAAGCAAGAAAGCAGTCTTCAAAGTAAGGAGGCGAAGAGGACAATTATGTAGTGGCTCAAAGGGAGCACACATAAGTTAAGTGAGGACAAGATTCAAGTCCCACTGGGGTATTACGAAAGGAGAAGGAGGAAAGAGATGAGTAATGCCCTTCAGAAATCTGTTAACCATAGGGGACTTGAAAAGAAAAGGTTGATCAGGAAGGCGAAGAAAGGTCAAAATGGCCGAAAGATAGCCCTTCAGAGTGCCCAGAGCAAAGCCATGCTGGACCAAAGAAAGGATGAAGAGGAGAACCTCTGAAAGAGGAGCAGAAAGGGGATGCACAGCCTTTCCTGTGCACCTTGCCACAAATTTGTTCCATCTACAGGCATATACCGTTTTAGTGGAGGGACGCCTGGCTGCCAAGATGACATTACAGACTTTGGGAGAAAGGTCGAAAGCTGTCAACTGTCACCGCTCAATCTACACACAAGGAAGTGGAGGCTGGACAGATTGGGGCGGAGGACCGTCCCAGGCTGCTGCGACAGACGATCCTCCCGAAGGGGCAGTGTGATCAGAGGATCGATGGCCATGCTCATGATCTCGAGATATACCCTGATGTTCCAGCCCTGTCCAAAGGTGAACAGCCTCTTGACATAGGGTCCACAGCCCCACCCCCACCCTGTTTGTTGCGGTACAACATGGTGGTGGTGTTGTTTGTGAACACCTGCACTACTCTTCCTTTGACAGAAGGAAGCAATGCTTTCAGTGCAAGACGAATCGCCCAGAGCTTCAGAAGGTTGATGTGGAGCCCAGACTCCGCCGGAGACCATAGGCCTCTGATCTCCGCCTCTCCCATTTGGCCGTCCCATCCCAGGAGTGACGCATCTGTCACTACTGTGAACTATGGTTGGGGAAGAGAGAGGGATCTGCGGCTGACCCAATCCTGGGTCGTGAGCCACCACAGCAACTGACTTGCAGTCCTTTCCGAGATCTGGACGACATCAGAAAGATTCCCCTGGTGCTGTGCCCATTGGAACTTAAGGTCCCACTGCAGAGCCCGGATATGCCATCTGGCATGCTCCACCAGCATTTTGATGGAGGCCATGAGGCCCAGCATCCTCAGGGTCATTCTCACCGAAGTCCAGGATAGAGGCTGAAACATCAGTATCATAGCCTGAATATCCCAGACTCGCTGCTCGGGAGGATAGACCCGAAACTGCGCTGTGTCCAGAACAGCTCCGATGCAAAGGTGCTTCTGGGAGGAAATCAGGTGTGACTTTGGCACGTTGATAGTGAACCCCAGCAAGTGCAGGAGGTCTGCCATAGTCTGGAGGTGGGAAACGACAGCCTGGGGCGAGCCCGCCTCCAACAGCCAGTCGTCGAGATAGGGGAAGACTGGAACCCCTGGCCTGCGCAGATGAGCTGCGACCACCGCCATTACTTTAGTGAGCACCCGAGGGGCGCTGGTAAGGCAAAAGGGAAGCACAGTAAACTGAAAATGCCCATGGCCTACCGTGAACCGTAGGTAACGCCGTTGGGCAGGTAAGAGGGGGATGTGAAAGTAAGCGTCCTGCAGGTCCAACGCTACCATCGAGTCTCCAGGGTTGAGGGCAGACAAGACCTGAGCCAAGGTTAACATCTTGAACTTCTCCTTCTGGAGGAAGGGGTTGACGTCCCTGAGGTCTAAGATAGGACGCAGGCCTTTGTCCTTCTTGGGTACCAAGAAGTAGTGGGAGTAGCTACACGACCTACTTTTGGCACCAGGAAGCGTTCAATAGCTCCCTTGGTCAAGAGAGCTGTAACTTCCTGGCGGAGAAGGGCCAAATGATCCTTCGACATGCGATAGAGAGTTGGTGGCATGGAGGGAGGAGTAGTCTCAACGGGGAGGGAGTAGCCCCTTTGGACTATCTGCAAAACTCACCTGTCCGACGTGATGTTGTGCCACCCACTGGTAACTGGTGGCTCTGAAAGGTTGGACTAAAGAGGTTTGGAGGCTGCTGCAGGGGGGGCTTTGGTGGAGTGGCCCACCTGCTGGCCCCCAGACCCACGACACTGGGTCCCACGTCCCCGGCCTCGCAGAGGCTGGGTAGCTTGTGTGGCAATGTGGCTCTGTGTGGAACGTGGTGGGGCACCCCTTCTGTAGCCACGAAAGGGGAAAAAGGCAGGCTGCATGGGGCGAGAAGTTGCAGCAAGGCCCAAGGAAATGGCAGTAGCCCTAGAGTCCTTGAAACGCTCAAGCGCATTGTCCGCCTTGTCACCCAACAGGCGACAGCCATCAAGGGGCATGTCCAAAAGGTTAGATTGGACAATTCCAGAGATGTGGAAACCGTTCTACCCAGCGAGTCGGCCGTATCCAGCCCACACTAGAAGGTGAACTTTGCTGCGTCTCGACCCTCAGCAACAGAGCGGATGAGCATTCCCCGGGCCTCCACCGGGCACTGCGGCAGCACTTGCGCAACTGAATCCCGCACCGTGTGTGTGTGTGTAATGGCCCAAGAGACATGTGGTGTTCACAGACCGCAGTCCTAAGCTGGCGGAAGAAAACATCTTCTTCCCAAGATGGTCCAGATTTTTGGATTCCCTATCTGGAGGTGCAGTTCGGAATGCGCCCATTGAGGATGAGGCTTGGACCACCAAGCTCTCAGGGGTAGGGTGTTGGGAGAGGAAAAGTGGGTCACCCGGGCCGGGCAGTGGCATCGGGCAATCATCCTGTCCACAGGAGCCCCTGTGCTGGGCTTGGACCAAGTGCCCAGAAGGATGTCAGTGAGGGTCTCATTAAAAGGCAGCAGGGGCTGCGAAGAGGATGCTGCTGACTGAAGCACCTCAGTCAGGAGGTTAGTCCTGACATCCACCATAGGAAGCCCAGGGCCTCAGCCTCCCTATGCAACACCACAGCATAGGAGGCTCCCTCCTCCTCCATAGCCATGATAGGGGGATAAAGCATACCAAGGTCTGGGGAGGTATCCAGACCACTGGCATCACCCAACTCCTCTCACCAGTCCGGCTCCTCAAGTTGGTCTGCTAGAGGCTCAATAGACCCCCCAGTCCTCTGGCAGCCACTCAGGGCGGTATGGAATGCCAGGAATGAACAACGGTACAAAGTACCCTCCGGCGCCGGTACAGACGTCAGTCGTCGTCGGTCAGGCACCGCGTCCACGTCGGGGGTGAGTCTGGGGTCTACGCCGGTTGGGGGCACAACCAGCATCGGGGGTATCGCCACTGGAATCGGCATCGGGGAAGGTACCGTGTGATCGACCGGCACCGATCCATATCCAGGCCTGGATCCTTGGGGACCCTACGGCACCAGGGCCAGAGCCACCGGCATCAAAGGCCTAGGGCCCCCAGCCGAGTCAGTGGGGCCCGAAGCCATGCCTGCGGAGTTGGGCTGCCCAAAGATGCTGTGCAGCGCCTCGTAAAATTGATGCTGGGCAGGGGACGCTCCGGCTCCGGAAAGGGAGGGAAGTGCAAAGCCGGGAGAAGGCAAAGAGTGACAATGCTTCTTCGCCTTCTTCTTGTGCTTCGACTTACCCGAGGAGTGCGCAGACTTCAATGACAAGTGGTGATGGCTCCGCGACCAGTTCCGCGACCTACCCCTCGACGGGGACCTTGAGCGGCATGGAGCAGACTGCCTAGCCTCCAGAAGCTTTCGGGACAGCTACTGCAAAAACTTCGGGCTCAGGGCCCGGCAGTCGGAGCACGACTTTGGGTCATGGTCGTGCTCCAGGCACCAAAAGCACACGAGGTGCGGATCGGTAACTGACATCAATTTGTGACAGGAGTCACGGGGCTTGAAACCAGGCTGACGGCTGGACATCCCTCGTGCACTAGGAGTTGAAGACGTAGACAGAAAGTCGAAAAAAGTTAGTCCAAAAGCCACTAAGGGGCAAGCTCTCTCCTGATCTGTGTTGGCTGACGCGTAAAGAGAAAGAACTAACGTCAGCGTGCAGGGGCGGTGTCTAAGTAGACATCGCCACATCATCCCGGCGACCACGAAGCCGAAGACGGATGCGGAGTCACCCAATGCCACCTACTGACGGGCAGGGGTACTGCTACAGAAAGAAATTATCCAGATCCAGTCTTACCCCTGAGGGTATTTCTAAGGCAAGGAATCTATAACTAATAGTCTCTTTCAGATAAGGACTGTAATTTCATTAATTTAATGTATTTGGAGGTTGCAACTGTGCACACTTCTCCAAAAAATGAGGTGCAAGTCTCTTTCCCTCAAGTTCATATCCTAGGAAAAGGACACTCAGAAAAGCTATATTAGATTTCTTAAAGTTGAACTCATAGCCAAGTTTGGCAAATCCCAATATTATATGATCCACTCTAGCCAAACGTGGGTTTAAATCATCGCCCATGAGGGAGATATCATCTACATAGGAAAACGCGTCAGGGTCAGTATCGTGTAGAATTGTCATGATGCATGCAGCAAACAGTCCTAGGCTAGTCTTATAGCCCATTGGGAGCCTTGCATATCTTCTTTGAAATCTAATATCAGAATACTATTCCGACTTGTAACAGCACCAGAGAAAAGATCCCCAGCTGTGTGCAAGGGGCCCAAAAAAGAGTGTGCTTGTAAGAACAGTTGCCCTCACTCACCCGAAGGTGAGATACTTCATCATTGGGCAGTGCCCCCGCCAGGCCAGCGCTGCAATGCCTGGGGGACCCCGCAACAGGGCTCTTTGTTAAAGATCTTTTAATCGATATGCCGATAGAGCGCCGTAGGGCAAGGGATGGTATACCCTACAAAAGTGAGAAGATTGGTGAGTGGTGTGCAATTAAAACCAACTACCACCAAGATGCTGCCAAACTAGTTAATGCATAACCACTTGGTGGTGGGGGGACCGGAGCTTGGCTCGCATAGAAAATGGCTGCCTGAGCCTTGAGCTTCGTTGCGCAGCGTAACTATCCGGCAACTATCCTGCCCCTCTACCGCCGGGATCCCGAAGCAGAGGTTGGGACCCGAGAGCGGAGGCTGGTGCGAGCAGTGGGGCAAAAAAGCGCGACTCCGGGGGATGCTGCAACCGCTGAGTGGGTGGAGAGCGGAGGCGGGCCGCCAGTCCCCGGGCTCTGGTGACTGCAACTGCAGGGCGACGTAGCCGTGTGTGCGGCTGGACTGCGTGGAGAGCCCCGGCCCTCTGCATCGCCCTCGCTGAAACGGCCTTGAAGAGGGTGGCCCACCGGCTGCGATGCGGTGGAGACGCTGTGGGGGCTGCTGCGACTCTATCGTAAGCAGCTGGGGAGGAGCGCTGGAGCAGCGTCTCAGGCAGCTGACGGACCGAGCGTGGGCCCGCCACCACAACGGAACGCTGGAGGGGCGCTAAGGACTACGTCGCAGCAATCAGATAAGTGGCTGCGCTTGCTGCCTTGGTGGCGTGGTGACCTCGTTGGAGCTCTACCTAGGTGGGTGGTAAAGAGCCCCCCCAGTGCAGACAAGTAAGGAGACGAGGCGGGCTCAAGCTGCGACATCCACAGTGAGGGCGGGGCGCCCTGGGTCCGGTTCGGAGCACGCCACAGTTTGCACGGACAAAGTGATTGGGGGTAGCAGCCTCGTTGAAGCCTGATGCGGCCATTCTAGCTCACACCAGTGCGATGGCGATTGTGAGCCTGCAAAAGTGAGTGTTGTGCCGCTCTACCGACTGGCACGGCCATCGGCGTAAGGCTTGGTCATAGAGGAAGGGACCCGGCCATTAATCGGTGGCGGCGAGGTGTGTGCCATCGTAGGTTTGCTACCCTTCGCTGCGATCTGCTTACTGCTGCCAGTCCGCTACGGCGAATAACCCTTTGGAGTATAGCGGCAGCCGCGGTTAGAGGAGCCGCGTCGCGGCGAAGCTCACGATGGGCAAAACCGACAGGACGCAGCCGAAACTAACCTTTGAGCAGAAGCGCCCTAAGACTCTGGCTACTGCCGATGGGGCAGCTGGCAACGCGCCGGAGGAAGAACAAGATATCCGGAGCCTGTTGCTCTCTATGGAGAAGGGGTTGCAGACTGGCATAACCTCCTTGGGGGCCAAGATGGATGCCCTTTCGTACCGAATGGATCGGATGGCGAAGCGTATGGACAAGCACGCGGAGCGACTGGACCAAACGGAGCAGCGGTTGGTGGAAGTGGAGGAAGCGCAAACTGCATCGGAGGCAGATCGTGTGAAGATGGGGCGACTCATGCAGGTGCTGCAGGATAAAATGGAGGATGTTGAGGCCCGCTCGCGACGCTGCAACCTGCGCATCACGGGCCTGCCAGAGACGACGCCCACTGGACGGATGGAGTGCTATGCGGAGAAGTTGCTAGTTGAGCTGCTTGGAATGTTCTCTACCATGTTTGTTGTGGAACGAGCGCACAGGTCCTTGGGGCCTAGGCACCCTCCGGCTGCACCACCGCGACCGATTATAGCGAAACTACTGAACTATTGTGACAGGGACGCGGCCCTGCGAGCGGCCAGAGAAAAAAAGACGCTGTCTTATGAGGGGTCGACCATTGCGCTCTACCCGGATTTTACGGCTCGTGTCCAGGAGGCTAGGCGGCAGTTCATTCCGGCCAAAAAGCAAATACGGGATATGGGACTGGACTATGCGATGCTTTACCCTGCCAATTTGAGAGTTAATCGGCAAGGGAAGACTCATATGTTTCTCGATCCCAAGACACTGCAAAAGGCGCTAAACGACTGGAGCAAGGAGAGGCGGCGAAGTCCAGAGAAGCAGCTGCAGGGGGACGAGGAGGAGAGCTCACTTGACCACCAGGACTAATGTTTGCAAATGAGAGATATATGTGATTCTTCCCTCATGTTGCTGGGTTCCAGAAGTGGGGGATTATGTGACATTTGTGGCGAACTGTGGGGTGCACATTATCATGAAGGCCTTTGGTATAGGCAGAGGTTGATAGGCTGCTTAGGTTGCGAGAGTTTGGGGCACCTGAGCGGGCTATCTTGCGGGTCCTCAGATGGGAGTCTGCCGAGCATGGAGCCTGGCTGGTTTACTAGAGATGTGTATGGCAGCAGAGCCTGGGTCCAGCATTACTGTATGTGGAGTTGTCTTGTGCCCCGGCGGTGGAGGAAGGACTAGATATTAGCGCTCTGAGGTTCTGACACGGTGCAGGGTGATTTCCCTTCATAGATTTAGCACTGGGCGACCTCCGCCCGCGAGTGAACACCACAGTATTCAGGAGTTATGTGGTTGAGGGAGGGTTGGGGGAGGTGTGGGCAGTCCCTAGATAGGGAGCGGCATGGCCGAGTTGTGGGAGGTCTGCTGTGGGTGGGGGATTTGGGAGGGGTATTGTTTTGTTTTTGAGCCGAGGTTAGTCATGCAGGGTCCATTTCTGTCCCTTCTCTACTCTAAACACTGTGAAAAGCACTATTTGAGTGATGTAAAGATGTATAGACAGGAGAGTAATGACGAGTGATGCTACACGGGGGGGTCCGTTAGACTCCTTCAGAGTTGTGACCTGGAACGTCAGAGGCCTTAATGATGACCGGAAGCTGCGCAAGGTGCTACATTACCTTAAAAGACATAATATAGATGTGGCCTTTCTGCAGGAAACGCATCTCCCTAATCAGAGTCACCTGCTGCGCGCAAAGGGGGTGCTGGGGAATGTGCACGCGGCTGGCTTCACAACGCATGCTAGAGGTGTCATGACTTGGACAAGCCCTAAATCGCCTTATAAGCTGCATTTGGTGTCAGCAGACAAAGGGGGCAGGTTCGTGCTAACGCGTTGTCAGGGCAGAGGCCTCGACCTACTGTTAGTTAATGTTTATGGACCAAACTATGACTGCCCGGAATTTTACGTATCCTTAACCAACGTAATGAGGGGCTGTGGAGTACCTCATATTTTGTGGGGCGGGGATTTCAACATGGTCAGACATCCGGGTCTAGACAGAACGGGGGGCCAGGGCAGAGGGCCGGACGCTGCAGTTAAAGTGGTTGACAGGGCACTGACAAGTATGGCATTGGCTGATGTCTGGAGAACGCTTAACCCAACGGAGGGGGGCTTTACACATTATTCGGCCTATCACGACCTTCACACATGGATTGACTACTGGCTGGCGTCTGTGTCTCTTCTGCCGTAGATACGAGCTTGCCAGGTTCTGCCGCGTACTCTGTCGGACCATTCCCCCATATTGCTGACCCTCTCTCTGCCAAAGAAGACTATTCCGCCCTTTACTTGGCGGTTCCCCCCGTATTCGCTGCTTGACCCCCTCTTTAGGGAGGAAATAGCGGAAGCGATAACAGGGTATTTTTAAATCAATGCTGGCACAGTGGATAGTTTCCAAACGGTCTGGGAAACCTTTAAGGTTTGCATCAGAGGGGTGGTTATGGCGAAGCATTCAGGGGTGCTTCGTGACATCCGGTGACGGTTGGCGGCCCTAGAATGTAGACTGGGCGAATTGGAGGTTCGGCAGCGGATGGCGGCAGCAGGCGATACTGCAGAGGAGTTAAAGAAAGTGTTGGCAGAATATCATGAGGCGGCAGATGCAGAGGTGAAGCATTTGGGGAAGTATGCTACGGCCAGTGTGTATGGGGAAGGAGAGAGACCCAGCTCCGTTCTCGCTAACATGTTGAGGGTTCGGAGAGGTAAGGCCAACATCACTAAGATCAGGTCGGAAGGAGGGGAATTGCTAACTGAAGAAATGGATATAGTTGAGCGCTTTAAGTCGTACTACGCAACGCTTTATGCCTCGAGACAGACTGACATGGATGAGAGCATACGGGACTACCTAGATCATATTAAACTGCCCTTCCTAACTAACTCACATAGGGAATTCCTGGCCCTCCCCATGGAGAAAGATGAAATATTAGAAGCTCTGGCTGGCATGAAGGCGAATAGCGCGCCGGGAGGGGATGGCCTCACGGTCACGTTCTACAAAACCTTTATAGACCTGCTGCTCACGCATATTTCTACGCTGTTCGATGATATATGTGTCAAGGGCCAGATGCCGCGTTCTATGTGCGAGGCCATCCTAGTGGCTATCCCCAAACCAGGAAAACCCCCTGAGGAGTGCAGCTCATATCGGCCGCTCTCCTTGCTTAATGTGGATGCCAAGCTGCTTGCAAAGGTTTTGGCCACGCGTCTGGCGCTGCTCACTCCGGAGCTGGTAGCCCCGGAGCAGGCGGGGTTTGTACCAGGCAGGAACCTTACTTATAATTTGCGCACCGTGTTTGGCACTATGCAACATGTTCGGCCGGACTCTAAAGCACTTGCGGTCTTCCTAGATATGGAGAAGGCATTCTATTCTGTTGAATGGGCCTTTATGAGGCAGGTTTTGACCAGAATGGGGTTGGGACCAGCCTTCTTACAGATGATTGGGGCGCTCTATAGGAGCCCTACTGCGAGAATACGACTCGGCGACCGGGTCTCCGATACGATTCCGATTACCAGAGGGACACGACAAGGGTGTCCCCTGTCGCCTATCCTATATGCCATGATAGCGGAGCCTTTAGCGTGCGCGCTGCTGGAGTATCATGGCCTGAGGGGAGTGAGTTTCCCTACCTACAAGATTGTGGTCTCGACGTACGCAGACGATACCCTGCTGTATGTCCGGGACCCAGAGAATAATCTGTCATCGGTCCTGCGGGAGGTGGTGCACTATGGGGCGCTGTCTGGCCTAAGAGTTAATTGGACCAAGTCCATTGCTTTCCCATTGACCCCATCTACCACAATCTTTGAAATGGATTATCCGCTCCAGTGGTCTGACGACCCAGTCAGGTACCTTGGTATACAGCTGCATGTGGACTCTGAAATAGTATTACGGGAAAACTATGGTAGGGCCATTGACCGGCTGGAAGATGACGTGGAGAATTGGATCGGGCTGCCTCTGTCATTGGTAGGTAGAATATCAATCATGAAGATGGTGATATTGCCTCGATTCCTATTTTTGTTTACTAATATCCCTATTGTGCTACCGCGCTCCTTTGTTGCTAGGCTTAATAAGTCCCTGCTACGATTAGCATGGGCGGGTGGGCAGGCGCGGGTTAGTTGGCGTGTGCTGACGTTGCCTTATTGTATGGGTGGTCTGGGTGCGCCAGACCTGGAGCTGTACTACAGAGTGGCGCAGGGTGCACAGGCGCATAGCTGGATGCACGGTGAGGAGTCGGTCCCATATCTTAAGCTGGAGAGATTGTTTGCTGACCCGCTACTCCTCCCGGCGATCATATGTGAGCCGTTTGATCGAAGGGTGGGTTTTTTAGACTCACTTAATTCAACTAGGCATGCTTGGCATTGTATATTACAGCAAACGGCGGGGGCGTTGTTATATTCACCATTAATGCCATTGGACTGGGCGGTGTGGTTGCCTCCTTGCAGGGATACGGGAGTGATACGAGCCCTTCATGAGCTTGGCATCCGCACGGTGGGAGAGCTGTTTGTAGATGGCAAAGCTAAGACTTGGGACGAGGAGGCTGCGACTGCGGAGGCCCCTACTCAATTGCAACGCTTCCAGTTCCATAGGGCGAGGGGAGCATGGAGACAGCAGTTAGGGGACGACATGGCTGAGCCCCCTGAGATTTTGGAACTAACTTACCTCATTAAACACAAAAGCCCTCGCAGGTTGATATCCCAACTGTACAGCATAGCGATGTCACAGAGATCCCAGCAATACACCAAGGCCAGATTGGCATGGCAAAGGGACTTGGATATTGTCATAGATGACGCCATGTAGTCGTACTGTTGCGTCGGCACTCGTCGGATTTCACTACACGGCAAGCATAGGTTGATCCACTTTAAATACATAAATAGAGTCTATTACACGCCGGAAAGGCTGCATAGGTATGGCCTGAGGGATGAGGCGTCATGCGAAAGATGTGGCCACTCAGTAGCAGACTTCTACCACTTAGCGTGGGATTGTCCGGGCGTCTTCAAATTCTGGGAAGCTATTTTTCAGGAGCTAGGCAGAATAGCAACACTGGAACTTACCCCTGACCCAGCAGTGGCACTCTTGGGCTACTCTAGGGGACTACCTAAGGCGGCGCGGAGGCTTGTAGACATGGGACTACTGGTGGCAAAGCGCAGGGTGGCGATGTGCTGGATGCGGGGGCCTCTGCCAACAATGGCACAGTGGGAGCGGGACGTGCTTTATTGCTGCACGCAATCAGAAACTTTTAGCGAACTACTCTCACATCGAAGCAGGCCAAAAAATTTCTGGGGCCTATATGCGGATTACCTTAAGAGGCATTTTGCGATGCAGCGTGCGCTACGAAATTCGTTTTATTTATTTAATTGTTTACTTACCTGCAATTATCCATATTCCGGTTTTTGGAACCCCCCACCCTGCCCCTCCCCCGCCTCGCCTTACCACCCCACAGAACTCCCTCCACGGGCAGCGGCTAGTAAATAGATTTAAGGTGGAAATCCCATACAAGAGATAAAAAAAAATTAACATACTCAATGTAAATAGGTCGCCATTGCAACCTGAAGAAGCCCAGATGGTACAACGGAGCAGAGGCAAAAACCAAGGGAACCTGACCTAATCGTCAATGTTTCCACACGGACCCTTAGTGATTCTGAATGCTTGGCTCTCAACGAAGGGCTATGTTTCGTACCCACCCCACGAGTGGATCTCTTCCAGCTGAACTGCGAACTGGGACATTTTTTTAAGAAGATCAGATTGTAGTTCTTCTTTAAAAAAAAGAATACCTACCCAGATCTGAGGACTCAGGATTACAGACACCTTCTACCTTCAACCCCAATCATCACCTTGCCAAGTGAGGTGGCGACCTTTGAAAGGGCTGGTATGAATGACATCAATAAAATGTCTTTCAGACTGGTATTCCAGAACATGAGTAAAGCCGAGAAGGAAGCCCTCAGAGCCCTCTCTACCGATGCCAACATCACCATCAAGCCAGCGGACATAGGCGGAGCTATCGTGATTCAGGATGCAACCTATTACAGGAATAAATGTTTGCGCCTCCTGGGGAACTCAGAACATTACAGGCCCCTAAGTCAGGATCCTACCCCAAGACTACGTCTCGCAACTACGACTCTTGTGAACGAAGGCGAAACCAATGGCTGGATCTCCAAACACGCAGCCGATTTCCTCCTGAACCATCAATCAATCAGTATTGGTAAAGTGCATCTACTCACCTGTGAGTGTCTCAAGGCACTAGGGGGATGGGAGGGCGGCTCCGTTGAGTGCTGAGGTCATCCGAAGAACCAGGTCTTGAGGTCCTTCCTGAACTGGGACAATGTGGGTGTTTGCCGGACGTGGAGTGAGAGGTCATTCCAGGCTTTGGCTGCGAGGTAGAAGGACTTTCCTCCCGTTCTGGTCTTGTAGATACGTGCGACAGAGAGCTCTGCTAATCAGAGGTGTCTTTTGGGTGTGTGGAAGGAGAGGCTGTTGTTCAGGTATGTGGGTCTGGTGTTGTGAAGAGCCTTGTATGCGTAGGTGAGGAGTGTGAAGGTTATTCTTCTTTCGATTGGGAGCCAGTGGAGATTGTGGAGGTGTTGGGTGATGTGACTGAGACGGGAGATGTCAAGGATCAGTCTGGCTGTGGCGTTCTGTACGGTTTGGAGTTTGTGAAGGAGTTTCTTGTTTATTCTGACAGAGAGCGTTGCCGTAGTCCAGTCTGCTGCTGATGAGAGCATGCATGGCAGTTTTTCCGGATTCGGATGGGTTCCATGTGAACGTCTTTCGAAGCATGCAGAGGGTATTGAAGCAGGTCGACGATACGGCATTGATCTGGCGGTTCCTTGTGACCAATGAGTCTAGTATGATGCAGAGGTTTCGTGCGTGGTCTGTCGGGAGGGGTTTTTTCCGATGGCAGGGGGGGCAGCCACCAGGAGTTGTCCCATGCAGAGGGGGTGGAGGCAAGGATGAGCACTTCTGTTTTCTTGTAGTTGAGTTTCAGGCAGCTGTTCTTCATTCAGGTGGCGACAACTTTCATCCCTTCTTGGTGATGGGTTCGTTGGTGAGGGAGAGGATCAGCTGGGTGTCATCAGTGTAGGAGACGGTGTGGAGCCTGTGGAACATTAACCCGAAAACACCTTACTTTTACTGCCTACCCAAGATCCGTAAGGAAGCGCACCCACCTTCTGGACGCCCATTTGTCTCTGGGATCAGATCACTATTGGACCCCCCTCACGTTTGTGTGACCATTTCCTTCAACCCATGGTGCTAAAACTCCCACATATCAAAGACATTGTCAACCTTTTTGAGGAAATTAATGTCACTGGGGCAGTTGACATCTTCACTCTAGACGTGGAGGCACTATACACGTATATATCCCTCAAGATGCCACCTTTCAAGTAATCGAGGAAATCATGAGATTAGGGATTTATGATTCTCCCACTCCCATTGATTTTGTGATGACTTGTTCAACCCTAGCACTTAAAGAAAATGGCTTTCAATTTGAAGACACATTGTATCTACAATGTGGGGCACTTCAGTGGGCAGCACCTATGCTCCCAGCTTGGCATGCTTATACATGCACTATGTTGAGCAGTCATCCATTCTGACCGAGACCAGCCCGTTCAAGACCAGTGTTATGTTTCATATAGGTACTCTAATATAGGTCCAGGGAACATCGTACCCTTTCACCTACATCATCTCCCCTACATTTCGCATGAACGAGCCTTTTAGGGACATAATGCCTTATAAGGACAGAATACCTAATAAGGACAGAAAACCTTATAGGGACAGAACACCTTATAAGGATTGAACGCCTTTTATGTACTAAGCCTTTCACCTAGTTCCATGCAGAGGAGGGTTTTTCCCAATCAATAGTGCTAGGACGTCATCCTTAGCGCATATGAATAACTTATGAGGATACTACCCAGGGGGTATACTTCACCTTCCTCCTATCTACACACAAGGTTTATCCCATACGTCATCCTCATACTAAACAATGGCTAACACATGCACAAGGGACAAAGGGACTCTGTATAAATACAGCACCTCTTGCTATCAGTAGTTGGAGGGAACTGAGACTTCAAGGCCGACACAATGACCAGAGACGCTGAGGCTCCTGCATGCAGTTGCTCCAGCTGACAGTGGTCTAACCATCCCTTGCAGGATGTCCAACTCAAGACCAGGACGAGGTCCCACACTCTCATTATTCAGGTAATGGGGTTCGACTAAATCCTAGCGGGATTCCTGGCTCCTAGGCTTATTAGCTCTTTCGCACCTACTCACATGCTAGGTACACTTAGGTACATCTAGACAGGCATTGTAGGAGTATGCGCTTTATTTTATAAATGCATTTTATATTCATGTATATGTTCATGACTTTTGCAAAATGGTAGAACTGTCCAATTCCTTTTTATTCACTGTACTGCTGATCCTGTATCTCTGCTACTTTTTTAACAGTTATCACAGCACATATATTTTACACTAGAAGAACAACTGTGCAATAAATTCTTATTGTAAACACGCTTGACTGTTTCCTCTGTGTAACTATCTGAGACCAAATTAGCAAGCACGAGTGACTGGGTGAAAAGTAGTATATTATTTACACGAGTCTGAGGAATCTGGGTTATTATGTTCTAAGGATGCCAAAAACTAATCTCTCTGATAAAAGAAGATTCTAGTGGTACTGTGAGCTAGCAAACAAGGCTAACATACGTCATCTTCCACCAGGCCCACAGTGTATGTTATCCAAAAGTACAGGTCCTGCAGGGGTACTATAGGAACTACAATACACCAGGATCTAATTGTCGGGGAGATAGATAGACAATATTTAGATTTTTCGATCAGGGTGAAACCGCAGTTATCCAAGGTTTTCTCGTATGGATCAACCCCATTGACCCCTACCTGAAATGTAATGGGCATGTCTCTGACGTTTAACTACTGTCCCTGGACCTTCTCATTTCTCTGGAGGACGGACTAATGAAGACAAAGACATAAACCCATGGATCAAAACAGCCTCCTTCTCTTTGGGAGTCATCATCCGTGCGCCCTGAGAACTAACTTACCTTATGGGCAGTTCTTAAGACTTAGGCGGAATTGTAGTGAGACCAGCAATTTCAACAAACAAGCAGACGACCTGGAGCAGAAACTCCTGGGACAAGAATACCCATTGCACATAGTCAGAACAGTACACAAAAGAGCCTCTAACATCCATCGGGAAGCCATTCTAGCTCTCACAGAAAAACCTGTGAATTCCCAATTTACCTGGGTAACAACTTTTATACCAGCGTCCAACCAAATCATGAAAGTGACTAAGAAACAGAGGGCGTTCCTCAATATAGGGGACTCTAAAATGACCAAACCTTGGTTTGCCGACAAGTGCACTAATAACATTCAAGATCTAGTTATTCACACCAGACACCGCAGTGTTAATACCCAGACAAACATCACCAGTGCATGGGGGTTGGCACCAGTCACTGGCAACTATCCATGCAGGAGGTGCAGTGTATGCCAGCTCACACAGGCCACTAAAACACTACAACTTGGTCTCGCCTGGGACTGGCGCCAAGAGAAACACACTAATTGTCAATCAAAAAACTGTGTCTATCTTATCACCTGCCCATGTGGGCTCAGATATGTGAGGATGACCAACCAAGCAGTTACAACTAGGATCTGTGAACATCAGAGCAATATCAGGTGTAAGAAGCTAACCACTCAATTAAGCATTAATTTTGTCAACACTAATCACACCACCACAGACCTAAAATGGATCGTCATTGAAACTGTGCAAGGTCACGATGTGCCAAGGAGGCTGTACGAGAAAGAACAGCGCTGGGTGTTCCGCCTCCAGATGGAACGTACAGGTCTGAATGATGAAATTCCATGGACTGACTTTAGATAGTCACCTTGACCTCTCTGATATACCTGTGGGTCCTATATAATACACATACTGTGAACTTATTTACATTGAGTATGTTCATTGTTATCACCTGTAAGGGATTTCCACCTTGAATCTATCTACAGCCGCTGTTAATGAACAAGTTACTTACCTTCGGTAACGATATATGTGTAAGAAACATTAGTTAGTTAGATTCCTTACCTTAGAATATCCCCAGGCGTCAGGCTGGATCCGGAAAGATTTTTCGTCAGCAATACCCTTGCGCGTCGCTAGGCGTCGTCTGCGGCTCCGCATCCGTCGGCGTGGTCGCCGGGATGACGTCGGAGTACTTAGACGCCGCCCTCGCTCGCTGACGTCAGTTCTCGTACATAGCTTTCCGCGCCAGGAACGCAGAGCCATCCAAGAAACCAACACTGGTGCCATGAATCTAGGGCCCTGAAAGGGATGACCTTAACCCTAGATATCAGTTCGCAGAACAGGGAGGATGGGTAGGGCGGTAAGGAATCTAACTAACTAATGTTTCTTACAGATATATCGTTACCGGAGGTAAGTAACTTGTTCATCTGAAAGAAACCCGTTAGTTAGATTCCTTACCTTAGAATAGATACCCCAGCAATACCAACCCCGGTGGTCGGTCTGCGAACCAAGATCACACCAGGAAGTCCTGGAGAACGGAATGGCCAAAGAAGCCATCTCTCTGGACTTGGCTGTCCAGGCAGTAATGCTTAGCAAACGTGTGCAGCGAGGCCCATGTAGCTGCCTGACAAATGTCCTGCAGAGGGACTCCCCGTCCCAGGGCAGTAGTAGCCGCTGTGGCCCGAGTGGAATTGGCCCTCAGCCCCACAGGAGGTTCCTTCTTAGCCAAGGAATAACAGGCCTTAATGCACACAACGACCCACCGAGAGATGGTCCGCTTGTGCACTGCCTGCCCCTTCTTAGTGCCCACGTAGCCAAAGAAGAGCTGGTCGTCCACCTGGAACTGTTTCATGCGGTCCAGATAGAAGGAGAGCGCACGTTTTGGGTCCAGACGGTGGAGCCTCTCTTCCGCTTTCAAGGGATGCGGAGGCGGAAAGAAAGTGGGCAATGTAACAGACTGGCCGATGTGAAAGGCAGTAACCACCTTAGGGAGAAAGGAAGGACGAGTCCTGAGAACAACCTTGTCTGGATGGACAGAGAGAAAAGGAGGTTTAAAAGAAAGAGCCTGGAGCTCACTTACTCTTCTGGCAGAGGGGATGGCAACCAGGAAAGCAGTCTTAAGAGTCAGAAGACGAAGAGGACAATTATTAAGCGGCTCAAAAGGAGCGCACATCAGATAGGTTAACACCAGGTTCAAGTCCCACTGAGGCATTACGAAAGGGACAGAAGGAAACATGTGAGTAATGCCTTTAAAGAATCTAGCAACAACAGGGGACTTGAAAAGAGAAGGCTGATCAGGAAGCCGTAAGAAGGCAGAAACAGCTGAAAGATATCCCTTGAGGGTGCCCAGAGCAGAGCCCTGCTGGGCCAGGGAAAGAAGAAAGAGGAGAACATCAGATAGAGGTGCGGAAAGGGGATCCACAGCCTTTGCTGTGCACCATGCCACAAATTTGTTCCACCTGCAGGTGTATACCGTCTTAGTGGAGGGAAGCCTGGCTGCCAGAATGACATCACAGACTTCAGGAGGCAAGTCAAATGGCATCAACTGTCGCCGCTCAATCTCCACGCATGGCGGTGGAGGATGGACAGGTTCGGGTGGAGGACCGTCCCTTGCTGCTGCGACAGAAGGTCCTCCTGAAGAGGCAGTCGAATCGGGGGATCGATTGACAGACTGAGTAGCTCGGGATACCAGTATCTTTGTGCCCAATCCGGAGACACAAGGATGACTTGGGCCGGTCACGCCTGATATTCTTCAGCACTCTGGGCAGAAGTGATATAGGCGGAAAGGCGTACAATAGACCGCAACTCCACTCGCGACGAAAAGCATCTCTGAGCGTGTGCCGCATTGGAAATTCCAACGTGCAGAACCGATGACATTGCGCGTTCTCTTCAGTGGCGAATAGATCTAACCAAGGCTCTCCCCACTGTTGAAAGAGGCCTTGCGCCACGTCTGAGTTCAGACGCCATTCGTGATCCATCATGCACCGGCAGCTGAGTTTGTCCGTCCTGGCATTCAGAGAACCCGCCAGGTGTTGAACCACCAGGGCGAGCCGTGTCCGGGCCTCCTCCGGACACTGGGGCAGCATGTCCGCCACCGTATCCCACAGGGAGTGGGTGTAACGGTCCAAAAGGCACGCGGTGTTGATAGACCGCAACCCCAAACTGAGGGAGGAAAACAGCTTCTTACCAAACTGTTCCAACCTTTTGGATTCCCGATCCGGAAGAGCCGACGGGAAGGCAGTCTGGGACGTAGAGGCCTGGATAACCAGGCTCTAAGGGGTGGGGTGCACGACAGAAAGCTGGGTGGAGGGCGGTGGCACCGGGCCACGTTCCGGTCCACAGGAGTGACCGTGGAGGGCTTGGACGAGGTGCCCATCAGAACGTCAGTCAGTGCTTCATTGAACTGCAGTTGAGGCTCCGAAGAGCTTACTGGCGGTTGAAGCACTTCAGTGAGGAGATTAGTCCTCACGGCCACTGCAGGGAGCTCCAGATGAAGGGCTTCAGCAGCCCTGCGCAGCACCTCAGAATAGGTTGCTCCCTCCTCCGTAGCCACGGAGGGAGGAGAGATGAAGCCAGTGTCAGGGGGGTTTCGAGACCACTGGCATCCCCCAGCTCTTCTGCCCAGTCCTGATCAAACTGGCACTGCTGTGCCAGAGGGTCCTCAGACCCTTCCCAGTCGTCCCCGTCATCCGACTCCTGATAGACAGGTCGAAAGGACGGAGCCGGGCGGTAGATGAATTGCTCATAGAGTCAAGCGTCTATCTATAGTAACAAGAGCATGGTATAAGGCTTGTGTTTGCAAAAGATTCTGATTCGCCATATCAGGGTACGGTGTGTATCCAGCTAATGCTGGTCAGGTCGACCCATCATTATTGGGAGGACCCATGCATATGGTTGTAGGTACATGTGGGAGGGCTCCTAGGAACCATGTATGATGTTCCCAGTAAGATAACATTAGCTCCATGAGCGCATATGCTCTGTATTCTGCTGGTGATTGAGGAGTTGGGTATGTCTGAAATGCATTTGTATTAACATCCACAGCTGGAAAATTGACCCAAGGGTAAAAGACTTCAAAGTGGTAAGCTGCGACTTCTACAAAGTTAAAATCACCAACTTCAGTAGTAAGTCCATGACGTGTTACATATGCATGAACTGTAGGTTTGCAATTTACAGGAATAGCAACAGGCTGTGACACAGCCATAATATAGCAGTATGGAAAACAAAGTGTAAAACAAAAATGGGTTTATCTCTTTTAAACTTTCAAGTTTGAAAAACCAGCAGAATTAGGTGCTTCCTAAACACTCTGGAGGATTAATCCCCAATGGACCATGGACTTTTCCGGTGAGAGGTGTAAGGGTATTGTGGGCACACACAAGTACTACTCAGGAGACCCGTGAATAAGTACCAGACTAGACGTTGGTGGCACCATGTTGCAGGGATTCTGTTTAGAAACAGAACTATGCCTGGGATCACGGAACATCAGTACCTATGGTCCCAAATCCCGACTATCTCATACTGCTTTACCGGCCCACCTCCAGAGTGACAGGTAAGTTAGCACCCAGGAATACAACACTCTGAATCCTCTCAGGGGTCGCAGTAACAGGTCATCACCTCTTGTTCTCTCACTAAACGTGTCCATAATAAACAGGAAAGAGACACGAAGAAAGCTTACAATATTTATTATAAGTATTGTGCTCTGTCAGGAAGCAACTGTGCTGCAATTAAAAAACATGCAAGTCAGCAATGTGAAAAGCACGATTAATAAACTGTACAGAATGAAAAGCCCTGTCATAGTGAATGACAAATCTGCCTAAGCCTACCCTCACTATGGGAGCACAGTGATATATTAAAGATCTCTGGGATTAGTGCTGGACCCCATACCTGCCAGTCATAATTAGTTGGTCTACATCTCAGATGCGCAGCTCTTTTGTCTCAGGACCTTTTCTCTGTAAGCATCACTCCTCTCTCTTATCTAAGCTTATATAAGAATTGCCTTGTTCGAATACAGCAGCTATATTTCTCTATTATGTCAAGGTGTTAGTGTGCGATCACAGAGAAAAACAGGGCACAATGTTGTTTAACCTTGTACGAATTGTTCAGACTGAATTCCACCAGAAGAGCTGAATAACAAAACATGTGCAGCCTATTTCGAAAATAACAGTGTGGCGCAAAAACAAGTGTGTTACTTTGCATCGTGTGCAAAACAAAAGCGGACTACTACGTGCGCAGTTAGGCTAACATAGGCGAGAAACTACTGTGGGCCCTACAGGGAACTCACGACAGACTCACACCCTAAGGTGTATCTTGGCAACCAGAAGAGGCAAGCGCAAATAGACTAAAACATCCATGTTTTTAAAAGTTTCTAAAATTTTGAGAAGTCATGACACATCCAGATTTGCAAGGGGAGCTTGTTCCAATGAAATGGGTCAAGGTTTGTAAAAGATCTGCCACCCGATCTGGAGCTGCGAATTCAATGGTGTTTTAATAAAGCCCGATTTGAAGATCTAAGCGGTCGCGAAGACTGGCACTGACTGAGTCAAGCATGCAGATAGGAGGGAAGGCCCTTTGTTAGTGCCCTATGGGTCAGACAGCACAGTTTAAAAATAACCAGCTTCCTGACTTCCTGATAGGTAGCCAACGAAGGGCTTGCAGAATGGGAGCCGAGGCTGAGTGGGGGAAAAAGTTACAAATTATCTGGGCTGCTGGATTATGCACCACTTGGAGATTAGCCAGCAACCAATCATTTTCTGCTACTAAGAGTGCATTTCCATAGTCCAAGAGACTCTGGTAATCAGTGCCTGGCCTAGGGTTTTTCTGGATCAAGAAGGGAGCCATGGAAAAACTTGCCTCAGTAAACTTAAAGTATCAAAACAAGTACCACAGATTGTACTGATTTGTTCCCACATAGACAGGGCCTGATCCAACTTGATAGCAAGGTTTTTAACAACGTGTTTTGGTCAAAGTGCAGGGCCTAATTCAGCAGGCCACCAATCCGATGGCCATACCCCTTGAGCCTTGCTCTCTCTTTTCTGCTGTTTAATTTGAGACAGTTGTTAAACATCCAATCAGCAATTGTTCTCATACAGTCCAGAAATCATGTTTTGGCCATTTCTGGGGTCTGCCCAATAAGGGCGGACTAATTAGGTGCCATCTGCATAAGTTCTCAAACCCGCAAGATCTAACAATCTGTGCAAGTGGGGCCCTGTAGGCATTAAATAATATCAGGGTCAGGGAGGGACCCAGTGGGACTCCTCTATTAACCTGCATCTTGCAGGAACTAAAGGAGTCAATAGAGATGATTTGGGTCCGAATACTGAGAAAATCCCCGAACCAGTATAGTGCTTTGCTATGTATAAATGCATTGTGCAATCTGCGGATTAAAACAGAATGTGAGACTGTGTCAAAAGCCGCCGATGGATCCAGAAATACCAGCACTGCTGAAATACCTGCATCCAGTGAGTCTGATGGTATCAGTCTGCATCAGTCAGCTGCGTTCGACGCGGTTAACCACAGAATCTTGGTGAGAAGATTGGAGCATTTAGGAGTTAAGGGCCGTGCCCTGAGATGGATACAATCCTATCTTACAGGGAGACAACAGATGGTCACCCTGTCCCCTCTCACCTCTGGTAGGACCTTGGTGGAGCATGGGGTCCCTCAGGGATCGGCCATTAGCCCCATCCTCTTCAATATTTACTTGCAGCCATTAATCCCTATTATCAAGTCGCATGGGATTGACCTGGTCAACTATGCTGACGATACCCAACTGGTGTTCTCACTGGAGGGAAAGGGTGCACTGACTATGGACAGCTTTCAGAAGTGTATGTGTCAGACATCAGACTGGCTCACGGAGAACTCCCTGCAATTTAATGGAGGAAAGACCGAGGTGATCAACTGTCCCTCGGCGGGAGTACGGCACATGCCATTTGACTTCAAACTGACCCCAGAGTCGGAGCCCATTGTCCCTGTGACAACGGTGCGGAATCTGGGGGTCATGTTGGATGATAATCTTCAAATGGCTTCCCAAGCCAAAAAAACAATTGGGGTGTGTTTTGCCCTTCTGAAAGCTCTACGACAGATTCTGCCTCTTTTGCCTGTAGGAGACAGACCTTTGGTGGTACGCAGCATTATCCTGAGTAGGCTGGACTACTGCAATTCCCTATATTTGGGAGCTCCTCTTTACATTTATCAGAGCCTGCAGAGAGTCCAGTCTATGGCGGCCAAATTAGCACTGAACAGAAAACGCTGCTCCTCAACCACGTTAGCGTTACAAGAGCTCCACTGGCTCCCCATAAAGGAAAGAGTCATGTTTAAATCCTTATGCATTGTCTTCAGAGCGGCACATGGCCTCGGTCCAATCCCTATGCAGGAGAGACTTTTCTGGTATAAGCCACAAAGAGCTTTACGCTCCTCGAACGCCTCTCTGCTCATCACAGGCAGAGTTAAGAAGGCCAGGATGGGAGGCAGGGCATTTAGTACAGTGGCCTCGCGCTGCTGGAATGACCTCCCTCTGAATATCAGACAGGCCAATTCCCTGACGGACTTTAGGCGGAGTCTGAAAACCTGGCTCTTTCCCCGGGAGGGGCATATGACTTCCTAATCCTGTACTCTCGGTCGGCATTTTCTTTTCTTTTCTTTCTTCTTTCTCGTTGCTGTAAGCTCTAGACACTTGGTTGGCTAAAAGCATCTTTTTTCCATCTCAGTCCAAGCGCCAGGATACCCGTAGGGTGACAGCTGCGCTATATAAGAACGCGATACGATACGATACGATACGATTACTCTGAAACCCAATTGTGAGGGGTCCATGATTTTGTGCTCTTGTAGATAGGTGGTCAGTTTGTTTATATAGCATTCTAGACATTTTCCAAAATGAGGAAGCAGACAGCTAGGGAGTGAGTTGGAAAGAATATCAGGATTGGTAGTAGGTTGTGTTAGTATAGGGGACACTTGGGCAGAGATTGAAAAGGTCAATGACCATGTGTGCAAGATAGTGGGCTAAGGAGGCAATGGCCTTGGGAGGGCAAATTTCCCGATGATAGCCGGATTTAGCACCAACCAGCATTGCTTGTACCTGCTCCAATAAGCATGACTCAAATTCTTCTAATACAGAGGAAATAGCAGTTGAAGGCAGATGGAAACCTCAATAGCAGCCCTGTTGACTCTGGATGGTAAAACAAATATCATAGCTGTTATTAATCTTGTCTTCAAAAAAGTCTGCTAGAGAATCCCATAACGATTTGGAAGCCGGGATAGAGCAATTACAGGCACATGGCTTCACAAATGCGTTCAGCGTTTTTAAAAGATCCTTAGTGGAGTTCCCTGCCTAGTTTATTTTGTGCAATGTAATGTTTGCGTGCTACCTTAATATGTTTGTGATGATTTTTTAGCAACATCCTATACATTTTTTTGTCCGAGGGACATTTAGTCAGGCGCAACCTACATTCTTAACATTTGCACTTGGATTTTTCCAGACGTAGTTTGTCATAGTACCAAGAAGCATGGCCTCTGGTTGATGTCTGAGATGCTGGTTTAAGTGGAGCAATATTATCAAAGGTGCAAGTCAGAAGGCCGCGTATACTGTTAAGGCATGATTTATGTCAGAGTGTAAGGGGGGGCGTAAAGGGCATAAGAATTTCAGCCATGGCATTGAAGGAGACTGCTTTCCCATTCCTTCGTACTGTCCTAGTTTCCAGACTAAACTTCTTGGCTGTCTTGTCACAAGGGATGGAAACATAATCAAGTAGTGATCGGCCCATGTTAAGGGCAATGGGGTTCGCTACTGATTTCTAAAGAGTTGGAAAAGATTAAGTCTAATGTATGGCCTGCTTGATGTGTAGGTCCTATCACTTTTTGAAGGAGCCCAATTGTCTCCATGTCCATTAGGATCTCAGCCACACTAGTATCCTTAAGAATTTCCCCATAAAAGTTAAAATCACCCAGGAGCGGAAAGTTGTTAAATGATTGGACGTGTGGAGCAATATAGGCCATGAGTGCATGGCTAAAATCATTTTTAGTGCCTGGTGTGCAATGCACAAGAACCCCCTTTCAACAGTTGGTTGTGGGAGATAGTTATTTTGAATATGCAAAGTTCCACCCAATTTGCACATATGGTATCAATGGTTTCAACCTTGAACGAATCATGAAAGACAATGGTGACCCTGGTCCCCGGGTCTGATCTCTCCACCTTAATCATAGACAACAGTGGTCCCTAGTGAAGAAGGTGATGGAGCAACGAATAAATATAGACTTAGTCGGTACTATATTGGTTGGATGTGTCCAGCCGGACAGAGGTCTAATATTCACTTTGTAAACAATTTCAAAAAAATGTTTGCACACACAAATGCATAAAGTGGGACACAAGCCTGTATCCTACTCAACCAACACAATACAAAACATGAAAAGGGGGGCTCAGGCAAAGGTCTTAGTTTGTTACAGAAGTATTGTAGTTTTTTAAACAAATCACAGCGTACACCTTTACATTTTTCTAATATAGAATTTTTCACGTATAAGGTGTTTCAAAGTGTCGACGGCGTTTCGATCCATGTGGTTAATGCGTGGATCATCATCAGGACAGTAAATGAATGCCTGAATCAATAGTGCCTTATTAAACCAGTAGTT
This sequence comes from Triturus cristatus, assembly GCF_964204655.1. Taxonomy (NCBI): domain Eukaryota; kingdom Metazoa; phylum Chordata; class Amphibia; order Caudata; family Salamandridae; genus Triturus; species Triturus cristatus. The sequence continues at coordinate 510,873,570 of NC_140581.1, read as the reverse complement.
TGTTAATTACAAGGGCGGAACGGGACATCAATGCGCTCGTGGATTTATCAGTAGACGTCCTTTTGAGACAAGGGTTTCGAAGAGCCACCTGCGTGTGCTCTGACAGCTTAATAGCCGTAAGGATTAGTAAAGGAGGCTTGGATCAGGGCTTCTGGTTCCGGCGGTGCCAACACGTCCAACCACTATAATGCCGACTGAGTCTATATTTATTCGTTGCTCCATCACCTTCTTCCCTAAGGACCACTGTTGTCTAAAATATATGATTCCCAAGGTCCCTGGCTGACCTAATTGGGTTCCCTTGTTGCTTGAATATATCCACCTTAATCATAGCATCATTCTTGGGGGCATGGCTTTTTTTTAAAAAAAATTTAAAATTATTTTATTTACTAAGCGGGACAAGTATACCAAGCACAAACATTTTTACAGCATGGTACATCCTTAGTATACAGTAAACATGTAAAAACATTTACAGGGCTGTGATTATGACACTTATCAGTATCTACATGGCCCCATAATCTAGTGATTGCCACTTAGACAAAGCACTCACCCTCGTGCACCAGGTGCGAGACTCTCCCTCTCCCTTATTCTTGGTTCCGGATTGTACCCCAAGTATTTTTTTGGAGGAGCTCCCCCCACCTTCTATATACATTCTGCTAGCTCTGTTTAAGTTTATAGCTCAAATGTTTGCTGGGACAATATCCTGATGCTATTTGCTCGCCTTCGGTCTTGCCTGTCTCTTTACCAACTAAGTACCTTTGGAGAGGGCTCCAGTAGTTTTTGGGGCAACTTTGAGGCATCAAGAGTTCACTATAGACGTCTGAGTGGGTGTTACAATATACCATGCCTGTATACCATTCCTTTATTGTAGGGTGGGAGCCTTTTGCCCAACGCATTGCCACTCTGCGCTTGGCCAAGAGCAGTCCAATCGCCACCAATTTCCTGTCTTTGGCAACAATGCCTTTATCATACCTCAGCAGCGCGAGCATGGGATCTGGTTCTAATTTGGTGCCTGTAATGTTACCCAGTTCCTGGAACACACTTCCCCAGAACCCAGCGACCTCTGGCCAGTGCCATGATACATGCAAAAAATCTGCAGCGTCTGTGTGACATCTTTCGCACTCTTTTGTGTCATGTGAACCATACCTGTACATTCTCTCTGGGGTATATACTCTAATAATGTACTTGAAATGGATTAACCTGTGTCTACCATTCAGTGACACCCTGCGTGTTGCTGCACAACAGTGTTTCCAACACCCGTCGTCTAAATACCTCTGCCTTCCAGTCTCGCTTTTATCATTTTCGGTCTGCGTGTTTCCTGCGTATGGGTATCTATTTTCGTGACAAACTTGGCTGTGGAGTCCGCCTGTATCAGGGTGGTTAATGCTGATATGTCTGGTTCTAGCATCTAACTCCCCAGCAGTTCTCGTAAAGAGTGCCTCACTCTGGTGTACTGGTATCTGGTTAAAGGCGCAGGAGTAGTGGAGACCCCAGAAAGGAATCCCACTCTCTCACCACCCCTTCTTCGAACAGGTCTCCCAGTTTTTCAACTCCCAGGGTGTGTAGTGCCTTCACCTTCCCCCTCTCCCAGCTGAGCCCAAGCCAATGGCACCAGGTGAACTTCATGTGTGGCAAGTATAACAGGGGGCCGGCATAGCACTCCTGTATCTGCTTCCAGGCATGTATTATAGAGTTGAGTGAGTCCAACATCCCATGCTGTCTCGCTGAGGTGCTAAACAACAGTCTGGGGAGGGCGGTAGTGGCAACAACACCTCTTTCAATGTGTAAGTGTGGTAAGTCCTGTGAGTCCAGAAGCCAATGAAGCTCTTGTGAGCCCTGTGCTGATCTATAGTAAAGCTCCAAATCTGGTGTGTTAAGCCCCCCTGTGTCATATGGTAACACTAAGGTGTCCCACCGTACACAAGGTTGCTTCCCAGCCCAGGGCAGCCGGAGCATATGGGATCGCAGCGTATTGATAAAGGAGCGGGCAGTGACATTGGGACATTTAGAAATAGGAAAAGGAATTTAGGGAGGACCGCCATCTTCATTATGGCCACACGCCCCGTCATGGATAAAGGTAATTTGACCCATCTGTCAACATCTTCTAACCTCTGGATTGCTCTGCCATAGTTCTCCCAGAATATTTGCGTGGGATCAGTGTGTACTTGTATTCCCAGATATCTAATCGAATCAGACGTCCACTGGAGCGGGTACTCCGCGATTACTTGTGTCGTAGCAGGGATGAGTGGGAACATCAGCGACTTATCTCAGTTAATGTGGAGTCCTGATAACCCTACGAACTGGACCACCTCCCTTCGTACCGGCGATAAGTTTTCGTTGGGATCTCGTACGTATAGTAAGGTGTCGTCCGCCTATGTTGATATAATTAATTTGTAGATCGGGAAATGTATGCCCCTGTGTCTATAGTATTCCCTTAAGGCACAGGCCAGTGGCTCAGCATCAATGGCGTATAAAAGTGGCGACAGTGGGCACCCCTGCCTGGTGCCCCTGGAAACCTCGATAGTGGCAGTCACCGTATTCCCCATCAGTAGCCTAGTGGTAGGCTCATTGTAAAGGACCGCTATTAACATGAGGAATACCTCCCCCACCCTCAGTCTATGAAGGACAGCCATCAAGAAAGCCCACTCCACCGAATCAAATACTTTCTCATCGTCCAAGAACACTGCTGCAGCTTTCACCTTCAGATCCTTGGGGAGCATGGCTTCAGCAGCCATCATGGTGGAAGTGCTCTAGGCGAGCTCCGCTCTTCACCCCGATAATCCAGTGACTATCCTGCTGTAAGTCCAGCATCTGCAGCCAGAAAGTCCCTCCCCGTGCTTCCTGACCGTCCTGACGTGCCTGAGGGGGAAGATGCCATTGTGAATGGCATTGTGGTGCTGCTATGGGCCCCCTCTGAAACGGCTGGGAGCCAGGCTTGTGGCCTGGAGGCAAAGCCGCTGGTCTGGGCCGCTGACAACTGGCACTGTACGGTGAGAAGGTGACCGGACCCAGAGGCGGACTGCCAAATGCCAGGTGCTGGTCCACCCCTATCTGCCCGCACAAGGGCGAAGGTGTGGCGCAGGTATGTGGCGGCAGCTGATCGCGGAGCACACATATGCGCGGTTAGTCAGGTCTCCCCCAGATACTACTGACAGGGAATGGGGCCCCACGGGGTAGCCTGCATGTGTACGATTGCAAGCACTTGGGACCCAGCTCAGGGGACACTACGCTGGTCATAGGGGTGCTCCCCCATGGCTGGCACATGACCAGATTGGAGCAGCTGAGGCATGAGTTGGCCCATGAATGTAAGTGCAGCTGCTGTCCACTCCTGGTGCTCAGTACGGAGCGGGGTGGTGTGTGGCTGCACCTGTCTCGTTGTGGGACTGGAGTTGGCTGGACCCTGCCCGTGTGTATAATAATATTAAACTGTGCTCCCTGATGGGCAGGGTCAAGACTGATTTGCATTTGGCTGGGTCCAAACTGGAATGGCATGGTGAGCAAAAAAATGATGGATTTAGGCCCAGATCTCTGTACTGGGGTGAATGTATGACATTGTTCTGCATTCTGTCCATCAATTGTTGTTTTTGCATTTGTCATCCCGAGTGGGACGGGTATGCCCGGACGTGGGTCCCGTGCTCTCCATGCCACTGGAGTCAAGCTATCCTGGCTGATGAGGGCTTAAAGCCCAAAACCGGTCCTAGGATGCTGGTTTCCAGTCCAGGGAGGACCTCGCCTGGCAGTTCGGGCTGGACTGTTCCCATTGGGCGCAGGGTCAAGACTGATTTGCATATGGCTGTGTCCAAACTGGAATGGCATGGTGAGCAAAAAAACAATGGATTTAGGTCCAGATCTCTGTACTGGGGTGAATGTATGACATTGTTCTGCATTCTGTCCATCAATTGTTGTTTTTGCATTTGTCATACCGAGTGGGACGGTTATGCCCAGACGTGGGTCCCGTGCTCTCCATGACACTGGAGTCAAGCTATCCTGGCTGATGAGGGCTGAAAGCCCGAAACTGGTCCTAGGATGCTTGTTTCCAGTCCAGGGAGGACCTGGCCTGGCAGTTCGGGCTGGTCTGTTCCCATTGGGCGCAGGGTCAAGACTGATTTGCATATGGCTGGGTCCAAACTGGAATGGCATGGTGAGCAAAAAAAGGATGGATTTAGGCCCAGATCTCTGTACTGGGGTGAATGTATGACATTGTTCTACATTCTGTCCATCAATTGATGTTTTTGCATTGGTTTAGCAGCCAGCGGTTGCCAACTAATGTCGCTATTGCATTTATGCTGGCACCTCTCACACACCGACACCCTCTTTCTTGCAGGGTATCATGGTGGTGGCTATGTAACGTGATGTCTGTCGGGGATGGCGACTGGGGAGGATGGTGACAATCTGTTCAGTTGTGAGGACTGATATGATGTTTTGTTTGGGTTTTATTACTCCAAGTTTATTAAAATTCATGGCTCTGTTTCTAATGTCAGACACGACTGCAATGGCCCTCCACCGTTCCTGTTTGTTATCGCAGAGGTTGCTATATATGAGTCCTTTTGCTTATATAAGTACATATAGATTGGCCACCTCTCCTTTTCTGGAACTCGGCTCCGAGTTTCACAACCCCAACGGGCTTTCTGGAGCACCTCATCACTACGACTCAACTGTATTTTTAGCACTACGAAATTATCGCACTGTGATGTTATTGTATGACATACTTACCGTTCTTTCCCTGTTATTGTATTGTACGAAAATGTAAATTTACAATAAAGAGATTCAAAAAAAAAATCATGACATAATTCTCTGGTATGACCAACAGAATGCAGAGGAGAGCTGCAGAATTCAGCCAAGTCTCTGTAAAAAAGCCAGTGTTTGGGGATAGAATAGTAATATGATCTCAAATTTCAGTGGCATGTTTAGCTATAGACCTAATATTACAGTACAGACCCTTTAGTGCCGGTGGTGCCTTAGTAGATATAACCCCCTATCTCTTTGGAGACTGCGGTTTCCCCGTCACCGACACACACGGACATGTAGACCAGAGAACCCGCACTTCAAGTATGATGTTTGTCCCTCTAAAAAGGGTAATCGCTGTGGGCAGCGAAGAGGTGGATATATTTGAGTACTGATTTGCTGCGTATTTGGAGTAATTCCCGTACAGAGTAGCACTGAATTGTGTGGCGTTAGTAATGGCAGATCTCTGGTCAAAGAAGCAGGATGTCTGACTTCTGGCGACGTCCAGGTACGGACGTGCGCAAACGGGCTTGCCTTTGGCACGCCTGTGCACTGTGGTGGCTTAAGAAGGTGTCTGCAGGAGTGCCCTGACTGCTAACCTAACAATATGGCGGCAGTTGGATGTGGCAACCAGGAAGTGGGCAGACCTTACGAAGGCTCTCTTTGCTCAATCGGCTTCTGCTGCGGTGGACCGGAGAGGCAAGTAAATGCCAAAAAGTGCCCAGTTATAAAACATCGCAAAACACTAAATAATACAGCAACAACAGGTAAATACATGTAAAGTAAAACAAAGCTTGGAGTAAAACATTTGCCCAACAGTTATTGCGTGCCCATGCTGTGTGGTGGCCTAGACCACTAACCTAACAATATGGCGACTGATGAATGGGGCAACCATTAAGTGGACAGCCCTCAGGAAACCTCTCTCCACTCAATCGTCACTGCCGCGGTAGACCAGAGAGACGAGTAAATGCCAAAAAGTGGCCACCTAAAAAACATTGCAAAATACTAAATAATACACCAATAAAAGGAAAATAAACTTGAAGTAAAACACAGCATGGAGTAAAACACTTGTCCAACAGATATCCCAGGTCACGGTGAGACGAAAAAGTTCTAGAATCATAGTTAAACCTAGCAGGTTCGGTACCTAAAGGTATTTCTTTATAGTATCTGTTGAGATGTTGTAATGTTGTGCGGTAGTCTTTTGTGTGTTGTCCTTTTCCCCTGTGTGGTATTTTGAGTGTTTAGTTTGTGTTGGAAGAAGGGAAGATATGTAATACTTAATGTGGCTTTGCACTGGTCAGCCTGCATTTGGAATCTTGTTCTATGGAGGTTCCTTCACAGGAATCTTATGATGCAGCGTTTTACAATGTATGGTTATGAGTTGTGGCAGTTGAACTGGTGTTGGCAGTGGATGAGCTCCTGCACGTCCGTCCTCCACTACCATGTAGCTCACCATGTAGTAATACATTTACCTGCACACTCCTGATTCCAAAGAAACAAATGATGGAAGGAATGCTGATCAATGAAAACATTCACCCCCAGTCACAAAGATCTGGGTTTAATCTATCATTCTTTTGCGCACCAGACCACCCCAGTTTGGACCCAGCCATATGCAAATCAGTCTTGATCCTGTTCCTCATGGGAACAGCCCAGCCCGAAGTGCCAGGTCCTTCGTGGACGGAAAACAAGCATCCTGGGGCCGGTTTTGCAGCATAACCCCCTCATTAGCCAGGCTAGCTTGAATCCAGTGGCGTGGTGAGCACGGGACCCACATCTGGGCATATCATTTCCACTTAGGGTGACAGAAGCCAAAGGTACAAATGATAGACGGAATGCTGAACAATGCAAATATTCACCCCCAGTCACAAAGATCTGGGTTTAATCTATCATTCTTTTACTCACCACGCCAACCCCAGTTTGGTCCCAGCCATATGCAAATCAGTCATGACCCTGTTCCTCATGGGAACAGTCCAGCCCGAACTGCCAAGGCAGGTCCTCCCTGGACCAGAAACAAGCATCCTGGGACCGGTTTTGGGTGCCTCCAACTCATTATTACACACTCACTTTGCACCTTTTCTTTAACTCCTACTTTGAGATCAATTTGCTATTAAAAAAAGGGGACATAGTGTACTCATAGTATGGCTTCCTTGGAGACCACTAAGACCCATTGGCTTCTTAACTTCTGTCACAGAGAAACTGTATTTTGCTGATTACGGAGAAGGAAGACGTACAGTATGGAGGTTCCAGAGAGGTGGCATTTTAAGATTTCATCTCATCCATAAAGTCTGCATGCATATCCTTCCTTAAGGTCAAGAAGACATTGCCAAAAAATGTTGAATACTATTCCTAACTAAGCTTAAGATGGGGTTGGATAGATTTCAGGAGCCAGCCCAGTGTCAGGCCAAGACCAGCCAGGCATTATAAGGGAGGTGATAGGTTCATACTTAGACTTGTCTGGTTTTTGAAGAATGAGCGACAACTCAAATACATTATATAACTTAGAAACACAGAGAATAGAATTGATGAAGGGGAGTTGAGAGACCGTTTCAACCTACCACATACTCTGAAAGGAATTTTATTTCAGGCTGCATAGGTAGCAACACACCAGGACTATAAGGCTTACTAGTGACTTACATATAAGGGATAAAGTACCTCCTGGGGTACATTATAAGGATATTGCAAGTCACCAAGGAGTTCCATATCCATATAGAGTTCCTTTATAATGGTTTGGAACTCAGGGTGGCTTACACTATCCTTATCATATATGCCAGGGGGTTCTTTATCCCATATAATACATGGTCACACCATCACATTTCCCACAAACCGCTTAAAAAGTTGATGCTTAGCTCTTTCATATGAAAGAGCAAGCATGTTTGCAAATATGAATACAAATAAAACCTCTAGTGCAAAATTAAACACATCATAAACCTATTATTTGTTGCAAACTAATATTAGAAACAGTTCAATAGAAATCAGTTTAAATTTTTAAAAACCTGCACTAGCTCGGAATGTGTTGAAAAATGCCGAAAGATTATAGCTTTTCTCTAACTAACTAATGAGTGCAAAAAATAAATATGTTCTCCCGGCTTGCCATTGTATGGTAAAAAATAGAGCAGAAGAAAGAAAAGCAAAGGTGCTTCAAACAGCTGCTTCAATTATGCTTCATGATCTGACCTGTCTTTCAGTTTGGCTGCTGGCTCTAGCAGCAGGCATTGTGATATCAGAACTCGACTGTAATAACTTATAATAGTCGAGTTCTGACGTCTTTTCTTTATAATCGATGACTGGGTGTGTCACAAGTCAGCAAATCTATAAGGGATAAAATACCCTCTGTCGTATATCATAAGGATATTGTGAGTCGCCGAAGAGTTCCATAACCATATAGCGGAATGAGGCTGCAGGCTGAGCTCCTTTAGATGGTTTTGGAACTTCTAGGTGACTTGCTATATCTTTATCATGTATGCCAGGGAGCACTTTATTCCATATAAAACATGGTCACACCATCACCTTTTCCACAATCACTTAAATCTATGGTGCGTATCTCTTTCATATGAAAGAGCGAGTATGTTTGCAAACATGAAGACTAAAAATAAAAACTCTAGTGCAAAATTAAGCACATCAAAAACCTGTTAGATATTTGTTGCAAACAGATTTTAGAAACAGTTCAATGCAAGTCAGTTTAAAAACAAAAAAGGCTTTAGTTGCACAGAATGTGTAGAAACGTGATAATATTCTAGTTTTCCTCTATCTAAGGAGTCATTGTCATTGTATGCTATGACAATAGTACAAAGAAAGAAAAGCTACATTCTGTTTTTGTTGCTGTAAACAGCTGCTTCAACTGTGCTCTGTGACCTGATCTGCCTTTCACCTCTGCCACTGGTTCTGGCAGCAGGCATTGTGACATCAGAAATCGACTGTGATAACTTATACTAGTCAAGTTCCGCAATTTTTTCTTTATAATCAGCGACGGGATACGTCACAAGTTGTTGATTAGAAAGAAATTAGAGACAGGCGTTTATACAGCGATTACAAAATCCCATGTAGTGTAAAGAAATTAGAGACTGGCATTTACACGGGGACTACAGAATATCATGTATTATAAAACATATAAAGTATTTCCTTGTCAATTGCTATAAGGAGGCCCTGTGCAAATGTAACTTACCCCCGGGTATAAGAGAGACTATTATGGTGAGCTCTTTGGATCCCTAGACGAAGTTGCTTGCTAACAAGTCAAGTGTTCTTATGCCATGGCTGATAAACCTCGACCAAATTCAGAAAGTTTTGAAGATTCACTGCCAGGTATTTAGCACATGATATCATATAGCTGGCGTAAAAATTCATCACGGCAGCGGTACTTCGAACTAAATGCTCTGAATCTGTTTTTTCAATTGGCATGCCAGTAGCTCTATTGCTAGTGCAAACAATAGTGAACATATGGGGGCACCCCTCAGTGGCGGCTCCTCGAGGAAGTGCTGCGGGGCAGAGGCAGGGTGGGGGGGGTAGAAAATGTCAACCATACGGCCGAACCGAGGTAAGTACATAAATACATAAATAAAACCAATTACATTGCCCGCATTGCATCGCCGATTGGGTTGCAGCTCGCGCAATGTAATTTGTTTTATTTATTTATTTATGTACTTACCTCGGCTCACCCTGCCCCTCCCCCCGCCCACCACCCTGCAGCACTCCCTCGAGGAGCCGCCACTGGCCCCCCTGTCTCATTCCCAGGATGACACAAATACATAGATAGGATTTATTCGAACAATCGATTAGGAGCGCAACAAATGAAGCGCCGAATGCAAGTACCAGCCTCCACCCATTCTCGCTGGACTTTCATCAGGAGTAGCCTCTGCACACAGTTAATGCTTTTCAACATCTAAATGATGTCAATGCCGCTTTGATTGCTGGGTTTACCTGATGAAGTATAACAAACACCCTCCACAGGGTACTGGAGGTCGATAGCCCAGAGATCAAACCTGATGTTACAGTCCAAGACTCAAAACTGAAATTAGGTGCGGGAGAGTGGTGTTTATCTCTCATGCAGTGGTGGTCCGTCCATTGGGGGCGTTGGGACGTTGCCCCCCCGCCCGCGCCTCGGCGCCTCGCGCCCGCAGCTTCCTCGGTGAGGGAGAACTGTCAGTCAGTATGACGTTGGACCGCCCACCCCCTTCAGAGTCTGAAGGGGGTGGGCGGTCTGGCGTCATGTTGACTGACAGGCAGCCAGCAGCACACAAGTGCGCATGAGAGGGGACGGAGGGCGATTTTTGCACCGTGCCCAGTCATGCGCACTAGTGTTTCCCGAATCTGGCGCATGCCCATTAGGAGATCGAGGTTGAGCCAAGGCTCAAACCTCGGTCTCGTAATGGGTAGGCGGGCGGAGCGTAAGCCTGCTCTAAGCCAATCCTGGTGCTGCTCCAGCACCAGGATTGGCTGAGAGGGGTCAGATGGGCTGCGCCTGTTCCAGTGAGTGAGTGTGTAGGCGGCGGCGCCAGAAGTAATGGACCTGAGGCGAGGCAGCGCGGACCCGGACCTGCTCAGGACAGGTAGGATTTTATTTTTTTTAAAAACACTCCCGCGCGACACTCCACCCCCCCCACCCCCCACACACGACACGAGCCGCGGCTGGGCACGAACGTCGCAAGGAGCGGGAAGCACTGTCTGTGGCACAATTATGAGAATTATGCAGAGGAAGGGTCAGAAATCTACAATTACCTAATAGAACAACCCCTTCACTCAAAAACCTCATCTCTGTCCCTTCAATCCTTTGTCTACCTCTGTCTGGAGGAAATGCTCTTTTTTTGTTGTTTTTTTTACTGTATGCACACTTGATTTCACTGCTATAGAGGAGGCTTGATTAATTGGAGCCCCTCTCTCTCCCATTCACTTCGTGGCCTCTCTGTGTAGGAATCGCCACTAGGGGGCGGGAGACCTCTCTGAGGATCACAGTCTTCCCTCCTGCTCTGCCTGAACCTGCAGGGCCTTGAACTTGCCCGGCCTGTTTTCTCTGGGTGTCGCTGCCTGTAATTTGCGACGCCAATAACAATAAGTCACCGTGCCTCCCCTGTCGACCTCTATTTCCCAGCAATGCCTCACAAACTGCTGATTGCGAGAGGGCAGGTGGGGGTTATAAAGATACCTCTCACAATACAATTGCTTCCGTGTCTAACTTGTTTGTGATATCACATATTACTATTATATATATCTAGAGTGCATGTGATATTCTGTTTCTGAAAAAGCAGTGCGCACATGCGCCTGTGTATGCAGATAGCTCAAGGGGGTAGGCCCCTGCTGCAGAGCCCTGCTTGTGGAATCGGGAGTGACACATTTCAGTTATGTCAAGCTTACGAGGTAGGTTTATGTTTCAATGTGTGTATGTAGATGCAAAACTTGTCATTAGGAAGTATTTCTGCGTATATCGTGGATTCTAGAATAGGTGTGGCCCATTGTCTTTCTAAATAAAATGTAACTCAAAAGTGTGGTCTAAACTACTTTTTTTAAATGATCAATATCTTCAGCATTTTTTCACCGCATCATGTAGAAAAATATCTACGGTGGCACTTCCAGGACTCTGGAAACTCGTGTTTCAGGAAATGACAACCCTTTTCATTGGAGACATTAGGAATAGTGTATTAATCACAAATGAGCAGTTCAAACTTGATTGCAAAATGATTGCTCTTCTGAAAATTCCAAGCTACTCTGGTTTACAGATTGAGTCTTTTGCTGACAGAAACTTTCCCCAAGGCAAAGTTACTTATTTCCATTTAAGTTGGCTTCCACTCTATGCCACTTCCACTAAGTTCATAAAAACAGAAGCACTTCATCATCTTGTCCTATTTTTTGTTTTCTCTGAGAGTGAGCCAAAATATTTATTGTTTAATACAACGTTTTAAACTTTTGCTATTAGTGGTGTAAGTGTACAGCAGATAGTCTGCTGCGGAGAGTCCATTAAAGGTACCGTTTTAGGGTTAGACCGAGGGTTTCATTGATGTGGGAAGGTGGGTGGGGAGGAGGCAACCATAGATGCAGAGTAAGATTGAAAACAACAAATATATGCTTTCGTCTGAAATCTACTAAAAGCATACAATTCTGTATATTTGGTATTTCCTCCCTTTGTGTGTTTTACAAAACTGAGAAAATAAGTTGAGAAAAGTTCACCTAGAAATGCAATCCTGAATTAAGCAAATGATTAACATTTTTAACACACTAATATGCTACAGTGCCTTAGATATGTGTTAATTGCCTCTTCCGTAGGTTTCTGCAGTGGCCCTTACGTGTATTGAATTGAATGTTTACAGGTCGATAACAGAACAGGGAAGCACTCGGACATGAGAGTGGCTGCTCTGATGGAATCATGATTCAGATTTAGGGACACAGACGCTCGTTGATCAAAAGCACGTTAGCAGTCACGCCAGCGATTTTGCTTTCAATATTCACATGAGGCAAGGTTGGATCAGGGTGTCAGCATATTTCCTCGCAGTCGCAGCATAAAGAGTTGATTTTTTGTGTGTTTTATGCTGAATATTTGTAGAAGTCGTGGAGTAAGTAGAATATTTGTAGAAGCCAAAAATACCACGTACGTTGAAGCTGGCAGATTACTGGATCACAGACCCGGTACGATGGACCAAAAGCATGGACCCGGTCTACACATAGAGAACGTTCTACAAAAACGTGGAAAGTTAGAGATAAGTTTTATTTTATTTTATTTTATTACCGGGCCGCTCCCCCCCATGAACCCATGCTACTCTCCCTCCCCCACCACCCGTCATGCCGGCTGCGATTCCACACTCATGCTATGTACTGAATGCATGGGATAAACAGTGCCCTCATCAAAGACTATTCAAAAACCACTGCTGTGAACCCATATCTAGAATATGTATTCTATCAGCCTGTACTTTTATAGGTGACGTGTTGGCTGCGAAAATAATTACACTGCGATTATTATTTCCTGTCTTCATGATTGTCAGATCTAAAAAATTGGTCATCTTAGAACTAGCCTCCTGTTCCTGTCTCCGTGTCTTGCAGTGGTGTCCTGTGATCACCTTAGGTATATTTATTTAGTTTCTTGCCAATTTGTTGAGAGCCGGCGCGGCGGTAGTTTAACTGCGTTTGGGTGCAGGCGTGTGCAAGGCAGGGTCAGGACACAGAGTTCTAGCTGTTGGTATGGCAGGCACTGCATTCAGAGAAGGCCATCGAGGCGCTGTACTCCCTCTCCCCTCTCCCCCCCCGTAAGCAGTATTTACACTCTTAAATTCGGCTCCTTGTTCTCTCACTCCATTGCGTTTCAATGGAAGCTTAGTATTTTCATTCTAAAATATGTTGTTATGATTCTGTTTTAATGTGACTTATTATAAATAAGATTATAATTTAACGAAATATCATATAATAATAAATATGTGGTGGCTTGGGGGTCAGGGTTCACCCCTTGCCCTATAACCCGGGCACAAGTTGCGGATTGGTTTGGGCATCTTTTACAGAGCCAGGTTACTCCAGTATTAAGTTGTACTTTGTGCTGTTTGTAGGTGAGTCCTTTTGGAGAGTGGCTGCTCAGGCTGCATGGAGGAGACCAGTGTAGTGTTTAGGGGTGGATTATAATTAGGGCTCCCGGTTGTATGCTATTGATTTATGTTTTCGTCTGTATTTATCCGTATTCAATGTTTGCCATCTTATCTGTATTTATTCATATTTATTTTGTGTTTGGAAAACACACGAAGTCATAAAATTGTGTTTTTAACATTTATTTAACATGCATTCATACTTTGATGCCTGTCTTGTTTGAGCAAAGAATGGGTGTGTTACTTGGAGGATTAGTGCTTGGGTGTGTGCTTGGGACATTAGTGCACAGGTGTGTTCCAAAAGCATTAATGAATAGGGTGTGGCTGGACCATTAGTGCACAGGTGTATGCCTGGAGCGCTAGTGCACAGGTGTGTGCGTGGAGCATTATTGCACAGGTGTGTTCTAGGAGCATTGATGCACGGGTGCATTAGTGCATGGGTGTGTGCCTAGGGCATTAGTACACTCCGAAGGGTATGAATGTTCCTAATTTTGTCTGAAAATGTAATGAAGAAACAGGATGGGGAACTCATTTTCTGGGGATGACTCTCTTTGTTAAGTGGGGAAACTGAGATTATAATGTTAATGCATTTTAGTTTCAGCAGGACTTCACCTAAGAACATACCCTCTGCAGTGGGCTCTATGTGTGTTTGCAGCTCTAGTCTCTGTGCTTCTCAAATTTGCTTGAAAATGCACCCTTTACCCACTTTTTTTTCAAAATTTTCTCGGGGGGAAAACCCCCCCCGAACCCCCTCTAAGGTGGTCGTGCTCGCGCGCTGCGCTCGCTCGCCATGGTGCACTCCGACAGAAAAGTTTACGCCCCACCACTTTCAAATGTCACCATCCGCCACTGCTCTCATGCACGGTAAGTTATAAAGACAGACGCTGGCCTGTCCGGCTTCCGTAGGGGTCTCTGCTGGTATCATCTCGTTTCACCGAGATCAAGCAGCCAGGCTTACGACTGATAAAGGTTTTACCTACGCGATGCAGCAAAATAGTGATAGTGGATAACATTGTAGAAATACAGTAAAAATATAAATGATCTGTCTACATGTAATGTTGGTCTATACATTTTCTGATGATACTTCATGCAATGAATTTTTGAAATTGTTATAATGAGATTTTATTGGAGAATAATTTGTATTTTGAATAAAAGGATAGATATCTTTGCAATTAATGTCTCACAGTATGATTGGGAGTACGAAAGAGCATTGATTATATGGTGCATATGGGAAAAGACTGATGGTAAAAATACACATTGGTGACACAAGAGGGACTTTTTCTTTGTTGTTCCATGTTCTAACCCTGTCCCTTTTGTTTAAGGGTTGCTCTCTCATTTGTTTTGTGATCTAAAACCTCTCCATAGCACATATTATCAGATCAGAACCAAACATGGATTCTTAGCAAGAGTAAAAGCTAGACACTCTGCAGGGGAACTGCCTGTTCCTGCTCTGTGTAAGAGGTGGAAGCTTCCGGTCTGCATTTACATCCGAGCCCTGGGTGAGGTTATCATTCTGACAGGAATATTGTCTGTTTTTGAGCCTCGAGAAAGTCAAGAGATAAAAAATCAAGTCTGCTCTCCTATTCTAAATAAAAATCACATCAAATTCATCTGGAAAATAATTGTCGACAGAAGCGAGAATTATAGTTGTGCTTAATCCACGTATAGCAAACAGGCGCTTAGTGAATATACTATTTAAGAGTGCACCCAGACATATTTGGTAACTTAGTTGTTTGTTCCATTCACGTGGATCTTTCCGGGCACTTCGTCTTTCAACATCAGTGCACCTACGCGCAGATTATGATTTACGGTGCTCTGTTTTGGTATGTATTCAACCAGCTACTGCAACGTGTATGAGTGGTTATTGTCAGTGGTTAGACTCATTGAAAGTATCCTCCCATCACCTTTTATGTGTTTTATGTACCACCCTAAGTGGCCAAGGGTATTCCCAGACGTGGGTGCCTTGCTCACCATGCTTCTGGAATTAAAATTCACCTGGCTAAAGAACCCTAGTCAGGGCAAAACCAGTCCTGGGTTGCTTGTGTTCTGGTTCAGAGAAGACCTGCCTTGGCAGTTCAGGCTGGACTGTTCCAATTGGAGCAGGGTCAAGACTGATTTGCATATAGCTGGGTCTAATCCGAGGTGGTATGGTGGGCAAAAGAACAATGGGTTGGAATACTATCCTGAGCGATATCTAGTGGTTAGACTTATGGCAAGCATCCTCCCATCACCTTTAGTGTATTTGAAGTACCATCCACCCTAAGTGGCTAAGGGCATGCCCAGACATGCAGCCCTTGCTCACTGTGCCACTGGAACCAAGCTACACCTGTTTGAAAAGCCCCAATGCTTGACAATTTGGGCTGGACTGTTCCTATTGAAGCAGGGTCAAGGCTGATTTGCATATAGCTGGTGGACAAAAGGACAATGGGTAGGAATGCTACCCCGAGTGATTGCCAGTGGTTAGACTTATTGCAAGCATCACCCAATCACCTTTTGTGTGTTTGATGTACTAACCTAAGTGGCTATGCGTATGCCCAGACATGGGTCCCTTGCTAACTATGCCAATGGAAGGCAGAGAGTCCCATTGTAATGCTTACATTCCGAGGTCCATAGGGATATCACATTCCGAGAGGAGCTCCGGGAGACGGTTGTCAATTATTTCGCCACAAACTGGTCATTCACCAATTGCAGGAGTTTAGAGTGGGATGCGCTAAAGGTGGTGACGCGAGGGGAATGCCCATCTAGAGTTGGGGGAACGAGGAGATGGCTAGAGAGGGAGCTCATTAAGGCTGAGGATGCATTGGCCAGGTTACAAAATGGGGGCTTGCGACAGAGGCACTTCTACGGGCCCAACGTTGAGTCAGGAAAATATGAGATAGATTGGATTACCATGTTAGACACAAATATCGGCAGCTGCTACACAGAGAGAGTGATATGTCAAGGAGACTACTTGCTTGGGTGTTAAATCAGGAACGTCCACCTCCGCTCATACTAATGCTCAGGCGCACTGACGGGACCAAAGCCATCACGCAGGCTGGTGTTAATTCGCTATTGCACAACCACTTAGCTGCAATATACAGGGAGGGCTCAGGCTTAGACCCGAGCGTGATTAAATGGTTTTTAGATGACCTTCCGATCCCTCATCTTACTGCACCACAGATGAGTGAACTCGGCAGGCACTTAGGCTTGAGGAGCTGCGAGAGGCAACGCAAAGCATGGTACGATGCAAGAGTCCGGGGCTAGACAGTCTCCCAGTAGAGTTCTTCCATGAGATTGCTGACCTCTTGCTCCCCCGCTTACTAGATACCTTGCAGGAGGCCAAGAATCTGGGAGTTTTACCATCATCCATGAGAGACAGATAGTTATGCTCTCTAAGCCAGGTAAGGACGTAGGCAATCCTGGGTCCTATAGGCCTTTGTCAACGCTGGGGGTAGATGCTAAATTGTTAGCCAAGGTACTAGCGACGCGTCTGAGCAAGGTAGTGACTCACTTAGTCCATGAGGACCAGTGTAGGTTCATGCCTGGCAGGGGGACGCATATGAACATATGAAGACTCTCGCATGTGCTGCATTCGGTGGCGGATGCGGGAGGTCGTGCAGCAGTGGTAGCCCTAGAAATCGAAAAGGTGTTCAACACCTTGCGATGGGACTATTTGTGGGAGGGCCTGAGAAGGATGGGTCTGGGCCAAGAGTTTATATCTTGGGTTCATCTTCTGTACTGCCAACCGATGGCCAGCGTTCGTAACGGCAGCCTGATATCCGAAGGTTTTCATATCAGAAGAGGCACGAGATAGGGCTGTCCATTGTCTCCACTTCTTTTCGCCCTAGCAATGGACCCACTGTCGATCAGGTTGTGGTGAGATATGCCCCCATGGGGTATCGACATCCATGAGCGTACTCATGTGGTCTCCTTAAATATGGACAACACGTTTGTGTATATCTGTCACCCTGAAGGAGCGTTACTGGCGCCTGGATGTGCTGAACCCATTTGGAATGGCCTTGGGGCTCCAGATTAACCACCGGAAGTTGGTCATATTCCCTCTGGCAGCCCTGGCAAGAGAGGATGTCGCAGACCTTCCAAACATGGGGCTTCGATAGGAGCTTGACCATTTTTGCTAACTTGGTATACAGGTGGCCCACATGTCAGATGATCAGTATGCTCTGAATGTGGGAGCAGTCATTACAGGCCTCTTAATTATGGGGCAAGTAACCTTGGGGAGAATGGTGAAGCTTCCTTGTTGCCTCTATGCCCTTCAAAACTCCTTTTGCTGCATCACAAAATCGGCCTTCGACACCTTAACTGTCTCTTGATCTTGTTGGTATGGGCCAGGAAGTACGCTATGGTGAAGCTGGAGGTGCTTAAGTTGGATAAGGATTTGGGGGGCGTTGGCCTGACCAATTTCCCTCTTTATTATCTTGCGGGTCTCCTGCAGTATGCAGCACAGAGGGGTGCTGAAGATCCCAATGTAGAAAAGACACTGTTGCCAGGCTGGTGTGTGGAGGCACAACTCCCGAGGTACCTCATGATGGGTTCACAAACTCCCCCAGACCTCCCGTTTGTGATCCACCAGGTTGCAGGGGCCTGGGAGCGGGTGGTCACCTTGGTGATATGCAGAGCCACATATGCCCGGCTGCTCCTCCTTCGCTGGATCCCGGGTTTCCATCAAATGCAGTCTGTCGTGATTTTCACAAAAGGTGGCATGAGGGGGTATATGACGGCTGGAGATTTGTACCTCAATGGGACCTTCCTCTCTTTTGATGATGCAAAAGAGTGTTTTCAAGTGCCAGATGTCCATTATTTGAACTACGCAAAAATATTGAGCACGACTTGCGCTTGATGGACCATGTTCACGGATGAGCCGGAGGAAAACCGGACACTGACTTTGATGCTCGACCAGGGCTCTGAAGGGGACAAATCTCCTGCATATAAAAGGCTCTGAAGGCGGACCGTAGGATCAATGTGTCAAAAATTCAAGATAGATGGACGGCTGATTTAACATCGCAGCTTACAAGAGCGAGTGGAAACGGGCATTTTCACAGGTTAGAGAGGTGGCTAGCAATGCACGCTTTAAGCTTACTCAATTCTTTTACACCTATACTTTGCGCCTACCTGACACCCCAGAGATTGTCTAGATTAGATGCGAAGCGCCTCTCGAAGTGTCCCCGATGTGGTATGGGACAGGCAACGTTCTTGCAAATGTCCTGGGACAGTGCTTGACTTCTGACATACTGGTGGACAGTGTTGTGCGTGTTGCGAGAGGTCACAGGTGTGGGTATTGAGACGTCAGTCAAACACGGTCTCCTAAGTGTGCTCCCAATAACCAAGTCAGGTGCTCGCATGCCCCATAAATTCACTCTCTTGGGAATGGTAAAAGTTAAACAATGCATTGCCATACACTGGACCCACCCTTAGCTCCCACAACTAGAATAAATGGAGGGCAGACCTTTGTGAGTGGGGCATGGCTGAGGAGCCCCGGCTGCATGTGGTCCACACTGATGAAAATGCAGAGTGTGACCTGGAGATGTGGGGCAATACGCTAGAGGGACTGCTGGTGAATGGTGTAGTGGGTGCGGAAGACATGGCCTTTACACAGATGGCGGCTTCTGGTGCTTCTGCTGGAAACTATGAAGATAATCCCCTAACTGGTTGGATGGACTGGTGAGTGGTTCTTGATTGTATGAGATGCACGGATAGATAGGCTAGTGACTAAGTAGAATACAGGACGAATGATGCCCGGGACTGTGGACATAGGAGACCAGACATGGGATGGTTCTGAAGAACAAGTTACTTACCTTCGGTAACGATGTATCTGTAAGAAACATTAGTTAGTTAGATTCCTCACCTTAGAATATCCCCAGGCGTCAGACTGGATCCGGAAGATTTTTCGTCAGCAATACCCCTTGCGCGTCGCTAGGCGTCGTCTGCGGCTCCACGTCCGTCGTCGGCGTCGTGTGCTGGAATGATGTCGTCGGAGTACTTAGACGCCGCCCTCGCGCGCGGACGTCAGTTCTTGTACATAGCCTTCCGCGCCAGGAACACAGAGCCATGCAAGATACCGACACTGGTACCAAAAAATTCTAGGGCCCTGAAAGGGATAACCTTAACCCTAGATGTCAGTTCGCAGAACGGGGAGGATGGGTGGGTCGGTGAGGAATCTAACTAACTAATGTTTCTTACAGATACATCATTACCGAAGGTAAGTAACTTGTTCATCTGAAAGAAACACGTTAGTTAGATTCCTCACCTTAGAATAGATACCCAAGCAATACCAACCCCGGTGGTGGGTCTGCGAACCAAGATCACACCAGAAAGTCCTGGAGGACAGAACGGCCAAAGAAGCCATCCCTCCGGACTTGGCTGTCCAGGCAATAATGCCTGGCAAACGTGTGGAGCGAAGCCCACGTTGCCGCCTGACAGATGGCCTGCAAAGGGACCCCCCGTCCCAAAGCAGTAGTAGCCGCTGTGGCCCGAGTAGAATGGGCGCGCAGCCCAACAGGCGGTTCCTTTTTTGCCAAGGAATAACAGATTTTTATACACAAAACGACCCACCGGGAGATGGTCCGTTTGTGTACAGCTTTTCCCTTCTTTGCACCCACGTAGCCAACGAAAATCTGGTCGTCCACCCGGAACTGTTTAGTGCGGTCCAAATAAAAGGAGAGCGCACGTTTTGGGTCCAGACGGTGGAGCCCCTCTTCCTCTTTGGAAGGATGCGGAGGCGGAAAGAAGGTGGGCAAGGTGACAGATTGCCCAAGAGTAAAGGGGGTCACCACTTTCGGTAGAAAGGAAGGACGAGGCCGAAGGACCACCTTGTCCGGATGAACAGATAGAAAAGGAGGCTTGGACTATAGAGCCTGGAGCTCACTCACCCGTCTAGCCGAGGTGATGGCTACCAGGAAAGCAGTCTTAAGAGTTAGAAGACGAAGAGGACAATTGTGAAGAGGCTCAAAGGGAGCGCACATCAGGAATGTCAAGACAAGATTCAAGTCCCACTGAGGCATTACGAAAGGGACAGGAGGGAACGTGTGAGTAATGCCTTTAAGAAAGCGTGACACTACAGGGGACTTGAAAAGAGAGGGCTGATCTGGAAGCCGTAAGAAGGCAGAGAGAGCAGCAAGATAACCTTTCAAGGTGCCCAGGGCAGAGCCCTGCCGGGCCAAAGAAAGAAGAAAGAGGAGAACCTCAGAAAGAGGGGCGGAAAGGGGATCCACAGCCTTTGCTGTGCACCATGCCACAAATTTGTTCCACCGGCAGGTGTATACCGTCTTTATGGAGGGACGCCTGGCTGCCAGAATTATATCACAGACTTCAGGAGGCAAGTCAAATGGCATCAACTGCCGCCGCTCAATCTCCACGCATGGAGGTGGAGGCTGGACAGGTTCGGGTGGAGGACCGTCCCCTGCTGCTGCGACAGAAGATCCTCCCGAAGGGGCAGACGTATCGGAGGATCGGTCAACATACTGAGTAGCTCGGGATACCAGTACCTTCGTGCCCAATCCGGAGCCACCAAGATGACTTGGGCCCGGTCGCGCTTGATCTTCTTCAGCACTCTGGGCAGAAGTGGTATAGGCGGAAAGGCGTACAACAGACCGCAACTCCACTCGCGACAAAAAGCGTCGCCGAGCGAGTGCCGCCTTGGAAATTCCAACGCGCGGAACTGCTGACATTGCGCGTTCTCGTCGGTGGCGAATAGATCTAACCAAGGCTCTCCCCACTGCTGAAAGAGACCTTGCGCCACCTCGGAGTTCAGACGCCATTCGTGATCCATCATGCACCGGCGGCTGAGTTCGTCTGCTCTGGCGTTCAGAGAGCCCGCCAGATGTTGAACCACCAGGGTGACGCCCTGGTGTTCCAGCCATGTCCAGAGGCGCAGAGCCTCCTGACAAAGGGTCCACGACCCCACACCGCCCTGTTTGTTGCAATTCCACATGGCGGTGGTGTTGTCCGTGAACACCTGCACAACACTTCCCCGGACAGAGGGAAGGAAGGCTTTCAGTGCAAGTCGGATCGCTCGCAGCTCCAACAAGTTGATGTGGAGGCGAGACTCCGCCGGAGACCAGAGGCCTCTGATCTCCGCCTCTCCCATATGGCCACCCCATCCCAGGAGGGACGCATCCGTCACAACGACATGCTCCGGTAGGGGTAGGGAGAGGCTCTTGCCCGTGACCCAATCACGGTCCGTGAGCCACCACTGCAACTGCTCTGCAGTGCCCTCCGAGATCAAGACATGGTCGGACAGGTTGCCGTGATGCTGGGCCCACTGAAACTTCAGGTCCCACTGCAGAGCCCGCATGCGCCGCCTGGCGTGATGCACTAGTAGGATGCGGGAGGCCATCAGCCCCAGAAGCCGCAACACTAGCCTGACCGAAACCCAGGATAGAGGCCGAAAGATGGGAATCAGGGCCTGTATATCCCGGACCCGCTGTTCCGGTGGATGAACCCGGAACTGCGCCGAATCAAGAACCGCTCCGATGAAAAGGAGCTTCTGAGAGGGGCTCAGGTGTGACTTCGGCACGTTGATGGAAAACCCCAGCAAATGCAGGAGATCCGCCGTAGTCTGTAGGTGGGAGACGACTGTCTGGGGCGAGCCCGCCTTCAACAACCAGTCTTGGAGATAGGGGAAGACTGGAACCCCTGATCTGCGCAGATGAGCTGCGACCACCGCCATCACTTTCGTGAACACCCGAGGGGCACTGGTAAGGCCGAAGGGGAGCACGGTGAACTGAAAGTGCTCCTGACCCACCGTGAACTGCAGGTAACGCCGGTGGGCCGGCAGGATGGGGATGTGGAAATATGCGTCCTGCAAGTCCAACGCTACCATCCAGTCTCCAGGGTCGAGGGCAGCTAGAACCTGAGCCAAAGTTAACATTTTGAACCTTTCCTTCCGGAGGAAGGCATTGACGTTCCGGAGGTCCAAGATAGGGCGTAGG
Source organism: Triturus cristatus (assembly GCF_964204655.1). Lineage (NCBI taxonomy): Eukaryota > Metazoa > Chordata > Amphibia > Caudata > Salamandridae > Triturus > Triturus cristatus. The sequence continues at coordinate 510,851,369 of NC_140581.1, read as the reverse complement.
CCCCCTTTGCCCTTCTTGGGAACCAGAAAGTAGTGGGAATAACAACCACGACCTACTTCTGGGCTCGGAACGCGCTCGACGGCCCGCTTGGCCAAGAGGGCCGAAACCTCCTCGTGCAGAAGATTCAAATGATCCCCCGAGATACGGTGGTGCTGCGGTGGCATGGCTGGAGGGGTCGTCTCGAAGGGGAGGGAGTAGCCCCTTCGGACGATTTGCAGCACCCACCTGTCCGATGTGATGGACCGCCAGTGGAGCAGGTGATGGCGAACTCTGCCGCCCACTGGCGTGGAATGGGCCTGAAAGCTCGGACTAGGAAGGCTTTGAGGCGGATGCTGCCGGGGTGGATGTGGACTGACCGCGTCGTCCTCCAGTACCGCCTCGGCGGAAACCATGTCCGCGACCGCGTGCAGGTTGGTTCTGCGGCCGGTGGCTAGGCGGACGTGAGGAGGAGCCCCTTCCTTGGCCACGAAAGGAGCGAAAAGCGGAAGTTTGTGGCCGCGGGGCCGAGAGGTCCAAGGACGTGGCCATAGCCCGGGAGTCCTTGAAGCGAGACAGCGCACTGTCCGCTTTGTCACCAAAAAGGCGAGCGCCATCAAAAGGCATGTCCATGAGGGTGCTCTGGACATCCCCTGAAAAGGACGTGGACCGCAGCCAGGCGTGACGTCGAAGCGACACCGTGGTAGAAATCGCCCTACCCAGCGAGTCCGTAGTGTCAAGCCCACATCGGATTGCATGGTGCGCTGCATCTCTCTCATCGGCCAGGGCCGAGGAAAGCCGCGCCCGGGCCTCCTCTGGGCACAGTGGCAGCACGTCCTCCACCACATCCCACAGAGAGTGGGAATAACGGTCCAAGAGACAGGCGGTGTTCAAAGACCGCAGGCCCAAACTGAGCGAAGAGAACAGCTGCCTACCAGCTGTCTCTTGGAATCCCGGTCCGGAGGAGCGGACGGGAAGGAGGATTGGGAGGTAGAGGCCTGGATAACCAGACTCTCGGGGGTGGGGTGTTGGGACAGAAAACTGGGGTCGCCCGGAGCAGGGCGGTGGCGCCTGGCAACGTTCCTATCCACAGGAGGGACTGTGGAGGGCTTGGACCAGGTGCCCTGCAGAACGTCAGTGAGGGCCTCATTGAATGCCAGCAGAGGCTCAGTGGAGCATGCAGCAGACTGAAGCACCTCAGTGAGGATGTTAGTCCTCACAGCCACGGCAGGCAGCTCGAGCCCAAGGGCTTCGGCCGCCTTGCGCAGCACCACAGAAAAGGCTGCACCCTCCTCTGAAGCCACAGTCGGAGGAGAGATGAATCCAGTGTCTGGTGAGGTATCCAACCCACTGGCCTCCCCCAGTTCATCTGCCCAGTCCTGTGCAAGTTGGCTCTGAAGGGCCATAGGGTCATCAGACCCCTCCCAGTCGCCCCGTCATCCGATTCCTGGTAAACAGGAGGAATGATCGGAGCCGGTCGATAGACAATATGTGTCTCTAGCGGCGTCGGATGCGGCGTTGGGCGGCGCCGCATCGGCGTCTGGACCGGACAGGGGCTGAACCGGGGATCGACGTCGAACGGAGCCGGCGTCGGGGGTGGTATCGGTGTCGGCACCGGCGGAGGAGGCGTAACGAGGTCGACGGGGGCCCCGGCTCGGGGCCCTCGGGGACCTGCGGCGTCGGGGCCGGAGCCTCCAACGGCGCCGGGGCCGGAGCCGCAGGCATGCGAGGTCGCCCAGTCGAGTCCGCGGGGCCCGAAGGCGCGCCAGCGGGCGTCGACGGCGGGGCCAGGTTCCTCATGGCCGAGTGGAAGGCACTGACCTCCGCTGGCGTCGCGTCAGTCCCAGGGACCGTCGGGTATGGGGACTTGCGCGGCGCCTGCGGCTCCTGTGGAGCCGCGGGGGTAGAACCACCCGGACCCTCGGCCGAGTCGCCCAACTGGCGAGGGGAGTCCGAAGAGCGGTGTCGCTTCTTGGACTTCTTGGAGTGCCTCGACTTACCCGAAAACTTCGAGCCAGATGAGTGACGATGTCGAATGCGGCTCTGCGACCGATCCTTGGACCTCCTCCTGGACCAGGATCGAGAGCGACGCGGAGCCGAGTGGCGAAGCTCGAGAAGCTTGCAGGACCGCTCCCGCCTAGCTTTCGAGGTCAGGGCCATACAGTCGGAGCACGACACCACGTCGTGGTCGAGGCCCAAGCAGTACAAGCACCGGCGGTGATGATCGGTCACCGACATCAGTCGGTGACAGTCATCGCAGGCCTTGAAACCAGGCATCCTACCGGCACCAGAGTCGAGAATTGACCAAAAAGAGTCAAAAAAGTTAGTCAAAAATTGACTAAAGGGGTAGCTCTCCCGGATCTGCGCTTACTGGCGCGGAAAAAAGAAGAACTGACGTCAGCGCGAGGGCGGCGTCTAAGTACTCCGACGACGTCATTCCGGCGCACGACGCCGACAACGGACGCGGAGCCGCAGACGACGCCTAGCGACGCGCAAGGGGTATTGCTGACGAAAAATCTTCCGGATCCAGTCTGACGCCTGGGGACAGGCTGTCGGTGGCGGTCCGCCCAGCATCCAGGCCATAGGTCTGACTGCTGAATTACAACAGCAGTTGGAGCGTTTATGTCAGGGAAAAAAACGCCATCCCCAACATGCTTAGGAGCCCGTCGGGGCAGCGGTCAGACTCTAATCCTTACAATGGAGGCAGTGCCTGCGCAGGGACAGCCGTAGGTATTAAGATATCACTTTCCAACTGCCTGTTCATGGTGGCCCCACTGCCATAATTAGGGAGATGGAAAGGGACTTTGTAGGGGCCCCGTTCCCTGTGGGCCACTGCTTAGTGGCCTAGGGGCGCATGCAGCGCCTACCCACACAGCCATGCACCATGTGCCAAGCATCATATGATGACTGTCACACAGTGCATGGATGTGTACAAAATTATTTTTTCTAGTGCAGTTTGTGCTGCAGCCCTTTTCCTGGACCCCAGCACAAGCCACACTATAAAAAAAGCATTTTACAACCAGCTGCGCGGTAGTCGTATCCTACTAGGTCAGGCGTGACTGCCCACTCATTGACACTCATCCGACCGCCATCGTAATGAGGCCTTTACTTTTTTGAGAAGCATTGCTTTATTTTTGAACATTTCACACATTACAAAAGAGAGAAAAAACATAAAACTTCAATAAAATACATGGAAACAGTGGACCGAAGTAAGTAACCTGCCACACCAACTCGTTAGCACTTTAAATGTCCAAGAAAGCTAAGGGAGCTTTTCAACCCTGCAAACAGTGGCTATCTGGAAGTTTACTCTTTCTAAAATTTTGAGCAGCTTCCCAATAGTTGAAACATCTAAGACTTAATCTGTATGTTTTTACGCATATTTTATACTCAGGATATCCTGTAGCTAATATCCTTTGTTTGTGGCACTAATTGGAATCATGCTCCGGTACAATAATAAGCATATTTTCTCATAGTCGTGAACAGAGGGGAAATCTCACGTTGCTTGGGCACCACCTTCTACACAGAATGCACAGACCTATAGATCCGAACCCTACAGTATCTGAAAAAGAAATCTGACTGCAGAAAGAAGGTGGGTGCGACTAAGATTATGCTGCGTTGCATCTCTCCGGGGATGATCAAATGAATGCCGTTGGATTGGGTAATAATAAAACTATTTATTGCCAAATTACATTTTTTCATTCTCCAATAACAGTTCAGTCTGTGAGTAATTTCCTGTTAATGCCATGTCATTTCATGAGCATTTATATTGGTATTTCATAACAATGTTAACATTTAGTCAACACTGCACAATGTATTCTTTTTCTGCGTTTAATTCTTTTTTAATAACGTTTTGTTTGCCATTTTAGAAACCGACCAACCGACATCCCAAGTAGGAGATGCATCCTATGCCAAGAGTGCCATTTAAGTTTACATCATCTGCAGAGACTGCATCTCTTCCTACCCTCTCCCCCTCCCTCCACCCCCCCCCCAATAATCCCAGTGGCAGCATCTTCTTCCAGGATGCACCAGTTATCACGGCGCCAGCTCCCAGTCAGCATAGAAACCACATTTGAGTAGCATATTCATTTACAAGACAAGGCCCACGGCTCCCAGCGAGAAAGGCGCACTTGCATAGGTGTTTGAGCAGCACTTGCATAGGTGTTTGAGCAGCTATCTCCATTACCCTTCCAACACAAGATGGACACCCTCCAGGTTGCACATGAGGCTTTCCATCGCAAGGATGAACCACATCCTATGTTACCACTCTTCTATTGTGGGCAGACTAATTCTCTTCCAAGGTCAAGCTATAGCAAGTTTTGCAGCTCCCTGGTAATGTAGCGCCACACACCATAAGTGATTTGGCTCTGTGTGTGCAGTTATCCGGCCTGATTGCCAGTATTAATGCTTTAAGGGCAAACAGGAATAGGGGTCCCAGAACACGTTGAAGTGTCTCTGCTACTTCCTCCAGAACGGGAACGCCACCATACGCGAAGAGTATCTCCCGCCATCCCACACCTTCTCCAGCCCTCAGTCAAGGCACAGGTGTACATTCTGTGAACCTTAACAGGAATCTAATGCCAATCGTAAATCAACTTTAAGGTCGAGCCTGGGCAGCGCAGGCGCTGCTGCGAGGCATGCACTATTAAGAGTATGGCTTAGAAGCCCTGCCCAATCTCCGCCCATATTTTTAATTGGCTTGTGTCATTATCCTTTGTAAACACTGGCTTTCTTGTCGGTATTAGGCTTGTTGGTCCCTCCTTGGTACCACCTTGTCTCCATTTGTTACCTCCCAGAAGGACTGGACCATTTACTCGTCTTGTTACATGTTCTGCTTTATCTTGGCTGTGAGCACTATTTTGATTAATGACTTGCCCTTATATCACCCACTACGTTGCAGCAGGCCGCCCGTTTTTATTTCATTTACTAATTGCAGTCCGCTTTAACTATAGCGGCTACGTTTCTTTATTTCAGCAGCGCAGTCCGCTTTAGGTATGGCGGCTGCACTTACCTCTTTTTTATTTATTTATGGTTTGTTTACTAGCGCCCATGCAGCACTTTCACATTCATGGATGCTGTGCCCCTTTCTTTAGACAAGTTGACAAACAGATGCTTTCTTTTGTCAAAGTGCCCCATGCCAGGGTTTCACTTTAATGTCGGCCACGCCCCTTTCTTTAGCCGCGGCTTGTCTAAAGAAAGGGGCACGGCCTCCATGAATGTAAAAGCGCAGCATGAGCGCTAGTAATTTGCAATGCAATAGGTCTTGCATTTGCGAGAGCTTAGCTATTACATTGCCTACAGCTGAAACTCTCGTAATGCGAGACCTATTGCATTGCAAATGCTTGTTTATTGTATTTCCTTGTTAATCATACTTATAGAGCACTTATAAATAACATATAAGTATTTGACAACATGCTTATGGATCTCTTTTTATTGTGACCACTCTCATCACAACATACAAATATGATTATCTAGAAAGTATGTTCAATATACTTTCTTTAAAAAACTCATTTATGCATCAATCAAAAAAGTGTAATAATAAAAACAAATAATACTAATTCATGAATAAAAAAATAAATAATAATATGGCTATGTATCTCTCTCTACATTTTTATATTTACTAGAGGAATGAAAATAAATACATATATTTTTCAAAACAAATATTATATACATACATGCATGCATATGAGTAAAACTTTATCATATCCATAATGCATATGGGTAAAACATTATCATATCCATATATAACGTAAATAACATAAGATTATGAGAGTATGCTTATGGGTTTACTTTCCTATAATTAACACATTTCTGTCACAATGTGCAGCCCTGCCTATAACCTTGCATCAGGCGTTAGACTAGGGAGACATCGTTTACATCAAATCCGCTAAAATGCATTCCATTACATCGCAAGTCGTCACAACAAATTGCTGTAGGGGGCGGAAGGTGTTGGATTTACAATCCAACACCTTCCCTGCTGTTGCACAAACTGAAGTAGGAATAGTAAATTATACTATTCCTAAGTCCAGCACGCCCCTACAGCTAGTGGTTGTAATGACTTCGAATTAATGGTTCATGTTGTAAAAACGCGGTTGCTGTAACGACTGCGTTGTAATGGAATGTGTTGTAGTGCATTCGTTGTAAAGAGATATATTCGTTAGACTAACGCATTTTGGTGCGGTGGTCCGCATCACCGCACTAAAATGCAAAGTCACGCATTTATAGCGCCTTCTAAAGTTGCTGACAAACGGAGGTGGGAGCGCCGCTCTTAGCACTCATGGAGCAATGCACGGAACGTGCATTGCTCCGGCAGCTCACAGTGTGTGACAGACTACACTACACTGTGCAGTGCAACTGCACTGTTCTGCTCCACAGTTGAATTGTAATATCTTCATGATCTGCCAGGAGGTGGTTCCAGTCGCGCCGGCCAGGCTGGTTCAGCTGTGTTCGCACTGGCTGCAGCTCTGCAGTGGCATTCACAACACTGTCCATTCCCCCCTCACCCTCCACCCCCGAGACAGAACTTAAGTCATTAAGTGGGCGGTGCAAGCGGGCAGAAGTTATGTTTGCAAGTTTCTTTTTGAAGCCCCCCACTGCTCGCACGACTGCCTGGGCCTCATCATGAGGCCCTGCTGCGACCAAACCAAGTTGCTGGAGACTCCTCAGGGTGGCAGAAGTGGTGGAATTCAAGGCTATTTGGAGTGGTAGACCTGTGCATGTGCTTCAGAAGTAGGCTAGTATGAGTTCTTCACTTCAGGTCTCAGGTGTGTGTGGGTCTCCGTGCTATGGTAGCGGAAAGCTGCCAGTAAGATGTTGTCCTGTAGAGGCAGATTTATGTGTGGGACAGAGTGCTGACATTTCAGCTTTGCACTGCTCTTCGGTTGCACTGCACTTCATTTGTACTGGTAGAATTGTCCTGCTTCCAGGCTTGCAATTTCAGGTCTGCTTCAATGAGGCGCATTGGCTGAGAAGTGGCAGGGCCATACCCTAGGATTTCAGGAGGTGAAATGTACTGACATGCATAAATGCTGCGGCATCTTTCTCACATGGCACATTTGTGCAGTGGTTGAGTCTGTAGGAATGCCGGTGCCACAGCAGGATGTATAGATTGGGCTTAAAATTGAAGGCCAATGAACATCTGTGATATTTGGGAGACTTTGAGAGCCCATCTCACATTCTACAGAGATGCCCCATCATGTTGCTTCACGCTACTGTGTGTACTCTAAATGCGCTTGTACATAGTTAGCTGTTTCACTTACCTTGGCATAAAATAACAAAAAAGGGTGCTTTACCCTACAGAAGAAGCAGCAAATTATAAAATCAAATCAGTGCCTTTCCCTCCACTGACCTGTATCGAAATCCTTTCTATGTTCAGGAAATTACTTGGGTCTTTTTTGGTCCGCTTGAGAAACCAATGGGCTTACTACTTTACGCTGGGTAGCATCGCCCGCAGGATTCCGCCACAAGGACAAGTTATGCATTGCAGAAGCTAACTTAGAAATTCTCGTTGCTCAATGTATGATATTTATGTTTCTCTCGTGTTTATAGCGTGATTTTTTCCGTGCGAAAGTGTCACTCATAGTCGTTGAAATGTTACTCACCCTTACTTTGAAATTATGAAAATGTCACACATAGCAATCTGAAACCTTGGCAGCTATGAATGTGTAAATATGGTTATAGCAATAACTATCAGTTCAGGTCAGTTTTCTTTATTTCGATCACTTAAGACCACAAAAGACAGTTAACAATAATAACTTTATCATTATATCCATATATAAGTGGATCAATACAACGACATAAGATGATGAGTGCATGTACATGCATCTGCTTTCCTAGAATAACACATATCTGTCACAATGTGTAAATGCTGTAAATATGATTATAAAAATTGTATCTAGAAGTGCTTCACTATTGAAATATTGGGGCACAAATACATAAAAAAATATAAAAATACAATAAAACAAAAAGCCTTAATTTACAGCAAAAACAGAAAGCCTGAGTTTGTAAATATTTATCCATGCATGTACCTGTGGGACTTATCCAGTTCAAATTTATATCGCCTGATTTTTTTTCATAAGCATAGCATGATAAAATCTCTATGTATGTATAACTCTTATGTGTGGTCGTGTATCTGCATATTTATATAGGTTCCTCCCCTGCAGAGAAAAAAAACACATATCTAATCTCCCCAAACCTCATCAAATCACCACTCTATGACTCATCCTATTTCTCTACCAAAATATCCAATATCTCTACTCTCTCACTCATTTCAAACCTCTTTTATTACTATGAACTCAAGAACTATTCTCTCCAAACTCTTTCCTCCTCTATCCATCCTTTATCCTGTTGATCCAACTAACAGGCTCTCTGGCTCAACCTAAGCCTCTTTTACTACTATGAACTCCCAAGTAATCCTTTCTAGACTTTTCCCTGCTCTGTCCATCCTCTATCTCATTTATCCAACTAACAGACTCACATGTCTACCACTCCCATCACTCCCAATAACAATTTATATTTCCCCACACTAATCCACCTTTGGGTTATGGAGTAGCGTGCTATTCACCGAAAATCACTTTAGCGCCTCACCTGAGCTATGACATCACCCACAAACATTTAAAGTACTGCGACCACCAACATAAAGGGACAAGCAGTACCATTTGGACTATGAAGTGAGAATATGTTATAACCCCACATGCATTAATTGGAGGACACTACACATGTTGTTTTCATGTTCTAAATATTTATGTTCATGTATTATTTCCGGTGTAATGTTTCAGTACGTTTGTTTTTTGATTGGTTTACTTGCACAGTATGCACATGCATTTGTGGTCAATGATGTTATATGATTGTATGTACACGTATTTGTGGTCGATAATGTTATGTGTACATCCTTGTTTATTTAAATATATAGTATTGTTTACATGTTTATCAATGGAAAAATAACATCAGATGACATATACAATCCCTTGCTTTCACTTTTTTTGGGGACACACTTAAATCTGTCGATGGGACTTATGATATACTCAGTGTACAGTGGAGAAGCACTTTCAAATAATTTACCAGCCGTCATTTATTGACACCCAGAGAAATAATGGTGAGGCATTTTTCTCTGTATAACAATTTAAGATTGATGGTTTAGGGGTACCTTTTGAAATCGAGATTTTTAGAAAGTTGCCATTTTCCTTTGTTACCCATTTGGTGCCTGCAGTCTGCGACTAGGTCACATGACTAGGTGTAATTGACCTTTGTTTATTTTTCCCAGAAAGTGTCACAATAAACGGTCTGGGTGTCAGCAGGATGGGCAGAAGAGCTGCCACTCTTGTACTTAAAAGGCACTGGCTCAGATCACGCTCAAAGGACTTCACACTAGTCTATTGTGCCTCCAGACGGACTGGGACTAGGGCAGGGAGGCAGGAAATTTCAAACGCCTCTGTATGGGGAAAACTACAGAAGCTTCTACCACTTCAAACTTGCTACCCCTCCACCCTTATCAACGACAATGGCTCTCTGACACCTCCGATGATATCCCCCAGAGCAATGGGAACAGCTGTGGTGGGACATTCCTAAGAGATACAGAAGCATTAACCAACTTGAGACGGATTACTAAGTAATGGCCTGCTGGTATTATACACCAGCACGACTACAAAAGATGTTCTACACCTCCTCACCCTTGTGCTTGCACTGTAATTCTGACACAGGCTCTTACATCCACATCTGGTGGTCTTGCCCAATGTTAACCCTTTTCTGGAAGGAGGTGCTAAACCACATCAAAGGCACAGTGGGGTACCCCATCCCAAACATACCGCAGGTAACTATTCTAAGGATCTAACCCCAAACTCTCAAAGGTATGACACTCTGGCATGTGATCTTACACATGTTAGGGGCAGCCAAACAGGTTATTGCCCTGCATTGGAAGAAACTGTCGACCCCGTCGGCATCATTGTGGCTCACTCGCCTTTGGCACACCATGGCGATGGAGCTCTTAACCAGGTGAGTCACACATATCGATACTCAATTCACACATGTATGGCAACCCCAAATTCAACATTTGTCTAAAAGAGAGCACGGGGGTGTGGCCAAGATGGCGACCTAGGCGGACACAGGACCTCTAGGCTCCTCGCACCGGACTTCTTCTCCCAGCCAATTCGTGCATATTAGTCCCCATCAGTGCACACAATTGGCTGTGCTTCAGGTCGAGAGGCTGAGTTGTGCCTGGGGATACTATCAGAGGCGCCACATCACGGGGTGACTCTGTTGCAGCCCCAAACACGGAACCGCGTAATGGCGCCCGGCCGAGTGAACGTTAGCAAAACTCGGTTGGGCCCCTGCGGGGAGTGATCCCAACGCTCCTGCGCCGACCTGTTGCCCTCCAGACCGACGATAGTGTGTGGGCGGCGGCGGCACTGTGAAAGCTACTTGACAGCGCCGCAGAGCACTCAGCGCGCACTGAGCTGCGGGACGCTCCCGGGCGGCGGCGCAAACATCGAGGCCGGGGATGTCGGGTGCGGGTGGGCGCCATCTTCTTCAGCGACCCAGCAGGTGGCTCCTGTCCAAGCCTCCAGACATGACATCTCTAGACTCGCAGACGGCCCTGAGACCATCAGCCCCTGGCGCAGCTCTGCACAGCACTGAGACCTGGGCCTCGCCTGGTTGAGGGGCGAGGAGCAGAGGATCCGGTGACGGACTGGGATCCAGCAGGGTGTTCTAGTGGAAGCCGAGTGAGTACCAAGTTCCCAGATAGCGCTTCCCCACCGAAATATAGCGCAGAGACGATTGTGGAGGCCGGGATAGTGCTACCTGGGGGGGCGCCTTACAGGGGGACAGCGGAGACGCACTCTAGGAGCGTTCAGGGACTCAGGCGAGCCGGCAGTGGACCGCAGGGCACCGGTGCAACCTATGACAGAGCGGTTGGGGGACCCACATAAGCAGAGACAGGGGCGCAGCGCCCGCAGCAACAGCGGATAAACGACCTACCACTAGCTCACAGCAAGAGGCTTGTGGTGTGGGGCACCATAGGGGGGCTTCTGGGATTGCGCGCCCGTGGTTCTTACGGTGTGAGTGAACAAGGCTTCAAGGACACCCTCACAGCACATGGTCAGAGGACTAGACCTGCTTTAGCACGGCCCACCGGGGTACGACGGGTGCAGGACCACTGCCTCTGATGCTGGCATTGAGGGGGACGTGTGAGGCAAGGCGGTGAGGGATACTGAAGCGGCCCACACATGGCCACGTACTGAGCCTACTGCCATACGCTAACCCGGTGGATCCACCAAGGCAGACCGGCACTAACTGACAGAGAGGGTCAGCCTCAAGCGGCGAGAGGGCGCACCAGCAGCGGTATTGACCCAGCTACCAACCAAATCGTGGAGGCGCAGCGTGCCCAGGGACGCCTGCGGGATCCCCAGGGGCAGGCACATCTCTGGCACGAGTCAATGCACGGTGCGCAGTGCACGGATTCGCCGGGGGTGTGCCCAGCAGCAGCTGCTTCCTAGGACCGGCAGTGTAATTTCCCCCAAGGAGCTGGTGAGACGCAGGAGTCGATAAACCCAGTTTGGGATCCTAACATGACTACAGCGCGCAGGAGAGGGGAGCGCTCACTGAAAGACCTGCTCCTCAAAAGCCCCAATGCGGGGGACAAGGGACAACATACCCCCCCCCCCCCCCTCCCGCAGCAGCAAGCAGACCACGGGGAAGGAGACGCGCCGTGCATTTTTGGAGACACTTTTTAATTCTCTCCGTGAGGACTTTCATACGCTCAAACGGGAGTTATCGGGAGAGGTAAGGGAAATACGGCACAAGGTGGATGGGCTTGGGGAGCGAGTAGCCGCCCTCGAGGACACTGATCACACTAGGAGCGAGGAGCTGGAACACCTACAGCAGGAACTCATCTGCCTCAAGGACCAACAGGTGGACCTGCAAGCGCATGCGGAAGACCTAGAGAACAGGTCGAGACGCGATAACATCCGCGTCCGAGGCGACCCATTGAAATTGGAGGGAGCAGATGTCACCCACTACCTTCAGGGCCTCTTTCGCAAGATCCTCGGTGAGGGTTCAGACTTCAAGATACGCATTGACCGGGCGCACCGGCTTCTCCCCCTGACATCCTGGCATCCTCCCTGACTTCCCACTGAAGGAACGTATCCTCCGGGAGGCTAGATCAAAACAGCCTCTTCAATATCAAGGACAAGCAGTGGCGCTCTTCCAGGATTTGTCCCCATAACTCTTCAAAAAAGGAAATTGTTCAAGGATGTGACTTCTTTCTTAAGAGGCAAAGGGATACCCTTCGCCTGGGCCACCCATTCCGTCTGATTTTCAAATGGAACGGTGCGCTACATCAAATGAGATCTCTCCGTGAGACTTGTGTTCTCCTGGGTCTTGAACATCGTGAACCAGACGTCTCCCCAGACCGTTCCCAGAGATCGCCAAGAGCAGGATGGCAAAGAGTGGGCCGCAGAGGCCCTCGCCCAGCAGCCTTGAAACCGGACCCCATGACCATGTCACAGGACTTGCATCGGCCCTGGACGCTGTGACCAGGGACACCTCACCTCTTGTCTGATTTGAACTGCAAATGGGGACACACACGCATTGTCTCACAGCTGGCTGGGGGGGAGGGGGCGAGGTTGCTGGGGCTCAACGCTTGTACAGGTAAACTCACCACATGCCTGCACCACATGACAGCGGGCATTGGACTATGGTTCTTTGTTGGGAATGTTTAGTTGGGGTTAGGGTGGGGTTGGGGGCCCTGGACAGCAGAGGGGCAAACGTGATTCATTTTAGGGAGGGCGGTTGGGGTTGGAGTGGTGGATTGGGGGGGGTGGGGGTGACATGGGTGGGGGGAGGGAACCGGTGTGCCACTCAGCGAAGAGATGGGTCTTCCAGGATAAAGCGATGGCGCAATCACCGTTTTGGAAAATACCCTTTCTGAAGCGATCTGACAGACCGTCCTACCTCAACAAATCCCCCATCACCCATACGGTGATGTGCGTGTGGGACACAGTGGTGACTAAGAGGGGGCTTACCACCTTCCCTTCTCCGCTTTCGCCAATATTTGACAATCCTGAATTTACACCGGGGATGGAGAAACAGGCATTCTCACAGTGGCGAACGTCAAGTTGCAGGTCCGCTGGCCATTTATTCGACCTTGACGGGTTCCTCCAGTTCACCGATATACCACAGTTCCATGACATCAAGGCCCCGAAACGATTTCAATATTTTCAACTTAGACACTGGTTGACACAGCCAGAGATATGTCCCTTAGTAGGCAGAAAGCTGACGGTTTACGAGAAATGGCTTCTCACCAAACAGACAGACCGAAAGCTGATCACAGAACTTTATAGAATGATCTGCCCTCCACCCCCTGCGCGACCCTCGGTCGGTCAGAAACGCTGGGAAAGTGAGCTGGGGAGAGTTCTCTCGGTAAAAAAATGGCATGCTATCTACTATAGAGCCAACCACACGGCCAGGAACACTGCTAGCAGAGAAGCAGTGGTCAAGGTCGCAACATACTGGTACTTGACACCAGCTAGGCTGCACAGAGGTAACCCTGACCGCAGCTCCACTTGCTGGAGGAGTTGTGATGAGGAGGGCACACTGACCCATTTGCTATGGGAGTGCAGGGAAGTGACGGGCTACTGGACTGCAGTACTTGACGACATCGATAAACACTTCGACACTGAAATTTCCTGTTTCCCCATCTATACACTCCTGGGGCTGCCCAACGCACTCACCTTCCCACTGAAGTCGGTCAGGGGGAGGCAGATGGGACTGGCTATGGGAGCGGCTGTCCACCATATTCTATCGCTCTGGGGTACGCAATCTCGCCCTTCACACACAGGGTGGTTACATAAACTCTGGTACAATGTTGGTATGGAGCGCATACAAGCCACTCTGACGCAATCTGTGGCTTCCTTCACCACTATCTGGCACCCTATACTTTCCCTCCTGGCGTGGGAATTCAATGAAATCACTTGCCCGAAATATCTTCGTCTCTTGCGACTCACTGACACCAGAAGGCGCCCCAGAAAGACAGAAAATTGGCAATTCTCACAACTGATATTCTACAATGGCAGGCTGTTGGCACACCGGTTCGGGGGGTGCCGGGGGGTGTTAAGGGTGGGTGGGATTACTTTCGTTATTTCATTGGAAGTTGATAATTGGCTACCTTATGGGTTCCTCGGCCCCATCTTGCACCCGTGGACATTCATCATATCGACTGACTCGCTACGTCGTAAGGAGGCAGGGTGGGTACTGGGGACCGCTTTTATTGTTTCTAAATGGGAATGCATGGGATATGTGATGTACCTGTTTCAATGCCAAAATGTAATAAACAAAGTTAAACTTAAAATAGAGCACTGCCGCTCCATCCCCCCGTGCTTGTACGCATTGCAGCTATTTGAAGATGCTCTACTGCGTTGAGGGGCTGCACCCTCAGAGTGAAGCTCCACACACTCGTTTAGGTGAGAGACCCTTTACCTACTCACCCCTTCCAATACTATACTACTCTTATCTCTCTTGATCTCTGCATATTCGCCCACGACAACTATTAGTCATGGCTAGGTCTCAAGCGATGACCCCCTAGGGGCCCTCTCCCTTCCTTGTCCGTCCCTCTTTTCTCGTGTTTTCCTAAGTTACTCTGTTGATGGACACTGGTGGAAGCATGCTTTTTTGGCGAACCATCCTCTTTTATTGGGGCCAACTTTCCCAGTCACACACGGTCGCTTTACTCGTCCTCTGCCTCCTTTCTCGTGATTTACTTGCCCCGCCTTGACTCGCTTCTGCCCGGCGGCATAATCTCTAACCACACCGGCCCAGTAACTGGCTACAGCCCGGACCCCTGGAGATAGCTGTCCATTACCAGATCTTAAATTCCAGGATCTCGTAGACTCTTCCAGAGATTGGATCTCCTCATACCCGTATGCATCATCACGCTGGGCTCTTCATTTAATCAGGACCGCCATTTGGTTTCATTACCCTTGATTGATTCTTCGTGCTGGACCGTCTAACGTTCCCTCCCTCACTGGACCTCCCTGGCCACCGCGCTTTCAGCATTCTGCACTGCTTTGAAATTAAGTGACCTTTTGTCCTGATGATGTCCTGAAATTGATCAGGTTGAAACGCCGTCGACTACCCAGCTCAGAACTTTGGCGCTGTTGTGGTCAAATTAATTGACTCAATTGACACATACTGACCTTGTATATATTATATTTTGCATTATTGACCACGTTATTATTTTTTCTATTGCGCCGTTCACACTGTGTTCTTCACCCTAGTGTCACTGCGCCGTCCACTGTCACTTGCACGTTCAGTGCACACTTGTATGATACAATCACTGTTTATTTAATTATATGGTAGTGCTGAAATAACTACTTATATAAAATTACCTCGTTCCTTTCACCAATCCTATTGTGGTCTCCCTTTGTTCCCTCCCTTGTGATATTTGCAACTATCCTGAAATTGCCTTTTTCTAATGATTTCCAGCTGAGACATTGTTGTTTTGCTACAACCAACCATACCAGGCAGGTTATCTCAAATGTGTACATATGTAGTGCTGGGCCATGGCTTCATGGACTTTCTTGTTTAACCGGAAGAGCACTTAATGGATCCGCCAGGGTGTTGTATGGCTTTTAGTAGCACTGCATGTATCATATATGTGTGCACAGTTCTATGAAAACAATAAAACAGATTTAAACAATAAACATTCTCAGTGGAACGAGAGAGCAGAACGGATTAGTGCAAATTGATGGATAAAACCTACCTAACTAGTGTCACATAATCCACCGTTGAGGCATTGAGTGGTCTCCTTGTGGAGGCTTCCTTTCTTCTGGGAATGCACTAAGATTAGTTCTCAGATGTAAATCCACATCTTTGGAAGCACTACTTTGCTCAAGAGGTGTGGCAAATCATTGCTTCATAATCATTATAAATGTCTTGTGACAGGCTTGTGTGGCCTATCCATGTATGCCTATTTGATTCTTTATTTGATGATGTGCAAATTCATCATCACTGTTTGACATGTTACAAGTTTGTTTATGGAGAAGGGTCTGGTTACTTGTCAAGACTTTACTCCTGACACTTCAGTTGCAGGATAGCTGTATTATTTGGATGTTAGTGTCCCATTGGTTGTTCTGATAAGCTGAATGTGGTTCAGTTCATTGAGGTTCAATGGGGTTTCTGTAGTTTGAAATGTAGGAGTACGTAAAGCTGCTTACTGAAAGAGTAGCAACTCTCTCCCGTATTATAGTCTTGTTTTGGGGACTTGTATTGACCTCTGGTTCATCGGATGTTTTTCTGCTACATGGAAGGTTATGTTGTAGCTGGCAGAGTATATTGTAGTTGATTTAATGTAGTTTTCAGAACATTAGTTACTTGGTGACGCGTATAGATCCAGTCATTGGGCAAAGGCCGGGAATCCGTTTGGAAGATTAAAATAAAGATAATTTTCTTCTTTGCTTTTAAATCTTGATCCATTAGGACTGCATTTAACCTGAGTCATCATTCAGCCACAGCACACGTATTCCCATGCCACTCTTCAACTGTCAAAGCCCCCGCAGTGGCCAGCCACTACACCTCTGCACTGAATTATGCTATAGACATTATCACCTCATTCCACATTGAAGCTGATTCCTGGATTGTCGTTGCGGCTGCCGTAGACAAGGGGCTTGCGATCCGAGAGCCTGTGTCGAGGATACGTTGCGCAGTGGTGGTTCCAATGGGGCAGCTATTGCAATGCGAAGTTCAGGGACCGGGAAAGTCCACGCAGGGGTGGCGGTCCATCTGTTCTGCTTGGGGTTGTGTCCGCAGCAGAAGAGATGCGTTGTTTATAATGGGTCCACATATGAGCTGGTAGAGCACCTTTAGCCCTACTTCTAAGGGGGTCCAGGACTGAAGAGGCATCACTTGGCAGGATAGTTGCACATCCATGTGCTAGTTACAAGAGATAGCCCTTGGAGTCATTCTGGTGGTCCAGGGTACAGGTTGCTGAAGGTTCCAGCCCTTCTCACCCAGGCAAGAGGTAGCAGGGCAGCAGGTCAGCACAGCAAGGCAGCAGTACTTCAGGGCAGCAGTCCATCAGAGCGGCAGTCCTTTCAGCAGCACAGCAGTCCTTACTGGCTGAGTCTTTTACAGGTCCAGAAGTGTACTGGAGAGTGGGTGTCTGAGGTCCAATATTTATGACTGGTGTATTCTTTGAAGTAGGAGAAGCGCCTAAGGATTCTCTTTGAAGTGCTCAATTAATCTACCAATCAATCAATCAATCAGGGTTCTTATAGAGAGCATGTAATCACCCATTAGAGTCTCAAGGCTGTGGGAGGAGGGTTCTGTAGTTCAGGTGAAGAGCCAGGACTTGATCTCCTTCCTGAATTGAGGCAGTGAAGGTGATTGTCGGATATGTAGAGGTAGAGAGTTCTAGGTCTTCGCAACGAGGTAGGAGAAGGATCTTCCTCTGTCTGCGGTCTTGCAGATCCGTGGGACAGTGCCCACTGACAGTTGAGCAGAGCGGAGATGTCTGATGAGTGTGTAGAAGGAGAGGTGGTGGTTGAAGTATGCAGGTCCAGTGTTGTGGAGGATCCTACTGTTGATCGGGAGCCAGTGAAGGACTCTCAGGTGACCAGAGATGTGGCTTCGGCGGTGGATGTCCAGGATATGTCTGGCAGAGGTGTTCTGGATGCTCTGCAATTTCTTTTGGAGTTTTCGGATGGTGCCGCTGTAGTGTGTTGCTGTTGTCAAGCTTGCTGCTGATGAGCGCCCTACCGTTCTCCTGGACTCGGTGGGGATCCACTTGAAAATCTTCTGAAGCAGGCAGATCATGTGGAAGCAGGAGGATAAGACAGCGTTGATTTGGCGGTTTATTGAGAGCGAGGAGTTGAGGATGATATTGAGGTTTTGTGTGTGGATGGAGGGTGTGGGAAGGTTCTGAGTGCTGCGTGCCACCAGGAGTCATCCTAAGCGGAGGGAGCGGTGCCCAGGATTAGAACTTTAGTTTTGTCAGAGTTGAGTTTGAGGCAGCTGTCCTTCATCCAGGTGACGAAAGCCTTCATCTCTTTGTGGAAGTCTCTCTTAGAGGCTGTAGGTTCGTCGGTGAGGGAGAGAATCAGCTGGATGTCGGTGTAGGAGCTGATGTTTAGTCCATGGTTTCTGATGATTGCAGCAAGCGGGCCATGTAGATGTTGAAGGGGTGCTGCTCAGAGAGAAGCCCTGAGACACTCCACAGCTTATCTCTATAGGTTCTGAAGAGAACGTTGGGAGCTTGACTCTCTGGGTTCGGCCAGTGAGGAAGGAGAGGATCCACTCAAGGGCTTTTCCGCAGATGCCAGCGTTGTTGACTCTTTTGAAGAGGGTGTGGTGGGAGACAGTGTTGAAGGTGGCAGAGAGGTGCAGGAGGATGGGGGCTGCGGTTTCACCTCGGTCAAGGAGAGTGTGGATGTTGTCTGTTGTGGTGAGGAGTGCAGTTTTGGTGCTGTGGTTGCTTTTGAAGCCTGATTGGGAGGAATCCAGGGTGTGGCTTGTTTCGATGAATTTGGCGAGTTGGGCATTGATGGCTTTCTCAATGACTTTGGCTGGGATAGGGGAGCAGAGAGATGGGTCTGTAATTCTTGAGCTCCATCTGTTTTTTTCATCAGGGGTTTGATTTCTGCATGTTTCCAGTCTTCAGTGAAGGTGTGGACTCAAGGGTGCAGTAGATGGTGCGGCAGAGTTCTGGGGCGATGGTGGCACCAGCTTGGGTGAAAATGTGGTGGGGGCAGGGATCTGAGGAGGCTCCAGAGTGAATGGTTTACATGACCCTTAGGGTGTTGTCAGTAGTGAGGGTAGTCCAGCTGAGCAGTGTCAGCTGGGATCTGGAGCATTTGGGTGCGGTGGCTGTGGGTGGAGTGGGTGCGAAGCTGTCGTAGATACCTTTGATCTTGTGGTTGAAGAAGGTGGCAAGATAGTCACAGAGGTCATAGGAGGGGGGATGTCTGTGGCATCCGTGCTGGGTTTGGCTAATTCTTTTATCACGGTGAGGAGTTCTTTGCTGTTGTGTGCATTGGTGTTAGTACGTTCCAGTATGGTGGTTTTCTTTGTGGTTCTGATGAGGTAGTGGTGTGTGGTGACTGAGGTTTTAAAGGCTCAGGTTTCAGGCTTCACCTGCACTGGTTCTAGATTTACTACAGGGGGTATGCAATCAATCAGTCTTTTTTTTTTTTTTCAATCGGGGGTATGCAATCCTTTGTATGATGTCAGGACGCAGTCTATTCAGGTGTAAGAAGGGCTGTGCCCAGCTCTGGCTTCCCATCCTGCCAGTGCGCAGCGTTCTAAGGCCAGCAAAAACAGGAGTATTGAAAGCAAAATGTTGTGGTAAAACCACACCAAGGATGTCAAGTCTAACAAACTTGTTGAAGGAAACAGAGAAATCAACATGCACAATACAGAGGCAGCCTAAACCAAATGCCTACTTTTTCATGAGGGTGAGGGATGCTGTATTATTCATAATCATCATTCCCTGCCAAAACGGAGTCTGCGTTTTCACTAAGATTGCACCCATATCTAGCCACTCTATCAAAATAGCACATAGGACTTTCACATACATTTTGGAGGAAGTACAAAGTATCAATAGCAATGAATAGATAGTCATTAATTTTTCACATTTATGGGGATAGGTACCGCTCTAGCCTCCTGGAACGTTCTAGTATACAATCCATTTTTAGGTGGACAATGCTAGTTATGTACAGTTAACTATGGATTAGCCTGTTGCATTCCAATGGTTGGCTTTCTTGTCAATCTCATGTGCTTCCTTTTTTCAGTAACTTTCCGTCCTCTTCTTGTGTTTGTCCCTCCCCGGGAGCATAGCTTCTTTACCATGCTTTTCATTGGATAACCTGCATCCTTCCAGTTCTTACATTCAGGGAACAGCATTTTTCTTTTTCTTTCACCACTCCGTATGTGTTTTTATCTCTCGTCTTTTGCTTCCTCACACAAACTCCCTCCTCCAGTGTGTTGCTCCTTCTCCATCCCACACAGTTTTGCTCTTTTTTGTGTGTTTACACCCATCTCCCCACTTAGCTCCTCCCAACCCACCTCCTTCATCACTTCATACTTTTCCCCTGCTGCGGCTCCTGCTGCTCATATGCACTTATTTAACTCTTCACAACGCCAGCAATACTGTTGACACCCTCCCCCATCTCACATCTCTTTTTCCTTATTTATGTTTTTTTGAGGGGCCTGGCAGCTGCAATTTGTAGCTGGTCACCTCCTTTTAAATGCATATCTGGTAGAGACTTCTAGCAGCAGATTCCTTACCTTAGAATATTTCCAAGGCATCAGACTGGATCCAGAAGCTTTTGAGCAGTACCCCTGCATGCCAGTAGGTGGCATAGTTCGGTTCTCTGTTGTCTGCACCGGAAATGACATGCACAGTGCCTATATAAATGCCACACCTGTGCGCTGACTTAATTTCTTTCCTTTCTGCACCAGAAAGTGCAGATCAGTGAAAAGCTACCTTCTGTCGTTTTTTGACGGACTTTTTATTGACTTTTGTCAGACCCTTTTTGAGAGATTTTCTCTGCTGGCATGACAGGATGTCCCCTAATAAACGGTCAGGTTTCAAACCATATGGTACTTGTCGTCACAGATAGATGTCTACGACAGATACACACTTGGAGTCGTGGTCTCTCTCTAAGCACCACAAACAAACCAAGTCCTGCGAGGACTGTCGCACAATGAACCCGAAGGTGATGAGGGTGAGATCCCTCAAGCTCCTCGCCGCCTGACGTTGGACGACTCTGACACGCTCGAGATTCCAGTCGCGAGGAAGGTCACAGGATCGTTCACAGAGCCACACTGGATGATCATCATCTCGCTCAAAGTCATCGGGTAAAACACAAGAAGTAGAAGACTTCATAGAGGCCTTCAACTTCGCAGCGCACGTCAATGATGTGCGGGAGTTTCGGCACTCCAGTCATCACTCTTTCGTGGAGCCTGAGTCTGGGTCCACTCCATGCTTCCCTGACTTTCCCAAAGCTGGAGCAACCCCTGCCCAGCTAAAAGAAGTGTGTGAGGCCATGTGCCTCTATTTGGAAGGCCCGGCCCCTCTGGAGTGCTTTCCAGCCCCACAGGCTCGAAAGGGGTCCCCTCTGGATCTTCGCTGACAGGTTCATCATTGTCACCAGTCAGGCCCCATGAATCCCATGCTGGATCTGGAGTGGATTCGCTGGTAATCCAGCGATCTTCCGCAGCACCCGCTCCAGTGGTGGCACCATCCCCATCATCATTCCCGGCTATGATGCCAAGTTGTACAGGCAACGTCCGACGCCGGTTCCAGCTCTGACCGGGACAAAGTTCTCCAGATCAGTGCCTTTGACAGGCCCAGAGAGGGAGGCAAATGAGAGGGTCCTGAGGACCCTTCTGGATACCAGCATTCCCTAGGTGAGATAGCAACTGGTATGAGGAACTGACGGATGCCAGTGGGGCTGTTGTGAAGTTTCCATCCTACAGTAGGATCTACACGTTTGTGGACAACATAACTGTTGGGATAGCGCCAGATAGATTCCATGTACCCCCTCTGGATATGTTGTCCTATAGACCAGCTAGTGCACAGTACCACCATAAGTAACCTTAATCCTAGACAGGTAACAAATGGTTCTGGCAGCCACTGAACATGACAACCCTGATCCCCCAGGGATCGTGGAAACAGATCTAGAACCCTTTTGCCCAGTCACTTGTGCTCTCCTACTCGCAGAGAAATATACAAGTAATGCACAGTGGGACGATTTCAATGATTATTGAGAATTGTATAGAATGTATGTGTTGCAATGATCAATAGACTGAAGCAGATGAAAATCATAGTACCAGGACAGTAAACAGAAAAGTTCCACCATTGTGCAAAGACAATCTATATATGCAGGCATATAGCACAGTATAGCTATCCTCACATATGTGTTGAGGGCGTGCGTTCTGCCAAGAATCCCCATGCTGGATGATTCAACCCCAGTTACCTAAAGGAAAATAATGTAGGTCCCCTTTTTGGTCACAAGTTGAACACCTTTCGCAGACATATCAGCAAGCTGCTGGGCTGAAGCTTCAGCGTGTAGAGACCTCACCAATGACAGCAAAGAGCTCCTCTAACTAAACCCAAAAATGCTTGTTTATTTATAATGAAAAGCATCCTTGCGAGTCCTGGGCGAGCCAGTATTGTTATGGTCTATAGATAGCCGTTTCACCTTGTGGATGAAAAATAGAATGACATTTCCACAATGCGTGTCGAGGTCTTGTACATGGTATTCAAGGAGTCATGATAATGGTCATGCGAAGTGGAATCTCAGTACCAGTCAAGACGAACATCTTGTCAGAGGTGCTTCAGCCCAGAGTTGCCCCTTCGGAACCTTTACTCCCTTTTAATGAAGCCCTTACGGACATCCTGCCAGGGGCCTGGTCCAAGCCCCGCACATGGGTAGATTGCCCGCTCCCATCGCCCTGCTCCTAGGCACCCTAAATTCCTTACCCAGCATCCCACCCCGGAGAGCTTGGTAGTCGAAGCCTCCACCTCTAGGATCAACCCAAGCGCGTTCCCTACCACTCCACTAGATAGGGAATCCAAGAGCCTGGATTCCTTTGGCAAAAGACTATTCCCTGGAACACCCAGTCCTATGGCATTATTGTGTTGGCTCTGCTAATTTAGTGATTTCATGCAGCATATTATGTCTGCAATGGGTTTTGTGGGGGCTGAGAAGGTCTTTTTGAGGGCTTGGTGAAAAAGTATTTCCTCATAGCTATAGGCTACCTTTTCACAAACAAAGTCTGTTATTGATTTGTTAATTTGTGATCCCCTTTGTTCACCTTAACCCAAAGCCATCCCCTATCTTCACATCAGATGCAGGTTGATAATCTAAAACGTGGAGTTGTCTCTCTATGACTTACCAGTTTGATTAACTTTTATTGATAATGCATATACATTAGCCAATAACTCACAATTAGGGCTAAATGCAGTCAGTAGCATTTATTTATGCAATTTATATAGCATTTATTTATGCAATCTTAAATAGCATGGACATTACCTAAAAGTGTTACAGTGGTTTAAAATAGAAAGGGCTGCATCGAGTGCCACTCAGGAGTTCCAGACTTCCACCTGGCTTGGCCCTCACATTTGTGGCTCCAATGGTGGTCTGACTTTAGGGAGGAGGCGAAAATTTTGACTTTGCCTTTGTGGCTGTGAAGAGCCCGAGGCCCTCTAACTGCAGCCTCATCAAGCCTCACTCGGCTGACACCGGGACTAGGTTGCACAGCGCCCTCTAATCATAGTGCCATCCCGACCGCTGCTGGGTTGACCCCTGGTGCTCGTGCTTTGACTGGGGGCCACACTCTCTCTAGATGAGTCTTCCTTTGGTCCTGCTGCTTCATCTGCTGCAAAACTTCTTGGTGCTTTTACAGAATTATTGTGTGTAGAATCTTAAGATGAGCTAAATTTGCTCCCGCAAACTGCCTTTTGGACACATATTAATGTTGATGAGCTACAAAGTAAAATGGCAAAAGAACACTTATTATCTGGCTCTATACTCGTTACAGCTTTTCACAGGTTCCAGTGAGCTTCCACACACAGCACCCATCCTAAAATGGCATCGCCATTCCCTAAATGTAATACAAGTCTTAAATGGAAACTTTCAGTGGAAAGGAAAGAAGGACTTTTGAACACACCTTCAGGAAAGTAATTCTAATGAGGCAGCCATCTTGCAATGCCATTTGGGCCTACCCTAATTGCATCATTCTGAAGTGACCAGATAGCCATAATTAGATGAGCTGATATGGGTCTGAGCCTCATTTTACTTCACCTACAAGCTACGGGACAATAATCACTATTTTAGGTCTGAATAGTTTTAACTCCCAGATTTTTGTGATTTGCTCCATGTTGCTTGGCAGCACCTCTCCCAGCGGCCCTACCTTCTCCCTCAGCAGCAGACTTATGTCAGTTGTGTTTGTGTGGGGTAAGCCTCATTTAGTCAACAACCGTACGTATTGTGCTTTACTTTTACCTGTATTATCTTCTATAGGCCCTACCTATCTTTTTCCCCAGCGGCCATATCTCCTCCCTTCGCTACAGACTTATGTCAATTGTGCAAGCGTGGGGTAAGTCTCAGTTTCAAAACAACCGTATATATTGTGTTATATTCTTCCTGTCTTATCTGGTCTCTCCTGAGATATGCACCATTGCCTCCTTTTATCTTCCACACTGTCACTCTACTCCTTGCTCTCTTCCTACGCTCATCCCCACCACACCCCCACTACCTCACAACAATGTCAACCAAACTTATGAAAGCTGGAGCCAACTACTACAAGATAATCTACCCTCCTAACCTTTCCAAAGCCTCATAAAAAAGGTTTAAAAACAACACCCCTGAACTAATTCCTGACTCCCTCGTTGTCGACCAATACCACAGCAGCAATTATGGGAAGTTCAAAACTGGCCTCATCTTCTTCACCCACATCTCATCTTGGACTGCTATCATCAACAAATCATTCAGGTTGCCATTCTCCTCCATAATCCCACACTGCAGCCCACTGAAAATGTGCCCCTCAGCTCGCTCCAATGGATCAATCACATGTCTCTCGCTTTTCGACTGCCTATTTCCATTCCTGCTTACCCTCCCTGACACTTCATTCCCATTTTACTCTCCCATAGATTCCACCACCACTACACTTCTCCCAATGCACCTGGGTTTTGGGAGGTCGATTCCCCAAGCAGGACCTACCCGCTCCCGTCTATCCCCCGTCCTCTTTTCCTCCCAAACTCTCCAACCAGGAATTCACCATCAACGCCATGTTCCAGTTGTTGTCCAGTACTGTTACTTGCCCCCACACTTCTTTCTGGGATTTCGAAGAAACCGCCCCCAAATAGGTTAATCACCCCCCTTAACCAGACCTTTTTTTCCAACAGTCAGACTACCCGGCTCACGTAGTGACATCTCCAACTTATGATCTTCCTCTTTTGCCTCCTCCCTGCCTATCTCCCTGCCCCCTTATCCACCCTACCCTCCTTCTCCTGCTCCCCCTCCTCCCAACCTGATTTTTTCCCATTCCCCTTACATCACCCCACCGCACACTCATTCCGTTACAGCCACCCGACCCCTTAGCCCCTACGGTAACCTCTTCCCTTCACTATCCCTCTTCTTGAATCAAGAAGTACTTTCCTCACTCTCCCTCTACCACCACAGTCAATTTCTCACATTGCCCATGCCTCCGGCCCCATACCCTCATGCAACCCAGCTCACCTGCTGTCACCCTACTCCCTACACCCCTCTCTTCTCTCCCTACGACCCCCTACACCTAATTATTTTCCTATACCTCCCGTCTAGCTCTCATTCCATCCCATTACAGGTCTGTCCCATCGTCACCTCAACCAATACACAATATTTCTGTTTCTTCCAATGATTAATCTGTGAGTCTCTTTCATAGATCAGCAGCACCCACACTTAATTCCAACCAACACCACCTAACTCTGCACCCTCCACACCATATTCCAACACCTGTCCCCTTACCTCCCTCCGTTCCTTACGCTACCTCTCAGGATTAACTTTGCACTAAAGCTGTCGCAACTACTGAGCAGCGTAACATTCCATTCACATCCCTGCACTCCCTTGAAATTAATCTAGGCCTTCTGAACTCTACAATCTCCCAACCTGAAGCCACTATCTCCCACTTAAGTTACAAAATTTCCAATTTACTTGACTCCGTACTATCCTCGGTGAAAACACAGCACAATATGCACTTAACCCCAAGGAGTACTCTTCTCCCGCGCCCTAAAAGAGCTTCACATAATCTCTACCAAACTGAAATTACCAATCTACTATACCTCCAACTCCCTCACCATTTCTTCTCCAGACAACTCAAATCCACGCTCTGTACCAAACATCTCCCTAATCCGAACCAAACGCCATCCATTTACAACCCAGGCACCGACCTATAGGAATGTCACTCTCATCATCACTAAATGTACTGACACCCTGTGCACCAAAACAATCATTTCAGAGCTGCGTTGTATGCTTCACAACTGCAGATCTGCAACAAAACAAAGGCTGGAAATCTCAGATACCATCACTCATTACAAGCTTGATCTACTCATCCTCACTGAGACATGGTTTAATGACACTTCTCACACTATCTTCGATTCTCTGCTCCTCCCTAACACTACTCCATTTTCAGGAATGATAGGTTTGGTGAAGTGGGAGGAGGAGTTGTGGCCATCTTGAGTATCTCTCTTCAATGCAGAGATCTCCCCAGTATCTCTTTCTCCACACTCAAATGCCTTACACTGGAACTTCTTGGGTAGCACAGCTCCCCTATCAGTATTCACGCCATTTACCACCCGCCAGGTAACAGCTCTGCCTTAACTGAGGAATCCATCAACTTTGCAAATGACCAATACTCACGAAGCGATAAATTAATCTTTCTAGGAGACTTTAATCTTCACTGGGGCAGCTCGGATGATTCGGTCGCTAACCAGCTTGCCTCATTGCTCTCAGAAAAGGATCTTTTAAAACACAACTCTAAACCGACACACACCAATGGCTCCACGCTTGACTTTATCATTTCTAAAGATAACCTGCTAACAGTAGATGACACTATACCAGTAGACTGGTCCGACTACTTCCTCATCCCCTTTTTGCTCAACTTCTCTCATGTTGTAACCCATGGTCAATCTAAAAGGGCTACTACTTGGTTTAGGAACACTAAAAACATCGACCTCCACACTCTCAATAATACAGCCAAGAAGTTACTACCAGGCATCAGCTCCAACTCTGATGTCAGCAACGTGACTTCCCAATGTTTTACCAATCTTTCTGTCTTAATAGACAATGTAGCTCCACTTTAAAGCATTCAGAAAAGACCCACACCATTGGTCCCATGGTTCAAAAAGTCCCTCTACGATGAAAAAGAAATCTAAGGTATCTAGAGAAGAAATGGAGACAGTCATTGTCTACCTTTAATCTCTCTAATCTCCGATACGCTTGATCACGCTATCACAAACACATCTTTTGCAAAAAATCAAATCAGTTCAGAACCCTTGTTGAATCTGCCAAGAATAGACCAAAGAAACTCTTTGACCTAGTCAAAAGTACCACGAACACCCCCTCATCGCCAAGCGTTAAATATGACGACCCATCCCAAGAAAGCAGCTGGATTTCTTCAATTCTTTGATGCAAAAGTTAATTCACTCCTTGATCATACCTCACATTCAACCCAACTTGAGGAATGCAAATCCAAAGGCTCCTGGCACAGCGCTGATGTCATCACCAATGCTACCCTCCTCAAGAACATTTTGTATACTAAACCTTTGAGCCACTCTCTAGACCCTATCCCAAGCGACCTTGCAATAGACCTTTACACCTAAACACTCTCCTACTGTTCTAATCTGATTAACCTCTTTCTCAGGCAAGGTTCTTTCCGTGATGCCCTCAAAACAGGTCAGGTGTGCCCACTACTAAAGAAACCCTCCGCAGACGTGAACGACCTTCACATATTCTGCCCTATCACCAACCTCCCTTTCCTTGCAAAAAACAGTGAAACTGTGTATCAGAGCAACTCACCCAGCACATTAAGGACAACAACCTTCTAGATAAATTTCAATCTGGCTTCACTCAAGGCTGCAGCACCAAAACAGCAATATTACAGATTATCGACAATGCCCTACGAGTCCTTGGTTCTGGTAGCTCCTGCCTCCTGATCCTGCTGGACCTCTCTGCAGCCTTTGACACTGTAAATCATTGCACACTCCCTAACACACTAAAACACAGAATGGGTTTTGAAGGCATAGTTCTTAAATGGTTTTAATCTTACCTTATGGGCAGATCTCAGATGATCAAAATTGAAAATGGTCTCTCAACATCAATGGCTGTGGATCATGGCGTCCCTCAAGGATCTATCCTTGCTCCCATCGTATTCAATCCCTACATGGAACTGTTAGAAGAACTACTTCAAAAGACTGGAATCGTCTTTTATCACCACTATGCTGATAACACCCAAATATACCTCAAGGTGTCCTCCACACACAACATGTCTCTACTGCCCCCACCCTCAACTCCATCCAAGAATGGATGACGCATCAGCACCTAAAACATAATCCCTCTAAAACCAAATTCCTTCTTATCTCAAACTCAAACCCTCCACCTCCTGTACAATCATGTGTGGATAATTTGAACATTCTTAACTGCACCCCTGCCATTATTGTCAGTACTAAATCCCTAGGAGTAATCCTGGATGAAAGACTTAACCTCCAATCCCAAATCAACACCATGGCCGAAAATGCATGATACCAACTGCGCCATATCAGGGGGATCAGATGTTTAATTGCTGAACAAGACCTGAGAAACCATGTTCTATCTTTGGTTCTCTCCAGATTAGGCTACTGTAATTCTTTCCTTGCAGGTCTTCCCAAGATCCACTTTTCTTTAAAATCCATCCTCCACTCAGCAGCGTTCTTTGTCCCCAGAGCCAAAAGAAACGACCATATCACACCCATACTGATAAGTCTTCGCTGGCTTCACATTAAAGCTAGGTCAATATTTAAGACTGCCTGTACCACCCATAAAGCCATCCATACTTCTACCCCTTGCTACCTTGCTAACAAACTAAAAATTTCAGTTGTCTCCAGACTCTCACGTAATGCTGAACACCTACTGCTTGAACCTCTGACTTTCAAAAGGGAAATACTTACGGCATAATCTTTCTCAGGTAATGCAACCAGAATTTAGAACTCGCTTCCTCCAAACCTTCGCACCACCACCTCTTTCCCCATCTTCAAAACAAACCTTAAAACTTTTCTCTCACAAAGACACTTGTATCATTAATTCTTCCCGCACTGCTCCCCACTAGGCACACGCCCTCTCATCCCTTGGCATGACTGGCTGTTTCTTTACATTTGCAGGAGAGCTAGGTCGATGTACGGCCTCACAACCTCAACTGTTTAAATATGTAAAATGTACTTATGCAACCTGAATCACTCCAATTTTAGTATGCAGTTTGTAATTTTTTGTGTACATGTAACTTGTAAATCAGTAACCCTCACCATGAGTGACTGTAGTAGTCATACTTTTTATCACCCCTACAGTGTTACTTGGAGTTTCTTATGTAATGTTCTTTGCTCTTTTGTAAAGCTCTCTGACACCTCTGGGTAAAGTATGCACTATATAAAAACGCACAACTAAATAAATCAGAAGGCGGGGGGAATAATTCTAAATATTATCATAATAGACTCACATATGTTTTAACGTGTGCATGAAATAAAGCTTCGGCTCATAATTGGATGGTATATCTTTTCTCCTGTGGAGATAAGGGAGATGAAACACTCCCAACAGGATTCTGAGAGAGTTTGTGATTTCATTGCACTTGTAGAGAGAGGGTGAAATCAGCTAGCCCCGTGCTTAGGGTCAGATGTAAAAAGATCTATAGAAAGCCTTTCCCATTTAGGGCCTCCCTTATTTTGATTACCTGATGACCTTCTAATCAAATGAGTTAGTTGTAGTTTAGATTGATTTGCTCCTGCTAAACTCGTCTTCTGCTGTAGTATTAACATATAGTCGAAGAATATATTTTGTCCTAGTCTCCTTGTCTATGAAATGTCATTAGCGCCCATTGGAGGCCCATCCAAATCGGAAATAGAGGACCTAAAGGATGCACGTCCTTTTCAGACGTTCTCGTGTACATTGAACCACTGATTTTTCCATATGTGTCATTCTGTCTTTACAGGGTGCTCTTTTTCCCCATAATTCCTTTATAGTTTGCACTGCCCCGGTTGATTCTTGACTATTCTTGACTATCTTCAGCTTTCTGAGTTCTCCTTTTAAATTACACTTTTGAGCCATGGTTACAGGAGAGAGCCAAGCTCTGTTCTTATTGTAGTTGTCTGCTTTAAACTTCCCTTTTTTAGGTCGAGCATTTGAGGCCTCTTGTATATACTTTAGTATATACTTGTTATATACTTATATGTCTATGTACTTTGTGGGCTCTGGAGATCAGCCCTAGGACTTGTCTGCTTCAGTTTAGGGACTTTTTTTCTGTTCAACTGCCTCTATTTAACTGTCTTGATAGAAAACGACCAGCAGAGACCAGTAAAATACTAGAATTTCTTTCTGCTGAGGGACTTTCTTTTTTTTAAATTTTCTGGCAACTGCCTCTAGTTAACTCTCTTGATAGAAAGCGACCAGCAGAGGTCAGTAAAATACTAGCATTCTCTAGTTTCCAGTCCATAGAAATTGTCTTCCACGAGCACCCATAGACAATATTTTTTTCAAATCTTGTATTTTCAGTGATATGCCCACCGAAGGCCCTGATGTTATATTAAAAACAGATCTTTGGACTATACCATTTCCAGCTGAAAGGCAACATTTCTCTACATGTGTTCCCATAACTGGTGTGTCACGCAGCTATGTGCTTACTTTCCCTCCACGTTAAAGAACAGTAGATGTTTCAGCACCCAGGCTAATGTGCTGCATAGCTAAATACATATAAGGTCCCAAAGGCGAGACTAAGTGCATTGCAATTTCTTGTTATCCTATTGGGTCAATAAAATTATGTATTAGTTCAACGGTGGCACACAAAAGCTGCACACTTGACCACAGTGTGGTATCGCGTAGTAATCTAACCAAATAGGTCTGTTGATATGCTTATTCCCCGACCTCTTTTTACATTTTTATAACAACTTAAGTTTTTTGCTACAGACCAGCATACATCGCAATACGACATTGGTTCCATTAGCAGCAAAAGGGTTCACTAACATCATTAAATGGAAAGATTACATTGCTGTCAACAACCGTAAGTCAAGACAATTCGTCCACATCCTCTTTGATTATGGGAAGGGGGCTATGGAAGTTTCTCCTCATCCAGTAGTCTCAAATTTTGTGGGGGAGACATATTTGTCAGTCTCAACTGCAAGAGGCATATGTTCATTCCTAACATATGTAACAGACGGGATCCACACCTTCTCAATTGTTCAGTGTGGTATGAATAAGGCTCCCATTTTTCAGTTTTTACAGATTTTTACAGATAGACAGACGTAACGCAATGTGTTTCCAGTCTGTATTTATTTTTAAATGTGGAAAAATACTGAAAATTGTGGTGTTTGTGAGAGAATTTCCATGCTGTCTTTCATGAACTTTAGACAAAAACCGAGCATATAGACACCATGGGGAGTTAAAAAAAACAGGATGAGATTTCCTTAAATTTAGCCATATATTAACATATATTTGTAGTATAACGCTAACATGTACCTGTAGGTTGTAGTGTTTTGTTATATGGAGCTGCTTCATTTGCTAAAATGTGACAGTCATCTTTTTTTTATTATTATTTTTATTCTTTTTCCCAGCCTCAAAGAAATAATATATTGCACAAAAGAAAAAAAGAGAGACTACCAATTGCAAATAACAACAGAACGAGCATACATACCACAAGAAAGAAAAGAAAAGGAAACGTCAGTAGGGGCATAATACAATTATCAAAAATAAAACGAGAAGAGTCAGCATCAACAGTACCAATACAACATTTTGGAGGAGCAAATCAAATCCAAGATGAAGGTTTAGTACAAGAAGATCCAGAAAACAAAACATTAAATTAATAATCCCATTGAAGACTAGACCACACCCTTTTAAAGTTTAACCAGGAGCATGGGCCTCTAGCTTTAGCTAATGCTAATTCCATTTGATATATTTGCCTGATTAATACACAGAATTCATTGATGCCTGGAGTCGTATTTTGAATCCATACTCGGGCTATACATAAACGAGCACACGCTATAATAATTGATACTAAAAATCTCATATAAGTGCCCATGTCAGGTATTGCCCCTAATACTACTTCCTTCTCTGCTATCTGGACATCGTAACCAGCCAGTGTTGTTAAAACTACAGTTATATCTGACCAAATTATACTCAGCTTTTGACACGTATGCAAGTATTTATGACGTAAATCTGCAGTGTAATTTTTACATTTTGGGCTGTATGATTTAGCGGATGGTTGAGTCGTAGCCCACTTATAAATATGCTCAGGAGTATAATACAACATAAATACCGTCTGTTAGACTTGGGGATCTCTGGTTGGCGCAAGGATGCACTTGTGTCAAGCAGGGACCCTCTCCTCTAGGTCAGGGCGCAGGATAACCCCTTTGGAATGACCCTTGCTCACCCTCTAGGTGCGTGGCGTGAGCAGCCAAGGCTATTCTCCAGGCGTTAGTTAGTTAAGCATTGGTAACCTTACACACAGTAAATACATCAATCCCCCCAGAAATGGACACCAGACTTGGATATGTAAAAATACGCTTCTTTATGGAAAAATATAGGTATATATATCAGCAGACTTATCACAAGACCAATAACGTTTTCTCTATGCCACCAGATTGTAAAGCAGGCAAATGTTCTTTGTTGCAGTGTCAAACGGATACTCTTCTAGTCTCTTAAACCAAAATGTTTCTTAGGGGTTCCAGTCACTTTTAGGGAATTCAGGCCAGTCCTGGCCCTTCGGTGCGCTCTGCCGCGCTTCCCTCTCTCTTTTGTCAAGGATCGTCCAGGACCCTACCGCGGCTCACGCATCGGGCGTGGGCACGCCTGCGCCGTGCACGGCTCTTCCCCAGCTGCGCTGAGGCAGAACGGGAGGCGAGATGGGCTTGTGGTGCGGTGGGGGCAACGGGGAGCAGGGCGCCTGTCAGAGGCTCGAGGTCCCAGGAAGGACAGCGGGAGTATACACTCGCTCTCACTCACGCGTGGGGACTCCGAAGACAGCACAGCCCTCTGGCACGATCGGCTCCTGATGACAGGGAAATAAGGCGTTGCGGGCCCCGAGCCCGATGCTGGAACTTCAAGGAACGTTGTAGTTGCTTTGGGAGTCGGCACGGGACAGTGCGACTCAGTGATGATGGGGCACCTTTGGATCCTACGTCAGCGGGTGCATGCACGCAGGCAGGCGCGGCCCACGACCCTCAGCACGGCGGTGCGGGGGTCTCCACAGCGGGGGCGGCGCGGCCTGGTCCCAGTCCGGGATAGCGAAGCGGGGTCACAGGGCACGGTCCGTGCAGCTGATGACCCGGCGGGGATCACAATCGTCGGAGAGGAATTCCGGCGGGAGGGGCGATAGCGCTTCAGCGCGCTCCAGTAGCGGACAGTGGCAGAGGAGCAGGTAGCCTAGCCCGGGGGCAGAGAGCGACTCCGGTCGGAGCGAGGCTCTCACGGGGCAAAGGCAGGCAAGCTCCCGAGTGTCACGGCGCTAGGAGGGGGCGATGAGGGGTGCAGTCTTTCTCCAGCGGGATGCACACACGGCTTGAGTTTCACGACGAGCAAAGGCACAAAGAACCCACTCGTCCTGGGGTTCCGTTCAGGGGGCAAGCTCAGATCAAGCCCTTGGAGAATGTTTAAAGCACAAAGCAGCAAAGTCTTTTCAGCAAGTCTCATCCTCTCCTTTCTCAGCAAGGCAAGCAGCAGGCCAGTCCTTCCAGCGTCTTCTTCTCCTTCTAGTCGGGCAGAGGTTCTTTGTGGTAAAACAGGATTCCGATTTCTTAGGAGCCAGGCTCCTACTTTTATACAGTGATTCTTTTGTTCTTTAGCGCCAGGGGGCCTGGGCCTGGCTCAGTCCAGTTCTGGAGCACTTTGTTATAGTGACTCTGCTCTTTCCTTTCAGCAGCAGGGCAGAGACATCAGCCGCTCCACAGGGGGCGGAGCCAGCTTTGTGGTGGCAGAGCCCAGGTCTATTCAAGAGTCAAGGTGTACTCCTCCCACCCATCCTGGTGTAATCTCTCTACCCACCACCTGGCAGCCAGCCTGTCTCTGGGGATTCCCCAACCCTGCTCCTTACTGTTGCTAGGCAGAACACACACAAACAGCAGAGGCGGACTGAAATGGCCAGGTCAGTAAATACTAACTTTCTAAAAGTAGTATTTACAAACGCAGGATATTAAAATAAACTTTACTAAAAGAAGTATTTTATTATTCTGAGTTCTGGCATACTAAACTTGAAATTCTACCATGCTCTATGAGTCCACTTGGGTCACAGCGTGTAGTGACTCCAGCAGCCCATTCTGGCCTATGGAGAGCAGGTAGCCTTCAATAGTGAAAAACGAAAATGGCTGTAATTCACTATTAGGACATGCCACACACTCAGGGCTTGTCCTACCTTACACCTACAATGCACCCTGCCCGTGGGCCTACCATAGGGGTGACTAACATGAGGCAAAGGGAAGGTTTGGAGGCTGGCAAGTGTGTGCACTTGCCCAGCCAGCCTGACAGTACCAGACTGCACGCAGGTTCTGCAGTGGCAGACCCTAGACACATTTTACAAGGCCGCTTGGCGCAACCAGCGCTGCAAGCCCACCAGCAGCATTTGTATTTACAAGCCCTGGCACTCCTGGTGCACTTTACTAGGGGCTGATAGTAAACCAAATAAGCCAAACATGGACACCAATCAATGTATACATTTTACCATAGGGAGAGCATATGCACCTTAGCACTGGTCAGCAGTGGTAAGGTGCCCAGAGTTATAAAACAGCCAACAACAGGTCAGAAAAAATACAGGAGGAAGGCAAAAAGTTTAGGGATGACCCTTCAAAAAGGGCCAAGTCCAACACCGTCCAATGTTGTTGCAATTTCAAGTTGACAGAAGTTACAGCGGCATCTATAGTTTCCAGTGAATCCTTCATTTCCTCCTTTGTTATATCAGAATCAAGAACCCGACTTAATTTAGCTGCTACCTGTACGCTGTCGTCACTAACTGCTGCGAGAAGTCTCTGATAGGCAATACCAATAATTCCTCGGCCTGAAGTCTGAAAAACTATAGCTAATACTTCGGAGGGCTTCGACATCTCTAATAGCCTCTGACCATTTATAAAGTAATCCCTAACTTTCAAATATTTCAAAAAGGTACTTTGCGGTAGCCCGAACTCGTCTTTCAAAGCTGAAAAGGATCGAAACCCTTGTCCATCGTAGATCTAACTGAGCTGAGATAAGCCCTTACATAGCAAGCCTCTACCAATGAAATCATGAAATATGTCAGGCAGTTTTGGATTGCCCCACAACCTCATGTAAGAATGTAACGCAGGCAAGAAGTATTTCTTACAAATATCTTGCCATATCCTAGTAATATCTCTTATTATCTTGAACCGAACCTATTTATAGTAGTTGGGGTCAGCCGTTTTATACAGCAAAAACCCCATATTTGGTCCACAAGCTAGTTGATACGATAGCCACGCAGTACGGATATCAGGCACATTAAGTAAACTTTGAATTCGACTTACAAATGCAGCCCAAAAATATAATTTAACATATGGGAGTTTAAAGCCTCCTTGTTAGATTATAATTTAATATACTGAAGAGCTCTCCTTGCACGCTTATAACCCCATATAAAGATACCTACGGCACTTACTAGGCACTTAATAAACGTCCACAGCACCCTAAACAGAATTGTATGAAATAAATACAAAAATGTGCGGAGAATGTTCATTTTTACTACGTTGCACCTCCCATATATACTAAGAGGGAGCCGGTGCCAGCTGCGTAGTTTTGCCACAACTTTTTTCTTCAATCTTTAAAGATGTTTTGGTACCTGTTTTTTCTGCATTATTTAACAAAATCTTTGAAGGGGGAGGGCGTCCCTTCTTCTTGGAATACTACCAACATTATAGTTTTTCGCAAGACGGGGAAACCGGTAGAAGACATGAGTTCATATCGCCCTATATCATTAATCAATGCAGACGCCAAAATTATTTCTAAAATTCTCGCCTCCCGGCCGGCCCCTGTTATTCATCACTTAGTCTCAGAACAACAACACAGCTTTGTTCCAGGCAGAGACACGGCAGCTTATATTAATACAGCTATTGCTGCATTTGACATCTCTGGCCAACTAAATCAACGTATAGGGATATTGATGCTGGATGCCGAGAAGGCCTTTGACCGAGTTGCTTGGGGAGCGTAATTGCCGACTATGTCAGCATCCGGCCTCGGTCAAAGGTTTATCTCGGCGGTTCAGAAACTGTATGGCAATTTGACAGCAGCAGTCAAGCTAAACGGCCTTTCCTCAATGCATTTCACTGTCAGAAGGGGTACGCGGCAGGGATGTCTGGTATCCCCTTTACTGTTTACTATAAAGCATTTGCTGCTAAATGCTGGGATTCCCCCTTTGTCCTTTACTGGCCTGGAATTAAAACTAACCGCATATGTGGATGAGTATAAGCTATCTTTTCTACTAGGCCGGTAGATGCTATAGTTGAAATTATGCAAGAGGCGCAATGTTTTGGCTCTTTTTCCGGCTATAAATTAAGTCCGAACAAGACCCGGTCTGTTTTAAACTTTCAACCTGGTGTGGCCCCATCAACACTAGGGGTTACTACATCGACAACTTACCTTGGAGTCTGTATTAGTAGTAGAGTAGATGATGTAGTCTCCTTGAACAATGAACCACTGCTAATAAAAGGTGTGCCAGGCATCCACACAGGAGTGCATATCTAAGAGTTAAATAAATGTGGAAATATACAATTTTACGCCTCCATTTACGCTCAAAACACAAAATAAATATGGATAAATACCAATAAGTGACCAGAATATAAATATGGATAAATACAGATGGAAATGTTGTAAAAATAAATACCATAAAACCAGTAGCCCTAGTTATGAATATCAATCTGCTTCTCCATAGTATGTCACTGCTAAAGGCATACATCAGAGTAGTTTCCCCACAGGAGTCGTGATGGTGTAAAAACCGTCATCTCCATAATAGCCCAACAAGACAATTAGATTAAGGGGTTGGGGGTTAAAACGATGCCATTTGTTTCATTTGATGACTCTCACTATGGCTCTCAAGTATGTTTGAATATGGGTGTACCGCCACCACATATGAGTCATCATTTCTGCATCTTGGCAACCCCTTCAACATTCAGTCTCAAACAATGCTCCGGGCTAACAGACGTGAAATACCAGTGTAATAAGGTATTATGTGAATTTTCTTTATGCTCAGAACATACCGAGGACTTAGCAGTTCTCCTCCATGTACTTGTTTTTGTTATTTCGAAAGTGGCTGCATAGAATCACATATATCCTGAATATTCTTCTCCTTGTTTGCTGTTGGTCATACAACAATTCCATAAGAGTCTTGTCCTTTCCATCTCCCATCTAACATTTTTCCGTCCCAGCCCAATATGGGAGTTAGAGCAATCCCATTTTATCATATTGGAATAAATCAAAACCTTCCTCACATTAATTTCACCACTGTAAATAACCCACCCATTCTGGGGGGATTACCTCCCCTTCAAGACAAGAACATGAGTTCCTCCTCCCATCTGAGAGGGGTAGGAAGTGATCCGACCAGTCCTCACTGCTGCATCTCAATTTTCCAGTCAAAAAGAAGAGCGTACCTTTGAGGTTATTTGTAAAGTAGCAGAATTGGAAGAAATGTAATTTGCTTCAGTTGATTTTCAAAATCTAGATAATAGCAATGTCTGTGCTGATTTTCAGACCAAATGTTACTTATTACTGTATTACACAATCTAAAGCCACGTGTGCAGCTAGAAAACAAAGTGTTGTTTGTGCATTCAATAGTACAAAGTACAGAATCACAGTAGGTTCAAGGGTGCTACAAATAGTGCATAGTAAAATGTGCAGTACTCAAGTGAATACAAATGTGTAGAGAATGGGATAGGCGCCTCTGACCTTGTTTTTAAATAAGCTCTTATGTTGTAGCGAAAAGGGGTATGTTGAGTGTCTCCAACGTTCAACCTTAAAAAGACAGTCCAAGCTATTAAAATTGTTGTTTTGACCGAAGAGAAGAAATTGAAGGGATCATCATCAGGACACGGTGGGAAAAAAAATACCTTTTTGTCTTTGGGCCTCATTACAATCTTGGCAGGTGGGAATCCTGGTCACAAACGTAATTGATATCCTGTCCACCATTACAAGTTCCATTGGATATTATGGAACTTGTAATACGGCGGACAGGATATCCATCACGTTTGTGACAGAGTATACCATCCGCCAAGATCGTAATCCGGCCCCTTGACACTTTTAGAGATTTGACTCACTAGGATTTCACTATAGGTTTCTGGCCAGTCTGACAGCACGGAAACAATAGAATGCTCCTTTACAAACATGTTATAGTGAATTTGTGCAATGCGATTAATCAAATTCATTTGTGCCGTCTTAGCACAATTTTTGTGATGGATGTGGTAATATTTTCTAACCAGCTGAGCAGTATTGTGTAACTTTAGGCACTTTGGGCAGTGTAAGTATCAAAAACAGATTATACTAAATCTCGCAAGCAGGTCCTCCCCATGTAATGGATTCATTCTTCGGTCCTGATGAATTGCCAATAGACCCCTTAGGGGCTGGAGTAGGCAAGAAACATGTTGACCTCACACTTTAGAAATTAAGCACGACTGCTGTTTAGGAATATTGTATCCCACATCAGCAACACTGATCTTAATTAGGTTAGTGAACTACATTAGTAAAATTTACTCAAACCCAGCATCACTAAACTTATTTTAATCACCCTTTTCACCACACTACTCTTCACACCCCACA
This sequence comes from Triturus cristatus, assembly GCF_964204655.1. Classification (NCBI taxonomy): domain Eukaryota; kingdom Metazoa; phylum Chordata; class Amphibia; order Caudata; family Salamandridae; genus Triturus; species Triturus cristatus. Next base: position 510,812,889 of record NC_140581.1, on the reverse strand, counting down.
TATCCACACTAATCAGACGGCATAACCAAAAGATCTCCGGCAAAGAGCCCCTTTGCCAGATAGCCCATCGGGCATTGCATCGCCGGACCGACGCTGAGCATGCCCAGATGATGAAGCATGACACCTCTCGGAGTGTGTGAGGCCATTTGCTCCTATTGGAGCGTATTCCAGTGACCTGACAGGCTATTAGCATGTTTACCTTGTCCAAGAATCTGCACAACCTTGCATCTAGGTCCCCTTTCAAAACGATGGAGAACCCCAGCAACTGCAGGAGGTCGACCGTAGTCTGGAGGGGGGAGACGACTTACTGGGGCAAGCCCGCCTTCAACAACCAGTATTCGAGATAGGGTAAGACTGGGACCCCCAATCTGCACAGATGAGCTGCGACCACCGCCATCACTATTGTGAACACCAGAGGGGCACTGGTGAGGCCGAAGGGAAGCACGGTAAACTGAAAATGCTCCTGGCCCACCGTGAACCGCAGGTAACGCCGGTGGGCCGGTAGGACGGGGATGTGGAAATAAGCGTCCTGCAAGTCCAACGCTACCATCCAGTCTTCAGGGCAGCCAGAACCTGAGCTAAGGTGAGCATCTTGAACTTCTGCTTGTGGAGGAAGGCGTTGACGCTCCTGAGGTCCAAGATAGGGCGTAGGCCCCCTTTGCCCTTCTTGGGAACCAGAAAGTAGTGGGAATAACAACCACGACCTACTTCTGGACCAGGAACGCGCTCGATGGCCCCCTTGGCCAAGAGGGCCGTAACTTCCTCCTGTAGAAGTTTCAAGTGATCCCCCCGACATGCGGTGGTACTGCGGTGGCATGGCTGGAGGGGTCGCCTCGAAGGGGAGGGAGTAGCCCCTTCGGATGATCTGCAGCACCCACCTGTCCGATGTGATGGAACGCCAGTGGAGCAGGTGATGGCGAACTCTGCCACCCACTGGCGTGGAAAGGGCCTGAAAGCACGGACTAGGAGGGCTTTGAGGCGGATGATGCCGGGGTGGATGTGGACTGACCGGCACGTTGTCCCCCTGTACCGCCTCGGCGGAATCCACGTCAGCAACCGCGTGGAGGTTGGTTCTGCGGCCTGTGGCTAGGCGGACGTGAGGGGGCGCCCCTTTCTTGGCCACGAAGGGGGCGAAAAGCGGAAGTTTGCGGGCGCGGGGCCGAGAGGCCCATGGACTTGGCCGTAGCCCGGGAGTCCTTAAAGCGCTCCAGCGCACTATCCGCCTTGTCGCCAAAGAGGCGACTGCCATCAAATGGCATGTCCATGAGGGTGCTCTGGACATCCCCTGAGAAGCTCGTGGACCGCAGCCAGGCGTGGCAGCGGAGCGCGACCGTGTTCGACATCGCCCTACCTAGTGAGTCCGTAGTGTCCAGTCCACATCTGATAGTGTGCCGCGCTCATCCCGCCCCTCGGCAACAGCCTGGGCGAGCCGTGTCCGGGCCTCCTCCGGACACTGGAGCAGCACGTCCTCCACCGTATCCCACAGACAGTGGGAGTAACGGTCCAAGAAACAAGCGGTATTAATAGACCGCAGTCCCAAACTGAGGGAGGGGAACAGCTTCTTTCCAAACTGTTCAAGTCTCTTGGATTCCTGATCCGTTGGAGCGGACGGGAAGGAGGTCTGGGAAGTAGAGGCCTAGATGACCAGGCTCTCGGGTGTGGGGTGTTGGGACAGAAAACTGGGGTTGCCCGGTGCAGGGCGGTGGCGCCGGGCCACGTTCCGGTCCACAGGAGGAACTGTGGAGGGCTTGGACCAGGTGCCCTTCAGAACGTCACTGAGTGCCTCATTGAACTGCAGCAGAGGCTCCGAGGAGCTTGCTGACGATTGAAGCACTTCTGTGAGGAGGTTCATCCTCACAGCCACAGCAGGCAGCTCCAGCCCAAGGGCTTCGGCCGCCTTGCGCAGCACCACAGAAAATGCAGCACCTTCCTCCGAAGTCACTGTCGGAGGAGAGATGAAGCCAGTGTCAGGGGAGGTATCAAGACCACTGGCATCCCCCAGCTCATCTGCCCAGTCCTGTGATAACTGGCCCTGTAGGGCCAGAGGGTCCTCAGACCCCTCCCAGTCGTCACGGTCATCCGATTCCTGGTAGACCGGTGGAATGTTCGGAGACGGGCAGAAGATGAAATTGCCACCCATCGGCATCGGACGCGGCGCCGCTCCGACGCCGGACCTTCACTGAACCGGGGAACGGCGTCGTCCGAAGGCGGCGCCAGAGGTGGTACAGGAGTCGGCGCCAGTGGAGGGGTTGTGAGGTCGACCGGCGCCGACCGAGATCCAGGCCTGGATCCCACGTGGACCTGCGGCGTCGGGACCGAAGTCGGCGACGGCGCCGGGGCCGGAGCCGCCGGCTCGCTAGGCCTCCCAATCGAGCCCACGGGGCCAGAAGGCGTGCCAGCAGGCGTCGACGGCGGAGCCAGGCCTCTCATGGCCGAGAGGAAGGCACTGACCTCCGGAGTCGCGTCGGTCCCAGGGACCGGCGGGTATGGAGATGGAGGCGACTCCTGAGGCTCCGATGGAGCCGCGTGGGTGGTACCACCCGAACCCTCAGCCGAGTCCCGCGACTGGCGAGGGGAGTCCGAAGAGTGATGTCGCCTCTTGGACTTCTTACTATGCTTCGACTTACCCGAAGACTTGGAACCAGACGAGTGGTGGTGATGACTGCGGCTCCGCGACCGGTCCCTCGACCTCCACCTCGACCGTGAGCGACGCGGAGCCGACTGCCGGCACTCCAGTAGCTTTCGGGACCGCTCCCGCCTAGCCTTCGAGGTCAGGGCCCGACAGTCGAGGCACGACGCGGAATCGTGGTCGGCCCCAAGGCAGTAAAGGCACCGGTGGTGGTGGTCCGTAACCGACATCAGTCGGCTACAGGAGTCACAGGGTTTGAAACCAGACATCCTACCGGCACCAGAGTCGAGTCGACAGAATAGACCAAAAGAGTCAAAAAGTTTAGCAAAAAATGACTAAAAGGGTATGCTCTTCCCGGATCGGCGCTGTCTGGCGCGAAAAAAGAATAACTGACGTCAGCTCGCGAGGGCGGCGTCTAAGTATTCTGACGACGTCAACCCGGCGCACCACACCTACGTCGGACGCGGAGCCGCAGACGACGCCTAGCGACGTGCAAGGGTATTGCTGACGAAAATCTTTCCAGATCCAGCCTGACGCCTGGGGATAGTCTAAGGTGAGGAATCTAACTAACGTGTTTCTTTCAGATATGCATTTACTAATGGATATTTCTTTTAGAGGGACTGAAGTTCACATGTTCAATGTGAAGTACTGGTGTAAGGTGATGTCATAAGCAAAGTGGGGTTATGTGGCCAGACTTTCCTGCTAGGGTGTCTGGCTGTACATGTAATCCTGTGATTTCATCTGTGATGCCTTTAGGGCTGTAATTGCAATACATTCTAATGATCCACAAATGTGCTGAGTACTGTCATTCTAAAGTGTGGCGCTAAGCTGGTGCGTGGCCCCTTGCGTTCCAGTGGGTGTGTGTTGGTCCAGTGTTGGAGCTGGTAGTAGTACAATCGTGCCGTGGTAGGGAGGTGGAAGTCTCGTTTACACTGGTCGAAGGACTTAAAGGTTTCTCTCTCAAAGAGATCACTTCCCCTCAAGGAGATCATTGATCGTGCGACATTCCCCTTCCCCCCAAGCCAGAAAGGAGTTGGGCTTGTAAGGCCAGAGGAGATGAGACCCCTGCTTACAGCAAGTTTACCCCATATGTCCAGGGCAGTTCTCCTGGGGATAGCGATGTAGGCACTACGTGGCCGTGAACGCCTCGGTAACCAGGCTCAGTGCCAAAGTGGCCGGCATGCCACCGCTCTAACAATGAGAAAACAATGTTTCTTGTTTTCGCGAACCACCCACTCAGAGATATAACGTAAGTGTGCCGCCCAATAGTAGACAAGGAAACTAGGACAGGCAAGTCCCCTTCCATCTTTTGGCAATATTTATATTTTATTAGAAAATCACGGTCTACCCTTGCCCTAAATGAAGGCGTTCACTTCCCTCTGGCTATTGACGATATCCGCTTGGGGGATAGGCATAGGGAGCATTTGAAAAAGGTAGAGCACCTTCCGCAATATTGACATTTTCGTTGAGTTGACCTAGCCATGATACGGCAGCGATTTCCAGCGCCGTAGGTCTTCCCAACAGAACGCTGGCATTCCGTCCAGTTAGCTTGAGACCACGAGGCTAGCGAGGAAGTCGCATTAAGGCCCATATATCGAATCGAATGGGCAGCCCATTGAGAGGGAGGTTAGCTCTAGGACCTCCTGCAGGGGATGTGTTAGATTCAGCACCTGCGATTTAGTTATAATGATTTTGAGGCCTGAGACGCGCTCAAATGTATGGAGGAGTGAGAATAATGCAGGGAGGGAGTCTCTGGGGCTGGTCAAGGTGAGCAGGAGGTCATCTGCAAATAGTGCAACCTTATGGTCCGCAACACCAAAAGGTATACTCTTGATTGTGGCAGATCGACGGATGGCTATTGCAAGGGGTTCTACTACAAGGGAAAAAGTAGAGGGGATAGTAGGTATCCCTGTCGGGTGCCCCTGTTAATATGCACTGGGCAAGGAGTCCTTTAATCCTAATTTGTACCGAAGGGCAATGTAAAACACCATAATACAAGAGACTATGACCAGCCCAAGCCCAATCTTCTGTAGAACCATTCTTAGAAAGGCCCAATCCACCCTATCAAACACTTTCTCAGCGTCATGAGAGAGGAGACATGCTGAGATGTTTCGCCGCTGGACTTTTTCTACTAGGTGGGCTATAAGTTGGATATTGTCCGCCCTTGGCAGTGGCGTATGAATACCACCTGATCTGGGTCTATCAAGCTAGGAAGATTTGGCTCTAATTTGTTTTGTCGGTGTTTAGTATATATCTTGGCATCTATACTGAGGAGAGAGATAGGGCGATAGGATGTGCATAATGTGGGGTCCTTTTCTGGCTTGGGTATGAGAACTATCTCAGCTCTAGTCATTGTAGGGGTCAGGTTAGTACTATCAGAGAAAGAATTGAATATCTTGAGGAGGTAATCTTGAATTTGAGGTAAAGCAGGTGGTAAAAAGGAACCGTAAATCCGTGGGGCCTGGAGTCTTACCTACCGATAGGCTTTTCAATGCCTTTTGGAGCTCGTCCAGTGTAAACGGGTCCTCAAGAGGGTCTGCATGGGAAGAGTCAAGAGGCTGCCATGAGCAAGAGGCAAGGAATGGCCTCATCTCCTCTTGGGATGTTTTACCTTGTCTATATAGAGTGGTGAAGAATGTGTGGAATGCCCGCTGTTTATAATATTCAGAGTTAGCCCACAAGCCATCCTCGTTTTTGACCTTGGAGATATGAGCACAAGAGACACTTGTACGGAGTCGGCGGGCCAACAAAGAGTCGACCTTGTTTCCTCCCTCATAATATTTTTGCTTCAAGGTAAGAAGTGAATGCTCTACTGTATTAACCTGTAGCACCCTCAGCTGGCTGAGAAGTGATGCCAGCCATTTCTGGTGCTGGTGCGATGGTGTCACATGGTCTAGTCGTTCTAAGGCCTTTATGTCCCTGGATAGCCGGGCCTCCAGCAACCAGGACTCTAGGGTGGGGCAATTGCAATGGAGGGGATAGTACTATGGATGGTTGTCTTAAAGGCGTCCCACAAGATGTGTCTGTCGGTATCAGGCAAGGCATTCATCCAAAATAGGCTTGGATTGTTTGCTGTGTTTCTGCCACATTGACCTGCTCGTGCAGTATGTGTGAGGGAGCTGCCAGCCTGGCAAGAGGTGAAGGCTTGCGCCTATACCTCCCAGAGAGATCTCAATATATGCGTGGTCCGAGATAGAGATATCCAAAATACACGCTGACTCCATGGTCCGAATAAGTGAATGCAAAATGAAAAAGAAGTCGATGCATGAGTATGAGCGGTGAACATGAGAGAAAAAGGTTAAGTCTTGTACATCTGGCGCCTTATATCGTCAGGCAACTATCAGGCCCAAGGCTATTATATCCCTCTTTAATGCTGTGGACATTGCTCCCGTGCCCTGGAAAGTAGTTGCAATGCGATCAAGTTGGGGATCACACACCAAATTACAGTCTCCCCCAATAAGCATATGACCAACCTCCTGTGAAGCAAGGTTCTTGAGGAGATTCCTAAGGTATGTATCCTGGGATTGGTTGGAGGCACGTTGATCAATATAAGGGAGCTGCCATTAATCCACTGCGATTTTAAAAACCTTTAAACTATGATTAGCACCAGGAACCTTAATCATAATTCTCTTATGGATGTTTTATAACACGTACTGTTTAATGACAATAGTCAATGCAAATATTTGAACTCAAAATTCCATTATTCACTCTCCCTGGATACTCAGAGTTTTACTTCAGATCCAGCGGACTTGTTTCCTAGTTATTTATTGTAGGTGGGGTTTTAGTGTTTCCGCAGATTTATTTTTGCTGAGTTCTGTTTATTGATTTGAAAGTTAGAAAGTTAAAAGTTAGGGCTACAGCCAAAATCATAAGTAAAATGACCCTCAAACCATCATCCACTCACTTAATAGGCTCAGTCCGAGCTTGATGTGGAGTACAGCAGTATTATATTTCATGACGGCATAGAGGACAACATTTTCTCCATTGCATATTGCCATGTAGGACAAAGCCAGCTCAGGAGTATGCTGCATGCTAAGACATGCAGTGGTTACAGTGCAGGCATGATCACAACAGTTGGACAGCCATTAGGCTAGCATAGGAAAAACTAGTATTGCTACCTGGGAAAAGTATTCAATTAGAGCAGTGGTCTTCAAACTTTTTAAGGTTGTGTGACCCCCCCCCACTCCCCCCCCCAGTATAAAAAAATAAATAATTGCCTACCCCCCAGAATTTTTCACCATTATCCTATTTAATTTGCAATGGAATGTAAATATGTCTAAGCTTATTTAAACCTTACAGTTATGATAAACCTATTACAAATGCAATTGAATGCATGATTGCCAAACATACTATTCTGGTTAGCTAGGCCTTACTAACGTTTTTAAAGTACCCACAGTGTGATTTTCTGACATGGGGGCTGGGAGTTTGAAGAATATTTGGAGTCCCTTCCGTTTTGACACACACTCCCACTCAAATATAATTGACAAAAGATGTTAGTAATGGCCCATTACAGAGTAGCTTACTGCTGATCTTTTGTTTCCAGCTTAAAACAAAGTACTGCTATCGGTATAATGCTTCTTCTAACCAGAGCCTGGCACCCTCCCCCCGCGGGATCAGTTACCTCCACCCTACGGGCCGTCCCACTGTTTGAAGACCCCTGCATTAGAGGCATCCACCTAGCAGCAAATCTACAGTGAGTCTAGCTAACTAATGAGTTAGCATTTCCAACTTCCCAGAGCGATTTGAACCACAGTACTGTAGGTGAGGATTCTCTTTTTCTTCTGCAATAGTGCAATGAGTAGCGTATCCGCTCCCACCAACCCCCAACATAATCGAAAGGCAAACCTAGTTGTGGGAGGTCTACTGCTCCAACAGACTGGATGCGAAGCCTACGGAGTTCTTTTAACCTGGCAAGGGAGTCTATATAATAAAGGCAAATCTGACATCTCATAATCAGTTTTAACCCACTACCCAACACACCTCATGAATCACCCCACTTGGACACTCTCGCAACAAAACCAAAAGATCTCCGCCAAAGTGACCCATCGGGGACCCGTGGGGCATTGCAGCGTCGGTCCGCCGAGGTGCACCCGCCCGTTGATTAAGCATGACATCCTTGGGGATGTGTGAGGGAAGCAAGAAACAGTCTTGTTGACTGTCCCCCTTCTAATCTGTCCTGAACCTACACTCTTCTTTCTCACTGAGGAACAGTGATCCCCATTTTTGATTTGGTTATAGCCTTGGAGCGCAGGCATTAGACCTTCATAAGCTCCCAGTCCCTCCTCTTGACTTTGATATTATCATAGACTTTACCACTCATCCCACTGCTCAGTTGGGGAACAAAAAGCCTCTCATGAGAAGAAAATAACACCAAAACATGAGCATAAGTAATTTTTCATATATTGAGGCAAAGAGGAACAAGAGCCTCCGTAAGGATGTTCGTGCGCAAAATTATAAGCTTCCTATGAGGGATACGAAAAGTAACATATTCATACCTTGTAATGCCCGTAAGGCAATCTGAAGATGCTCTACACAGCGCAGGGAAAAAAATACCATTCAGGCAACTATCTCCTGATCAGGAAGCCCATCTCTAGAGAAAATAAAAATAAAGACTCTGTGTAAGCAGGTGTAAAACCCATTTCAGGCAACAAAGAAAATATCTCCCAGGTAGTGGGAGCTAAAAGCTGTCTACGAAATACCTGCACAAGGCAGAAACACCTGACTGGATGCCAGCAGAAGGTGGGATGATTCTTTTGAACCACAAAGGAAAAAAAACAAAAGTTAGGCTGTGGGAGGAAGATGGACGCTTGCTCTCAACAGGAACAGGTTATAGAACTTCACTCAGATATGGCCACATCTTTAACAATAATCAAATATGAATGTCTCCCTTACTACCCAACCAAGAAGGGAACTAAGTAGTAAGATGAAATGCCAAACAGCTGGATGCAGTCAAAGGGCATGTCATCCAAAGTGGCTTGGCTAGCTTAGAAATATCCAGAGTTGCGTAGCCAGGCATGACCGCGTAGTGCCACAGAATGAGCCATGGCTCAACCTACTGAGTCCGTAGCATTTGTACCACATCTTATTGTAAACTTAGCTGCCTCTCACCCATCCTGTAGTGTCTGGGTGAGTTCTCTCCTGGACTCCTACGAAAGCGAAGGCAGCAGGCACACCACCCAATCCCACAACTAATGGAAAAATCAGCCCAGAACGCATGCAGTATTTAATTATCGCAATGCAGAGCTGGTTGAAGAGAAGATGTTTCCCCCACAAGTATCCAACATTCTAGGCTCCCTGTCCGGTGGAAAGTTAGGAAGGACACTAAGGTCAGAAGATGCCATAGCGGCCTGCACCACAAAACTTTGTGAAGTTGGATGCCAGAAAAGACAGGCCGGGTCCCCGGGGGCAGGCTGGTGTCTCTGGACTATGGACCAGTCCACAGTGGCCCCCGTACCGGCTTGGCACAAGACCCTAATAAAAAGTCATACACAGCTTTCTGTAGGGGAGCAGAGGCTCCACCCCTGTTTGGCCCTGATGAAGTGCTTCTATCAAGGGGTCAGAGGTCACATCCACAGAGGGAAGCTGCAAATCTAGGACTGCATCTACCCTCTTCAGCACCTCAGTGAGGGAGGAACTCACCTCTGTAGCAAGGCTGGGAGAAAGAAGGTCTGAAGCTGGCAAGGACACAAGACCACTAGCCTCACCCATCTTTGTCAGTCAACTATCCTCTATAGGAGGCTGGACAGTTCTGTCCATGAGGTTCATAAACCTCAGCTCCTCTCCTTCACCTCCAAAAGCCTTCTCTGTAAGAAAAACAACAAGGGACTGTGTAGAAGGAGGAGGGAAGGTGTCCGAGCCGGATGGTACTACCAGCACTGCACCTTCTGATGTCGGTGCAGCATCGTGTCGGCGTCGGAAAGAGAGATCAGCACAGCATCGAGAGGCACCACCGATGTCGCTGTCAACTGACCATACTATGGCATCACAGGTAGGAGACCTGGAAGGGCTGTGCACTGGAGCCGATACGGATTGACCTAAAGATCCACAGGGCCTAACGGATGCTGTGGGCAACCTTGCTGGCGAGGATTTTGTGAGGACACCTGGCACTTGTTTAGGGCTTGAAGGCGCACCAGAGGGAGGTGGAGTTCCAACAATGGCATGAAGGGAATTATAGTACTATCGCATTTGCCCCAAAGACACCCCAGCTCCAGGGAAATCAGGGAGGCACGGGGTGGACTCTTGTGCTGATTCTTCAGCCAGAGGCTGGGAGAGGACATCTGAAATGCTGATCCTTTGTGGTGAAGACAGGAGATGCAGTGACTTTGCCGTTTGTGTTTGAACGACTTACCTTAAGACGTGGAGCGCGATGGACGCCCTCGGGAACAGCTTCTGGAACGGCCTAGCGAGCGCTCCAGGGATGTTGAACGAGACCGACGATGCAGGGCCTCCACCAGTGGTGCTGCCAGGATCTTCATGCGCCATTCCTGCAATGCCTTCGTTAAAGACAACAACAGGAGCCGCAAACCTCAGAGTTGTGGTGCTCTCCAAGGTACCACATACAAATAGTATGTGGGTTGGTGGCCGACATCTGTCTCCTACAGAACCCACACGGTTTGAACTCCGAAGACATGAGAAAAAAGAAAGAGGCGCACTGTTCCTTCGACAAAAAATTGTTGAAACGGGCCAAAAAAATGGCCTGAGGAACCGTTCCGGATCTACGTTGGGAGCGCGTAAAAGAATAAGCTGACATCAGTGCATCGGGAGGGGGGGTGCTCATATGGACTTGGTCGACATCACATCCAGTGGACGATGTCACTACTGAGTTGCACAATCAATCAATCAATCATAGCATTTGTAAAGCGCACTACTGACCCATGAGGGTCTCAAGGTGCTGGGGGGGGGGGGGGGGGGGGGGTGATGCTGCTACTGCTCAAAAAGCCAGGTCTTGAGGAGTCTCCTGAAGGTCAGCAGGTCTTGGGTCTGCCGTAGGTTGATGGGGAGGCTGTTCCAGGTCTTGGCGGCGAGGTGGGAGAATGATCTGCCGCCAGAGGTCGCTCTTCGGATGCGGGGGACTGTGGCGAGGGCGCTGTCGGCGGATCGGAGCTGGCGGGTGGAGGTGTAGAAGGTGAGTCGTCTGTTGAGGTACGCTGGTCCGGTGTTTTGGAGTGCCTTGTGTGCATGGGTGAGGAGCTTGAAGGTTATCCTCTTGTTGACGGGGAGCCAGTGCAGGTCTCTCAGGTGGGGTGTGATGTGGCTGCGGCGAGGGATGTCGAGGATCAGGCGTGCAGAGGCGTTCTGGATGCGTTGAAGTTGTTTCAGGAGTTTGGCCGAGGCTCCTACGTAGAGGGCGTTTCCATAGTCCAACCTGCTGCTGACATGGGCCTGGGTGACCGTTCTCCTCGTTTTGGTGGGGATCCACTTGTAGATCTTGCGGAGTATACGGAGGGTGTTGAAGCAGGAGGAAGAGACGGCATTGACCTGCTTAGTCATGGAGAGGGTGGAGTCGAGGATGACCCCAAGGTTGTGTGCGTGGTCGGTGGGTGATGGGGCTGTTCCCAGTACGGTCGGCCACCAGGAGTCATCCCAGGCCGAGGGGGTGGATCCGAGGAGGAGGACGTGCGTCTTGTCCGAGTTCAGCTTCAGTCGGCTGTTCCTCATCCATTCGGCGACGGCCTTCATTCCTTCGTGGAGGTTGGTTTTGGCAGTGTGGGGGTCCTTGGTGAGGGAGAGGATCAGCTGGGTGTCATCAGCGTAGGAGATGATGTTAAGGTCGTGTAGTCGGGCGACGTGGGTGAGCGGTGCCATGTAGATGTTGAACAGCGTTGGGCTGAGGGATGAGCCCTGGGGTACGCCGCAGATGATCTCGGTGGCTTTGGAGCGGAAGGGTGGGAGGCAAACGCTCTGTGTTCTGCCGGAGAGGAAGGAGGTGGTCCAGTCCAGGACCTTCTCTTGGATCCTGGCATCGTGGAGGCATGTGCGCAGTGTGCGGTGGCAGACCGTGTCGAAGGTGGCTGACAAGCCCAGGAGGATGAGGGCCGCGGTTTCTCTGTTGTCTAGCAGGGTCCTGATGTCATCGGTGGCGGCGATGAGGGCAGTTTCGGTGCTGTGGTTGATGCGGAACCCGGACTCGGACGGGTCCAGGATGCCCTCTACCGACACTCGGAGATACTGCTGAAAAGTTTTCCGGATCCAGTCTGGCACTAGGAAGAATTCAAAGGTAAGGAATCTGCGGTTAGCTGTCGCTATCAGATTGAAATTTATAAAAAGCCTTACAATACTTGCAACACAACTGGTAATGCAAATGGGAGGAGTGCTGACTCTGGACTCCAGATGAAAAACATTACAACACCAACCAACCACATACAATCAGACCACATATTAAACAAAGTCAGACACCAAACAATTGTTTTTGGTCTTCACTATGTCAGTGAAAGTCTTTGTAGTTTTGCCTCTCGCTATGAGGAAAAAATATTAAAGGAGGAGAGAAAGGGTTTCACAGGCAAATGATCCACATCTTTGGCATGTCCAGAGAAGAAGTCATTGCCAGATACCACTCCTCACGTGAAGTGAATACTTGACGTGATTGCAGTCTGTGAACAGGATAATAATTCTCCTACAGCCCATTTCCATGCTGTTCTACCCCTTGTTAGAATACTGAATGAACTGCATTTCATGGTCACTGGGTCATTCCAGAGGATCAGTTCTCAAATGTAGGCATCTCACAGGCAAGCCACTCTTAATGCCTGTGACAGGTAATGAAGTGCACTAACATGAGAGTGCCCCAGTTTAGCTCCATGTCACAGTCAATGGAGGTAAGGCAATTGTTGGCATGGAGATTCTATGCCCTTATCTATTCCCTTATGAATTAGGTATGATTGATTGCACCCATGTTCAGCTACCTTGTCGGCAACAGATGCCCCTGGCACTCCATCAACATGCAAGCTTTCTGTGATGCCAAGGACTGCTTTACTGATGTATATGCTGCCTTTCCTGGAAACACACACAACGGAAACATATTTTTTCAGTCACCATTTGCACATCGATAAGTTGGTTAGGATTTCGGTGACATGTGGGCCATTGGTAGGTAACAAACATTCTACACTGGGTCTGAATTTTCATCTGGGGGATGGCATCTAAAACATACTCACTCATTATCCACTACAAAACAATAGATGCTTATGTCTTTTACAGCCTGTGCATGTACGTATTATGATGCAGTACATTTAAAATAGAAATACATTACCTTAACAGAGATACAATACGTTACATATGCACATGATTCAGGTGTCTTGACCATACTCGTGGTTGGGGGGAGGGGTTATCAGGGGTAGGTGCTGGAGTACTCTCGATAAATACTGTGCAAGATAATAGTACCCATTTACATATTGCACAACATCACTGTGCAACTTACATTCTTATAGTACCCATTATCTATGAGAAGGTTCTTCGGGTAAGTCCCCAGAACAGAGATAAGGGTATGCAGTGGTGAGATTGACTTGTTAAATAATTTTTCATTTTAGCGGCTAGTTTGGTTGCTGCATTTATGTGGTTGGACAGTGTGTAGTCAAAGATGAATAGTACTCAGTGCACATGTGCCATCCTTAGACAACTCTGTTTTAATGTCACAATCAAACATGCCATGCTCTATTACAATTACACTTCACTTTCACAATCATTCTAACACTTTTACCTTTAAACACTAAAGTTAAATCAATCACAGTCTACTCAAGTATTTCCAATTAATCAAAGAGGGGGGACTGAAGAGCTAATATTTTAGAGAGGTCCTGAACCCATGCTCCTCAATTATACCTGAAAAATATACATGGTTGTCAGTTCCTCTATTTAATTTTCACTGGCACATACGTGAAAGGTGTCACTGTATGCCTAAAGATATCTGTCGCTTGGGGATCCTTTTTCCAGATCTTTAATGCCCTCACACACCTTTTTAGGGGTGTCATGCTTCATCATCGGGCGCTCCTCGTCGGACCGGTGCTGCAATATCCAACGGGCCTGGTGGCTACTTTGGCGGAGTTCTTTTGATCTGTGAGGAGCCGTATGTGAAGTATATTCTTGTGGGCAATCAATACTATGTGTAATGGTAACGTGACTAAGTGATGTTAAAAAAGATTTCCAGGTCTGTAAAGTGAATTTATTCAGTACTAGAACTGGGTCTTGGGTAAAAACAGTGGTGCCAACAACAGGACTTAAGGTACCCAGGTGGCAATTCAAATGTCTTAGGTCAACATGTTTCGTGTCAATGAAAGCTCCAAAGATGAGCGACACTTCTTCAGGACCTCGGGTGAGTAGTAACGAAAACCACTGGAGGACGTCACTAGGGGAAACCTCCTTAATAGGAGGATATCATGGATTCACAGGTAGATTACTGTGAAGGGCAAAACCCAACCTTTCCACCTGTGTAATTGGGGAACAAAAGATGGGGGGGGCGGAAAGGGGAAAGCGACATGAGCTAATAGGCTGAAAAAAACTAGGAGTCTAAAAGAAGTATAAAGACATAGATTCATCAGCTAATACTCCCAAATATATCACAATCATATATTGAATAAAGCAACCCTTAAAACAGAAAGAATTCTGAAAATGGGAGGCTATAAATAAAAATGGTACAAAAAAAACCATAGTGTTAAAAGACTATTGTAAGTCAAAACAAACACATAAACCAGCATACCAATGACCAAACGCCAATACGTACTTCAAAGACCCCTATCAACACGTGACCACTACACACCAGGAGGGGTAGGTCTTACCTTAGTGTTGCAGAAGGTAATGCCACATGGGGGAGAGGGAACAGTCGGCCCAATAATTTATTCAGGATGCCAACTGCAGGAGTATGAGGAGGAAAGAGGAAAAGAAGCAATTTAGTAGAAGGTGTACCACAATAGCCCCGTATCCAAGGGGTCGGTCAGCGGTTGATTGGACTATGTAAGTGGGGAAAACGCCTATCGGTCTGAGTGTATTCAAAATAAGGGGCAATGAATGACCCAAAAAGGATAGGAACGGACTCGATACTAGTACCGCAACTATAGCAGACCGATAGGTCTCATAACAAGTGAATTGCGTCTACTAAACGATTAGCACGGGAGAAGTTAGATTTAAGCAGAGTCGATGAGTACGAGAAGTATTAAATATCTCAAAAATATCTCACAAAAAGTGCCAGAAAAATTGTACATACAGGGCCTCCGCAGAACCACGGTGTGGCAGAGCAAATGAGTACGAGTTGTCTCAAATATATAGAAAGGGGGTTGCCAGGGTAAACGGACATGCAGAGCCTCCGCAGGACCAATAGTGGTAATGGACCCGGAAGTGACCGCTAGAAACGCGGGACCCCGTGGTGGTAAATGAAATGGGGAAGTTAAAATGAAGTAAAGTAGTTATTAAACTGGGGAAGTTCCAAATGGGATCGAGACCTCTATAATTGTAAGTGGTGCGGGTGGTCGTAAGGAGACCTGGAACGGCGAAAGCAAACACGAAGGTTCTAAAAGTGCATACTGACTCGAATTGCGAGCGTGAGTCGACGATCCCACGAAGGGCACTAACACACAAATGCGCTGTGGCGCAGGATAATAGAAACTCGCCGATTAAAAAGAGGGTCAGGTATCCTCTGTTATCGTCTCCCCCGCTCCCGGATGCAGATAGAGCTAGGAGAATTCTCCAAGAAGTAGACCGTTCACAAACTGAGCATGCGCAGACGTAGCTCAAACGGCCGCCATCCTTTCCTAAAAGTAGTGCCTGACTCAATAACAAGAGAAGTTGACTCAGAGTCACGGCAGAAGCGCAATGTTATGGGGGCGAGATAAAAAGGACACCAGATGTAAAAAGTGAAGGTGGCCTGTCACTCAAATAATAATAATAATAAGCACCAGACACAGGAAGTGAAGGTTGCCTGTGCCTAAATAATGTGCAATAACGGAAAGAATTATACATGTATATGCACTGTATATGCTTCTGTATAAGTGTATGAAATGACTAGTTCAACTCTATGTGGGTTTCGTACATATGTTATGTAGTGTACATTAGTATATGACAGACAGGATTAGTACATGGATAAGCGTAAGTTTCCATGTTGATGAAAACATCACGACGGCCACTCCTTTGCTGTTCAATGTCCAGTCCGAATTTCGGACCACGGGATGGAATCGTTCAAACCCTTCTTCTGAGTAGACAAACGAAAGATCCATCGTTGTTCTGTCTCAAACAATTTTTGCGTTGACCAGTTCATGTTGCTTTCGATGATTGTCCAAGTTAATTCATCTGCCCCATGTGGGTGGGACAGGAAATGGGTGCTCATTTTAGTTGCTGTTCTGCCACAGCGTATGTTGCTGCGGTGTTCCATAATCCTAGTTTTAACTGGACGTGTAGTCATCCCCACATATTGCAGGTTGCAGGGACACCAAATAAGGTAAACGCAGTTCTTTGTATTGCAATTCGTGTGTAATCTTTGGACCCACGTTTTGCCTTCCTCGAGGTTAAGTTCCTTGGTCGTCCTAGTAAGAGGGCACACCCCACAACGGCCAGGAATTGGGAGTCAACTGCAGATTACAGGAAAGAAGCAGAAACACTAAGCGGTAATCTAGTGGCTCAGGACTATCCATTGAATATAATTAAGCAATCCAAAAAAAGAGCACTTAACAACAACAGGGAAGCACTCTTGGAAGTCCGACAGAGAAATACCGAGGAGGTAGTTACCTGCGTCACGACATTTACTCCAGAAACAAATACCATTCAAAAAATCATTCGAAAACACTGGAAAATCCTCTCTACAGGTACCCTATCATTACCTTTACCACGCTTCGCCAACAAACGAACGAATAATTTGCGAGACATCTTAATCCATACTCGCCCAAAACCTTTACAAACAATCACCCAAGGCACTCTATGGAACACCACACCAGTGCGGGGCCACTATCCCTGTGGACATTGTGGGAAAGCTAGGAAACAAAGGAAACTCCACAGAGATTGTGGTGATTACGAATCAGGGAGAATCCTGACGCACAGTAGAAAATATGACCATCTTTACGAGAAGGATGCAAAAAAGAACGTGCCAACAACCACAACACCACCAACGGAACATGAAGACGAGATTACTTATTCAAGCGATACGAAGACAGAAGGCTCAGAAGCGACACCGACATCCGAAGGATCAACGTCGGAGGGGGAAGCCACCACACGTCCAACTTCTTTTTTAGACGAATACCGGCTCATGAGACGGAGCCGCCAAACATTGAAAACAAATCAGGAGAATCAGAGAGAAGAAACTCCAACGAGAAGGGGAAGGGGAAGAGGAAGAACAAGAGGACCAAGAGGAAGAGGCGGAATAGGATCCTACAGAGGAGACAGAAAAGACTACAAATTGGAGCCAGTGGGAAGAAAACAGACACGCTCCAAGACCAACATATAATGGATGAGAACATGGTAAACCAAACTATTATTAACCTCTCCATGAAAAACATTAGTCTTAAAGACAAAAAGACCCTATGTCTTGGACTCTCATTCTGTCCATCAACCCCTATGGATTATGTTAATGACAGAATTGACATTTTTAAATTTTGCAGGAAATTAAAACTCAAAAAATGGCATACATTGAAACCTGCAAGAAACAGAACTAGGGCCCAAATAGAGAGCTCTGTGCCAGAAGAGGAGTTAACTATAGGGGATATTGACCTGTTAGTTGCAATGCATGAATTACAAAACGACACTGGTAGCGGAGATGCCAATATTGAGGCTCAACGCATCTTGAATGAAATGGAAATAAGGTGCGATGCATCTACCATTTCGGGCTTTAAACCCAAATCAACTTTTTTACCTACAATGAGCCATGATAACATTGACACTTTTCAAGAACAGGTGGGCCAGAATCTTTTGAAATTCAGGCAACAAAACTGGGCCAAGAAAATGCAAACTTTTAAACACAATCTTACCCTTTCACAGAGGAGGGCTATACAAGAACTAGCTGAGGATGACAGTATTGTAATTCGACCCGCTGACAAGGGGGGTAATATTGTCATTCTGTCTAGAGAAATGTACGTAGCAGAAGCCATAAGACAACTGAGTGACACGAGCACATACACCAGATCTAACCGTGCAGACTATAATAACAGTATTGTACAGATCTGGGAAAAACTAGGTGAATGGAAGGATAGGGGTTTGATCGAATGGGAAGAGTACCGTTATCTGAAGAAATATTTCCCTATCCTCCTTGTTATGTACCTGCTTCCCAAAATACACAAGAATAAGGACATTCCCCCGGGTAGACTCATCATTTCTTCCAGAGGATGTGTCTTGGAAAATCTATCTCGCTACGCTGACCACTTCCTCAGGGAGTTTGTAATCACTCTCCCTTCATATGTCAAGGACACAAAGGACTTTTTGGTCAAAATACATGATTTAATTTGGGAAGAAGATTTCTTATTGGTAACCATGGATGTTAATTCCCTCTATACCATCATCAATCACGAACAAGGTATAGAAGCATGCGAGAGATTCCTTAAACGCAGACACATAAGATTTAGGGAACACACATTGATGATACTGGAAATCATCAAACATTGTCTGGAGAATAACTTCTTCACGTTTGACAATGTGATTTACAAACAATCCCTTGGTACGGCGATGGGGACCAGCTTTGCACCCAGCTTTGCAAACCTCTTCATGGGAGCATGGGAGGAGGATATCAGGAAGGAAACCAGGTTGCAGCACGATTTCACAAAAGTCATACTCTGGCTACGATAAATTGACGACTTGTTTGTTATCTGGAAAGGTAGCAAACAAGAAGTCCATAACTTTATCACCAAACTCAACCAGAATAACAACAACCTAACCCTCACATACACTGCGAGTAACCAAAAGGTCGAATATCTCGACACTTGTGTAGAAATTGCAAACAACAAATTGACAACAGTGTTGTTTCGCAAACCCACAGCAGGTAACACATTACTCCATGCTCTAAGCAGTCATCCTAACACACTCAAATGGAGCATCCCCTATGGGGAATTGCTCCGAGCAAAGAGAAATTGCAGCACAGAGGAAGGTTTTCGAAAGGAACAAATGATTATGACACAAAGATTTAAAGAAAGAGGATATGCCATGTGGGTACTCAAAAAGGCTATGGAAAGGGTCAAGGAAATAGACAGAGGCACCATTCTGGAGCTCTCCCCTGACTCCAACCCACAAAAAAGACAGTGAGAATGCAGAAACCAGGCTGATACTTACATACAATGGACATTCAGACCAAATAAAGAAAATGATCTCCCGTAATTGGAATCTCCTCAAAGGAGATCCGGTTATAGGCAAGATGATACCAACATATCCATCAATAGGTTACAGGAAGGGACGCAGCTTAAAAGATCTGTTAGTCCACAGTGAGTTACCCAGCAAGGAAAGAAGCAATAACATCGACCTACAAGGCTTCTACCCATGCGGACACTGCAAGGCATGCGGCAACAGCCGCATGCGTAAAGAATTTTGGAACAGCAGTACTAACAGCATGATTAGTATTAAACAGTTCCTCACATGCAGTAGCACGAATGTAGTTTACGTGCTTGAATGCCCTTGCCAACTTAGATACGTAGGAAGCACCACACATATGGCGAAGAAACGGGTCCTCGAACATGAGGGCAATCACTAACAAGGACCAGCAGTACCCCATTGCCTGTCATTTTGAAACAAAGCATTTTTCGGATTACACAAAATTGTCCTACTATGACATAGAACGGGTAACACCGAATAAAAGAGGAGGCGACAGCACTCTAAAACTAAGGCAACGTGAATCACGACACATAATTGGGATGGGGACCCGATATCCTAATGGCCACAACATGGATGAGGAGATGGCCATACACTTATATGGCGACTAATGGGGCATTAGATTTCATCCATGGTAGACAGGTTGTAAACATGATCACAATTTAGAATAGGTGGGATACTCTAGGGAGGATGGACATTGAGGGTGTATGCATATTGGCCCTGAAGGGTCAACGTTGAATTGTTATTCTAATGAATGATTAGTATTATGACCCTTTATCTCCAGCATATCTATCGCAATTTGATTAAGCGGACTTTGTTTTATCTTTACAGGAAGAAAGGAAGGGACTATGTCTCGGGCCCGCGACACAGGATCCCTACCCTTTTCTTCCCATGCTGCTCTCCAGTGAACAGATAAGATCAATTTCAATTTTATCTTTGTAATTTGATTTAAGCACATTTCGAGTCTGATTTTGATTTTGGGTATGAGGATGCACCAGTGGACCAATGTTTTGTATTTTGCATCTGGACTAAATAGATACTATTGCATGGACTTCCAAATGTTTGAACGGGGTAACAATTGCAGGCAGCCTCTTTTCTTGCTCCCATTGATGTACAAGCAGGATACACTATCCGAGAGACTTTGTAAAAGAACATTAATACATAATGATACCTAACAATAGGAGATCAAACTAACAGGTGATGGTTACTATGCAACAGCTAAGAGACCCAGTAATATCTATACAAATGTTACTGACATTATTTCCATCAATGGCTGTACCCACTACGGGAGCACGTTAAGGCAATCTGGGTGCAATACGAAACACACATGGGCAAATTACGTATCTCTTCGTCACTAACTAGTACATACTAGTCAAGAGACCCATTGCTATTTGGCAATCAACACTATTTTTTAATAGAAAATACACCCACTACGGGAGAATGTCACGAGAGGCCAGGTCGCTAAAGAAAAGATTTGATGCATGGCACGTGTCCCCGTTGGTGCCTCCGTTGTATATGCAAACATGCACAAGCATATTAAGCAGTGGCTAGGTTTGATGCACCACGTTCACAACGAGGGATATTACCAATACATAAATGTATTTGTTTAATAATATGTTGACCCTAAAAGATTGTTTGCCACTTTGTACATTGTCGTATACCGTTCTTTAATGGCGCACACTGAGTATCACTATTTGATACAATTTCACCTTCTCAATATGGCGCAGAAAAACTAATGCGATAGTCCTCTTTCCATGTCCATGAGGGTACGAACAATGTATGTTAACGATGGTCCGGTAGCATAACGTTGTGTGAGCAAGCCCGAGGAGGGTGAAACGCGTCACGTTGGGTTTATGAAGTAAATAAACCCTCTTTGAAGTGTCCTTGGAGCGTTGTGGTGTCTTTTTCTTACGACCTAAGAGCACAGTTGGAACTCCGTTTTTGAAAGAAATTATTACCGGCTTACTCCAACGGCGCTGTGCCACCCCTCGAAGGGATACGCTCTCCGACAGGAGTGCATCTTGTTTGGATATATATATATATATATATATATATATATATATTTAGATGCTCTGTTCGTACTGCGTACTCCTTCAGGCAAACAAACGGATACGGACCACAAATCGGTGCAAAAGAGTTTAATCGGTGTAAGAGGTCGCCATGACGCGTTTCAGCCCTTCCCACGGGCCTTGATCACATGACACAGTGTGAGAGTTTACATTGGTTTAAATAGCATATAGTTGCAGACGCCGTCATTGGAGCATGTAAGCATACAAAAGCAAATGACATGGACGAAAGACTAGTAATGAACTACAAATACGTCGGTTAAAAAATATTTCCATAACAGAATTACTTAAAACCATTCATGGAACGCCTAAAAATAACAAGATAAATCTACTTAATAATCAAGGCACGTAGTGTAAAATAACTGCACATTATGTGTCAAATAACCGCGTTTTTTGTAAGTCCAAGTCCATCAAGAATGACGTGTATACTGCAAAGTTTTTATACATAAAACCACACAAGATAAAGTGCAAAATTAGTGCAAAAGAGAATTTTAAAATTCAAGAGAGCTAGTTTCTTATCTTTTTTTCTTTTTTTCTTTCATTTTCTTTGACAAGTCTTTGACAAATTTATGACACCAAATTGATCTGGGAGCATAATAGATTCAGGTTGAATACCCAAAAAAGAGTATGTGGACGTGACAAACATCTCATCTTATACTGAGATAGTATTTAAGATATATACTCAAAACGATTTGAGCCGGGGGTTTGAAAAATTGCTAGGAGCCCCTGCAATTCCCCTTCTATGTGTTTGTCGACAAGAGCAAAATGCAAGACATCAAATAGTAACTGGGCTAGTAATCAACACAATCGGAGATTTGCAAGCATAGTCTCACAGGCATTTCCAGGGTGAATATTTTCAAGATAACCACATGTGGGGAATGCATATTGAAGGGAATAATGATATCACACTTATAATTGTAAAAGAATCAGGAACTTTCACACATAGATGAAATGACAGCATATAAATATTAAATATTAAATAAGCTAAGAATTCAATCTATAATAGATAAAATATATATATGTGCTTATATAAAAATAAATTATGCATCAAATAAATATGTATAAAAAACATTTTATATTTTTTCAATCCATCTTATTTCAACAA
This sequence comes from Triturus cristatus, assembly GCF_964204655.1. NCBI lineage: Eukaryota > Metazoa > Chordata > Amphibia > Caudata > Salamandridae > Triturus > Triturus cristatus. The sequence goes on along the minus strand of NC_140581.1, from coordinate 510,790,832 downwards.
TTTAATAAATACAATAAAAAATTCCCGATTTCTAAAATCCCACATAAAAAGGCTAAAAGGTGTATGAAAATATGTTGTTTTTAGGAAATGAGTGCAAATAACAAGGTTCATATGTTATGAGAGTCATATTTAAAGGCATGTGTAAAGGTCCTCAGTGATATTAAGGCCAAAGGGTTGTTTGGTGTTGAGCTCTAGGATGCACCTCGTTTCCATGGAGCGTAGTTTTTGTTCTCTATTTCCGCCCCTCCTACTGGCCGGAATAGAATCAATGACAAAGTATTTAAGTTCTTTACTTCTAGAATCATGTTTGGCCTTAAAATGCCGGGCCACTGGGTATGTGTTGTCTTGATTGTTGATCGCCCTTAGATGTTGTAAAACCCTCTTATGCACTTGGAGTTTTGTGCTTCCTACATACAGTAGATTGCACGGGCATGACAAAACATAAACCGCATATTCAGTTTTACATGTGAGGAGTGCATCTATTCTGTGCTTTTTTTGATCAAGTGGGGTGATGTATGTGGTTTTATTCTCACCCTGTTGACATGCCTTGCATGTTTTGCAATGAAAAAAGCCAGTATGCGTTTGTAGCCAGTTTGTTGATTCTATAGTTTCCGGACTGGTTTTAACCAGTTCGTCCCTCATTGAGCGACCTCGGCTATATGTTATCGAGGGCCTTTTAGGCAAAATAGGGCCTATCACTGGGTCACTTAAAATCAGAGGCCAATTGCGGGTTATAATAGACTCAACCTTTTTGTGTTGTTGACTATATTGGATGATGATTCTAAATTCATTTGCATTTATCCTAGTGTTGGTTCCTGTTCTAGTCTCTGTGGTGTTGGTCGTGGTTTTTGTTTCTGTCTCTTTGAGAAGTTTAGCTCTATTCATGCGCATAGATTTTGTAATGGCATTGGTTATAATTTTGTCAGAGTAGCCTCTTTCTAAGAATCTTTGTTTACAATCTATTTGGGCTGTTTGTAGATCACTGTCCTCACTGTGGATTCTTCTGAGTCTGAGCATCTCACCGTAGGGAATGCTGTTTAATAAATGTTTAACATGCGAGCTACTAGCATGTAGTGTTGAATTTCCAGCAGTTTCCTTGCGGTGGAGTTTGGTTTTGATTTTGTGGTTGCTGACATACACTTCCGTATCAAGGAAATTCACTGAGGTGGCACTGATATTAGCAGTGAATTGTAGGTTTAGATTGTTTATGTTAATGGCCTGTAAAAAATCCTGTGCGCTGCTAAGACTACCATCCCATACAATAAAAAGATAATCTATGTAGCGTAGCCATAGCTTAACATTGCTTTCCATAGCCTCAGTGTGTTCTGTCATGAGGACCAGCTCCTCCCACCAGCCCATGTGTAAGCATGCATAGCTGGGGGAGAAGCTGGCCCCCATCGCAACTCCTCTTAACTGCCTGTAAAGAAGGTTGTTAAACATGAAGATGTTGTTGAACAGACAAAACTTAACCATTTCTATCAACATCAATTTGTGACCAACCAGATTACCCATTGATTTGTCCAAAAAGTATTCCAATGCCCTTAGGCCATCTGCATGCTGGATACTAGTGTATAGTGAGCTTACATCAAGGGCAATTAGTACAAAGCTGGGTTTCCAAACTACGTTATCAATTTTGCGTAGGAAGTCACTTGTGTCCCGCACATATGAAGGCAAGGCCTTCACTATGCTTTGTAAGAAGAAATCCACATATTGTGATGTGTGTTCCAGACATCCATTCCTCGCCGAGATGATGGTTCTTCCCGGCGGATTAACGGGGTCTTTGTGGATTTTGGGTACAAAGTAGATGGTAGGCACCACAGGAAAGTCATTTTTTAAGAATTTGAATTCTTGTCCGGTAATCAGGTTAGTCGATTTCCATGTTGATAACTTCTTATTGAAAGTAGTATACATTGTTTTTAGATCAGTTCCATTACATCTAATGTAGCAAGTTCTGTCATTGAGCGATTGTAAGCTTCCTTCATATATTTTTCTTTGGTCATCAATACAATATTGCCACCTTTGTCCGAGGCTCGAATTACTATTTGATTGTTCTTTTTCAGTTTGGACATCAAAATCGTGTAATCAAACTTGTTTTTGTTGAATTTGGGTTTTACAGCGAACGTCCTCGTATTTAACTCCTTCAGTTGGTCCGTTATTTGTTCATGGAATGAATCAATTGAATCCTTTAACATGATAGGGTTAAATGTTGATTTCGGCTTGAATTGAGTTAGAGGACATTTGTTTAGTGATGTCATGCTATTAGATTCGGTAGAGGAAATATTCGAACCAACCTGCGAGGAGATTGGTGAGTTTTCATTTTGTTGAGGATCCCATAGTTCCTGCATTTCATGGAGAAAAGTGTCATCAGATTGAGTAGCATCTGCTGAAGTTATGGTCTTAGTGACTGCATTGGAGTTGTCCATGCTGAGCTTCGGATTGAGTAAATGAAATTTCTTAAGTTTTAATTTCCGAGTACTCTTGAAGATATCTAATCATGTTTTTACGTAGTTGAAATTGTTGGCAGGACAATATGTTAAACCCAAGCTTAATGTTTTTATTTCATTGTCAGTCAATGTTACTTCAGATAGATTCACAATCGTTTTGTTCATGCATGACGGTATAATCTCTTTTATTTCCTCCACCCTCCTCTTTTTTTCCGAAACGTGCTTGTTGCGTTTTGCCTTGCGGCGTTGTCGTCGCTTCCAGTTTTTGCTTGGCCGTAGTTTTTCTGAGTTCTGGGACGAAGAGTTTGTCGTCTGTCCTCGCATAAAAAAGACAGTTCCTCGTCTAATGTGCGCTTTTGTCTGCCTTGGTTGGATACAGGTTCGCGTTCTGAATCGCTTTCTGGTGCTGAACTTAACTCAGAGTTTGATGTGCTCGAGGATGCTGCGTCTGTTCTGGTCGTTTTGACTTTGGCAATTCCAGCTTTTCTGTTATCACTGTTAGACCTAAGCATTTCATATTTTTTAGAGAAGGTAAAGATTTGTCCTATATATATATATATATATATATCAGTCAAAACTGCTCCCCAGGCGTGGCTGAATCCTCGTAGCCTCTGACCCAGAAATCACAGACACGGACCAGTTTCTTCGTGCAAATTTATTAGCTTGTTCGCAAAATTGTCGCCATAATGTTTCGGCTCCCCTTGAGCCTTGTTCACATGACAACACATAAAACCAAAACACTTCCTTAAATAGGAAGACAGATACTCTGCACGTGATATGGTTCAACATGGACATGGAGAACAGACTTATAAAGACGAAGGTTTCAAAGGCAACACAGCGATTTTTTTGCATATGTACATTCGTATAATTCCGTAGGTTTCCCAATGTTGACATTCAAACTATAGGACAATGTACTAGCAAAATGCATACATGAATACAAGCAAGAAATATGCTTAATATTTTACTGGCCCTCTCATTTTTGCTGCAACCTACTCGCGGTGCATCGTAAGCAATAGAGTATTCAGGATTCTATTTACATTGCCAGTGAATACTAATGTGGCCCAGTAGGTCCTGTACTTGCGTATAAATCTTGTAAAGTCTGTATAATTAATAAATCACGGGATAAATCCCCATATGTTCCATGTTTGGTCGTTCTTAACCAATTTTGGACTGCAGATCCCTGCAGTTGTGCACGAATGTAAGGAAGTGTGTAAAGTGCAAAAAGTGCCAATAAATAAACACATCATCAAATAATTTAACACTCAATCATTATACATATATATCAATTCCCATAAAAATATATATATGAATATGTTAACAACATTGATAAAGTTAAACTCTGAAAGTGCAGGAAATGTACGAGGTATAATAGAGACCCGCTGACTGATCCCAGTCACCGAGCACAATTGCATCTACATGTAATTATTGTACTACGTATCATTTCTGAAGCAACTACTGAGTTACTAGCACCATAGATCTGGGTGTAGCAAGGTCACCCTCTCCCCCCAAAAAGCATTATTTTACACTCTACGTATATGGGCAAAAACACCTGTTTGCAGGCATAGAGGTGATTTATCACCGCTGGTATTTTAAGTACCTCATCGGATTTATACAATCCTGTTCAATTTAGCGCTGTTCTTTGTGGGGTATGGTGATATTAGGAACTTGATGATATCACCAATCAATATTATGGTAAGTGGAATATGTGATGTCTAGCCTTAGTTAAGAATCATCAAATTAGTAGTATACACAGTATGACTGATAAAAGGTATACTGATGGTAAAACAATAAATAAAGTACAATTTGGTTAAAATTATTTTCCCACAACAATAAAACCATTGGTAAAATCCATTGTTTAAAAGGCTAGATATTGGTAAATAAGACCACATTTGAAGTGCATCATTTTCACATCCTGACAACCATAATAAATAAAAATAAAAAAATATTGAGAAGTGTGCCCCTAATATAAAATTGTATGTAGGTCCTCAGTGACATTGAGCCCACCCGGAAATTTGGAGTCTAGTTGGAGTATATATTTTGTTTCCAACCGCCTTAACCTAGCTTCCCTGTTACCACCACGTCTGCTAGCTGGTACTGCATCAATTACAAAGAAAGACAATTCTTTGCTATTGCTATGGTGTATATCCTTGAAATGGCGGGCCACTGGGTAGGTATTGTCCTGGTTAACTATTGCCCTCAGGTGCTGTAGGATACGTTTATGTACCTCTAATTTGGTACTGCCTACATACCTTAGTGCACATGGACATTGGAGCACATAAACAGCGTATTCCGTTTTGCATGTTAAAAACTTCTCAATTTGGTGTTTCCTGTCGCTAAAACCATCTTTATATTGTTTGGTATTGACCCCATGTGTACACGCTTTGCAGGTTTTGCATTTGAAAAAACCCCCATTTGTTTGAAGCCAACTCGTCTTCTCCATGATTTCCGGATTGGTATCAACTATATGATCTTTCATGGAGAGTGCTCGGCTAAACGTTATAGTTGCTCTTCGTGGCAGGGTTGGACCTAGAATAGGGTCACTCAATAAAATGGGCCATTTCCGATTAAAAATACGATACAGTTCACAGTGTTGATTGTTAAAACCTGTTATAATTCTAAAATCATTTGATGGTTTCGGAATTGTTTGGATTACTGTATCACTCTTAAACGTATTATCATATTTTTTAAGTAAATCTTGTCTGGATTTGATCCGGGATTTACTTATAGCCCTGTCAATAATCTTTTCTGAGTAGCCCCGTTGTAAAAATCTAATTTTACTAGCTGCTTGAGCCTCATCTAGTTCAATCTCGTTGCTGCAGACTCTGCGCAGTCGTAGCATCTCACCATATGGTATACTGGTGATAAGATGCTGTGGATGGGCGCTAGTCGCATGTAGAATGGTGTTTCCAGCCGTTTCTTTTCTAAATAATTTCGTTTCAATGGCACCATTGGAGATATATACCTCCGTGTCCAAAAATGTAACACTGGTCTGGCTCATGCTAACTGTAAAACTGAGATTGAGGTTATTGTTGTTGATGGACCTAACAAATTCCTCAGCAGCTTCCTTGCTGCCCCCCCATACCACCAACAGATCGTCTATGTAACGATACCAGGCAATAACAAGAGAATCCATTATATCATTGTATTGAGTCCTGAGGACCAGCTCCTCCCAGGCTCCCATGTGCAAACATGCGTAGCTTGGAGAGAAGCTGGCCCCCATGGCAACTCCTTGCATTTGACGGTATACCAGATTGTTATACATAAACACATTATTATGGAGGCATATTTTTAAGATTTCCATTAGCATGGTTGTATGATCTGTGAATTGTTCTTCCCTTTTAGATAGGTAGTGTTCAACCGCTGCCATGCCATCCTGGTGTACTATGCTGGTATACAATGATGATACGTCGAGTGCAAGCATTCAATAACCCTCCTTCCATTCAATCCTCTGTAGTTTGAAAAGGAAATCACCAGTGTCTTGAATGTACGATTCCAGTGCTTTCACAGATCCCTGTAGAAAGTAATCAATATAGACAGAAGTCTTTTCCAGGAGACCCCCTCTGGCAGGGATTAACCATGTCCTTATGGACTTTTGGGATAAAGTATATGAATGGAACTTGGGGATAATCCGTCTTAAGAAATGTGTATTCATCATTGGTTAACATAGATTTGTTTCTCCATTTTAACAGTTTCTTGTGATATTCAACTTGCATAGTTCTTAGAATAGACATATTGCTGCGTTCATAGTGCTGTCTATTGTTCAGCTGGGAGTAAGCCGCTTTGTCATATAGCGATCTGGACATAAATACAATATTACCTCCTTTGTCACTGCCACGTGTCAAAATGCTTTTGTCTTTGTTCAATTTCTGAATAAGTGCATGGTATTGAGCATTCTTCACATCAAAGCTGTGTTTCCGGTTGCTAACTTTTCTGTAAAGATCTTTGATCTGAGATGTAACGTTCTCATTGAAAACATATATGGAGTCCCGTAACAATACAGGTACAAACGTAGAGGCAGGTTTAAAAGGCGTAACAGGCGAGATCTGTTTCCTGGCCGCTTCCTGGCCGATGACACCAGTCCCTGCCTGTATGCCCGCCTGGGAATCAGTTCCGTCGTTGCACCATAACTCAAAAATTTCCCTAGGTATGGACAGATCAGAGTCAGGCCCTGTGCCCATTGGCTCAGGTGTTTTAGGTGTTTGCCTATTCGTCTCTCGCGTGGCATGGAATTTGCGGAGTTTCAGCTTTCGTATGGCTTTGTAGGTGTCAAATCTGGTGTCTGTGTAGTTAAGGTTGGACTGTGCTGCGAAGGAGAGGCCTAGTTTTAGTATATTTTCCTCTGCTTGAGTAAGAACAATGTTCGTTAGATTGATAATCGTGGTGTCATCAATGATTGGATTTATTGATTTTTCATAGTTTTCCACTGGCCTCTGCCTCTCTTCCTGTAATAGGTGCCGCCTCCTCGTCCTGAACCTCTGCCTATATATATATATATATATATATATATATATATATATATACATACACATGAATCCTCAATAAGTGCGCTCTCAGAAACACCAACTCCGTGTAACATATGAATATCGCTGTTTATTCACAACGCGTTTCGCTTAGACAAGCTTGATCACGTGAATATTGTGCACCCAATGACAGCCGAACTTATAGTAATCATGTCAATCACAGGCAAAACAGCAAACATGAAGAGGGGACTAAAGGATTCAACTTGGCAGACATCTTGGAATGGAGCATAATCCATGGATATCGGATAAGTGCCTTGGATGCCCCTAACTAAACAAGATTAAATGCTAAATGCAAATGAAAAAATTATTATTAAATTAAAGCATCCTGCTGGGGCACCTCTATATGCGTAAATGCACACAATTAGTCATCCGATAACTCCAGATAAAATCGGTGTAAGCATGTTGAAACTGAAGCAATAAATGTGCCTCGGTGTACAGTTAACTCGTATTAAGTCAGGCATGTACTGTGTCAACGATACATGTTTACAAATGGCCAGTCGGTTATAACGTATCTCATATGCTCCAATTGTGAGACAGATAAGCTCGCATAATGTGTATCTGTATCTTGCTCAAATTGCTGAAGTATCGAACTGATAAATGTATATGTGCACATCAGACATCTTAATAGGTGAAAAGGTTGACAATATTGATGAATTGCTGCTCCATTGTCGTTGCATAGTGTCAAAAAAGGGGTAATAAGGCAAGTGCCCAAGGCCTTAAGGGTGATGTGCACTATATCAAATGCATACTCTTCCATGAGTGTCCAAAGACAGTTCCCAAATTCCCAGATTCCAGAAGATGACACCACTTGTGTGAACAGCCTAAAAAAAGTTCGTAAGTGTCAAGGCAAGTGCCGGTAATGTTGAGCTGATCCTCAAAATTCAGCCTGCATCTTATATATCAGTTACCTAGTGAGTTCTGCCATCAATAAAGAGTGAGTGACATACGTGCTCTTGATTTGAGAGAAAAAGGGTAGGCGGCCCGTGCTGGTGAATGCTGGTTGATGGGCCCCTTCCTTTCATCCTATGCAAAAACAGATAAAAAACAAGAGAAAACGAATTAAAATAAGGATCACTCGATCCTGAACATATCAATGTGTAAATTGTACATTAAGTAGATTCCGTAGATCACTACTGAGGAAGAGGAAGATAAACACTATCTACTAAGAAAACACAGAACAAGCTGCAGGAATGGAAAACGGCTGTAGCTTGAGTACAACCGATCTACGTAATGCAAGCAGCGTCATGAGGCTTGATTAGAGAGCAAAGAGACAAAGAGAAAGAAACAGCAAAAATAAGTGGGTACTCTGTCTGTGAATAGAATTCAGGAGTTATTCTTTAAGGTGTATCGATAGCTCTTCATCTTGGTTCAGTCCTCCTGCCTTTTTTGTTTGGAAGTCTATAATGTATTTAGACTCCCTCTGTCTTAACATGAGTAACCTATTGCCACCCCTGGGATGTTTCTCGATCTGTTCCAGGATGAAGAAACTCATATCATTGGTGTTAGAAAAATGTCTCTCTCTAAAGTGTCGCGCTACGGGATATTTGGGGTCAAAATTGTTAATGGCCCTCCCATGTTCTAAGATGCGCTTCTTTGCCATGCATGTGGTGCTGCCTATGTACCATAGATTGCACGTACATTCGATGGCATAAACCACGAACGTAGAACTGCATGTGAGAAATTGAGTGAGTTCCTTGCTGACACCGTTATATCTGACCTGTTTGCGGAATCTGCTGTTGTTGCAGGCTTTACAATGGCCACAGGGGAAAAATCCCCTGAGTCCATGCAAGTCCCTGTGTGGGTATATCGTGACGTCACTGTGTATCAGCATATCCCTAATGTTTCTCCCTCTTCTGAAGGTTATATTGGGTCTGTCAGGAATCATCTCCCCAATAACATTGTCACTTTTGAGGGTATCCCAGTGTTTGGAAAGAATGTGCTTGATCTTGTTGGCGTCTGAGCTAAAAGTCGTAATCATTCTGGTGTTATTCTCTTCACATGTCTCGTTGATAGGTTTGTCAGTAATGGTGGAGGATCTGACTACCTGCTCTGTTCTGTTATATGCTCTTTTTAGTACCCATCTAGGATACCCTCTCTCACTGAAGCGTGTAATGATGTTGTTATTTTCATGTTGGTACGAATCCTCAGTGTTGCAGTTCCTTTTTGCCCTCAGCAGCTCTCCGTACGGAATACTCCATTTCAGAGTGTACGGATGGCTGCTGAGGGCATGCAGGATGCTGTTGCCTGCCGTGGATTTCCTAAACAGAGAGGTGTATACTCTGTTTTCTTTGACTTCTAGCTTGACATCAAGGTACTCATCTTGGATGTTACTGATGTTCCCACTGAGCATGATGTTTAGATCATTGTCATTTAGTTTGTCAATAAAATCCTGTGCTTCCTGCTCCGTCCCTCTCCAAATGATGAACAGGTCGTCAATGTAGTGCAGCCACAAAGACACATGTCCAAAACCAGAAGAAAGAGCCGGATGGGATCGTATGCTCTCCTCCCAGCTCCCCATGAACAAGTTCGCGAAGCTGGGAGCAAAGCACAATCCCATCGCGGTACCGGTGACCTGTCGAAACAGAGAACCATTGAACATGAAAATATTGTTCAGTAGACAATACTCAGTCATGTCAATGAGCATCTGAGTATGTTCACGAAACCTGATCAGCCTGTCCTTCATGTAATGTTTGCACGCTTCCAATCCTCGTTGGTGGTTAATGATGGTATAAAGGCTGTGCACATCAAGTGTGATCATGAGCAGCCCATCATCCCATGCCAAATTATCAATCTTTTTGAGGAAATCCTTGGTGTCACGGATGTAACTAGGTAAAGTAGTGACATATTCTCTCAAAAAGTGATCAATATACTTAGAGATGTACTCTGCCACACTGCCTCTGGAAGAGACAATGGGACGCCCAGGAGGACTCTTGGGGTCTTTGTGTATCTTCGGGAGAAGGTAAAGGACAGGAAGAACTGGATAATCTCTCTTGAGATATCCGTATTCTTCCCAGGTGAGAATACCTTTGTTCTTCCAAATTTCAAGTAAGTCCCAAATGGCAGTGAGGCTGTTGTTATACCTGTCCATGTTGACTGGTTCATAAAAATTGCCATCTTCTAGTTGTCTACAGGCTTCATTGATGTATTGTTCACGATCAAGGATAACGATATTGCCCCCTTTATCCGCCGGACGGATAATAATCTTTTTGTCTTCCATGAGGAATTTGAGGGCCTGTCTCCGTTTGTAAGAAAGATTGGAATCCCTATTAGTGTTCATTCTCTGGTTCTTATGTCTCGACTCATTGAGTGCTTTGTTAACGCACTCGTGGAATGTGTCAATGTGGTCGTGTGCTGACATGGGTATGAAACTGGACTTGGGTTTAAACTGTGTAGTAGTGGAAGCATCTGTAATAATATCTAACTCGACCAAAAGTTGAGTGGAGGTGATATCCTGCTCATTGTTGGCGTTCCCTTGTCCTAATGAAATCATTGTGTTGAGTACCTCTATGTCCCCAATATTGAGATCATTATTAGTGTCAACCGGGATCACCCGAGACAGAGTGATGTCAGTATTCCCTTTCAATGTGTGCCATTTTTTAAGCTTGAGTTTGCGCACATACTTGAACAGGTCAATTCTGGTGTTGGTGTAGTTAGAGGGAAACGAAGGACAGAAAGAGAGTCCTAGGCATAGGGTTCTTTTATCTATGTCACTCACAGATCTAGTGGACAAGTTGATTATAGTCATATTGACCATTGCGTCATCCATTAGTAATTTCTTTTGGCGCGTGTCTTGGCATTTCCCATTGCGCCACGGCCCCTGCCCCTTCTGCCATCGCTGCCGGATTCTTGCTCGCCGGTTTCTCCGTATCCTCTTCCTCTGCCTCGCCCCCTTCCCCTCTGTCCTCTCGTCTTTGGCAATGGTGTCTCTCTCGTGGTTTGACATCCCCGTCTCAATGTTCGATACTCGTCTAAAAAAGTAACTTGTCGGTTACTTCGCCCTGCTGGTGTCATGCTGCTAACTGAAACATCAGATTCACTTTCACTGGTTGTTACAATCTCCACTCTCGGGGTCTCTTTGTTGCTGTTAATCTCATCTTTGTCATTGCCTCCCTGATTATAGAGATGATCATATTTGTGACTAAATGTCAAGATCCTTCCACTGTAGTAGTCATTGTAGTCCCGGGTCATTTTCCTCTGTTTGCGTGCCCTTATATCGTCCTCATGTCTTTTGAGACGTTCCTTTATTGTATTGAGCGCTGTATTGAGTGCTTCAATTTCCATATTGTTTTTGAGATCTTCCATAATCACTTTGATTTCATCCAGTATGATCTCACGGTCCAACCAAGCATACTTGATCAAAATTTCAAGCATTCTTCTGGAGCTTTGCGATGAATTAGCTGCCCATTCCTCTAACATCTTGGGGTTGGGTTTTTCATAGGTGGGTGTTGTAAAGATCCTAAGTCCCCTAGGTACCATGTCTTGATCAACATAATTCTGCAAGGATGTCGCTTCCCACCACTTCGCCGTCTCATTTTTCTTCAGTTTCTCATATTTACGCAATTTTTCTTCATTAGGCTGTACCTGAATGGTATTGTCCTTAGTGTTGGTAGCTTGTGCTGTTTTCCTTGAGAACATGTTCCGCGCAGCAGATCTGCGCTCTTCCTCGTCTTCCATTTTACACTCAGCGATACAGTGTGTAACTCAATTAACGCGGAGTATGCTGATTTCCCCTACGAATAGTAGGTTCTCTTTGCCCATAGACGATGTAGTAACAATGAAGATGGCTGTCTTTATATGTGTAACAAATCGTAATATAATTCTCGGCAGAAGGGACCAAGAGGATGTGGTTTCGCTCTTGTGCTACGGTTCGTTCGTATAAGGGATAATGCGTTACCGAGAGCGCGCCAGGCTACGCAGAGCATCAAACACCCCCGCTGCCCCGGGAGGTCAGAGTGACGCCTAGCAGCAGGAAAGCTGTCCCCCCACTGCGCACCCCCACTAGGGACGGAAGATGACGATGTCTGCTTACCTCTCTGTAAGCGCAATCTCTTCACGCTATCCTCTTTCCTCTTCGTCTCGCTGAGAATTCGTCAGGGCCGGTCCAAGTGCTGACCTCCAAACAAATCAACACTGTAAATTACTCCTTCTGGTCAGCTCAGGACCCTTGAAGAGTGGCGCACGCACCGGCGGAGAGAACCGGTTCGTAAACAATGCATGAATCCTCAATAAGTGCGCACTCAGAAACACCAACTCCGTGTAACATATGAATATCGCTGTTTATTCACAACGCGTTTCGCTTAGACAAGCTTGATGACGTGAATATTGTGCACCCAATGACAGCCGAACTTATAGTAATCATGTCAATCACAGGCAAAACAGCAAACATGAAGAGGGGACTAAAGGATTCAACTTGGCAGACATCTTGGAATGGAGCATAATCCATGGATAACGGATAAGTGCCTTGGATGCCCCTAACTAAACAAGATTAAATGCTAAATGCAAATGAAAAAATTATTATTAAATTAAAGCATCCTGCTGGGGCACCTCTATATGCGTAAATACACACAATTAGTCATCCGATAACTCCAGATAAAATCGGTGTAAGCATGTGGAAACTGAAGCAATAAATGTGCCTCGGTGTACAGTTAACTCGTATCAAGTCAGGTATGTACTGTGTCAACGATACATATTTACAAATGGCCGGTCGGTTATAACGTATCTCATATGCTCCAATTGTGAGACAGATAAGCTCGCATAATGTGTATCTGTATCTTGCTCAAATTGCTGAAGTATCGAACTGATAAATGTATATGTGCACATCAGACATCTTAATAGGTGAAAAGGTTGACAATATTGATGAATTGCTGCTCCATTGTCGTTGCATAGTGTCAAAAAAGGGGTAATAAGACAAGTGCCCAAGGCCTTAAGGGTGATGTGCACTATATCAAATGCATACTCTTCCATGAGTGTCCAAAGACAGTTCCCAAATTCCCAGATTCCAGAAGATGACACCACTTGTGTGAACAGCCTAAAAAAAGTTTGTAAGGTGTCAAGGCAAGTGACGGTAATGTTGAGCTGATCCTCAGCATTCAGCCTGCATCTTATATATCAGTTACCTAGTGAGTTCAGCCGTCAATAAAGAGTGAGTGACATACGTGCTTTTGATTTGAGAGAAAAAGGGTAGGCGGCCCGTGCTGGTGAATGCTGGTGGATGGGCCCCTTCCTTTCCCCCTATGCAAAAACAGATAAAAAACAAGAGAAAACAAATTAAAATAAGGATCACTCGATCCTGAACATATCAATGTGTAAATTGTACATTAAGTAGATTCCGTAGATCACTACTGAGGAAGAGGAAGATAAACACTATCTACTAAGAAAACACAGAACAAGCTGCAGGAATGGAAAACGGCTGTAGCTTCTGAGTACAACCGATCTACGTAATGCAAGCAGAGTATATATATACATATATATATATATGAAGGCTTTATAGTTTTCTGCGAAATACTTACATTTTCTTTAAAAAGGCATGCGTGGTAGACATGTGGTTAAAAAAACAACACATTTGTATGTATTTTTATACACAACACACATACATATAAGTATGTATGTGTGTATATATTTTTACATTTACATACAAGTGTAAAACATACGTTTTGTTATATATACATATATTTATATGTAATAATTAAAAAATAATATATATATATATATTTTACCCATAACAACCCTCGAACCTGAATCCCATGCCCACCCTAAACCCTAATAAAATCCCTTACGACCCAAAAACCCATACCCACCCTAAACACTAAAAATGCCCTTCCACCCAAAAAACCCATACCCACTCCAAAATCAAAGATTTCCCTTGCCACCCAAAAAACCATATCCACCCTAGACCCTAAAAATTCCCTTGCCACCCAAAAAACCATATCCACCCTAGACCCTAAAAAATCAGTTACAACCCAAAAACCCATACCCACTACAAACCCTAAACATTCCAATCACCCAAAAACCCATACCTACCCTAAACCTTAAGAATTCCCTTGCCACCCAAAAAACCATATCCACCCTAGACCCTAAAAAATCACTTACAACCCAAAAAACCATACCCACTATAAACCCTAAACATTCCAATCGCCCAAAAACCCATACCTACCCTAAACCCTAAGAATTCCCTTGCCACCCAAAAACCCTTACCCACCCTAAAAATGCCCTTGCCACCAAAAAACTCATGCCGACCATACACCCTAAAAATTCCCTTGCCACCCAAAACCCCATACCCACCCTAAACCCTAAAAATTCTCTCATCATCCAAAAACCCATACCCACCCTAAACCCTAAAAATTCTCTCATCATCCAAAAACCCATACCCACCCTAAACCCTAAAAATGCTTTGCCACCCAAAAACCCATTGTTGGACTTGGCCCTTTTTGCAGGGTCATCCCTGAACTTTTTGCCTTCCTCCTAGCCTTTTTTCTGACATGGTGTTGGTGGTTTTAGGACTCTGGGCACCTTAGCACTGCTGTCCAGTGTAAAGCGCGTGTGCTCTCTGTGGTAAACATGTTAAGATGGGTCAACACATTTGGCATATTTAATTTACCTGTCAGTCCCTTCCCAGTAAATTAAATGCAACTGGTGGGCTTGCAGCGCTGATTGCGCCACCCACCAAAGTAGCCTTTCAAACCTGTCTCAGGCCTGGGCCTGTGCGCGCAGTGTTACTGCCGCTGTGATGTGACACCTAAAGTGTGCGCCACGTCTGTGACCGTCCTTTTACTGTATGTCAGTCACCCCTAAGGTAGGCCCTAGCTAGCCCTATGGGCGGTGTGCATTGTAGGTAAAAGGTAGGACATGTACCTTAAGTGTGTGACATGTCCTCGTACTGACTAACAGCCATTTTGGTTTCTTACTGCTGTGAGGCTGACCTCTCATAGGAATGCATTGGAGATTCCCTGATAAGTGTTTCAGTGGTAATTGCTGATATGAGAGGAGCAGCGCGGTCAAGTTTGGTATGTTTGGAATAGTAATAATAAATGCTGTGCAATAGTGTGCGCAGATTTATTATCACTATTTTAGAAATGCCACTTTTAGAAGTTGGTATTTCTGTGTGCTATGTGCCTGCCGGCCTGATGTGTATTGCATGTCTGGCTCTGGAGTGACAGGGGCTGGTGAGTTGTGTGTGGCTCCAGGGAGGGCAGGGTGAGTCAGCACTAGGCTGAATAGGAGACTTGCATTTAGAGTAGTGGGAGGAGTAGTCCCCTGACCCTGAATAGGTCTGTGCCTGCCTAGGTGAATGCTGGCTCAACCCCCCTGTGGTTTGTCTGAGGACCCAGCCCCCATCTGACAAAGGAGGGTGTGAGCACTGTACACAGAGTGCTTCAACACCCCCCAGAACCAGTTGAGACTGGTTCCCACAAGCCCTGTGCCAGTGCAGAATAAGAAGAAACATACTACAAGTACTGGGGCTATAACCCCATATGAGGGTGCTGCTTTTTGGTGCTTGTACCGGTTCTGGGGTGAAGGAATGCTGGGCAACAGGAGGAACAGCCGTGGGACCCAGCTGCTCATTCATGGGGGTCCCTACGTGCTGGCCTGCCTGTACCCAGCTCTGCCCCTGATGGTTTTGGACTTAGCGCCTCGAGAGCACTACATTTCTTATTCCCAGGACAGGGAGAGTGCTGGGCTTCACAGCGCTGAGCTGCACATCGTTCAGAGGGAATCCCCGGCGTAGGGATTCCCCTGTGTTGCTGGAAGGACAAGCGGGAGCCCACCCCGCACTGCTGATCCAAAGCGGGAGCCTAAACCGCATTGCTGTGGTCCAGTGAAGCAGGAGCCTACCCCGCATTTTTGTGCTCCTTGGAGTGGGAGCCCACCCAGCATTGCTGAGCCGCCGAGAGAACCGCCGCCTCGAGAAATCCAGGAAATGAGCAAGGCTGCCTGATGTTGGGTGGAGCTTATGGCCCCACAGAGGAAGTTCTCGTGTGCCGACCAGGGAAGGAGGAGTCCCGCTGGCTCACCGGACGCCAGGCAAAGGAGACCGGAGCCTCGCTGGCTCCATGCCAGAGTCCAGCTGTGTGCTGGTGAGAGCTAGGAACAACTGAGACTTCTCTCCGTAAGGTGGGGCCTTACGAGGCACATTGTCGGTGCCTTCCCCTGCGCTGATGAGAACCAGAGCTTCACGGGCTCCCAGTGCAGAGCTTTCCTTCGAGGTTGGGGAGACAGGAGGAGTCCAGTAGCAGAGCTCCGGTGAGTGGGGCAGCCAGTGAGCACTTTTGATGCCATGAGAGGCACCAGGAGAGCCCCGGTGAAGAGGGCCTGTAAGACCTTCTTGGTGCCTGTGCTTGGGTTTTTCCAGCTGCACTGCGAGAGCACGGGCAGCTGCAACGACGGGGGCATGGTTATCTGAGTGGCAAGGGAAGGAGTGAGTTACACTCCCCTGCCCCCAGGGCACTGCACACTTTGTGTTCACTGCCAAGGCAGTCAGAGGGCCAGTGGAAAAGTCCTAGGATTAAGCCCTGATGTTTGGGACAAAGGGCATTCGAGCCACAGTGAAAGGCCAGTGGGCCTGGGGTCAGGTTTGGTACCTGTGTTTGCCAGGAGGGCGCAAGGCCTTAAAGGAAGGTGATGTATGCACCTAGGGAGTGTTACTAAGGTGCACTCCTAATTGTGATTGATGAATAATGTGTTTTATGTCTAATGTTATTGCCTAATGTGGTGATGCCTAATGCAAATGTCATGCTATGATGTTTTTGGCCCAAAGTGATGCAGATATAATGCGTTTATGTTACAGGTGATAATGCTAAGTACAGTATTGTACCAGTAGTTAATGGTAGTGTTTTATTTTTACTACTTGTGCTTTTGATGGTTCTGACGGTGGCCCGATTGGCCCTGTCATGTATATACTCCCCTGTAAATTATGACCTGATGCCAGTAGGAACAGTGTATATGAGTGATTACGATTCTAATGTGTTTTGGATAATACAAAGGCTATTTTTTATATAACCTTGTGTGGAGTTTCTTTTATGGTGTGCCTAGTGTGGTGCTGCTATGTGTGTGTTGCACAAACGCTTTACACATTGCCTCTGGGATAAGCCTGACTGCTCGTGCCAAGCTACCAAGGGGTTGAGAGCAGGGGTAATCTTCAGTGTTTAACTCCCTTGCCCTGACTAGAGTGGTAGTTTCTGCCTGGCTCAATGCAAAATATTAAATACCACTCTTAGGGACCAGTTTTCATTTGGCATAAAATCTCGACAGCTTCCTAATAAATATTCTTTCATCATTTGATACGTTTGATTTTAATTTTTCACCACCCATAATGTCGATATTGGGTAACTGGTTACACCACATTCTTAGCCCAGTGGCCATTCTCAATTTGCACCATGCTGATGGCTCGTATATCATGATTACATACTAGTGATGACACTCAAGATTTGTGCTGCCTGATAATAATTACAAAGTTATCTCTAAACTCTTATACCACTGTGGTTCTAGCAATACCTGAATTGTTTTTTTGATTCTTATCAAGCCTATTGTTGACTGATCAATGTTGAGCCAAAGGGGATGAATATTGTCTCGAATACTTATTGCTGCTGCCTGTTGAAGCTTGCCCCTTGCCAATACTAGGACCAATGGTGCAACAAATTATATTCATAAAGTGCTAAATTATATTATCAAAACAGTGCATAACAATTCTATGCGAAATAATTTCATATTTGTGTGTCATTATCTAGATCTTGTAACTCATACGTTACCTTTCAGATGTCACACAATTATCTAACACTCCAAATTACATATTAGTGGTAGAAAAAGAAAGCATGTCCATGTGAGCAAGCAGTCACTTCGAAGTTTCTTTCACAGTAAATAAACAGTTTTTACACATTTAGAGGCAAGAATGTATTTCCTCATCACTATTGAGTCCATTAGGAGCCTTACAATTGAGATTTATTATGTATCTCATCTCAAGCTTTCTTCGTGCTCGAACATGATCCCCACCTCTCCTATTTAGAGATACTGCATCAATTACAAAATACCTAATCTGGTTGGCGTCGTGTTGATGGTGTGTTGCACAGTGTCTTGCAACCAGATACGTTTAGTCCATGTTGCTAATAGTGTGCATGTGTTGTAAGACTCTTTTGTAAACTGCCAATGTGGTGCTCCCTATATACCGCAGATTGCAAGTGCAACTCAGTACACAGAAAGCAAATTTAGTAGTTAAGTTGTATGCACCTTTGATTTTAAATAGTTTGTCCCTGAAAGGGGATGTGTAGTCGGTTGTGCTCTGACCTATTGTACAGGGTTTATAATGTTTAAAACACACCTTGTGTTGCAGTCAGTTTCCCTGACTCATTGCTTCCAGGCTACTTTGTACAAGAGCATCCCTCAGTGAATGTGCTTGTTTATATGTAATCTGAGAAGTCTTTGGAATAATGTCACCAATCACAGGGTCAGCCCTGACAATATGCCAATTTTTCAATAGCAATGCCCTGAGTTTCTTGTCTTGATTGTTGTACCGGGCACGGGTGTGGAATTTATTAAAATATCTACTTGTCCATGCAACATGATGCTTCATAAATCTACTTGTCCTACAAAAAAAATCCACTTGTCATTTTGGTGCAACGTAGTGCAGTGAAAGATTATGGCAGCAGTGAACAAGTCACTTATCTCAGGTAACGATATAGCCGTAAGAAACATAGGTTAGTTATAGATTCCTTACCCTAGAATCACCCCGAGGCGTCAGCAGTACCCCTGCGTGTCGGTAGGTGACGTCGGTTGACTCAGCATCCGTCGTCGGCGTAGGGATGACATCGCGGAAGTTACTTAGACATCGCCCTCGCGCACTGTTAGTTCTGTACACGGCATTCCGCGCCAGGAACGCAGAGCCATGCAAGACACTGACCACTGGTGCACAAAACTAGGGCCCTGAAAGGATGTCCTTAACGCTAGAAGTCAGTTCGCAGAACAGGGAGGATGGGCGGGGCGGTAAGAAATCTATAACTAACCTATGTTTCTTACAGATATATCGTTACTGAAGGTAAGTAACTTGTTCATCTGAAAGAAACAGTTAGTTATAGATTCCTTACCTTAGAATAGATACCCCAGCAATACCAACCCCAGAGGTGGGTCTGCGAACTAAGGTCACACCAGAAAGTCCTGGAGAACAGAACGGCCAAGGAAGCCGTCTCTTCGGACTTGACTGTCCAGGCAGTAGTGCTCAGTAAACGTGTGCAGTGATGCTCACGCAGCTGCCTCACAGATGTCATTCAGGGGGACTCCCCGTCCCAAAGCAGTAGTAGCTGCCGTTGCCCTGGCCCAACGGCCGCACAGCCCCACTAGGGTCTCCTTCTTTGCTATAGAATAGCAGGCCTTGAGGCACAGACCAACCCACCTGGAGATGGTCCGTGTGTGCACAGCTCGACCTTTCTTAGTGCCCGCGTAACCAACTAAGAGCTGGTCGTCCACCCGGAAATGTTTGGTGCGATCCAAATAAAAGAAGAGTGCACGTTTTGGATACAGGCGGTCGAGCCTCTTTTCCTCTTTTGAAGGATGCGGAGGCAGAAAGAAGGTGGGCAAAGTGATGGTTTGGCAATATGAAAAGAAGTGACCACCTTTGTCTGGATGAACAGCCAGAAAAGGAGGCTTGGAAGACAGAGCTTGTAGCTCACTCACCCTGCGCGCAGAGGTGATGGCCACCAGAAAAGCAGTTTTCAGAGTGAGGAGTCTGAGAGGACAGTTATAAAGCGGCTCAAAAGGAGCGCACATCAAATAAGTAAGAACCAAGTTCAAGTCCCACTGAGGCATTACGAAGGGAACAGGAGGAAAAAGATGAGTAATACCTTTTGAGAAATCCATTTACAACAGGGAACTTGAAAAGAGAAGGCTGATCAAGAAGCCTGAGGAAGGCTGAAATGGCTGAGAGGTAGCCCTTAAGACTGCCCAGAGCAGAGCCCTGCTGGGCCAAAGACAGGAGGAACAAGAGAACCTCAAAAAGAGGGGCAGAAAGGGGATCCACAGCCTTTGCTGTGCACCATGCCACACATTTATTCCATCTGCAGGCGTATACCGTCTTAGTAAAGGGACGCCTGGCTGCCAAGATTACATCACAGACTTCGGAAGTCAGGTCAAACGACGTCAACTGCCCCTTCTCAATCTCCACGCAAGGAGGTGGAGGCTGGACAAATTTGGGTGGAGGACCGTCCCCTGCTGCTGTGACAGAAGATCCTCCCGAAGAGGCAGACGGATCGGAGGATCGATGGCCATGTTGAGCAGCTCGGGATACCAGACTCTTCGTGCCCAATCTGGAGCCACAAGAATGACTTGGGGCCGGTCACACTTGATCTTCTTCAGCACTCTGGGCAGAAGTGGTATAGGCAGAAAGGCGTATAGAAGACTGCATCTACACTCACGACAAAAAGCTTCGCCTAACGTGTACCGCCTTGGAAATTCCAACCCGCAGAATTGCTGACATTGCGCATTCTCTTCGGTGGCGAATAGATCTAACCAAGGCTCTCTTCACTGTTGAAAGAGACCTTGCACCACCTCCGACTGAAGATGCCATTCGTAATCCATTATGCATCTGCGGCTGAGTTTGTCTGCCTTGGTGTTCAGTGAACCTGCCAGGTGTTGAACCACCAGGGATATGCCCTGATGTTCCAGCCATGTCCAGAGGCAGAGGGCCTCTTGAGATAGGGTACACGACCCCACCCTGCCCTGTTTGTTGCAGTACCACATGGCAATGGTGTTGTCCATGAACACCTGCACTACCCTGCCCCGGACAGAGGGAAGGAATGCTTTTAGTGCAAGACGGATCGCCCAAAGCTCCAGAAGGTTGATGTGGAGCTCGGACTTCGCCAGAGACAAGAGGCCTCTGATCCCCGCTTCTCCCATGTGGCCGCCCCATCCCAGAAGGGATGCATCTGTCACTACTGTGTGTTCCGGTTGGGGAAGGGAGAGGGATCTGCCGTTGACCCAATCCTGGTCTGTGAGCCACCACTGCAATTGTCGTCCAGTGCCCTCCGAGATCTGGACGCAATCGGACAGATTCCCCTGATGCTGCACCCACTGAAACTTTAGGTCCCACTGCAGAGCCTGCATATGCCACCTGGCATGATCGACCAGCAGGATGCAGGAGGCCATGAGGCCCAGCAACCTCAGAGTCATCCTGACCAAAACATGGGATAGAGGCTGAAAGATCGTAATCATAGCCCGAATATCCTGGACTCGCTGTTCGGGAGTATAAACCCGAAACTGCGTTGTGTCCAGAACCGCTCAGATGAAAAGGAGCTCTGAGAGCGGGTCAGGTGCGACTTTGGCACGTTGATGGAGAACCCCAGCAAATGCAGGAGGCCGCCCATAGTCTGGAGGTGGGAGACGACTGCCTGGGGCAAGCTTGCCTTCAACAACCACTCGTCAAGATACGGGAAGACTGGAACCCCTGATCTGCACAGATGAGCTGCGACCACCGCCATCACTTTCGTGAACACCTGAGGGGCGCTGGTGAGGCCAAAGGGGAGCACGGTAAACTGAAAGTGCTCGTGGCCTACCGTGAACTGCAGGTAACGCCGGTGGGCCGGCAGGATGGGGGATGTGAAAATAAGCTTCCTGCAAGACCAACGCTACCATCCAGTCTCCAGGGTCGAGGGCAGACAAGACCTGAGCCAGGGTTAACATTTTGAACTTCTCGTTCTGGAGGAAGCAGTTGACGTCCCTGAGATCCAAGATAGGACGCAGGCCCTTGTCCTTCTTGGGCACCAGAAAGTAGTGGGAATAGCAACCACAACCTACTTCTGGGGCTGGAACGCGCTCGATGGCTCCCTTGGCCAAGAGAGCCATAACTTCCAGTTGTAGAAGGGCCAGATGATCCCCCGACATGCAATGGTACTGGGGTGGTATGTGGCTGAAAGGAACGTGGTGGGGCACCCCTTTCCGTGGCCACAAAAGGGGCAAAAGGCAGACTGTGCAGGGTGTGTGGTGGAGAGGCCCAAGGACATGGCCGTAGAGTCCTTGAAGCGCTCTAGCGCACTGTCTGCCTTATCAAAGGTGACGCCCATCCAAGGGCATGTCCATCGAAGTGTTCCAGACATCCCTGGAAAAGCCAGTCGTTCTCAACCAGGCGTGACAGCGAAGTGCCACCGACCTTGAAATGGTCCGACCCAGTCAGTCGGCAGTGTCCAGTCCACAGCGGATGGCGAACTTTGCTGCATCTCTCCTCGGCAACAGCATGGGAGAGCACGGCCCGGGCCTCCTCCGGACACTGAGGCAGCACTTGCGCCACCGTATCGCACACGGAGTTGGAATAACGGCCCAAGAGGCATGCGGTGTTCACTAACCGCAGCCGTAGCTGGAGGAAGAAAACACCTTCTTTCCAAACTGATCCAGCTTCTTGGATTCCCTGTCCAGTGGTGCGGTAGGGAATGCGTTCGAGGACGTGGAGGCTTGGACTACCAAGCTCTTGGGGGAGGGGTGTCGGGAGAGGAAAGTGGGGTCGCCCGGGGACGGCGTCGGGCAACCATTCTATTCACAGGAGCCCCTGTGTTGGGCCTGAACCAGGTGCCCAAAAGGATGTCCGTGAAGGCTTCATTAAACGGCAGTAGGGGCTCCGAAGAGCTCGCTGCCGGTTGAAGCACCTCTGTGAGGGGGTTAGTCCTGACTGCCACAGTAGGGAGCTCGAGGTGTATGGCCTTGGCCGCCCTACGCAACACCACTGCGTAAGACGCTCCCTCCTCCGTAGCCACAGTAGCAGGAGACAACATGCCAAGGTCTGGTGAGGTGTCCAGACCACTGGCATCCCCCAGGTCCTCTTTCCAGTCCTGATCATATTCTAGCTGAGCAGTTAGAGAGTCCTCAGACCCCTCACAGTCTTCCTCACCCTCCTCTGGCTGCCAAACTGGCTGAAAATGGCAAGGGTGGAATGCAGGCACATCGGTCCGGCTCCGTATCCACATCGGGTGGAAGCCGGTGGAATCAGCGCCGGTGTAGGTGTAATGAGGTCACGCAGCACCGATCTGGATCCAAGGTGGCCCTGTGGTGCTGAGGCCAAAGCCGCCGGCGTCGAAGGCCTAGAACCCCCAGCCGAGTCCGCGGGGCCCGAAGGCGCATCATCGGAGTTTGGGCTGCCCAAAGATGGCGTTCATCGCTTCGTGGAACTGACAAGGCTGGGCAGGGGTCGCTCCCGGTCCTGGAAGGCAAGGGAAGCCGGATTCGACACTGAAGGCTCCGCATGCAGAGCCGTGGGGGTGGAACCACCCACGCCCTTCGTCACACCGGTTGAAGGACGAGGGGAAGTCGAAGAGTGATGATGCTTCTTCGACTTCTTCTTTTGCTTCGACTTACCTGACCCCGAGTGCGAAGACTTAGACGAGGAGTGGTGATGGCTCCGCGATTGGTCCCTCGACCTCCCACGCGACCGGGACGGCGAACGACGCGGATTCGACTGCCGGGCCTCGAGTAGCTTTCGGGACCGATCCGGCAAAGACTACGGGCCATGATTCAGCATTCGGAGCACGATTTGTGGATGTGGTCGCGCTCCAGGCAGTAGAGGCACACGCGGTGCGTATCCGTCACCAACATCAGTCGAGTACAGGAACTGCAGGCCTTGAAACCGGGCATCCCTCATGCACCAGGAGTCGATGAAAGACTCGAAAAGAAGTTGACAAAAGTGGCAAAAAAAGTCAGTCAAAAAGTGACTGGGGTACCGCTCTCTCCGGATCTGCGCTTTCTGGCGCAGAAAAAGAAGGAACTGACGTCAGCGCGCGAAGGCGGCTTCTAAGTAACTTCCGCAACGTCATCCCGGCGATAACGATGCCGACAGACGCGGAGTCGACTGATGCCACCTACCGATGCGCAGGGGTACTGCTGATGAAAAACTTTCCGGATCCAATCTGACGCCTGGGGGTAATTCTAAGGTAAGGAATCTATAACTAACTGTTTCTTTCAGATCTCATTATATAAAAGCTCTGATATCAGCCTTTCTAATCATGCCAAAACTCAAACTATAATAGGGTTTGAATTCTAGCAACTTCCTGATTTTACCAGCTTTCCGCTGATCTACATAATGGGGCTGGAGGGAGCGTTGAGCAATAGTTCCAGGGTTGGAATGCCCTTTTAAGTCTGTGCAAACCTTATAAATGTTTTAGGGTTTTCACCAGCTTTTCTCTAATCTTTTTCCATACTAAGGAAATTTACCCCTGACAATGGCAGAAGTAAGACTTGGTTGGAAAAAACGTGTTTGGAGGGAAAGTGAACATGTAAATGCTCAACAGATTTTCGCATGAGCAAATCTACCCCTGCATATTTGATCGTGTTAAAAAGCAGTTCACAAATATTTTCTAGGAGTACGATTTCCTGGCCTACTTCTATAAATTAATGTGAATTAATGAAGGCCATAAATCTGCACTAATGCAGGGATATATACCATGGGGCAAGGTTGTGACTTTCTTTAAGAAATGGGCCACTAATTAGGCCTGGAGTTAACCAAGACCTTTTGTTTTTGTTAAAATTCTATTTAGCCATCGACTGGTTTCTGTTCTCTAAAAAGGAACATATTGGCACACAAAGTAGTTTTTGTTCATTGCCAAGGACTACTGTGGCAATGTGTGCTTTTTAAGACAAAAAATAGTATTGCTTTTTCCCAATGTTTGATATGATGGTGAGGACCTGGCAGCTCCCACAAAGTTTTACAAATATTATATCCAAACAAGACACGCATTGACAAAACCAAAAGGTTGACCAACAATATCCATCTATTGGCTTTGCTAATGCATGTTTATTTTTTATGTTTCCCATTATCTTGTTGAAACTGGTTGCACTAATTTTCCATTACCAATATCTATTAGAAATACTAGCATGCATCAACACATTTTACTAAATGATGCTTCAGAGAAATGCTACCTACAAATTCACCGCAGTTTAGCAAAATGTTTTTTTCCCAATTTGCATTTTGTTTGTAAACATTTTATTTTAAAAGCAAAGGATCATCAATCTTGCTTTCAAGGGGGCGTGGCTAGCAGTCGAACAAATTGTCCGCTGCCTAAAGTAGCTCCGGACCCTCTCAGACATCTCTGACGATCCGTCTACTTATCCGTCCTTCCCCGCTTGCGGTAAGCGGAGACATCTGTGTCGGAGAGCCCCGGGCGCCCACTGAGTGACTCACAACAAAAAATAGACCTCTGCAGCGGTTACCCACAGCAAAGCACGAACTAGACAACCAAAGATGGGGGCCAGGGCCAATGCGTCACCCAGCAGAATAAGTTGGACCAATACGCCTACACTAAAACCCAGCAAGATACAATAGACCAATTGACTGAAACAACATTGTACACAGCCTCGGGGAAAGGGTCGGATGTTACGCTACAGGACATACTGACCACCTTAAATAAAGTGCATACAGCTCTGGACTTCCGGATTGGCATGGTATCAGTAGAACTCTCCCTACTCGGAGCAGACTTTCAAAACATGAGCGCAAGAATCACAGACGTCAAATCCACAACGGGTACCCTGGGCGATGAGACCAAAGAACTTCAACGTCAAGTGTGCCACCTGGAAGCTGAAAGTAAAGTAATGGCTGCTAAGTTAGATGACTATGAAGGTCGATCCCGGCGCAATAACGTTCAAATTGGTATACCGGAGGGGGCAGGGAGATCAGCAATAAACTTATTTGTGGAAGAGCTAATCAAGCAATATCTCCAGCCCAAGGGCCTCTCACACTACTTCTTGGTAGAAAGAGCACACCGAGTCCCTGGTGGCAGAGCCAGACCGGGTGCGCCGCCTAGGCCGATCCTCGCTCGCATTTTTAATTTCCGGGATTGTGACCTTATTCTACAAACAGCGAGAGTGGCTCCACCTGTGCGCTTCGAGAACAGTACGATTGCTTTCTTCCCTGACTATACAGTGGCAGTGACCAAGCAACGACGCAGATTTCTTGATGTCAAAAAAGAACTGAGAAATAAAGAACTGAAATACTCCATGATATTCCCGGCGAGGTTGAGAGTCGAGGCAGAGGGGAAAGCATGTTTTTTTACCACACCGGAGGAGGCTCAGGAATGGCTTGAGGGATGACGTAAAGTCACAAACGCAGGAAAGGCACAAAATAAACAGCACCGACTCCAGAATGCAATGGCGCAACCTGAGACAGAAGCTGCAGCTGCATGGCAGGCAGCATCGTTGGAAAAACGCTGAAAGGGCACAGATCCAGCCAAAGATTAGAACCGGAAAAGACACAGACTCTCCCAGCTAATGGACACAGGTGCCTTTTTGATCGGCGACTCGCCTAAAGGACTGGAACTTTTCTTCTCTGGACTGCCGTCTGCTGAGTACATGATAATTCATATTAAAGAATGACACCGATGCATGCTTACTTATCAATGCAAATTTCATAATCCTTTTTTGTTTACTATCATATGATTATATAGTAGAGATGTTCTGAGGGGACTGTCGGGGAGACTAACCTCCCCGTACAAAGGTAACAGTAAATGGGACATAAGCACTCCGCATTGTTGGGGAAGCGGGAAGTTTTAAGACCGTCGTGCAGGGAGGGGGGCAGGACTGAACACAGGCTTTGTTAATAGTTTCTTCTATAGTTTTTCATTGTTTAATTTGATCATCACCGAGACTTGCAAATGTTTATGTACTGTTTCTGCGGGTTTCCTTAATGTCGACAACTCACAGACCTGGCTCAAATGACACTAACGTCTACACCCACGGCTCCTAATGTTCCTCTGACACACCCCACATACGCATCATCATTATCACTCATCTCCTGGAATGTAAACGGCTTGAGAGACAAGCTGAAGAGAGGACTTATGCAGCAACATCTTAAACGTAGGGCACCAGCAGTAGCAATGCTCCAAGAAACACACCTGGTAGGATCGACTTGTAAAGTCCTAGACTGATGGGGTTTTAAGTTAGCGGGCCACTCCGAATTTACTTCTGGTTCTCAGGAAGGGGGGTCGGAATTTTGATTAAAAACAATTCCCACTGATTGTCTGCCACACCTTCACGGGCGATCAGGGCCGATTTGCAGCGCTTTCCTGCCAATAGGAGGGATGTACAATTAACTTAGTGACGGTCTAGATCTCCCCAATACTGCACTCACTAGCCTTTCCGGCACTGGGTAAATTTCTGCTTACCCTTCCAGAAGGAGAACTGAATATTGGTGGCGATTTTAATGCAACACTAGATGACACTCTAGACCGCACGCCTCCTAGACCACAGCACCGCAAATGCTCTAGCTGAGCAGATTTCCTAGACTCATTTGGCCTGATAGACACCTGGCGCTTTAAATTTCCGCAGACACGTCAGTTTACCTACCACTCTGGGGCTCATAATAGTCTCTCAAACATAGACTACATATTCTCAGCCACAGACAGTGTGGGCAGATGCAGGGAAATATTGCATTTGCCTAGAGGAGCGGTATGTCCGATCACTCCCGTCTTTGCTTACTACACCCTACATATGACACGATGTCGCTTGTACCCAATATATCCAGGCTCTCCTTGCAAAACCCCAAGATCCATAAAGGTTTACTTACCACCATAACGCACTATTTCACAGAAAACGAATCATCAGTGTCATCACCACTGGTACTTTGGGAAGCATACAAACCAGTCTTACAAGGTAAAGCCATATCCCTGATCTCAGGTCACAGGAAAGACCACAAGAAAGTAGTAGAGACCCCAGAACAGGAAGTGCACCATTTAGAGCCATTGCATGCTCAAGACCCATCTGATGATAACACACATAGGCTTCGCACAAAACAGCAGCAATACAAAGAATATCTCTGGGTGGATGCCAAAACCTGGCTCACAGCAGTTCGACAGAGGGTCTATGAAACCGAGGACAAGGCAGGCAAGCTTCTAGCCTGGCTAGACAAACGAGCACGGGCGGACAGATGGGTGACAGAGCTCCGACTTGAAGACAGCCACACCACGTCAGACACACAAGAAATAGTGGAAGTATTAGCGATGCACTTTGAGCACGTCTACACTCCTTCGACTACGATAGCACTGCAAGATGCGCTAGCATTCTTGAAAGGCATACACTTACCAACACTCACAAAGGAAGAGGCCCATGTACTGGATGCAGACTTGACAGCGGACAAATTAATGCTAGCTATGAACAAGATACAGTCAGTGAAAGCTCTGGGTCCCAACGGCATCTCAATAGAACTCTAAAATGAGCAGCTACTAAACTGGTCCCCACATCTATTAAAAATGTATGAGATGAGCCTAGATCAAGGGGAACTCCCCATAGACCAACGTACAGCCACCATAGTAGCCATCCATAAACCAGGCAAACCCCCCTCTGAAAGCACCTTCTACCGACCCATCTCTCTGCTCAACGCTGAAACCAAGATTTTGGCCAAAACGTTGGCTCTCCAGTTGACTCCTCACCTTTCCAAACTAGTACACCCGGATCAATCAGGGTTTATGCCGGGAAGAACCACAGCCATAAATTTCAGACGCTTACATAACATCTTGAGCCGCAAACATACCATACAGGAGGAGGCTGCCATATTGTCCCTTGATGCAAGGATGGCCTTCGACTCGGTCGAATGGCCGTTCCTCTTTGCGATCCTCTACCATTTGGGGTTTGGGCCCAAATTCTGCTCAGGGGTCCGATTACTATACACTAACCCACTCGCACATGTTGTAGCTAACGGGCATCTCTCACGGGAATTCTCTTTGAGACGCGGAACGCGGCAGGGCTGCCCTCTGTCGCCACTCCTTTTCGCCTTAGTCATCGACAGCCTAGATAAGAAGAGACCCATTATTCGCGGACTTTGCTGGGTTGAGGGATGGGAAGATAGTTTATCCCTCTACGCGGATGACGTTCTGGTACACACAGCGTCCCCCAGACGTTCCCTCCATAGACTCCTAAACATATGCGAAGTATACGGGACAGGTTCCTGGTACACCATTAACAGGGACAAGTCTGTACTATATATCCTACATGGGCTTACCCCATCATTACCAAGGGGTGTACAGTGAAAGTGGTCATGGACAGCTTCAAATATTTAGAGATTCACGTCCGACCCAGACGGCTTCATGGTGAGAAATCTCCAGGAACCATTGCAGAGACTGAGACGAGACGCCAACACTGGAAATCACTGCCGCTTCCCCTCCTGGGTAAGGCGGCGCTTTTTAAAATTATGGCGTTTCCCAGGTTTCTCTATGGCAGCCATAACACTCCCTTTTACGTTCCCGCGTCCTATTTTAAAGCAATAGACTCAGAGATCAACAATCTCCTATGGGATGGGAAGCCTGCCAGGATCGCAGCATCAAAATTGGTCAGAAGCTGGTATGACGGTGGTATTGCACTTCCAAATGTCCAGACATACTACTGGGCCACAGCAGTGATTAATCAATGGGTCCATTCACCCCATACCGACCCCGCGTTCCGAATTGATAGGCACGCCCTGAGTAGGGGAGGGTTCAATCGGGTGCTCTATACCAAAAAGCATAAATTAGACTTACTAGGGCCAACTGCGCACACTGTCCACGTTTGGCATGCTGTAATACGATCCCTGGGCTGGGCAGACAAATAGACGCAACAAACGCCACTATGGAGCACAGGCCAACTAGGCACTCTGGGCAAGAGTAAGGGATTCCAGAAAAAGTATGCAATAGGGATTTCCTGACTGGGCGACCTCTGGAAAGGGGAAAAAACGTCACCTTTGCCCAATTACAAGCGCAATACGAAATGGCCCCTACTGAGTTTTTCGCTACTTACAGATCAAACACACATTGGAGGTGGCCATCCCAATAGACATGAGCCTTCCTGAAGCCTCTCCATTAGAGGACAGACTCCTGGCAGACCACATGGACAAAAGAGCGATCTCCCTAACGTACCGGAAGATCGTCAACAATCAGCTAGACCCACTCCAAAGCTTAGGGTACAATGGCAGACTGAAGTGGGCGACCTGGACGACACAGATTGGCAGGAGGCGATAGAATCCCCTTGAGTGGTTGCAGTTTCCTCTAGGCTACGCCTCATACAAGAAAGTGCTGCACAGGACCTACTTTACTAGAGTGACATGATACAAGATAGGGAAAATCACTGATCAGTACTGCCTGCGCCAATATGGAGAAGTAGGCACCTTTTACCACACACTCTGGGAATGCCCGGTAATCAAATTGTATTGGACGGCAGTAATGAACACCATTACCGAGGTTAGCGCTAGTCCTGTTCCGACTGAACCTAAGCGATGTCTCCTGAACATCTGGGAGCCAACAGACCTGAATCACACAGCCCAAGCCTGGGCAACACTTGGTATAACGATAGCAAAGCGAAATGTGGCCAAGCATTGGGGGGCGTCTGTTGCCCCACTCCTTGTAGAATCTTGCAGGGTTATGGATATGGTCATGGCGGCCGAAAAAGCCACGTATGTTCACAGAGGATGCCCTAAAAAATGGGAAAGAATGTGGGATAAGTGGAATAACTTTAGGAGAGGTTTATGCGCCCCTCCAACAATAGGTTCGGTCTCAGACGATGAGGAGTGATGGAGAAGTGGGTTAATCAGCATAAACGGTATAATGCAAGCCAGATGTATGATGTACTTACGTTACTGACAAAATATGATGGAAACTGTATCTATATGTATGTGATAACCATCAAATGTCAATGTTGCAAGTCTAAACTCAATAAAAATGTTGTTTTTTTTAATCTTGCTTTCAAGCTTCTGCAGATATTTGCATCTAATTAGAGAGCATTCTGGTAGCATTGTATGTAGCATCATATTGTTAAACTTTACAAAAATGTGTACACATTTTAACACTAGGAACCACTGTCAGTAGTGTAGTATGGGTTGGCCACTCCCTATTTACAACACTAAGTTAGCATAACCGAGCCAACTGTTAGAAAGCCAGCTTGCCGTTTCTGCTGCTTTGCACGCGACACTGTTGTTATATGTTATTCATTTTAGAAATGCTTACTCGACTTTGCGTTACAGGATAACAGTTTATTGTTTAACATTCT
Source organism: Triturus cristatus (assembly GCF_964204655.1). Lineage (NCBI taxonomy): Eukaryota > Metazoa > Chordata > Amphibia > Caudata > Salamandridae > Triturus > Triturus cristatus. Next base: position 510,759,904 of record NC_140581.1, on the reverse strand, counting down.
TAACAGTGTGCTGCGACCTTCGTCTGTACATCATGTAAAGAACAAGTCTAGGACACTAGACGGTGCAGAGTGTTGTGTTCAGATTGATCGTACCACTTTTTAGACATATCATACATGCAGCTGCCAATATCTGAAGGACAAGTGCCTTTAATATTACAAGACAGAATGTTTTAGATTCATTCGAACAGAAGAGCTGATGCATGAGAGAGCCTAGGTGATCCTGTGATGTGATTCTACTAAGCTGATCTATACGGTATGGGGTTCCCCCTGTTAGCCTATAAGAGACCTTCTATTAGTATAATAAACCTATTAGATACTAGAGAAAGGAGTGTGGCTGTTTACCACTCTCATTATTATTATGATTGCTCCTTTCATTGTGTATGGTATTGTAACAATGCTGATGGTTCTGATCTTAACCATTTGTCTGCTAGTGTTAGCCAAAGTACTGCATCTTAGGACACGAGGTTTATAAAATAAACTCTTTAAACTTTACGGTGTCTGTATTATTCTGTTGTGGACTGCTAAATAAGTACAAACAGGTATTTCGGATTCCCACCACTCCTGAGAAATATCTAAGTCGCATGTTCTGGGTTGTCTATACATTGGGACCGCCTAGCTAGATCTAGGCTAACGAATGGGACACTAAGCTAGTCGGATATGGGGTTCTTGGTTCTGAGGGGAGTTTCTGGTACACCACAATTCTCTGAGGTCCTGGTTTCCTGCGCATAGTTCTGTGCATACGCAGAATCCCAGCAACATGGCGCCCAACGTGGTTAAGTTCTGATACGCCTTACTAGTACTTTTATTAGTCCACAACGCCCTCACTCTGGTTTCCGGATGACGGGAGTGACGGCTTAATCCACCTGAGTTTCGACTGCAGGTTCGTTCAAGCTTGAAAATTAAAAAGATTAGTTTTTACTGAACCCAAGTGCTACTGTAGAACTTGTCGTTATTCTTTAGTGTGTCCTAATGGCGGTCGATATAGCCGCGCATAGTCGGGTTCCTCTACGTCAGCATTTGCGGACGTATAGGGAGTGCCTGATGACGGGCTGGCTGTGGTCTTTGTGGTAGCTGCTGACGCAGCACACCCTTATGAGTTGTTTTACTCTTGGGTGACTTTTCCAGAGGTGAATGCGGACGATGATACGTTCCACACCTACACTGCCACACAAGTACCTGCGGCTTATGCTCCGTATAGGACACTAGAAATACCTATATCTGCCTGGCAGCATACCATTTGGTTTAATGGCGCCCTTCCCCATACGGTGGCACCGCCAAGACTTGGCCCTTGGTCAATTGGAGGGGCTGATTGGCCGGTGCTGGCCGGTTTTACACCCCATCCCAACTACATGACGCTTGGGGTGGCAGACTTAAGGGTACTACACACTGCCCTGATTACGGTCCATATGGCTTTGGTGCAGTACGTGTCGCGCAACGTGCAGGTGGGGGTACCTGCTGTTGCGGGTCAGACGAATGAACACCGAGCCGTGGTCATTAGTCCCGTGATGGTTAATGCGGTTGTAGGCAAGCACCCCCAAAGTAAGGATGAATTTCCTTACTGGCTTGCTGAAAAGTTTGATCAACTGGAAGCCGTGTTTCCAAACATTTCTCCTGTGGATAAACACAGGATACTCACCATTACTTTGCCGAAAGATCTGGTACCTGATATTGTCGATTGTAACAATTGGGGCACGGTCTTTGCTGCGACCTATTCGAAGTGCTACGGCACTCCGTCTATGTCTGTACTACCCTCTGTCATCAAAAAAGTCCAGGAAAATCATGGTGCAGAGGCGGCCATTGAATTGGGAATGAGGCTTTTCGACAGCTTCGATGTGGTTTCTTCCATGGTGATGGGGAACCTAAAAGGAGATGCTCTGCAGTTCCAAGTAGGCAATATGCTGGAACTTGTGGCTCCTGCCGACAGGCCCAGGGAATTTGCAAAAATTATTGCAAAAGCCTACAGAATGATGGGACGTAGCGCCTTAGGCGTGAAACCCACCGTTAAGATTCCTGATGTAGTACAGCAGATTAAGGTGAGTTCGTCTACAAAAGACGAAAAGCCCAAGTTTCCGAAGGAAAGTTGGCGAACCAAAAAACAGGGAAAACAGCAACAGAAACGTAGGTCGCGTTCTGCTTCGCCAGTTCAGTCATCTACTGAACGTAAATATGATTTACGCGATCGTGCTAATATTAAGTCACCTGATAGATTTCAGGTTTCTGAACGCTCTCCTCGTTCTTCACAGGAAACATCGGCTTCACAATCCGGTGGCGGAGACAGTGGAAGAGGAAGGGGTGCTCAAGGTCGTGAGCAACCCCGCCAGACTGACGTGAAAGGCAAGCAGGACGACGCTGCACGTCAAAGACCTCCGTTTCAGAAAAAGAAGGTTGCTGCTCTAACTGCGAGATATGCTTCAGATGGTACGGACACTGCTTCAGAACCGGACAGCGCGGCGGAAGTTACAGTAGTGCGGCAAGCACTGCGTCCGTATCTGGAGGTGACAGCAACTGATACATATGTGAGTGTTGAAACTGCTGATACTCGCGTAGCCCCCCCTGAACGGATGTTTGACATAATCCTTAAAATAGAGGGTGACATACATCGTAGAATTAGAGTAGTCTTTTGGGATAATTTGTCCTCCACTTATGACATTCTGTTAGCGGAGGAAGATTGGCCTCCGGCTTTCAATTTTAGATGTTCCTAGAGGGGAGGTGGTGATCCTCCCCGCCTTTGGGCACACAGTGCCTATGGAACATGCTAACAGGTTGGCTGGAGAGTGGGCGCAGGCGCAAGCGCCTGCGTTGTATTGCAATCAAGTGGGCTGGGATGAAATTTCTCCCGATCATACGTTTCCTTTGCGGTCCGATCCCCAGCCTCAACCCCAATATCCCATGCGTCGCGAGGCTAGATCTCACGTCGCGACTATCCTTGAACAATTGGAATATCAGGGAGTAATTGAAACTTGTGTGTCACCTATGACTAACCCTTTATTCACTGTGACGAAGCCTGACGGGTCGTACCGCCTAGTTTTAGATTACCGGCACTTAAACTCTCACTGCCGGACGTGCGCGGTACAGAATACTCACGGGTCAGCTCTCGTCGATAGTCTTGTGAGAAAACGGTTTAAAACCACACTTGACATTTCCAATGGCTTTTACAGCCATAACCTGTCCCCTCAGAGTAGTGAGTGGACGGCTTTTACCTCGGGCGGTAAACAAAGAAAGTTTAAAAGGCTTCCGATGGGCTATAAGAACAGCCCTGGGGTCTTTGCTGCTCGAGTGGCCTCACTCCTAGAGTATATGGACCCGGATGCATACTCGTATGTTGATGACATCTATCTAACAGACGACGAGTTGCTTCCACACCTTGCTCGCGTGGATAGCATAATTACTATGTTTGCAGACTTCGGATACAAATTCAATTTTGCGAAGTGCCACATTGCCGAGCTCACAGTGTTGTTCTTGGGGTACGAACTCAACAGTGAGGGTCGCGGCTTGGCTCCGTACTTCCTTGAGAAGTGCGCTCGCCTTTGTACTCCTACAAAGCTGAAGAAATTGCAATCATTGCTGGATTTTCTGAATTTCGGTCGTACCTACATTCCTGATTATGCCCAGCGTATCAAGACTCTTTATGCCTTGGTACAACCTACTTTTACCAAATCATGCTTGCTGCCAGAGCATACAGCTGCATTGCAAACTTTGCAGTCTGATCTTCTTGCTTCAAAATACTTACAAACTCGTGATAACCACACTAACCTGGTCATTAGAATTGTGCCAGGCCCGGTGGGTTTCACGTACTTAACGTTCAATGAGGGCGACACCGTTCCCATTGCTTACAAATCTCATCTGTACACTTCAGCTGAGCTGCGCTTTTCAGCTGTCGAAAAAGTACTGACAGCCGTTCAGATGGCGATCCTGAAAGAACGAGCGCTATCACAAGGAAAGCACATGCTGGTAGTAACACCGTACCCTGCCCTCGAGGCAGTCACTAAAGCTAGTGTACCAAATTCTAAGGCTTTGCATCCAAGGTGGATACAATGGGCAACTTCCTTGGCTTCGCAAGACGTCACATATATCTTTGACGCGGCGTTGCAGTCTCAGGAGTTCTTGGATTATGAATTCGTTCATCCGACTCCTCCGACATTGCGCCCACTTGAGGAGTACCGTTGTGTCATTTACACTGATGGGTCTGCGCAACCCGCTACTGGATCAAAGCACGCCTATTCAGCTGCCTGCGCAATTGTTGTGGGTACCTTCGTGAATGGAGAGTTCCAATCTGAAGCTGTGCATACACAGACATTGGGTGATTGTACCTCGCAGTTGGCTGAAGTTCGTGCTCTGGTGCTTGCACTGGAGTACGCTGATCTTCGAATCCCCACTCTTGTGGTGTGTGATTCGTTCTATTGTGTTCAATCTTACAATGACAATCTACATTTTTGGATTCAGAATGATTTCCATGATTCCAAAGGTAGCACAATAAAGCATAAAACGCTTTGGATTCGAGTGGCAGCACTTAAAGAACTGCTGCCACTCGTGAATGTAATTCACACTCTTGGTCACCAACAGGTTGGCGTCCATGCTGTCGGTAACAGTCTGGCTGACGAGGCAGCAAAAACAGCAGTGGCGACATATCTAGTAGCAGCAGTTACAAGATCAAAAAGTAAGATCGATGATGACATCTTGGCGGCTATTGCCGCTTCCGAGTCTGGGAAAAACTTTCCGAAGGGTTTTCCTTCTCGCTACCATTATCGCTTAAGTCCTGATAACGTCCTGTTAGTGAGGATTAACGACGTTGGTGACAGATTGATTCCCAACGCGGACTGCAGACCATCTTTGATATCAGCTGCCCACGAGGGTGTTGCGTCTGCGCATGCCGGAGTGTCGGCTACTATATCTCTTTTGCAACAACGTTACTGGTGGTACGGTTTGTACAAACAAGCGCGGGCATACGTTCTTAATTGTGACATTTGCCAGCAGATTAAACCTTCCTCTGCAGCGCGTCCACCACAAACACAGTTGCATATATCTAATCAACCACTTGCGTGCGTTTATTTAGATCACTGCGGTCCTATTACCTCTGATACTGCGTACAAATATATCTTGGTTGCAGTTGATTCGTGCACACGTTTCCTGTGGGTATGGCCACAAAGGAGTGCTGATGCCAGAACTGTCATCAAGGATTTGTGTGACTTTATAGGGAGTTTTGCATGTGGTACCCTTCATTCTGATGAGGGTCCTGCGTTCGCCTCAAAGGCGTACAAGGAGGCCATGAGAGAACTGGGGATCCAAGTCAAATTTTCGTCTCCATACCGGCCTGAGGGCAACAGTGTTGTGGAGCGGATGAACCGTGACCTAAAGCAATCTTTGACAGCGAGGGTATTAGGTACAGGCTGGAACTGGCTCTCCCACTTGTATGACGTACAACGTGCACTTAATAATCTCCCTAGAAGGTCTCTGGGTGGCAGGACCCCATACATGATGCTCTTTGGAGTAAGAATGTTTGTCCCGGACCTTGATGGTCTAGACATGGCGGCAGCAGCCGCCCCTTTTGACCTAGATGACTACTGTGCTGTATTGCAGAATCTACAAGAAGCCAGAGACACTCTAGCGAAAGGACACTTACCCTCTACATCCGAAGCTGCGCTCCAGATTCCGGTAGTCGGCTGGCTACCTCGAGTTGGTGACCTGGTCCGTGAGAAGGTGGAGAACAAGAAGGAGTTCGGCCCCTCTTATCGTGCACCGGTCCCGGTGCTTGGAGTCCTGGGTACACATACAGTTGTTTTACCTCCACTTCCTGGTCGCAAGGATAACAGGTACATCTCGATTGACAATGTCAAGCTACAGCGGGTGGCCGATTCTCCATAGTATGACACCTTCAGTTTCTTGCCCTTCGATGCTGAGAAACTCTGTTGTGGTACCACCCTCTAACATCTTGCCTGAAGTTTCCATTGATCTTGCAGTTGCTGCTCCTTCTATGCCATCTAATGCTGGTGGTTTACCTGATGATCCTGAGTATGCTTATCCAACAGAAGTACCTTTGCCTCTATTACATTCAACAACAATTGCCCAGTCACATTCTTCCTTTGAAACTGAATCATTGACTTCCACTGCCCCTTCCAAAATTTCTAAATTTTTTGCCTGGTTCAAGAGACATTTTTTGGTTGCACCTTGGACTTACATCTGGCTGGTGCTAATAAGTATTTTTTTGTTCCTGTCCATTGGCTTTGTGGTAGTGTTTTTTAAATTGATCAATGGACACTACCTGAATGAACGACCTGCAATTCGCTTAATTGATGGAACTTTAGCCCCCCATTCCTCATCACACATCATGAAAAGGGACCAGACTTTTGTGAACATCACCACCTGGCCTGTACGTGATGGAATTGCTTGGGATGCTGTGAACTTTCAAATTCATGGTCCCACCGAAGTGATTAATGTGCCCACTGTTTTTCGTGTTTCTATGGGTGATGTAGTTAAACAGAACATCCGATCAGATGATTGGGATGTGCAAGCGATAGAAGCACTGTTTTCGGATTTAAAATATTATGCTGCATTTGATGCTGAAGATTTGTATTTAAATACAGCAAATTACGATGAACAATTTTGCTATCAACATTATGGCACACATTTCCTACACAGAGCAAATACCTTTCGAAATGTTGTTAATTTCACTCAGTGGGAACATTGTCCTGTCCCTATGCCTGGCAGCTCTGCCACTTTAGTGAAAAAATTCACATACTTTTCGGATTTTAGTGTGTCTCACCCTGCATCTTTTTATTTTAAGGTAGAAGTGGAACCAGCTTCTAAGGTTAGACTGACACACACCAAATTATTATATTCCAAATCCTTTATGGATGAATTGGCTATTGGAGGTTATGACCTCTGGAAAGCTACTGTCGATCTTAAATCGGTTTGGGGAACTAAACCGTGGCAGGTACAAGGAACAGAAGCTTTGCATCGTGCCTGTCTTATCCCAAATCATATGTTATTTTTAAATTCAACTATTTTTCAGACCACCTGTTTTGGATTGGCTATATCTAAAAAATTGAATTCCCCCACAATCCCGGATCTGGGTGCTTATCCTAATTGGGGGAATCACACAGATCTGTCCCTTACTATGTTGCAGTTTCAATGTCGGTTTCTGGATTTAACGCCAGGGTATACACAGCTTAGAGTAGACCCTCATTTTCCATCGTCACACACGGTAACTACCTACTCGGTAGGTACGTTATGCCAGTCATGGTTGCAACAGTCCACATTAGCTTCAGTTAAGCTTCATTTATCACGGTTAAATGACAAAATAGATTTAAATGATTTTATTAAGGGTCCTGCGACTGGCAGGTCCAAGAGATGGGTTTATGCTATTTACAATGAAGTTTGGAAATTGTCACAAATTGAAGCTGCGTCCAGGCTACGTGCTATTGACCAGGCCAATATGGAGAAAGTATTGGCTGTTATAGATAATAGTATTAACACCTTGTCTTCTAGAATTTATACATTAGATAATATTGTTTCATCTGTCGTAGACATTGTGCAAGATGATATGTCTGTGTTATATCATGGTCAGAATCAGTTGCGTTCAATTATGCAGTTTGCATGGACCTTGCAAACGTTAAAAGCAGGGAAAGTCCCTTGGGATTACATGAATACGTCTTCGTTATTCCTTCCTTTTAATTTGACCGATAAACAGCAGTTCATGTCCATGAAGGACGCAACTTACGCATTACTGCATATTGAAAAACTAGAAACTTTACCTTTTTCTGTTGCTGAATTGAATTCGGCTGTGTGGCTTGTACACGGATTGATCACGTTGCCTTTTTCACGGTTTAAGTTCAGTTCGTGCATGAAGCATTATGCCATAAGCAGATATGAACAGCTTGGTGATGCCTTCCTGCACGAAGTTTGGTCACTTCCTTTCACATATAGATGCGTGAGAGATGGCAAGGAAGTTTATTTAAAAGGTGAAGAATGCACTTCCGCTCCTGATCATTCAGTGGTTTGTAGACATATACAATTACATGGCACTTGCAATATACACGCTCCTAATTTAGCTTGTGTCATAAAAGGTATTCCAATGCCAGTTATAACGTCTTCTTTTAAGCTGCTTGCCAACGGTAGTTATTTGCTTTTAAATAATGAAGCTTGCTGTGGGATGTTAGTGGGTATTCCTTACATAGTCACCGTTTCACAAAGGGTGGTTTGCTGTAATAACGTCCTTTTCCCACCCCCGCACGGCAGGCTCGATATATCCATCTGGCCGGCGATTCCAACCTTGAACGCAGAGTTCAACAGGATGAGTAGAATAAGAGCTCTTTTGTCTCAAAAAGAAGTTTCTTTGACTTCGTCCCGTGAAACATTTCTTCTTCACATAGCAAACACGCACTGAAGTACAAGCTCTTTTAAATACTGACCTCCCCCTACATTTTGGAACGTTGATACAGACTATCTTTAATGCTTCGTCTACGACTGGCCTTGTTCATTTTTTTAAAATTGTCGGCTCAGGCCTCGTGACATCTTTCCAAAATATTTTTGGTGTGATCCCCGCGTTTTTACATTCTATTTTTTCAAGTGTCTTCGGAGGGTTTCCCTTGCTCCTCGCTCTTGGGGTCGGGATCCTCTTGTTGATCTGCGCATTTCGTTTTGGCTGCACGCCTGGGGTTACAAGACAGAATGCTCCGCCTGCTCCATCTTCGTAGCCAGATGCTTGATTACTACGGCACTTTACCTCTGGCGACCTTAAGCGTCAAGTATGGATTGTCATTCCGGTTTGCTTATTTCACCTGTGTGCAGCCAGTCTTTCATTGCCTAGATTGTCCCTTCCAATGGGCTCTGGACTTGTGTCTCTCAAACTTGGTGTCACCTGACCCGGATTTTGATGAACTAATGTGTCCATTACTGGATCATGAGTTTGCTTGTTCTGGAATTGGGTTCATGGCTTTGGGTGCTACACAAGGAGTCCTTGGTAACTGGGATATCGGCGAGCTGGAGGACTCGGTCTTCCATGCGGAGGTCCGGGATGGCATCACAAATTATTTTACAGAGAACTCGGGGACAGCGTCCAAGAGGGCGTGGGAATGGGACTCGTTCAAGGCGGTTATCAGAGGGATATGTATCTCCTCCACGGCCGGGTTCCGGAAAACGTTATTAGGAGACATAGAGAAGGCGGAGGCCGCGCTGCGCGTCACGGAGAGAGCACAGCATTTGGGGGAGCAATCCCAAGATGAGGTGGTTGCGGCGCGAGAACAGGTGGCAGTGCAGGTAGAGCGGCTCCGCTGTTTTGACTATAAGGCATACCTCGCCAGGGCGCACGCAGAGAGGGACAAAGTCGGGTCGCTTTTGGCCTGGTTGGCGAATCCGGATGCGCGCGGCTCTCCCATACTCTCGCTGACCACCGGGGAGGGGGTGACGGTGCACTCTCAGAGGGAGATTAATGGTCAGTTCTTGGCGTACTATGCCGCCCTTTATACTAATACCCTACAAGACGCCCCTGGGGAACTGGAGGACTTTCTGACGGCGGCCCACTTGCCAAAACTGGACCCCACTCTCAAGGAGGTGCTGGGGGGGGATATCTCGCTAGGCGAGATTCGTGTGGCGATCAAGCACATGGCGCACAAGAAGACCCCGGGCACAGATGGGCTTCCAGTGGAGTTTTATGCGGCCTATACGGACCAACTTGCCCCACAGTTACAGTCAGTCTACCGGGAAGCCTGGAAGGAGGGTCAGTTGCCTGCCTCAACACGTGAGGCGCTGATTATACCACTCCTGAAGAAGGGAAGGGACCCGAGTGCCAGGACAGCGTATCGCCCCCTCTCCATGCTCACCGTGGACTATAAGATCCTGAGCAAAATCTTGGCCACGCGATTGTTGGCACATATGCCCTCCTTGATACACCCTGATCAGGCTGGGTTCATCCCCCGACGGAACACGTCGACGTGTATCCGGAGACTATTGCGGGTTATGGAAGTAGATTGTCTAGATTACCCGGCCGCTCTGACGCTGTCAGTTGACATGGAGAAAGCCTTCGATAGCGTGGAGTGGCCTTACCTGTTTAGGGTCTTGCAGGAGTTCGGCTTGGGGGATGGGTTCGTGCGCTGGACGAGGTTGCTTTACGCTAACTCGGTGGCCAGGGTGCGAACGGGGACCACGATATCGGCCTCCTACCCGGTGAGAAGGGGTACGAGGCAGGGTTGCTCGTTATCACCTTTGCTGTTCGCCCTGGCGGTTGAGCCCCTGGCGGCCCATGCCCGACTGGGACGCGCATACGCTGGGCTGTTACTGCGGGGGGAAACCCATTATATTTCCCTCTGTGCAGACGATCTACTGCTTTTCCTGGCTGACGCGGAGGGGGCCTTACAGGGTGCCAAGGCGTTACTGAGGGACTTTGGTTACTTGTCGGGCTTGAAGGTCAACTGGGGTAAGACTTGTGTATACCCTGTTACACAGTGGGAGGAGACCCCCCCCGCCCTCGGGGCTATCCGCTGTGAAGCTCGCTGCCTGCCGTACCTGGGAGTGCATATCTACCGCACCCAGCAAGATCTGTTGGAGGGGAATGTTGGGAGGGCGATTAGAGGTCTAGCGGGCAGTATTAGATTCTGGAGCACCCTGCCTCTTTCGGTAGCTGGGAGGGTAGCGCTACTAAAGATGGTGGCGCTCCCGCGATTGTTGTATTTTTTCCGTACACTCCCTATTTGGGTGCCGGTGTCGCTCTTCCGCAGGCTCACAGCCATGATCACGGGTTTTATCTGGGGATCTGGAAGGCGGCGAGTGGTGCTGGCCACGCTACGACGACCCAGAGCAGAGGGAGGGCTTGCTGTGCCCGACTTCGAGTGGTATTATTTGGCGGCCCAGCTGCAATGGCTAACGCAGGCGGTGGCAAGGGAGTTTAGAGGTCCCGAAGACCCGCAGGGCAGGGTGATTCCGCGGCATGTCCTTTCTTTTATTGTCTTCCAGCAGTGACTAGAGCTGTCGCAGCTGACGCATAAGGAGTGAACGCTCCGGTTGTGCGGAGGAGGGGGCCGACTTTAAGCACATGTTTTGGTCCTGTGGCGTCCTCAGCGGTTATTGGGGGGAGGTCATTGATTGCTTGACCCACGTAACGGGGCGGGAATTGGGGGTGGAAATGGGAGTTTGCCTGCTGCTGTGGTTTCCCCACACTCCGCGCACGAAAGTCACGAGCAAGTTCTGCGACCTAGGGCTGGTGGTGGCTAAAAGAGAAATTACCCTGCACTGGAAATCAAGAACTGGCCCCAGCTTTGAGAGGTGGAGAACTACCTTCACAAAATGGGCGGGTAGCGAGAGTACACTCAGGCTCCAGCTAGCGCTGCGGGGAAATGATGAAAAGGCATTAGCCATGGCACATGCATGGGAAGCGCTAGTGGTAGACCTCCGGGGGTGGGGCGCAGAAGCAGAGGAGGGTATTGACGCACAGGAGCAGCATGCAGCAGAGTAGCGGTGGAAAGGCAACTGACGGGTCACACGTGGGGGCGGGAGGGCTCCTCTTGTGCTGCTTGGCGCCTGATCATGGGGGTGGAGAGTGGCTCGTGGCCGCTCCCAAGGCCAATCATGAGATGGACTTCTCACGGTACCTGCGACTATGGCACACTGACATGCGGGTGGGGGGAGGGAACATTTGTGTTTGGGGAGTGTTGGGGGGCAATGCGTTGATAGTTGGAAGTGGTCTGCACTGTACTATGTACTGGAGTATATTACTAGGAGAAGACCAATGATATGCTGGTCATTGCAGATGGCTATTGTACTTGAATTATGCAATAAAAATTGTTTTTGCAAAAAAAAAAAACTGGGATATCGGAGAGGCCGCTATTGAATTCCTTGAACGAAGTTATCTCGAGGATGCTGACAGTTGTCCTGTTATGGTGCTGGATGCTCCGATAATTGAAGAACACATGTGTTCCTTTCCCTTACTAAATTGGGTGGCAGATACTTTTGCGGAACGCTCCAATGATTTCCTCTTGGAAGCTGTTGCAACTTATGGTGCATATACCTTGATGGATTGACTGTTTCACATAGTCAAGACAGGATGCATCCATAGATGTCAATTCTTATCGAAAAAATTTTTTGATGGTTTTTTCTCTGGGACATCGTTTTTATTTTTACACGATTTTTTCTTCTTTTTTCTCGAACTTTACACTTATAGTTCATGTCCTTGGTTCTGTTCTATATCACTTGAACTCTGCGTTCTTGATAAGTGCGCCCCTAGTGGTTAGTGGTTCGATCAAAGGGGGGTGTAGTATGGGTTGGCCACTCCCTATTTACAACACTAAGTTAGCATAACCGAGCCAACTGTTAGAAAGCCAGCTTGCCATTTCTGCTGCTTTGCACGCGACACTGTTATTCATTTTAGAAATGCTTACTCGACTTTGCATTACAGGATAACAGTTTATTGTTTAACATTCTTAACAGTGTGCTGCGACCTTCGTCTGTACCTCATGTAAAGAACAAGTCTAGGACACTAGACGGTGCAGAGTGTTGTGTTCAGATTGATCGTACCAATTTTTAGACATATCATACATGCAGCTGTCAATATGTGAAGGACAAGTGCCTTTAATATTACAAGACAGAATGTTTTAGATTCATTCGACCAGAAGAGCTGATGCATGAGAGAGCCTAGGTGATCCTGTGATGTGATTCTACTAAGCTGATCTATACGGTATGGGGTTCCCCCTGTTAGCCTAAGAGACCTTCTATTAGTATAATAAACCTATTAGATACTAGAGAAAGGAGTGTGGCTGTTTACCACTGTCATTATTATTATGATTGCTCCTTTCATTGTGTATGGTATTGTAACAATGCTGATGGTTCTGATCTTAACCATTTGTCTGCTAGTGTTAGCCAAAGTACTGCATCTTAGGACACGAGGTTTATAAAATAAACTCTTTAAACTTTACCGTGTCTGTATTATTCTGTTGTGGACTGCTAAATAAGTACAAACAGGTATTTCGGATTCCCACCACTCCTGAGAAATATCTAAGTTGCATGTTCTGGGTTGTCTATACATTGGGACCACCTAGCTAGATCTAGGCTAACGAATGGGACACTAAGCTAGTCGGATATGGGGTTCTTGGTTCTGAGGGGAGTTTCTGGTACACCACAATTCTCTGAGGTCCTGGTTTCCTGCGCATAGTTCTGTGCATGCGCAGAATCCCTGCAACAGTAGTGCAGTCTGAGCTTACAACATTTCCTGGGAGCACTCACCCTAATAAGAAAGGCTTTGTATTAATGAGTCATAAATAAAAGTTCGAATAGCATTAACATATGGACACAAATATTACCTTAACTGCAGACAATGTCCTTCCCTGATCCATAATGTGGTACTGTATACTGGCAGCCTAGGGGCTTGGCCTGCATGGGGTTAGGCCTACTTGTCCAAAGGACAAAGTAAACATGAAAACGTGTTGTCCTTAACCCCCTAAGAGTATGTCCTGGGAGTCGGGCTATAGGAATTCCACACCCCTGATGAGGTTATAAATCTTACCCATACACTGTGAGCTTTTTTCTCTTTCTGATTTCGCCTTGCAAACAAAATTGTTTCCCTTTCAATTTTGTTGGCAGAACGCTGCGCCTCCTCGATCACTTGCATACTGTACTCTCTCCGTAAGAATCTTTTCTTAATTTCTTCCTGACAACTAAATGTATCTGTCACCGTGCTACAGTTTCTTTAAGCACGTAGTATCTTGCCATATGGGATACTCATTTTTGTGTGCTGAGGGTGGAAGCTGGAAGCGTGGAGGGTTGTATTCCCCACAGTTTCTTTTCTGTGTAAATGTCTTTAGTTTTCTATTGTGTACGAATACACCTAGATCTAAAAATGTCACACTTGTTCCGCTGATATTATATGTGAAGTGTAGATTGAGAGTGTTATTGTTTATTTCCTTCACAAACTGCTCTGCAGAATCTATCGACCCCTCCACACAACAAAAAGGTAATCTATAAACCTAGTCCAGATGATAATGTGGCTATGCTATGCCTCACCGTGGTCCCTGCGGAGCACCTGTTCATCCCACCAACCCACATGCAAGCATGCGTAACTGGGGACGAAACAGGTGCCCATCGCAGTCCTGTGGACCTAGTGGAACAGCTCACTCCCAAAGAGAAAGACGTTGCTCTCCAGGCACCTTCTGGCCAAGGTTAATAACATCTGTATGTGTGTGTATACAATGTGACCTGTCTGCTTTGCAATAAATGTTTCATTGCCCTAAGGCCGTCATCATGGTGAATACTGGTACACAGTTCTGTGATATCAAGTGCTATCAACACATTATCATCTTCAATTGAAGTATCATATATTAGTTTTAAGAAGTCCCCACTATCGTTTACATATGATGGTAGATTTTTTAAATGTTGTAAGAAATAATCAATATACGGCAAAGTATTTTCCAGGAAGCTTCCTTGAGCGAATATAATAGGCCGTCCTTGAGGTGCCGTTAGGTGTTTATGCACTTTAGGGATTAAGTATAACACCAGTGTTTTGGGGTTGTTGTTATGTAGGAACATATATTACTCCTGTGTTAGTAAACCATCATTGCGCCAACCCTCCAAATCACTTTTGTATTTGCTTCACTTGAGACTACATTCTGCAGGCGCATCTTGTGTAACAGTATCATATCGTTGGCTATAAGTTACCATAAAGTACATACTTATTGGCCACAGGACAATGTTCTTGCCCTTGTCTGAGTTTCTTACAACAATATATTTGTCAGCTTGTAATTTGGTTATCAGATTCCTGTATTTCATATCTGCAGCTGATTTTCTGGAACTATTATTGTTGGCCTCTACATGTATTCTTTTGATTTCATTACCAATCAGATCATTGAAGGTATCAATTGCGCCCCTTGGAGTGATGGGCAAGAAAGGTGATGGAAGCTTAAATAGGGTTGCTGCCAACCCCCATTCATCGAGGTTACATTCCTGAATTATGTCCTGATCTGTTATTTGTTCATTTATGCCCAGGTTCTCACTTTCAAGTTTTTTTAATGCTTTCATTAGAGTGAGATTCACAATTTTCATAGCCTCTAGCTCAACCCCCCTTTCTCCTGAGCCATTCACTGTCTTTTTCTTTTTATTTTAGGTATGGACTTTCAATAGCTTCAACTTCCTTATGAACTTGAAAATGTAGATTCCTGCTGGTGTGTAATCTAACAGATATACCGTGCAATAATATATGCCCAATATTAAAATATCTTTTTCACATTTCGTTAGCTTCATGTTCGATAGATTGATGATGGATCTCTCATTGCTACAAGCAATTATTTAGGCCTCTATGTTTTTTTTGTATAAGTGTTTTGTTGCATCAAATCGTTTTTGCTACTTCCGCCTCCTCCCTTTTCATTTTTGTGTTTTTTATTCCCTTGATTTCTTGGCCTGAGTCTGGGGGCGATCTAACCTTAAAAAAAAACAATTCATCAGTTATCGATACTACTTTTCTTGTTGCATCTCCCATGGCTCCTGATATGTTTGCATCATCATCCATATCAGTTTCTAGTTCTGAGCGTAGTTCAGTTTCTGTATCGTTGGGGCCTCTCTCGCTTTTCTCTTTTGCTTTCCACCAAACGCTTTCCTCTTAAGTTTTCAAATCTCCTGGCAAATGTAAAAATGTGGCCCCACTCAGAGTCCAGTGTTATCCCTGGTGAATTTTTGCAATTTCCATTGTTTTATGTTTCTTTAGGCACCCCTCTGTATCAGCCTGATATTCTTTAACAAACTCTTGTTGCTGGTGAGCTTCTAATTTGGTCTCAAATGCCTCAATTTGTTTTTGTAGAAGAGCCCTGTCCTTTTCAGCATACTTAACCAGGATCTGCACCAATCATTTTGATGCCTCCAGATTACTTTCGGACCATTACTTCAACATGTCAGGGTCTGGGATTTCAAAACTGTACTTGATGTTCAATTTTAGGATCCTTCGCCCTTGCCCTAACATGTCTATGTGTGTGTGTGTGTATATATATATATATATATATATATATATATATATATATACGAACACATACATATAATTCACTTAGCTTTATACTTACATTTTGCGTGGCAATGGAATGCGTTGTAAAGGCAAGTTGTGGTAAAAAATTGCATGGTAAAGGCATGCGTTGGTAAGCTTTTGTTGTAATTGCATGCGTGGATCAGACCGCGTTGTAATTGCTGTTTCCCATGTATGTGTTCGCTATTGCTGATGACAAAGCGGAATGGCTGATGTTTTACATCCCGATATGGGGTTGGCTGAAAGAATGAACCAATGGCTGTGTATGTTGACACGGGCGGACTAATTTGAGAAAGGATGCGGGCTGATGGAGGGAGAATGGTGAGATATGGCAGAAGGCAGAGATATAAGTATTCGCTATTGTCGAGGACAATGCGGATTGGCTGATTTCCAAAATCTCGATATGGGGTTGGCTGTAAGAAAGAACAAAGGATTGAGACTTGCAAATTTATATATTAGAAAGGATGTATAGCGAACCGATGAGAGAACTGCGGGTGGTGGTTATCGAAAATAGTGAAATGAAGTAATAGAATGAACGCTAATTCTGTAAAGTTAATCAATCAGCTGATTTTTTTAAGTTAAGATACCTGATTGGACACAACCAGGCATATTTGAGAGTGGAAGCGGACGTTAATGGTGAATACCTTTAGGCACTTTGATTGAGTTTTATTTTTGTAGACATGCCTGATTGGTTGTATGATTGGACCAATAGATGTGATGGAGTGACCTGCTTGAGGGTGTTGATGACCGCAGATCAACTTGAGATTAGATGTAGGATTATGCCATGGATAATGCTGAGAGATGGTTGAAGGTGAGGTTAGATGCTTAGCTATTGCCAAGGTTAAAGCAGATTGGTTGATATTCAAAATTTGGATATGTGGATGGCTGTGAGAATGAACCAATGGTTGTGACCCACAGATGTGTGTAATGGAAATGATGTATAGCGGACCGATGAGACAACTGTGGTGGGTGATGATTAATGGTAGTGAATTGAAGTAACAAAAAAGAGCAGCATTTCTGAAAAGGAATCAAATTGGCTGTTTTTTAAATTGAAGACATCTGATTGGACATAACACAACATATAAGTGAAAATGTAGATGGTGGCTCATTACACCAGCTATGAGATAATGATGAGATGCCAAGAATGGCAGTTTGTCACGGTAAGGTGGAAGAGAGGTTTGCCGGTAAATTATGAGAGCTGGTGAAAGGAATATTAGAAGTGACAGCCATTGGGGAGATTAAATGGATTGGCCATTGTTTAAATTGTTTAAATTTTGAAATCTGTTTGGCTATGCAAATTAACCTTCATGAGATTTATACATACCTTCAAAGGCGGGATAGACAACAAACAGATGAACGAATTGTGGCTATTGGTTATGAAAGGGAATGATGTGAGTTGGTGGAAAGTGATGTTAGATGTGAACACTATTGGGGGGATTAAATGGATTGGCCACTGTTTAAATTTGAACTGTGGTTGTTGGTTATGAAAATGGAATAATATGAAATAATAAAATGAGTGCCACTCCTGAAAAGTAAACCAATGGGTGGATTTTTAATTTGAAGACACTTGATTGGGCAGGTCATGAGTTATAACTGAAATTGTTTAGTATATCAGCCAGGAGAGAAGGACGAGATGTGTCAAGAATCCGCAATAAGTTGGAAGGGAGTTTAACTGTAACAACAAGTAAAAGAGGATTGGATATTAGGCAGTTTAGCTTGCCGCTGTGCGGTGAATCAAATTTTTGAGTGAAGAAGAAAACTAGGGGAGGTCACTGACTATAGAAGTTTTGAGGAAGCATTGAATAAAAGAGAAAAGAGAATTATCAGTTGGAACAATTGATAATTAGGATGGTGTATAAATTTACAACTTTCTTCCCCACCCCCTCTTATGTAGGATGCTTCAGTGCCAAAATTCGCCACTTGATTGCAGTTACTAATTCTTTCAAGTGTGTGCAGTCAGCATTTTGTTAATAGTAAAAGCAATTGAAAGAAATAGATAATCTTTGTAAGCATAATTCCTATATATGGTGATAGATAAAGGTGGAGAATTGTAATAGGAAATTACCCATGTAGGGTCGCAAATATATGCATATGTTTCTTGGCTGCATTAGGCTATGTGGGGCAAGAGATGGAGTTAATATGCTGTAATTTGTGTTTTAGGAATCTTGTTGATATTGTGGGTGATTCGTGGTCAAGATGAGTTTACAGTCCTGAATTTATTATAAAAAGTTGTATGTAATGAGGGAGTCTTGAGTATTGTATGTGTTTTTATGTATTTTATGTGTTTTTAAAATATGGTTTTGTATATATTTGCTTCACAGCCCTGATGAAGTCCTCGTGGAAGGACAAAACATGTTAGCTGGGCTAGATGTTTGGTATTTGAAGACTCAATGTTGTTGAAGACTCTTTTCATGACTCTAGTGTATTTATGGACTTTTTGAAGAACTATTCCTCCATCTCCAATACAATTTTTTTTCCTGATATTTGAATCTCATTTTTATAATATTCCCATTACGCAATTGACCCCATATAATTCTGGTAGCACTCCCTATTCCATTTTGTTGTACATGGCCTCAGAGCACCACGCTGGTCCAGAATTACCTGTCTAAGCAGTCAGTAGTGTCCACTCCAAATCTTATAACGAATTTTGCCACACTCTGGCCTGCCTGAATAGTTTGTGCCAGGCTGGCACAGAATTCCTACAAGACTGTTGGCAAGATCTCTGCGACCATGTCCTATAATGCGGGGGAGTACATACCCAGCAAGCAGTTGGTGCTGACTGACCAGAGTGCAAGGATAGCTGAGGATAACATCTGTTTCTTGAACGCCTCTATTCTCTTTGACTCTCTCTCCGGGTGGTGGGGGGGAATCAAAGGGAATGCTTTGTGACTAATCCTACATGTAGATGTTGGAACTACCAGGTTCTCAGGAGTAAGGTGCTGCATGAGGAAAGCAGGATCATCAAGAGAAGGTCTGTGGTTTTGTGCTACCTGTTAATTCACAGGTGGATAATAGCAAGATTTGGAACAGGTACCCATGAGTGTGTCAGTCAGGCCTTCTTGGAATGGTAGCAAGGACTCAGATGATGGCTGCCCAGGCTGCAAAACTTCAGTATGGACATTGGTTTTCATCTCAATAGAAGGCAAGCGTAAGTCGAAGACTTCAGCTGCTCATCTAATGACTACAGCAAATGAGACTGTAACTTCCATTGAAGGGTCAGAGGGAGAATGCAACCCCATGTCAGGGGAAGTGTCTAATCCACTAACCTCTTGAAGGTCAAAATAGAAATTGTCATCATCAGATTGTGGGGGGTAATCTATCCCCATCATCACCAAAAGATGGTTGATTTTGCTCAGAGTCCGATTCAAAAAGTTGATGGAGATCTGGAAGCTGCTGTTTTGTACGCTGAAAAATGTTCCAGATGCAGAAAAGTGCCTGGGGATAATGATTTTTAGTTATTCCTTTTCCTCAGACAGAGATGGCCAACCACCATCTTAGCATGACTCGGGCAATCATCCTGATCCTCGACTGCAAGGCAAGCACAATAACAATCAACAACAGGTGAGGAGGATGAAACATCCCACTAGCAGGGAGTGTGCACCCCCTAGGAGATAAACACACTTTATTACCAAACGTGGAGGCTGTTTAACCCACTGCTGGACACCACCAGCCAGGAGGAGATGTACAATAGGGCTTCTCTGGGCCTTGAGCAAGACCCTTCTATGGTGTCCGATCAGCAGGCTCCACAATCATCTGGGCCTGCACCAATCCCCTCCTTAATATGAGAGGACCCCATACCATTGAGTCCTCCAGGTGCACTCCCTGTTCAACCTTCTGCTCCTCCTCCTACTCCAAGTACCCACCCAGAACAGCCACAGCAAAAGTCCCTTGAAAATTATGCTCATGACATCCTCCTGAGCCCTTGTGTGTAGTAGCCCACTCCCTTCCCCATATCAGTAGATGATCTCTTGGGATGTGCGAGTATGAACAGGTGCACTTAATACACTCCAATAGACGTTAACTGAACAACATAGTACTCTATGTTGCATCATAACCTCACTGATAGCAGCCATAATGTCTCATCTACCTCCATATTGGAAGGCTTGTAGGGAGTCTGCTTGTGATGGTGGCTGTGTTGTGGTGGTTTAGTTGGTAGTGGTATAGTTGGTGATGGTGGGGATGATGGTAGAGGTGGTTGTGCTGAAGCTGGTAGATTTTTGGGTGTTGCAAGGGGATTAATATCAGAGTTTGTAGGTGCAGTGGACTTCATAGAATGTCTTACCTCTGTAGAGTCTTGTCCATGCTTTGGTCCTAAAGACTGACACTGGCATTTTATGGTTATTGTCACTATTATCTTCCAGGTGAAGGCATGTTGCCTTGCAGATCTTTTTCCCCACACTGCAAAGATGACTATGGTGCATCTTTGCCATGTCTTGGTACCATTTCACAATGTTATTCAAGGCACAGGTTTCCTTGTCAATCATCTGAGGGAATCCTTTAAAGAGGTCTGCAAGTGAATGGAGTGCTGCCGCAACTGAATAAATATCCTCCCACAGAGTGGGCTGCTTTTGGAAAACTTGATCCTCCCAGGAGGACAGGATTTTCTCATGCAGCTCCCCATGAATGAGAGGCCATCTGACATGGCCAGCAGGCTGCCCATCATGGAGAAGGTTTTCATCAGGGAGGTTCTGGGGGTTGGGGTTGAGACGGTGCAATGGGAAATGTTGTTCGTCACTGGTGTGTCTTCTCCCTCAGATGATGAAGAAAAGACCAGAGATGCACATGCATGGGAGGAGTGTGTAGATGATTCTACAGAGGTATCTGTAAGTTAAGGACTGGGTGGAGGTTACTCCGGCGTAAACTGAACAATCATCTGTGGCTGCTTAGCTAGTGGTTGAGGACTGGCAGTCCTTAGAAGCAATCATAGAGGAAGACTGCAGCCCGGCCGTGAAGAGTCTTGTCTGAAATGTTCTGTGTGGGGGTAAAAATGTCCTCCTTCTCATCTTCTTTGTCCTCCCCTTCGACCAGCTACTGCTCCTCCTCCTCTTCTTCTTGAGAAGTGATGGCTACCGAGATAGCTGCTTGGAGGAGGATTGAATTGCCGCCTTGAATTGGCTGTTGTCCTCCGCATGTTGATGGTACAGCATCACTGTGAGGCTCAGCCTACCTATTACCTGCAAAAGGAAAATGAAAAAAGTTGAAATACATTAAATAAACTTGTGCCTCAAAATTCTATAGTTACTTTAACAAAAACATTGATAAAAAAAATCCTATTTAAGTTATTAAAAAGAAAACTGAAGTAAACATATGAAGATAAGCATTAATCCTTACATGGAATTATTCCATATATAAAATGTCAACTCATTTGCTCCAGTCACGGATGTTTATTTTCTGGAAGAACCCCATTGATGTCAGAGGTTGAACCAATGTCCTTGAAGTTGGAATTGGTAAGGTATCCCCTAATCCAGCCGCTGGGGAGAAGAGTAATGTGAAATGTTAATTAAAGATTATGAATCAAAAAGTAAAAGTGGTTGTTGATAGGGGTGGGCGGAACTCGCGGAGGGAATTCCGTGGAGTTACATAAAAACTCAGCGAGATTCTGCAGAGTTCCGCAGACGGGCGGAATTAGGCACATTGCGCTGCTCACACTGATTTTTCAGCACTGGGAGCTCAAATGGCCCTATACAGCACACAAGAGGGCACTGCTTCTTGAGTTGATTTTGCTGCTGCTCAAGTAGATTTTGTACTTGAGCAGGAGCTTTCTGATCGCGGTCGCGACCACCCGCATCGGGGAAATCTTGCCATGTGCCCTGCTAGTGACTAAAAATCATGCTAGGAGACGCCAAATCTCGTTCACGCTTGCCAATTTACAGTTGGCAAGCTGCATGTGAGAAAAAACTCAGCCAAGCGGCGGTTGGCGGAATTTGGCCAGAGCTTTGTGTTACATGCATAATGCGGAGAGGCAAAAACACCACCAATTACACCAGTGGAGCAGAATTTGGCACCCACCCCTAGTGTTTGATACAAATAAGGTCAAAGTAGAGGGAAATATACAAAAAGCAAACAAACTATGATGAAATCAAAATTTAATAACATTTTACATTTGAATAAACAGGAAAAAAGGATGATAAACAGAAGTAAAGATTGGATGTTCTTAGACTTACCTGACAGACAGTAGGTAGTGGTCCTAATTCCTGCTGCCAGGAGGTCCTCTGATGCCATCTTTGCTGTTGTTTGCAAAGTTGACATCAAGGGGCGTTACCTAACTGTAGCTGACAAGATTGAAAGAAAAGTATAGAGGAATAAGACATCCAAGGTCATACATAATGATATGTTGGTTTGTTGTGTATAAGGTATGACACACTCACAGATTTCTCCCCAAGATGTTAAAACATGTCCTAAATTGAAACTTCTTGTGTTGCCACTACAATGTTAAGTCAAAGGATACATAAAACTGTCAAAGTATATCAAAAGCAGCAAATAAACACCATTTGAACATGGGTTTGATTATAGGAATGTGCGACACTACACATACCACTACCCTGCCACTTACAAACAGAGAGGTAGGTTAGAACCACACTGAACAGAATAGACATTATACTTGCCAGTTTCTATTTCTGTCTACTTTGTGTGGGGATAGAGAGGGGGGTTAAAGGTTTACCCAACACAACATTAGTGTTTGAAACAGAAGCCCATATAGTAGGTGAGGGTGCACTGTGGAGAGGACAGCCTTCTTGAGGGGGCCGAGAAGGAGACTGGTTCAACGTGCATCTTTAGGAATAGCTTATGCCAGCTGAATCCTTGAGAACTTCTGCTCCACCTATCTCTACACATGCTGCCATTTTTTCTTAATGTCCCCCAGATGTAGTTGTTTATAGTGTTCTATGACAAATATTACTAAGTGCTGTCTCCCCTTCAGTAAAGGTCCTCTTACACTTGAAAGTGGTCTGCATCCTGGAGTCTGCATGTCGTTCTGGCTGGCTGCATTGACACACAGTTCAAGAGGAAAAAGGCTGAGCACGGGATGTGGTCTGTATATATGTGTCTGAGGTGAGTGGGTGTCTGGTATGTGGAATTTTGAACAGGGTTATATTTTTGGGATATTCACTTCTGTACTTAGGTCTCCATCTCCATTTTGGAGGTTTCATCCTGGTAGAGAACATATCTGCATCAGTCTTTACATCCTTTTGTCTTTAAATCCTATTGTAAGAAGCTCTACTTCCTGAGTGATGGGGTAGAGACATGTACTCTAGATGTAAATTTACTCTCAGAAAAGGTGAATAGCAAAAAAGTGTAGACTGACTCCTAGGTGCAAATGCAAAAACAACAGTTGATGGAATGAATGCAGAACAATGTCATACATTCACCCCAGTACAGAGATCTGGGCCTAAATCCATTGTTTTTTTGCTCACCATGCCATTCCAGTTTGAACCCAGCCATATGCAAATCAGTCTTGACCCTGTGCCTCATAGGAACAGTCCAGCCTCATAGGAACAGTCAAGCCCGAACTGCCATGCCAGGTCCTCCCTGGACTGGAAACAAGCATCCTAGAACCGGTTTGGGGGTTACACCCCTCTTCAGCCAGGATAGCTTGATTCCAGTGGCATGGAGAGCACGGGACCCACGTCTGGGCATACCCGTCCCACTCGGGGTGATGAATGCAAAAACAACAGTTGATGGACAGAATCCAGAACAATGTCATACATTCACCCCAGTACAGGTCTAAACTGGGGTGGCATGGTGAGCAAAAGAATGATAGATTTAACCCAGATCTCTTGACTGGGGGTGAATGTTTGGACTTGTTCTGCATTCCGTCCATCAATTGTGTGTCTTTTGTTTTCTCGCCCTAAGTGTGCACGGTATACCCAGATGTGGGTCCTGGCTCACTGTGCCACTGAAATCAAGCTATCCTGGCTGAAGAGGGGTGAAACCCCGAAAACGGTCCTAGGATGCTTATTTCCAGTCCAGGGAGGACCTGGCTTGGCAGTTCGGGCTGGACTGTTCCCATGAGGCACAGAATCAAGACTGATTTGCATATGTTCAGGTCTAAACTGGGGTGGCATGTTGAGCAAAAGAATGATGGATTTAACCCAAATCTGTTGACTGGGGGTGAATGTTTTGATTTGTTCTGCATTCCGTCCATCAATTGTGTGTCTTTTGACTCCTAGGTGCAGGCACAGATTTAGATAAGTAAACCTACATGTGTAAATTTAGCTTTGGAAATAGGACCCAGACAGGGGATTTGTGTCAGCCCTCTTTATCCATTGGTCTGTTCAGTTGTCACTTTGCCTCCTCCCACCACAGCACACACCATGACACAATGGGTCAGCCCACTACAACCACTAGCTCTCTTGCACTGTGAGTGATGGCATTTTGGTCTTGCACATGTATACAACTGCCAAAAAAAAGAAGTGCCTAGGCTGGGATAGTGGGCAGTACTTTATTTTGTCAGTATTTTTTTCTTTTAATTTTTTATCATTTTTTAGCAAACATTTTGTTTTTAAACTATACCTTCTGGTTATAGTCATTTAAAACCAACAGTATATTTTCTTTGCTCCAATATGAATCACATTTCCAGGAATCTACATTAAAACTAAAGAGAGTTTTAAAACTGCTGTAAGTATACTTGAATGCTAAGAAGCACATAGGCCTGTTCTATTTCAATAATGTTCAATAGTTATTTTTTCAATTTAATATTTTTACTGCAAACACGTGCCTGCCACGTTTAGGAAGAAGCATGCATTATTTTTCTTCTTTTTATGGTATATTATACTTCCTATAAAAATGTAATTAAAAAAAAATAACCATTGTAACAGCTTAACAAGGGCAGGCCTGCAAGTTTTGCCAGTGCTTGTTTTTTTATTCAGTGCCAGGCACACCGAACAACGTACATTCTGAACTGTAAGTAAATATTTGAAAGCTTAGAGAGAGAATCTTAGAAAACGGCTGTCATGAACTAAGATTAATATCGAAGTTGCAATTTCATTAAAACTGTTATTAAGGAATATTGTTTGAGCGGCGATGGGTAATTATGTTCAATACCAGAGCAGCAAATGTAAATAGTAGAACGCACACCACAATCTTTGACGATGCATTTGTTCTTTACCCTAAGACTTCTGTCTCTATGCAAATACAATTTTAACTGCTCTACCCTAACTCCCCAAAGACCGGCCAGATATCTCAATATGCCTGGAAATGCTCTTGAAAAATACCTTAAACTTTCTTTCCAACCTCCCGTGCTTTATCACAGTATGTCGGACGAATTGGTATTTGCACTTTGTTCTAATCCGGTGGACAATATAAGATAAATGTAATGGCACAATGTTATCACGGTAATATATTATTCATACTATGAAAAATAAATATTTCATCTTTGATAGTATTTTCTGTTTAATGAAAATTAACCTTGGCTGAGCAGCGTGTGCGAGGCATAAGATTCCACATAGCAGGCAACTGTCTCCCCTATTAGTGACACATGTTGGCAGTGTGCTCTGGAAACAGCAGTCGTCGTATATATTTCTGAAACAGGGTTCCAGAACTCGCACGCAATATTAAAGAATACACAATTTAACAAATAATCGATTTCTATGCCTCAACTCAATATTCTTAATCCATATTCAGTGACAATTAAATATTTCACATATCTTTCACTGTGCTGTATATCAGTTTTTATTAGATTCTGAAACATTAACTTTCAGGAGCAGTACAATCAGCTCATAGGAGCAAGACATATAAAGATCTGAAAACCAACCACATGCCCCCAAACCTGCCCCCAATGTCTGAAAAAAGAAGGCAGACTGGTGATACCAAGGTAAGTCTCCATCCTGCAGAAGCACATACCTAGCTGGCTGCTGGGTTACTAATGTAACTGATAAATGGGGTGGGATGTGGTCTAACGGACTAGGGCAGTTGATCTCAAATCTGGGGAAGCGGGTTCGAGTCTCGGCAATGGCGCTCAAAATCCTGTGATTCTGGGCAAATCACTTCATCTTCACGTGCCTAACAAAAATGAATGTGTCCTTGTGTAACGTAACTGGTGCTCATGCAAACGCTCCGATACCTTCGGGTCACGTTTGCGCTATATAAAACTCTGAAGAAAAAATGAATAAATAATTAAGCTGAAGCCTGCGATAGAGCCTGTACCCCAGTGCTTAATTTGAGGCGGTGGTTTCCAGTGCTCAGCACTGGCACTTATTCATCAATACCAGCACTTTTCATGAGCACCGTTTAAGGATACATACATTCATTAATTGGGAAATTAAGCGATTTGCCCAGAATCTCAGGATGTTGAGACGACGACGAGACTTGAACCTGGTTCCCCAATTCCGAAATTGGCAGTTCTGGTTATCTGGTTATTACGCCACACCCTCTCCCCACTTTCATGGTTACTAGTTGGCTCTGTTTTAGGTGGTGCTAACAAGATAAATGGGCTGGTGCAAGCTGCCTCATGATGAAAGCCCCGGCGCTTTTTTCTTTACAAACTAACGGCTGCTGTACCCCGCTCTGTTCTGGTAAACAATAGAGTAGGACTTGGAACTGATATTGAACTACTGTACCTACTTTTTCCACCACACCCTCCCAAACAGGAGGTAGACGGTTATTGTTGAGGAAAGCCTCCTTCCTGCACACTGATTGGCTGCTGAGTGAATAGCGAGCTGTATTTGAGGCCCGTGAGGCACAGACTGCACCCAGCTCTGTTCTGGAAAAACAAAGAACAGGGATTAAGTTTCCATCCTGCTATCCAACCATACTCCCAGAAATATAAAACAGAGGAACTAGAAATCCCCATCACTGTTCTTTTTCTGCCCAGCACAGCTTGACCATATTGTTAACCTAGTGATACTGGAGTCATTTACACAGTCCTTGTATAAATTCTTCTGAAATAACATATGACTTGCACCTCCTGCAGATACCCTCATGGTAGGTGCTAACAGAAAGATGGGGAAAAAAACAGTCACTAAATATTATTGTGCTGTGAGTTGCCTTCAACCCTTCATTCATAGCATTTGTATTGAAGTATTTATATAGTGCATCATCCCCTGATGAGGCCTTAAAGTGTCCCAATATGCATCAGTTCCAGAATGCCCTCTCGGAGGTGTGTGGTTGGAAGGATAGTGTATATACGTCCGCTGTGGGAGATGTTGCTTGAGCTGTTTGCGTTTCAAAGACATGCTCCAAACACGGGACAGCATATGTCGCAGCACATGTGAGAAGTGGTGCAGAAAATGTGAGAGGCGTCATACCTGTGTATACCTATAGCAATATACTGATAGGCATAGGTATGTCTTTAAACATTTCCAGAATAGCACGTGATTGTCAATACGACTTATATTTAGTAGGCATTGAATCCTAGAGTTTTGCTCTCTGGACAGAGAAAGAGGTTCCTCTGGTTCGAATCCTTTTGAATAAAGGTAGTCAATAATGTGGCAAGCACCGAGAGAAGATATTGTTAAGTGCTAGAAGTGGAGCTTTTGTTGAAGAAAGAGAGATTCCATGGATTGCTTTCCAGCTATATTGATTGCTTTAACAGGGATCCTTTTAGCTACTAGAAACTAGAGTAGGGAAAAAAGACCAGGATTGATATGGGTTCGCATTGTTCAGTTTAGGTGAATGCTTTGTAATTTTGGCAGTATTATTAGGGGAGCATCAAGACAGAGTCCATTGATGTAGTTATGTGGGACAATACTAGGGTGGTATTAGCTTGGACCTTTTGTAGGAAATGTAGGTATTGCAAAATTCGCCTCACACGTTTCATCATGTGGAAGATTCAGTCTGACCTTTTGATTAACTTGTGGTATAAGAGATAGTTCGAAGTGCAAGATCGCTCCAAAAATCCTTCGTTCATCGGAGTATGGTGGACGGGTCTTACTTCCTGAGAGCAAAAGGTCAGTTGGTGGTCCAAGTGGCAACTGGCACATGTAAGAATCTATGTTTTCAAGGTTTTGAGTTTTGAACAGTCCGTGGACAATTGCTTGAAGGCCTTTTTTCAAACGTACGTGCATTCAAGTGGCTTGACCTTTCAAACTTTGAAATGATTAGAGTGCCATCATAATATAATAGCTGAGGTTAAGGCATAATACAATATTTGGTAGTGGTCTGAGGTAGATATTGAGAAATAGGGGGAGTAATGATTTAGCCCTGGGGTACCCCAGCTCTGGAGTTGAATTGCATAAAGGAGAAAGAGGGAAGTGATACAGTGAGCTTCCTGTTGGCGAGGTAGGATATGATCCAATTCGTACGGTTCCTTGAATTCCTAAGTCATTAAGTTTCTAAAAGAGGGTGGGGTGGTGACCCCTGTCAAGTACTAACAAAAGACAAAGTCGAAAACATTAGAGTCAAGGGATGTTCTGACATCGTCTCATCTTGCAGACAGTGATGCCACAATTACAAAGGAATCAGTTTTCTTCAATAAATGATAATCTTTTATGAGTTTGCCCTAAAAGGGAACATTTGATATTGGTCACTGGTTATTAAGGTCTGCGGGGCCTCACAAGAATGCTCTATTTAATATGAGTTTCATATGTGCTGCTTGAAATTTCTTCAGGAAGGTTTCATTCAATAAGCATTGATTATTTACAGCCCTCGCAGGAATGGCTGCTGAAATTTTAAGGAGTCAGTCCTTAAAAATATGAACTGGGCATGGATCTACTGGTGCTCTTGCTGGTCTACATGCGTTTGTTGTGCTGGGTAAGTCTTCTTCTGTAAGAGGGTTGAAGAGAAGTTTCATGCCTTGGTTTAGTTTGTGGCTAGATCAGGGTTTGCGCATTGTGCCACCATCTTCACCAAGCTCGATCTACGGGGTGCTTACCATATGCTTAGAATAGGACTTGGAAATGGGTGGAAGACTGCCTTCTGTACTCCTTTTGGGCATTTTGACTAAGTTCACACATATCTTGACTCAATATGTGGTACAACACTTAAGACTATATACTCTTTTTCTCATTGGCCCACAGACTACATGATGCTTCAGTTCTCTCCAAGTTGAGACAATACCACATCTTTTGTAAACCTGAGAAAAGTAAGTCTCCAAAGAAATAAATTGAATATATTGAGTTTATTTTCAAATCACATGAAATTTCTATTGATCCAAAAAGATTTCTGCAATTATTGACCAGCCAACTCCAACCACAATTTAAATTAAACCACGTTTTTAAGGTTTTGCTAGCTTGTATCGCTAATTCGATTCAGACTTTGCTTGTTATACCAGTAGCAACATTACCAGGGTTCTCGAGAAAAATAAATTGAAGAATGGATTTTCTTGGGATTCGGCAGCCAGCAAGCCTTCCAAGATTTAAAAAGTGCCTTCACCCAAGTTCATATTCACCAGTGTCTGGGTCCAATTAAGAAATGTATTATGGAAGCTGATGTTTCTGACAGAGCAGGTGGAGCAGTGTTATTGCAAACGCAAGAGGATGACAATTTGGAACATCCAATCTGTTATCTGTTGTCATACTTTATCTCCCTTTGACGTAATTATTCCATTCTTGAAAGGGAACTATTGGCTGTAAAACATCCCTCTCAGGAGTGAAGACATTTGTAAATTGCGACCGGTGAGTCTTGTGAGGTCAGCATTAATCACAAGAATTTTCGGTGTCTAGGCAATGGTTAATATAGTAATAGATGACAGGCTAATTGGGTGCATACCACTTCTCTCAATATGTTTTTATTTAATCACTTCCATACTGGGATTTAAGAATGCTATCTTGATTATCCTGCGACTTACAATTAAAATCAAATCCGAACAACCTAATAGAGTAGTACAGACATTTTGGATAAGGTTAAAGAAGTATGGCCCTCTTTTACGCCTTCTGATATGGAGGAATTTTCAGTTAAGTGAACTGTAATACAATGCAATAGCCTATTCTTTTAACAATAACCTTATTATTTCCAATTAAAAAATGCCAACAGGAGGTTATGAGAAATGTGTCATGATTCCACAATTTCTGGACACAGAAGTGGCAAGTCAACTTTAGACTTAGTTTGAGGCTCTTCTGGTAACAAAGGATTTATTTATTCATTTGTAATTGTAGAGCGCGTTATACCCAAAGGTGTAAGACCACTAACTTACCAGAGAAGCCCTTACAAGAAAGAAAATGAACTATTTATCACCTCAGGAAAAGAGCAAGGTTTTCACGTGTTAACAAAAGCTGCAAGAGGACAGACTTGCAATGTAAATGTAAATGTAAATGTAAATGTCAAGGTACGTCTAGAGCGCACTGTCACCAGACGGACACCTTGCGGTGTCGCCTTTGCGGTTTCCTGGCGCTGATACTCATACCGCTGTGGAACCCCTCCTGGCTTTCCCTGTGAAGTGTCCACTCCTGGGCACCCCCAGGGTGAAGCCAGGCATCCTTAGCGCTGTTGGGGCCGGTGTGGAGGCTAAGCAAGCTATTGCCCAGAGTTGCAGCGTGGGGCCCGTGATTAGAATAGGCACCGAGGCGAGAATAGACAGGTCCAAGGAAATTGAGCCCGAGCCCCGCCGAGGTGGAAATCGAACCCTGGTCCCTGGCCAGAACTCTGCTTCAGGGTCTGCCGCTCCAATGTGAGTGGGAAGAGATTTCCACAGCCTGGTAGTAGTCTGGATGCTCAAGAATATGGTACCTCATGTCAGATGTGTGCTCAAGGGAAGTCTCAAAACATCAGGATTTTTGATAATCCAATTTCTCTTCTTTTTCTGTACCACCATACACATGGCATACAATTTCCATAGACTTTATTTTTGGTCATCCAACCTCCAAAGGTTTCTGAGTGGTTATGATCACAGTTGCTGTTTTTTCCAAGATGTCCTATTTTACCTCATTCAATAAGGTTCCATCGGCTCATAATATGGCTCACAGTTTCATCACAGATGTCTTTTGATTTCATGAAATTCCAGCTGTCATAATCTCTGGTCGAGGATCCTAGTGCATTTCTAGAAGGATCTTTGCTCAACTCTTGGAATCCTATGAACCCTTTATTCTTGTTCTCGTCCCCAATTCAATGGCCAAACTGAAAAATAAAACCAATGCCTTGAACAGCACATATGATGTGTCTGTAATACTACCAAAATCATTGGTCAACTTAACTGACATCGGATGTATTTCATATAATAACACCAAACACAGCAGGAGCATGGTGTCTCCATTTTTCTGTCTTAAATGTTTTTACTCTCAAGCATTTATAGATTCATTTCAGATTAAAAGTATCTCAATCAGTTAAAATAAATCTGACACAAGATTGATGAGCATCTTTGCAAGGCTAAAGATTCAGGAGTGCCAATCAGCTTCGATAGCAAGCTCCAACTTATTCTCCCAGAGATCATGTCTGGCTATCGTCCTGATTCTCAGCTATTTAAACTGGGGCACGGATACATACTTAAACAAGCATTGGTATAGTCAATAGGTCTCGCCTATGGGACCTTATAAGTGTTTAGCCATGCAACAGTTGCATAACTAAATACTTATAAGGTCCCAAAAGCGAGACCTATTGGCTATACAAAGCAGCCGTGCGGCCGCAAAAGTAAAAGTGATCGCGATCACGATCAAGCATCAAAGCAGCCGTGCGGCCGCTAAAGTGAAAGTAATCACGGTAAAGCGCGGCGCAAGTGCCCGCGCACATGCACTGTAGCTCTAGGCTGGCCTGGTAGCACTTTTTGGAGCCCTCTCAATAAGTCTCGCCAGACCAGCGCATGCGCTGGGTCAGGCGAGACCTAAAAAGAACATAATAAACATTGCTTTAAGAACTACTGCTCTCCCAACACTTCCATCTCAGAAGCATCTTTTGACCTTATAAAGCTTCATTAGGATAAACAAAACCTTGGGGGCATTTAAAAATGCCTGCTACCTAGTTGAATGCAGGAGCTCAGTCTGTTACGTCCACCAATACTGGCCTACATTTTCTTTCAAATTCCCTCCACTTCCCCTGGAAAGTCAAAAACTCCCCCATCCCCTCAGTCAGCCACAGTTCTCTCAGCCGGTGGAGTCTATTTCAGGTACATGAGTCTTCTCTTGGATCTTCTGTGTGATGTCTTTCTCTCATAGTGTTTGTCTCAAATGTATGTGCATCTATCGGTTTTGGATTCCGCAAGGCTATTCTTCTTCATCTCCATTGCCATTCCTATTCCTGGGGGAGGGGAGGGAGCATTTCAAGAGTTCCTCTGCTTCACAGGGGAGGACCTGGGGGTCGGAATATGTTTGTGGGGACCGCTCTCTGTTACCCAGTCCCAAGCTTCCGCTGGGGTGGTGAAAAAGAGGGTTTGAGCAGCAAGGAAGAGGGGGCTATATTTTATGCACACAACTCTCAGTGTTTGTTTTACCCCTTTAATCTGTCTTTTCTGCTGCTGTACCAGCTAGGTGTAGCCTAGAAATATTCTTAGTAGGCTGATTAGAACAAAAGATGCTTGCCAGTTTGAGTAGTCCTAAGTATTTTGTCTTAATAAGTAAAGCCAAGTGCCTTAGCAATCACTGGATGTGGGATAGCACCCAGCGGAGGTTGCTGTGTGAGGCCCTGATGCGCTTTTTCTATTGCGAAGTATGGTAAGAGCTTCTGTGTAATCACAGATTTAAACCAATCCACCACAAAGCTCTCAAGGTGAGTCCCCTTCACTCCCTCAGAAAATCCCACCAGATGAAAATTATTTCTGCGGGCCCTCTTCTCCCGATCCTGCACTCCGTTCTCTAGGGTTTTGGATTGAACAGAGAGACATCTGCCTAATGTCTTCAGCTCAATTAATGTATCTTCTAGGAAGGAGATTCTAAATTCTGTCTCCATTACCCCACCCACTGTATTGCGAAGTCCTGCTGTAACAATACATAATCAAGCTCCATGGCTATGGTATTTTTTCTTTCCGTTTAACTCCACCTAAGCCACCAAGTTGTAGGCCCGCTAGTAACTCCATCAGGCATAATCGGAGTGATGTATTGTCCATACCCCATATTCCCTGAGGGCAGGGCCCTCTCCCTTCGAAGTCCACCAGTTTGTCAACAAGCAACCATTTGGTTAGTAGTCAGGCCTTGGCCGCACTATCTCTTTATTTAAAGGAGCGACAGGTCTTCCCTTCGGGCTGCACTATGCTTCACTTTTCACCAGTTCAGTCCCCTTCCACCAATGGACTGAAAGACAGGGGTCGCATTCAAGTGTTGTAGAGGGCCACAGTCGGACCCCACAGGATGCACTGAACACTCTTCACCTGCCACAAAGGCCAGCTTCCCTGCACGGCAGCCACCTTGAGGCCACCCTGCAGGCACTAGGTCAGCTTACCTTCCACGCCGACTCTAGGCTAAGTTTTCCTTGCTTTGAGGAGGGGATGGGTGGGACGGGGCCCTTCATTACCACTTTCCCTCTGATCATTCTCTGTCCACCTCCAGGGAGGCGGACTTCAAAGGCCCACATTCTAGGGTCTGTTAACTCTGCCAAATGTCTGTCTCGGCCTGTGTCCCCGGGCTGGCTTCCCAATTGCTTCATCCCACTATAGGCTGGCTGAGTCATCACTATGATTACTCAGGGGGCTACCAGGGAACAGTGATACCCCTGTAGCCAACGCCTCATTGCGCTATCCAGGCTTTACTGTCTCACCGGTTGCTACTCCAAAGTCTTTCACCAAGGGCACAAGCAGCTAGCTGTCGACACACCAAATGTCTTGCAGGGAGGCAGGGGGTTCTAAGACCCTGCAGCTGGGGGACACCCTGTCTGCCCTTATAATAATTACTGCTACAGAATGGATGTTGATGGATTTTAGGTGTGAGCTGGTGCTGGAGCAGGGTTTTCTATTTAAACTCAAACTTCAGTTTATATTTCTATATGTCATAATTAAAATTACTAACGATTAATTATTTAGTATTAATTTTTGTTGAGTGTTTTGACTAATCAACCTTACTAATGAAAGAATTATACGTGGGAATGCAATTGCATGGCTTAATTAATATGTGAACTAAGTTGGTGAGCAAATTAATTAAATAAGTGTGGCTAAAGTGCTATTTGTTATGTGTTTGCGCTTTAAAATAATATGCTTTAATGCTTCTTTATGTCGCAAAGGGCTAGATAAATACATACACATAAGAGTATTAGTGGGAATTAACACTGAATAATCAATACGATGTAGTAACGTTGTTTTGTGTTTCTTTTAATTAAGATTGCTCATTTTGGCCTATTGAGAAATGGCCGACATTTACAGCCTGCATTTGAGTAGATGAAATGTGAAGAGAGGCCTCGCTGAATATGGTTGAAAATATGACCTCGGCCTCTGTCTGAGCTAAAAGTTACGAAAGGACAGCAGCTCTGGGCTTGTCGCCAGATATCCTTGGAGGAGAACAATTGTCACAAATGAACATTTTGATAAACTTGCGGTGGCTTCACTATAATTCCGGAGAAGAGCATCTATGGATGTTGCGGTTTTAGTTTGTGCTTCCTTCTTCCGTGTTTTTATTTTTGAGATATTCAAGAGCGGAGATTTTTCTAAATGTTGCGAGCCAACATCCTTTCCTGCTCGCTCTGCTCAACGGACGCTTGGAGCTTGTTTGTAACTTTTAATGTGTAAGTTTTGGTATAAATATTGTTAGACTAGAGAGGGTCTAAGGCCACTTCTTCCTGAATTTATGCTCAAGAGGATCGATGCTGATTGAGAGGACGGCGACTCGGGAGATTTTACTGAGAGACCTGTCCTGACCTAAATACGACATTTAGCTAGAATAGGTAACTATGAGAATAATGATTTTGCTATTGAATGACTTTCATTTGAATTAATTTAGATACAATAACCTTTGTTTGAATTACAGTGTCGGGTGGTTATTTCTTTGTCAATTTATTGAGATCTCAAATGTGTTCTTATTGTTTAAATCATGACTCGAGACAAATCAATTAGGTTGCATTGACCTCAGATTAGATGCAGATTGATTTAGGAGTTCTCTCATATATTCAGTGTGGATAGAGTAATAGAATGAATATTGGTGTGATGGGCCCCAGCGTATGATGAGTGTATGTGCGTATGACTGTGAAATTACTCTGTCCGTGGAAGTAGGGGGAATTTATAAGTTCTGATCTGCAGCAGTTTCCTGGTAGCAGTATGATGGTTTTGATTATTGTCTTGATCTGATAGATTGCTTGTACATAGGCTTTTGGATTTATTGATTTATTGATTGATGTTGATACATGTACTAACATTAAATGTTGAAGTCGTCGTATTGAGTTCTATGTAGTGTGTACGGCTTCTGGGACGTAGGGAGTCGGTGACGGTTCCGTAGTAGGGCAGAGGGAAGTGAGTGCTGCTCTCGGGAAAGATGGGATTGTTGGCCCTGTAAGAATGCAGGGAAAAGCGTGTGACAATTGAAGTTGCGCGTCGCATTGTCTGGGTTCGATTCAGTGACATCGTCGTGTGTTACTATTAGAGACATATTTTCTGTATAAAAGGAGTGTGTATGGTAGCAAAAGATATCTGTGAAACTCTGGTCTTAAATCCCAGGGATCCGTAAGGTTTGCCGTTAAAGCTTACCGCTGGAGAAGTAATAGGTATTCTCTCAGCTTGTTTGAAGGATTGGGCAGAGGTAAGCGCTGCTTGGTTAACGTGTGTTAAAATTCTGTAGTGGGACAGATTGTTCGCTGTTCTCGGGAAAGACAGGATTCTGCGTAAATGCGCTTCATTTTCTAGTGTGGAAGTGCGTGAATGTTTGGGCATTTAGGTAATTGTGAAACTCTTAGGAGCATTCTGGGAGAAAACAGTTAATGAATGCATGTTAGAAGGGCAGAGTAGAGGGATGTGCTACTGTGTTAACGAAAGTAATAATTCCGTGGTAGAGCAGAGGTAAGCGCTGTTCTAGAGAAAAGCGGGATTCTTGTGAGAAAGGTCTTTATTATTCTGTGGTTAGCGGAGCAGACAATGGAGATGTTTATATGTTGTAACTAATAGTTTTGTAGAATCGGAAACAGAGTCTACTGAGAAGGTTTTGTAAAGGAGGGGTAGACGAGTGACAGGAGACAAGAGTAGAAGCGACTGCAGCGACTACTGACGTCAGAAAGACCGCGCTGTGATTGGACAGTGGGTTAGGACAGCGAAAGCGCTGTGATTGGTGCGTTGGTGTGAGCCGCGCAGGGATTGGAAGGAGTACAGGGTGACGTAGACGCTCCAGGATTGGTGCGTGTGACGGGGTAGGGGACATGCCAGAGTGTCAAGAATTCCTGTCATACAAGGGAAACACGCCCTTATGTAAACAGGAGAGCTGTTACATAACTCAAGGGAAACACGCCCTTATGTAAACAGGAGAGCTGTTACATAACTCAAGGGAAACACGCCCTTATGTAAACAGGAGAGCTGTTACATAACTCAAGGGAAACACGCCCTTATGTAAACAGGAGAGCTGTTACATAACTCAAGGAAAACACGCCCTATAAAGGGAGGAACCAGGAGGTACAAGGCTGTCGGATATTGTGTTTACACCGACGTACCTGCTTCGTGAAGAGCAGTGTTCCGGAGTGGTGCTCCAGTAAGGCAAGAACGGAGGTAGGTCGAGTCGTTACTCCCTGGGCCGTGTCTTGCCCCATCGTCACCTGTGAAGGACCCGGAAGCTCTACCGGTCAACCATTGAGCTTCGCTTTTTCACTCGGCTGAGTCCAAGCGCAGTGGCGCTTTTGCTGGTTGGAGTCGTAACTCCCAGCCCGACCAGAGACACAGGGACTGCCAGCTGTAACGCACACCAGGAGGTGTTTGCCGCGTTACAGACTCGGAAGTCCACAGGATCGATCGAGCGGCTGCTCTCGGTTCAGTCTTCTTGCTTGTGATTGGGGTATCGGTGACGCATCACCAGGAGGTGACTCCGCGTCCCGGTGCAGTCTGAGGAAGAGGTTGAGCGGCTGCTCCCTTCAGGTAGAGACCCCGGCTGGGTGTTTCCCTGACTCCTCGATTCTCCCCAACACTCTTCGTGCCCCTCACAGCCTACCGATTGGCATTGTCGGCCATTTCATTTCTGCCCTCTGTTGGCATACGCCGGGATCGGCGTATATGCAGAGGACGGTTAGGACCATCCGTGCTGTGGGCTGGTAACGTACTTAGCCTGGAGGATTCCAGTGACTATAACTTTTGTTTGTTCTTTGTATTTTATTTGCCTTCATTAAAAGAACTAACCCTTCACAAGTGGTTGCGTCCTCATTGTCGTGTCTGTTAAACGATCCTGAGACGTTCAGGGCATTACAAAATATCCGACCTTAATAACACTAACTGTCTCCCGGTCGATAACAGACATGGCAACACTTGATGATGTGCTGGCTGCTTTAGCGGCCATGCAAGTTGAAGTGGCTGCCTCTAGGCAAGAAACAGCCGATGTAAAAGCCAGACTGGATGCTATCCAATTGGACCCGCTCACGCCCAGCACCTCCCTCACGAACCAGACCCCTGCGGTAGTAGTGGAAATGCCGGTAGCCATCCCCTTGGCAACACCAGAGAGGTACAGTGGGGATCCTAACACAGTGCAGGTATTCCTCACACAAGTGGCGCTACATTTATCGTGCAAACCAAAGGCGTTCCCCATGAGTCAGGCTCGTGTGGCTTTCCTTATATCCTATTTGGCTGGAAACGCGGCACAATGGGCCGTACCTCTGGTGAGCAGGGACGACCCCATCTTATGTGATTGGGGTGCTTTTCGCGAGGAATTCCTGAAGGTATTCGACAGAAGGGCTGACTCGTACACGGCGGACCGTGAAATGCTTGAGTTGAGACAGGGATCCAACGACCTGGTGCAGTATCTCAACGCGTTCCGAAGGCTGGTTGCGGAAACCAAGTGGCCTGTTGCTAAACAGACGGCGCTCTTCCATCAAGGGCTGTGCGATGAGCTCAAGGACGCCGTGGCTCATATTGACCCTCAACCCAAGACATGTGAGGGCCTTATCAACCTGGTATTACGGCTGGAACATAGGCTAAGTGAAAGAAAGGGGGATCATGGGAGAAAAGGAAAATCCCTTCCATCCTATGTGACGGTGGGAAGTCCTGAAACTTCCACCGCATCCAAGGGAGAACCCATGGACATCAGCGCAATACGAGCGAGCCTCACAGCCACGGAGAAAGAGTCACGCCGTAAACAAGGATTGTGCCTATATTGTGGCAAAAAAGGCCACTACGTACGTGAATGCCCTGCCAAACCGAAGACGTCACGTTATCGGGCCAACCGGTCGGTAACAGCCGTGGTGGACATACCGGCGGAAAACTAGAGGACTCCAAGACCAGAGAAGGGGCATCTCGGAGTCACTCATCCATCCCTTCACTTTCCAACTCGGTCACTAAGGGACAACAACACCTGTTTATCACGGTGCACGTGGGAGTGCATGACCAGTGGATACCCGTTGTGGCCATGGTGGATTCAGGGGCCACTGGCATGTTTATGGACCACAACGAGGCATGCAGGCTAGGGCTAGTGCTTCTTCCCAAAGCAGTACCCGAAGACGTCTATGCGGTAGACGGAAGGCGATTGGTGACGGGGCCCATCAGACAGCACACGGGGGTCCTTCCGATGAGATATGGGAGGAACCATTTGGAACAAATCGATTTTAACATCATCCGAGCGCCCCAATATGGCGTCATATTGGGATTGCCGTGGCTACAGAACCACAACCCCTTTGTGGATTGGCCAACACATCGCATCGAAATGACGTCACCGTATTGCATCCTGCATTGTGGAATAAGAACGGAATCCCTTGACGCAGATGGGAGCGGGAGTCAGACGGTGGCTACAGCGGCAGAAAAAGATGTGGCTCTCCCCCAGGCTTATCACAGTTTTGAGGATGTATTTGATGAGGTGAAGGCGGAAGTGCTACCACCACATAGACAGTTTGACTGCCAGATCGACCTGGTGCCAGGGGCCAGCGTTCCCAGCGGCAGGCTGTATGCCCTGACGGAGCCTGAAAACGTGCATCTCCGGGGGTACCTGGATAAACTCCTCAAGCTAGGATTCATCCGCCCGTCCAAGTCTCCGGCCGCCTCGCCACTCTTCTTCATCCCGAAGGCTAATGGGGAGCTGAGAGCCTGTGTGGACTTTAGGGCATTGAATGCGATAACCATAAAAAATCGGTACCCCTTGCCTCTCATCAGTGTACTTCTGGAACAGGTCAAGAAAGCTCGTATCTACACCAAGTTGGATTTGAAAGGGGCATACCATCTGGTGCGCATGAGGGACGGAGACGAGTGGAAGACCGCCTTTAAGACCAGGTTCGGCCTTTTTGAGTACCTCGTCATGCCGTTCGGTCTGTGCAACGCCCCGGCAGCCTTTCAGTACTTTTTGAATGAGGTATTCAGAGAGGAGTTGGATATCTACGTGGTCGTATATATCGACGACATCCTCATCTATTCGTCCAGTGTGGAGGAGCACGTACACCACGTCAAAGCTGTGCT
The DNA here is from genome assembly GCF_964204655.1 of Triturus cristatus. Classification (NCBI taxonomy): domain Eukaryota; kingdom Metazoa; phylum Chordata; class Amphibia; order Caudata; family Salamandridae; genus Triturus; species Triturus cristatus. Next base: position 510,720,569 of record NC_140581.1, on the reverse strand, counting down.
CCAAAAGCTGAGGGAAAACATGCTGTTTTGTAAACTCAGCAAGTGTGACTTCCACGTCACATCCGTGGAATTCCTCGGAGTGATGCTGAGTCCAGAGGGACAGGAGATGGCAGAACGAAAGATCAAGGCGGTGAAAGAATGGCCGGTGCCCCAAAGCGTGAAGGACGTCCAAAGTTTCATTGGCTTCGCCAACTTTTACAGGCGGTTTATAGATGGATTTTCAGGAGTGGTGGCCCCAATCACACAGCTACTGAGGAAGTCCAAGGAGTTTGTCTGGTCCCCTGAAGCGAACAAAGCCTTTGAGGCCCTGAAAAGCACCTTTGGTAAGGCGCCGGTGTTGGCTCACCCCGATCCGGATCTCCCCTACGTGGTGGAAGCGGACGCGTCGGATGTGGCGCTGGGGGCTATCTTGTCCCAACGCAACCACGACACAGGGGTGCTTCATCCCGTTGCGTACATGTCCCGCAAACTCAACGACGCCGAACGCAACTACCATATTGCGGAGAAGGAGCTTCTCGCAATCAAGGACGCCTTCACCGAATGGAGGCATTGGTTGATGGGGGCAAGACATGTGGTATCGGTGTACACGGACCATCGGAACCTACAGTTCATGACGGCCACTAGACACCTTTCTCCCAGGCAGCTGCGGTGGATGATCTTCTTTGCGGGGTTCAACTTCCGCATCACATATCGGCCGGGGACGGAAAACCGGAAGGCGGACGCCCTGTCCCGTCAATCTGCAGTTAAGGAACCATTGCCTGCAACCAAGCGTTCCATCATTTCCCCGAGGATGGTATTGGGGGTTATCCAACCGGATACTTTCCTGAGGGGAATAAAGAGAGGGATCAGGTCATTCGCATGGCGGAGGTGGCTCCTCAGTCACAGAGAATGGCAGCTGAAGGACGGGATACCCCTGAAGGGCAGGTGCCTATTGATACCCACGCCTAGGCTAAGGAAACAAGCATTCATCTGGTGCCATGACTCTCCATGCGCAGGTCATTTGGGCTTTGAAAAAACGGTGGCTAGCATGGGACGGCATTTCTGGTGGCCAACCATGAGAGTGGATGTCAGGAGGTGGGGACAGGAGTGTCCTACGTGTGCTACCATGAAGGCCGACCATGGCCGAACCCAAGGGCTCTTACATCCACTTCCTACCCCGGATAGACCATGGGATAGCATATCACTGGACTTCGTGGTGGGCCTACCGGTAGACCAGGGGATGACGGCAATACCGGTGGTGGTGGATTACTTGACGAAAATGGGGCACTTCATCCCCTGCAAGAGAGTCCCTACGGCCGGGGAATTGGCGTCACTACTCCTAAAGAATGTGGTACGACTGCATGGATTACCTGGGGTGATCGTGTCGGACCGGGGGTCGCAGTTTACTGCGCAATTCTGGAAGACTTGGTGCACTGCGCTGCATGTTAAGACCGCCCTGTCCACCAGCTACCACCCTCAAACGGACGGCCAAACCGAGCGCCTGAACCAAACGCTCAAACAGTATCTGCGATGTTTTGTGGACCAGGGCAGGGAAGAATGGGTCGACTTGCTATGGGTTGCAGAGATAGCCTATAACAACGCCACTCACAGCTCCACACAGTCATCTCCGTTCTATAGCAACTATGGCCAACATCCCAGGTTCTTGCCATTTCTACATCCGTTCAGAGAGGACAGGATTCCCGCCACAGCGGACAGGGTGGCACACATAAAAGACACGTTGATGCGCTCAAGGGCTGTCCTAATAGAGGCCAAGAGAAGATACAAGGCTGCGGCAGATAGGAAGAGAAGGCCCGGGCCACTGTACCGCACTGGAGACTACGTCTGGATATCCACAAGAAACATGAGGTTTCGAAAGAACAGTGTGTTCCATCCCAAGTACATGGGCCCCTATCGGATTACCAAGTGTATGGGTCCCGTGAACGTGAAGGTGTGCTTGCCCCAGTCATTGCGGATACACCCTGTCTTTCATGTATCATTGCTCAAACCAGCACCCTCCAAGCCGTCTGGGACACCTAGGCCGGTATGCGTGGAGTCGGAGGTGGAGTATGAAGTGTCGGGCATACGGGCGTCCAAATGGCGCAGGGGGAAGCTGTGGTACCTGGTTGCGTGGAAAGGCTATGGCCCGGAGGAGCATTCATGGGAACCGGCTGAAGGGGTTCATGCTCCGCGCTTGGTCTCCTTGTTCCATCGGCGTTTTCCTGCCAGCGCTGGACCCGTGGGGAGCCGCTGAGAGGGAGGATGTACTGTCAAGAATTCCTGTCATACAAGGGAAACACGCCCTTATGTAAACAGGAGAGCTGTTACATAACTCAAGGGAAACACGCCCTTATGTAAACAGGAGAGCTGTTACATAACTCAAGGGAAACACGCCCTTATGTAAACAGGAGAGCTGTTACATAACTCAAGGGAAACACGCCCTTATGTAAACAGGAGAGCTGTTACATAACTCAAGGAAAACACGCCCTATAAAGGGAGGAACCGGGAGGTACAAGGCTGTCGGATATTGTGTTTACACCGACGTACCTGCTTCGTGAAGAGCAGTGTTCCGGAGTGGTGCTCCAGTAAGGCAAGAACGGAGGTAGGTCGAGTCGTTACTCCCTGGGCCGTGTCTTGCCCCATCGTCACCTGTGAAGGACCCGGAAGCTCTACCGGTCAACCATTGAGCTTCGCTTTTTGACTCGGCTGAGTCCAAGCGCAGTGGCGCTTTTGCTGGTTGGAGTCGTAACTCCCAGCCCGACCAGAGACACAGGGACTGCCAGCTGTAACGCACACCAGGAGGTGTTTGCCGCGTTACAGACTCGGAAGTCCACAGGATCGAGCGGCTGCTCTCGGTTCAGTCTTCTTGCTTGTGATTGGGGTATCGGTGACGCATCACCAGGAGGTGACTCCGCGTCCCAGTGCAGTCTGAGGAAGAGGTTGAGCGGCTGCTCCCTTCAGGTAGAGACCCCGGCTGGGTGTTTCCCTGACTCCTCGATTCTCCCCAACACTCTTCGTGCCCCTCACAGCCTACCGATTGGCATTGTCGGCCATTTCATTTCTGCCCTCTGTTGGCATACGCCGGGATCGGCGTATATGCAGAGGACGGTTAGGACCATCCGTGCTGTGGGCTGGTAACGTACTTAGCCTGGAGGATTCCAGTGACTATAACTTTTGTTTGTTCTTTGTATTTTATTTGCCTTCATTAAAAGAACTAACCCTTCACAAGTGGTTGCGTCCTCATTGTCGTGTCTGTTAAACGATCCTGAGACGTTCAGGGCGTTACACAGAGATGGACTCACCTGTTTGGCCCTATTGGTCACAAGACCCCTCTATACCCCTTTGTGTTGTCACACAGGCTGACGGGGAACCAGGCCGACCAAAGGAATGGACTTCCTACACTCCGCAAGACTGGCTGCCAGAAAAGGTACAGGGTGCCTTTAAGACGGGAGTCCCTTGGTACGAGACTCCTCCCATGGATGACGTTTCCTGTAGCGGGACTTCAAAGGGAAGCAAGATCAGGAAGTGGATGGACGGCGTTTCCCCTGAGGTGGAGGACGAGCTGGAGTGGAGGAGAAGAGCGGAGGAGAAAGAAGCAGATTGTGGGAGAGCGGAGGAGAGAGTACTGGAGTGGCGGCGGAAGGAGTGGCGAGAGGAGCGGACGGAAGAAACGAGAGCAGGCACCGACGAGACTACGGGAGCTGAAAACGACAAGCCAGGAGGCCAACGATCCTGCGAGGCGCCCTGCCACGTTCCCAGGGGAGGAGCGTGGCTGGAGCAGGTACGGGGGAAAGTCGCAGGCTGGGTGGGGAAGGGAAAATCCCTTTAAACAGTCACGGCTAAACTCTGTCACCCGTCAATCACTCCTGTGTTACCAACCCCTCCCCTTGAGCACTTAGACACGAAATAGAACTCCCCTTCACGGTGTCCCTCACTCCCGGTCCCTGCATACCCTCTTGTTGGGCAACACGCCTAATACTTGATTTCCTTTGCATTTTGGGAACACCCGGGAAGAGAGACCAGACCGGAACGACAGTCGGGAGGCTGTTACGAAGGGGAACCCTGCAGCGCGGCTACCTGTCAAGTCCACGTCAGACCTACTGCTGTTCTCTGGTGGTTTACTATAAGAGCAAGACTGTGAATCATCCTACAATAAAGCACTCCTAAGCAACATACGCACCTTGTACAGCGTCTGTCGCCCCGAACCCACTACAATGGGGTCAGAAGTGGGATTCTACCGTCTGTATGGAAAAGATGGACGCCCTCATCCAACACCTTGTCCAGGGGCAGGAGAAATTGGAGTGGGCTATTCAACGACAGATGACATCAGCCCAGGCGGACAGGGAGGTGTTTCAGACCACGATAAATGCGCAGTTAGAGCACCTACAGAAAGCCGGCACGGTCTCTCCCCACGCGATGCCCCTAGAACACCGCCCTCATTCCGTCCCAAGTCCGTCAGGGATAGCCTTGCAGAAATACCTTCCTGGGGATGACCCTGACGTGTATTTGATGAACTTTGAAAGAGCCGCCAGAGCCATGGGGTGGCAAGAAGATAAATGGCCTTTCTTTTTGGCTCCCCTACTAACAGGTGACGCCCAGTTCACATACCAGGTGGCTAACCCCACAGGGACAGTACCATACTACACAATAAAAGAAATTATCCTTGACCACCTGGGGCTTGATGGAGAAGCTTATAGAGTACGCTTCAGGAAGGAACATGGGTTACCGGGGAGAATCCCAAGACATTGTTTTTTCGGCTCAAGATGGCAGCAGACAAGTGGCTGAAGCCCTTGACTAGCACAAAAGAGGAGGTGATGACAAAAATATACCTCGAGCAATTCATGGAAGCGTTGCCATACGCCACTCAGAGGTGGCTGAGACAACACTCCGGACTGACGCCTGAACAAGCAATAGACATGGCCACCAACTATTCCAGAGCCCAACCAAAAGTAGCCGGATGGGAAGGAGAGAAGGGACACAAAGGGGGGAACCTTGGGAAAGGGGACAAGAAACCGAAGGGTATGCCCGAGCCCCCTAGACCCAGACCGATACGAGTGGAGGGACCCCCGGTCAGAGGACCCCAGTGCTTTGAATGTGGGGAATGGGGTCACATTGCCAGACTCTGTCCCAGGAAGCGTACAGCTGATGAGCCGATGGAGGTAGGATACTTGCCTAAGTCCATACTATATTCAGCGGAGATGGGGAGCTCCTTTTATGTGAGTTTAAGATTGAACGGTAGAGCTGTTAGAGCATTGCTTGATTCTGGCTGTCGACAGTCTGTGGTACAAAAACATTTGGTCCTATCTAACCAGTATATACCAGGGGCGGTCGTACATATCCGCTGCGTACATGGTGACGTGAGACCTTACCCTCTCGCCCAGGTTACTCTCCATCCCAGGGATACGAAGCCATGTACCGTGAAAGTAGGGGTGGTGGAGTCCTTGCCCGAAGAAATGTTACTAGGGGTGGATAATCCAGAGTTCCTATCCTTGTTCACGGGGTCTAGTTTCGAGTCACCTTTGAGAACTGGGGAGATCAGGGCAGCCCTCATGTCTCCCGAACCATGGGTCCTGGACCGTAGTTTTCGGTTTGCACAGGCCAACGATACCACACTCTTTAATGCATGGGAAAGCGCCCATATGTCCGACTCCCAGGGGACTAAAAAGTACCCCCGTTTTCTCATAAAAAACGGGCTCTTATACAGGGAGGGAGCAGAAGGAGAAACTCCCCAGTTGCTGGTTCCGGTGTCATTTCGGGAGCAGGTCCTCTTCTTTGCTCGTGCGCACCTTACCGCCGGACATAGCGGGAAAGAAAAAACCACGGACAACATAACGCATTTCTTCTACTGGCCGGGCGTATACAAGGATGTATACAATTATTGCATGCAATGCGACACGTGCCAGAGGAAAAACATACATCGTCCTCCTGCAGCCCCACTACATCCTTTACCTTCCATTGGAACACCTTTTGAAAGGGTCGGGATGGATCTGATCGGGCCCTTGCCAAAAACATCGAGGGGGCATGTTTACGCGCTGGTAGTAGTGGACTATGCTACTCGATTCGTTGAAGCCTTTCCGCTACGAACCCCGACTACCGTACACATAGCGGAGAGGTTCGTGGAGTTGTTTTCCAGGGTTGGGTTCCCTAAAGAGATCCTCACAGACCAAGGCACCCCGTTCACCTCCAAAACTCATGAAAGAGGTATGCAAAACCCTGGACATACACCAGTTAAGAACCTCGGTGTATCACCCGCAAACCGACGGCCTCGTGGAGAGGTATAACCAGAGCCTAAAGAACACTCTTAAGAAGATGCTCACGGCTGAGGGTCGAGAATGGGACCGGCTGTTACCGCTCGCTTTATACGTCTTGAGAGCACAAAAACAGAGTAGTTTGGGCTTCTCGGCCTTTGAGCTCTTATACGGACGACAACCCAGATCACTATTAGAGATCACAAAAGACATATGGGAATCAGAAGGAGAAGCGAAACAGAGGTCCCTCCTAGACTACACCCACCAACTCAGGTCCAAGTTAGGGAAGTTAAGGGCCCTCGCCTGCTCCAACCTGGAACAACAGCAGTCCCGACAAAATAAGTATTACAATCAGGGAACCAAGCTACGTAAGCTACAAAAAGGTGACTGGGCCCTACTACTCCTACCGGGAATCGCCAACAAGAAAAGAAACAAGTGGGCGGGTCCATATGAAGTCCTGGAAACAATCGGAGACACGACCTATAGGTTACGGGTGTCCCCTTACAAAACCCAAACATATCATATAAACTTGTTGAAGAAGTGGATTGGTCCGCCTCCGAAAACCGCGCAGCTTCTTATACCCACGAGTCACAGCCCGACTTCCAAGATGGAAGAGCTCATCGTAAACGAAGATCTCACCCCGCAACAGAATAGGGAGCTCAGGGACGCGCTACTACCATACAGAGACATTTTTTCGGATCTCCCCGGTAGAACCACTCTGGTGGAACATAACATTGAGACCCATCCAGAAAAAAAAATAAAACAACGACCCTACAGGATCCCTGCGGCCCGACGGGAAGCCATACGAAACGAAGTACGCGACATGCTGAAGTTAGGGGTCATCCAGCCTTCAAGGAGTGATTGGGCTTCGCCTATCGTAATGGTCCCAAAACCGGACGGATCCCGGCGTTTTTGTATGGACTTCCGCGCCTTAAACGCCATCTCCACATTTGACGCATATCCGATTCCGCGAGTAGACGAGCTCATTGAGAAACTAGGAGATGCTGTATACATAACCACGCTAGACCTAACGAAGGGGTACTGGCAGGTGCCCCTTAGAGAGGAGGACAGGAAGAAAACTGCGTTCATCACGGAAGAGGGACTGTTCGAGTTCACCGTTCTTCCGTTTGGGCTTCATGGGGCGCCTGCCACATTTCAGCGCCTGATGAACACCATACTACAGCCATATAAGGCCTTCTGTTCCGCCTATCTTGACGATATCGTCATTTACAGCAAACACTGGGAGGAGCACTTACAACATGTCCAGACAATCCTTGCTGCGCTCAAGAAAGCCGGGCTGCACATAAACGCAAAGAAGTCTCGAGCTGCATTCCATCGGGTAAACTATTTGGGTTTTGTATTAGGTGATGGAACCATAATCCCCCAAACGGAGAAAATCAGAGCTATCGAGGGTACCCCCTTCCCACGATCCAGAAGAGACCTACGAGCATTCCTGGGACTTATCGGTTACTACAGACGATTTATCCCAGGTTTTTCTGAATTGGCCGCCCCCCTGACCAACCTGCTAAAAAACCAGCCAAACCCGAGACCTCCTACACCCCTCCCCCGAAGCCGAAAGGGCCTTTTCTGACTTGAAAAAAACCATAACCACTCGACCGGTGTTAGCCTCCCCCAATTTTACCAAACCCTTTGTTCTTGCCACAGATGCATCTGACGTTGGGATAGGGGCTGTTTTATCTCAGGAGGGGTTGGACGGGCTGGAACATCCTGTGCTTTTCGTCAGTCGGAAGCTCTTCCCTCGGGAAATGAAATACCCCACGGTAGAACGAGAGTGTCTGGCCATCAAATGGGCTGTCGATAAATTGCAGTACTACCTGGAAGGCAAACCCTTCGTGTTATATACAGACCATGCCCCGTTGCGTTGGATGTATCAGAACGGGAGCCTCAATCCCCGAATATTGCGCTGGTTCCTCTCACTGCAGCCTTATTCATTCACTGTGAAACATAGGAAGGGAAGGGACAATGGTAATGCAGATTTTGTATCTAGGGTCTTCCCTCTCCCCGAACGGGAGACGCAAGGGGGGGAGGCATGTGACGGGGTAGGGGACATGTCAGAGATGGACTCACCTGTTTGGCCCTATTGGTCACAAGACCCCTCTATACCCCTTTGTGTTGTCACACAGGCTGACGGGGAACCAGGCCGACCGAAGGAATGGACTTCCTACACTCCGCAAGACTGGCTGCCAGAAAAGGTACAGGGTGCCTTTAAGACGGGAGTCCCTTGGTACGAGACTCCTCCCATGGATGACGTTTCCTGTAGCGGGACTTCAAAGGGAAGCAAGATCAGGAAGTTGATGGACGGCGTTTCCCCGGAGGTGGAGGACGAGCTGGAGTGGAGGAGAAGAACGGAGGAGAAAGAAGCGGATTGTGGGAGAGCGGAGGAGAGAGTACTGTAGTGGCGGCGGAAGGAGTGGCGAGAGGAGTGGACGTAGGAAACGAGAGCAGGCACCGACGAGACTACGGGAGCTGAAAACGACAAGCCAGGAGGCCAACGATCCTGCGAGGCGCCCTGCCACGTTCCCATGGGAGGAGCGTGGCTGGAGCAGGTACGGGGGAAAGTTGCAGGCTGGTTGGGGAAGGGAAAATCCCTTTGAACAGTCACGGCTAAACTCTGTCACCCGTCAATCACTCCCGTGTTACCAACCCCTCCCCCTGAGCACTTAGACACGAAATAGATCTCCCCTTCACGGTGTCCCTCACTCCCGGTCCCTGCATACCCTCTTGTTGGGCAACACGCCTAATACTTGATTTCCTTTGCATTTTGGGAACACCCGGGAAGAGAGACCAGACCGGAACGACAGTCGGGAGCCTGTTACGAAGGGGAACCCTGCATCGCGGCTACCTGTCAAGTCCACGTCAGACCTACTGCTGTTCTCTGGTGGTTTACTATAAGAGCAAGACTGTGAATCATCCTACAATAAAGCACTCCTAAGCAACATACGCACCTTGGACAGCGTCTCTGTCGCCCCGAACCTACTACAGTGCGTTAGTGTGAGTCGCGCTGTTATTGGACAAAAGATCGTACAGTTGCGGAAAGGACTAGAGGGTTGTGGTAAACGCAAAAATGTATTACCAAACGGAGGAAAAGAAGAAGAAATCCTTGTTCGGTAAAATTAAAAAGTGGTTCGACAAGGATAAGGACATAATAACTAGAGAAGGTGAATTACTACCTCCAACAAGAACCCCTGCATCCTTCATGGTTGCGAAATATGGGTATCATACCTGTATCTGGTTAGACAATTGGGCTAAGTACACTAAAGAAGATGGTGTTTTAGCGTTCCCGGAACATGGTTCATTTAATTTGGCCGTGTTGAGAAATTTACGAGAAAAAATGATGTGTCTAGAGCCTAGACCAAGGCCGACACAGTTCGAGGCATTGGTGGAATGGGAAGATGAGGTGCATGACCGAGAAAAGCAGAGGAGTGGAGGTAACTATAGGTACATTTTTGGGAGGAAATATGATCGTGAGACTCATCATGATCGAATGAGGAGATGGCGAGATGCTAGTATGTCAGAGGGACTATATCCGATGAGAACTGTTGAGGAAGCAGAAGGGAGGAAAGGTACGGAAAAGGTACATGATGCAGAATTGAGAAGGTATGGGGCTAATGACTATGAGGATGAAGTCTTAGATGACATGATCTACAAGAGACCACCTCCATATAGACCAGAACCAGAAGTGAGAACACCAGTTGCTACCCCAATAAGAGATACTTTGAGAATCATTAAAACAGAAGTTGTGACTCCTGATCTGAAAAATGATAGCTCTTTCGCGGAAAGGGAAAGAGAGAGAGAGCGAGAGAGAGAGAGTGCAATCGGGGATGAAAAAACAAGAGAATTAGCAAGAACCACATCTGGGTTGACAGAGAAAATTAGGGAATTGACAAAGAATTTAGAAGCTGTTACAGTGCCTGTAACCATAGGTCCGGTTATGCCTATTTTTGATAAGCAAAGAATGGGTGAAAATGGTTTGACAGTTCCATATGTAGGAAATGGTTTGGTTGGTTCTCCGGAAGAGTCAGGAATAAGGACGGGAGAAAATCATTTGAGACAGTTGAGACATGACACATGTGGTGGAGAGTTAGATGTACAGCCTAATTCAGGATTGAATACTGGTTGTGTAGGAAGAAATGTTATGATGGGAGGATCAATTTTGGAACCACAGAGGATGGCAGAACAAGTGAGTACAGTGAAAAAATCTACAGAAATAACGGCTGAGGATTTGAGTGATTGGTTGAAAGTTCTCCAAAAGAAAGACAAAGATTCACAGGCAATTGATGTAGCAAGGTTGCGCACAGAATTGGAGGAACTCATAGCAGGAACAATTCCCACAGAAATGTTGAAAAATCATCATGATGGAGAGTTGTTATTCATGTGCAAGAGTATCACCTGGAGGGCTAAGAGTACACATGACAGGTTGAAAGGAATAGCGAGTGAAATGGGAGTTGACATGGACAAGGTGAAAGCTTTACAGAAGCCTTACAGAGTGGATTTTTCTGATAAGGACATTGAAAATCTAAATGATGTTGGCAGAACAGGGTAGATTAAGGAAATGATTTCCTTATTGCGAAAATGGGGTGATGTGGAAAAGTGGAAGGATAGGTGGTACAAGAAAAGAGAAGATTCAGTGGACAGGACTTACTCAGCATTTCCCATGAGAGAAAAGGAAAAAACAGTGGATGCCTATCCTATGAGAGAGATTCCTGGAGGAGGATATGTACATGTTCCATGGACTAGACAGGATATTTGTCATTTACGAATGATTTCCCTCGACTGAGAGAAAAGCCTGTCGAGAGGTATAGGCAGGTAGATAGGTTTGTGAAATTGTCAAAAGTGCTGTGGATTGACCTGAATAGTCTGTTTGATATAATTGTTCCAGCAGACTTGTGGGCAGAGTGTAAAATAGTTGTAGATTGGCCTGCTAAGGAATACCCGAGAGATCAAAGGACAGGAGCTCCAGACCCAGAGGTTATGAAGAAGTATGAGCAGGTTATTGTGTTCCTGAAGAATAAGGTACCCCCTAAAGAGACAGACTGGGTTAAGATAGATCGAACACATCAGGAAGCAAAGGAATCAGTTCATGCTTTTTATGAAAGGCTGATATTGGCTTTTAAACAGTTTAGTGGAGATGAACACCTGGGTGATAAGGATTTGAGTCATTTTGTATACAGATTTGTATATGGCTTGAGATCTGAAATCAGTGAAATGATTCGAGAGCATACAGTTGATTGGCAGAGTAAGAAGATTGATGAGATCTTGAGACATGCGAAATACTTCAGTGATGAAATTGAGGCGAAACAAAGAAAGCTGAAGGAGAAAGCAATGTGGGCACAGGTGAAGGTTGCAGAAAGACAAGAAGCACAGCTGTTTGAACAAGCAAATAATCAAGGAAATAGGCCCAGATATGGTACAGGGAAAGGAAAGGGGAACCTAGAAGAGGCGAAGAAAAAATTCCCGTGCCACAACTGTGGACAATTGGGCATTGGAGATCCGAGTGTACGAATCCACCATTAGTGAGTAATGAGAATAAATCCTTGAATCAACAGGTGCAGAACGAAGGGTGTAATCATCAGCAGCAACAGCAGAAGGTTGTCAAGCAGCAGAATCAAGAGCCAAAACCGCCCTTGCCACAGAATAGAGGGTCCCAGAAATATAACCAGGACTCAGGATTCTACAATGATGAACAGGTAAACAAACCGAGACGTACAAACCCGGTACAACAGTACTGGTTAAAGAATGAGGGGAGTGAGTCTGAAGGGGACTACTGACGGTGCCGAAGAGAGGAGGAAGAGTGCATACTTGGAGCAACTCTAGAAATAGACCAGGCAGGACCATTTGTAGATGGGAAAATAAATGGGGAAAGTGTTACTTTTTTAGTGGACACAGGAGCGACAAGATCAACTGTCAGGTCAGCAGATATAAGAAATCTTCCTCTCTCGGACGAAGCAATCCAAGTGGTTGGTGTGTCTAATACACAGATTAGGACTCGTCTTACTGAACTAGTAAGGGTAAGGATAGGGAAATTTTCAGATATGCACCGATTTGTGGTGTGTGACACCAGTCCAGTGAACTTGTTAGGTAGGGACTTATTGTGTAAAATGAATTGCACAATTTTTTGTACTCCGGATGGAATAGCCTTTGAGACACCGGATGAGGATGTCTTATACAGGATGACTCTAGATAATAGAGAAACTGAGATTGTTGGAACATATGCTGTATTTAATCCAGAGGATTTGCCTCAAGAGTTGAGAAATACGGTAAAAGCAGCAGTTTGGGATTTTACTGGAGAGGATGTGGGATTATTGAGTAATGTAGATCCAGTAAAGATTACAGTGAAAGAGGGAATCACTCACCCTAATATCCCACAGTACAGATTGACACCAGAGATAATTGAAGGAATAACACCTATAATTGACAAGATGATTCAGCAGGGTGTTTTGAGAGAGTTATTGAGTAGCCCATGTAATTCACCAATAATGGGACTGAAGAAACCTAATGGGAAGTTCAGAATAGTACAAGATTTGAGAAAGATTAACAAAATTGTGGTATCATGCTGTCCTATTGTGCCAAATCCATCAGTGATTTTGTATCAGATTCCTCATGATGCTGAATGGTACACAGTAATTGATTTGTGCCATGCTTTCTTTTCAATCCCCTTGCATCATGACAGCCAGCCGATTTTTGCATTTCGGTTTGGGCAGCGTATTTTGGCATGGTGCCGAATCCCACAGGGGTATACAGAGAGTCCTTCAATATTCAATCAGTTGCTGAAGAAATCATTGGAAAGTCTGATCATGCCTGAAAGTTCAGTACTAGTACAGTATATCGATGACCTACTTGTGGCATCAAAGACACGTGAGGCTTGTGAAGTAGATACCATAGCTTTACTGAATCATCTGGCAGATGGAGGATTAAAGGTATCTCCAGCTAAATTGCAGTTTTGCAAGAAAGAGGTACATTATCTTGGACACAATATTGAAAAAGGTCTGAGAAAAGTGACCAATGACAGGATCAAAATTATCAGAGGAATGAGAGCTCCAATGACCCAGAGAGAAGTGAGAATGTTTCTGGGAATGGTGGGTTATTTTCGTCAGTGGATAAGTAATTTTTCACTGATAGCAAAGCCATTGATTAAATTGACCAAGAGTGAAGTGAAAGACCCATTGGAACTGAATGCAGAACAAATGGCAGCATTTGAAGAATTAAAGAGCAGATTGTGTGAAGCTCCTGCTCTGGGGATGCCAGACTATGAGAAGGAGTTTGAACTGTACTGTAGTGAGAGGAATGGATGTGCACTTTCAGTGTTAATCCAGAAAGATGGACGTCTGAGGAGGCCAATTGCGTACTTCTCATCAACACTTGACCCAGTAGCTGTGGGTTTACCAGGTTGCCTGAAAGCAGTAGATGCTACATGCAGAAGCTTGGAACAGAGTGAGGGTATAATAATGGGATATCCTGTAAGGGTGTTCGTACCTCATGATGTGGCAATTCTTTTGACAAGAAGCAGAACTCAATATAGGTCACATAGTCGGCTGACTAAATATGAGAAAATTATTCTGGGAGCATCAAATGTGACTCTTGAGAGATGTGTAAATGTGAATCCAGCGACACTTTTGCCAGATGCTGAAAATGTGAGTGAGAGATGATGTTGATCATGATTGCTTGGATGTGCTTGATTACTGTACAAAACCGAGACCAGACATAAGAGATCTGCCACTGCCTGAGAGTGATCATGTGTTGTTTGTGGATGGATCATGTTTGAGAACAGAGGAAGGTGTGCTGAGTGCAGCATATGTGGTGTGTAAAGTTTCAGAAGTTATGGAAGCTTCATCTTTGAAAGGAGTTAAATCTGCTCAAGTAGCTGAATTGGTAGCATTGACAAAAGCTTGCAAGATTGGGAAGAATTTGAGAGTGACTGTAATGACTGATAGTCAGTACGGATTTGGAGTGGTTCATGACTTTGGCCAGCTTTGGCTACAGAGAGGTTTCTTGACTTCGAGTGGAACTCCTATAAAGAATGCTGAAGTGATTGGTAAGTTGCTTGAGGCGATACAGCTGCCTAAAGAACTAGCAGTTGTAAAATGCGCTGCTCATGGACAGGGAGATGATTTTGTTACTCTTGGTAATCGGTTCGCAAATGACATAGCACAGTATTGTGCAAAGAACAATCATTCGATTAACAGGGGAAGAGAGAAGGAAGTGTCTTTTTGTTCTGTGATGTTTACTAATGTACTGGAAACATGGGATGAGGTGAAACAGTTGCAGGATGAAGCAGGAGATGAGGAAATGAGAGATTGGATCAAAGCAGGTTGTGCACCAAGAGGAAAGGATCATGTTTGGATCTATAGAGATGGAAGACCAGTCATGCCAAATTCCATGTTGTCAACAATGGCAAAAATGTATCATGGCCAGGGACACCTGGAGAGGGATGCTATGATTAGGTCCTTCAAACAGACCTGGGACAATGCAAAATTCAGGTTGATAGCAGAGAGCATCTGTCAAAGATGTTTGATTTGTCAGCAGTTCAATACTGGAAAGAAAACAGTGGTGAGCCTAGGAACAATAGGCAGAGAAGGAGGTCCTTTTACCAGAATGCAAATAGATTTCATTGAAATGCCACAAGTCAATAGATTGAGGTATGTTCTAGTGGTAGTCTGTTTGTTCTCAAGGTGGGTGGAAGCATATCCGACTAGGAGAAATGATGGAATAACAGTGGCCAAGTTGCTGTTAAGAGAGTTGATTCCTAGGTACGGGTTCCCAGTGACCATTAAGTCAGACAGAGGGGGACACTTCTACAATGAACTTATGAGTTTAATTTGTGAAGCATTGAGCATACAGCAGAAGCTACATTGTGCATACAGGCCAGAGGCTTCTGGCGTTGTTGAGCAAATGAACGGTACAATCAAAAACAGAATTGGTAAGATGTGTTTAGCCACTGGAATGAAATGGCCTGATGTCTTGCCTCTAGTGCTAATGACTATTAGATCTACTCCAGACAGAACTACAGGGTTGAGTCCACATGAAATATTAATGGGACGTGCAATGAGACATGCATTCGTGCCTGTCAACAAGTTGATGACAATAACTGATGACATGATTTTGGATTACTGTAAAGGCCTGGCTGACGCAGTTCATTCTGTGTTTCACCAGGTTGGAGAAGACGCCACTGCACTTGAAAAGAAGCAAGCCCATGATCTGAGTCCAGGGGACTGGGTGAGAATAAAAGTACACAGGAGAAGAAATTGCTTGGTTCCAAGGTGGGGAAGGCCAAGACAAGTCATTCTGACAACGACGACTGCTGTGAAGTGTGCTGGAGTGAAGAACTGGGTTCATGCAAGTCATACTTTGAGAGTTCCAAATCCAAAGGATGGGACTGGGAAGGAGTACTTTGAAGAGTCAGATTCCAGTGATGATGCAGACACTGAAACAGTGAGAAGAAAAAAGAATCCTGAAAGGGGGGAAGGAGAGTCAGAAAGAGAGTCAGGTGATTCTTTTTTCTTACCAAGAGAGGCTTCAAGAGGAACATTGAGAACCTCAGAGGAGAGTTCGGATTCTGTAAGAGTGCCTGAAGTTCCAACAAGCAGTGGAGAAAATAAAGAGAAAAAGAGAAAAGAAAAGAGCAGTTCCACAGAGACTACACCTGAGTCAAATGAAGAGATTGAGAATTCATCTGAGGCAACTTCGGAAGAAGTAGGGTCAGAAGAAGATAGAGAGGGACAGATTGCGGAAGACCCCCGAGGAGGTGTAGAGAACATTCCTGATAAGCTAGGTGAAGGGACAAGTAGACAGCAAGAAGATTGCGTGTCGGAGACCCGAGGAGGGACAGTAGTAGGGAAATCTCAATCAGTGGGGAAGAAGACTGTGGAAAAAGAGAAAATTGCTGAAGAACAAGAGGCAAATGAGACAGAATCGGATGAGAGTGAGAATGAGAAACCAGAGGGTCGAGTTCTAAGAAAGAGAACTTGGATTGGAGAAAGAAACAATAGAGAAGTGAAACAGAAAATGAGTGTAAAGGGAGATCTTTGGCCTAACAAGATAAAAAGGCTGAGATATCGACTGACACGAGTGAATTCATCGAAAGCTGAACAGGTGAACGAGGTGTCGAGTCAGAATCAAGCAAAAGGTGAAGAACAAAAGGAATCAAAAGAACCAGAGGAGATCAAGAGAATCAGAAAACCAAACCAGAAGTATAGGTCACCGGAATGGACGTATGTGGCACTGTCTGAAGAAGAAGAAGAGACAGAAAGTCAAGGAAATCCAGAAGGGACCTTAAGGAGAGTGGTTGAGGAGGAGAAAACTGTTGGAATCCTGAAAGTTATCTTGACTGACATTGGAGAAGAGACAGATGTTCAGGATATTCAGGATCTGATACAATTTGATGTTGCTGAAGAAGAAGTGAAAAGTGATGAAAATCCAAATTGAGTGAACTAAAGGAGTCACTTGGAGAAGAGTGAAGAAGAAGAAATCTAAAAATTAACAGATTGTGATAATCGAGTGTTCTAGAGATTTAGTAGTGGAGTAGTAGAGGCTGAGTCAAAAGACACAGTCAAAGTAGTAAAACGGCTAACACAGAAAATGATCAAAGTAGATGTACCTTTCTGAAAAGATGGTGCAGAATGTGCTGCTGCTGTACGGGACTATTAATGCTATTATGTAGTGTACTTGCTTTATTAGTTACTTTTAGAGTTACAATAGACACTTTTGGAATACATACTGGGAATATGACTAATGTAGAGAAGAGTTCACAGAAAGTAGTACCAACTAGGATTAGTAATATATACATACATAAGGATAGATCAATTAATGATTTTTCTAGCAATGTTTTTTCAAAATTGTTGTATGAATACGTAAAGACAATGGAGGTAAGGGATTGCTACGTCTGTATGCAATTGTCAGGGTCTAGCCCTCGCGCCTGCCGAACAAACTACATTACCCAGATGCCCGGGGGTTGGAACTACCGATCCCAGCAGCCTTTGCGGTAGGACCGGATATAGGGGAAGCAAACTAAGACGGAGGCGTTCGTGATTCTGTGGGGTCCGAGGGAGCGGCAGCTATCATTATCCGGAGTTCCTGTGGCGTTTCCCTCTTCAGTTGGTGGATGACACGGACCGTAGTGCTTTGGAGCGGCGGCGTGCTTACGGCAGATAACGCGCTGACGCACCCGGGAGGACATTGTTACACTGGCGATAGTCCGAGGGACTCTGCGAGAGACCGGACGGCAGTGTGGTGAGTTCAGGGAGCAGCCGGGAGGTGGTGCCTTGTTCGAGGTATCACGGAGTGAATACCAGTGGCGGAGTGCGAGGGGAAGGCATCCTCTGCATTGCCGTCACGAAGAGCGTGATCATATGTGGAATACAAGTGCCAACGCGGACGGCGGTAGTTGATCACTACGCCCTACCGTGGTTGGAGGGGTCCCCGTGTGGGGAGAGTTCCTTTGTTAGAACTACGGGGTATATGCAGTTAATATACCCCGCAGCAAGATATTCCTTTTTGTCACATTGCAGCAACCTTTGGGGGTTTTCATAAGGAGTGAAACGTCTGTACTCAGGAGTTAGCACAGCGAATCCCTTGAAGGTTAAGCAGCCCTCTCATGAGGGTAGGTAGCCTATTGATGTACCATATAAGGAGCATGAGAGATCGCTATCCCCCTGCTTATTGATCTGGTTTTTGTGTGTTCTGTAGGGAGAATGGATAGCGGGAGCGTTCCAGGGAATAGAGTCATTGTGCAGAAACAATGCAGGTGAATCATTATTGGTTATAGTGAGAATTTACTGAGAGTAGTATGTATGCCTTCTGTTAACCCTTGTGTTTGTTTTTTCCAGCTTCCTTTCCCTGCTGACCCTCCCTTTCCCTTCCTTTTGGGTTTTTTCCCCTTTTAGGGTTTTTTTTCCCTCGCCGTATCATTCGAACACCCTGTGTGTAATCCTTCAGGGTGTTGGGAAGGTCCGGAGGTGGAGCTTATTGCTGCGTCTGGATTCCGCAGAGTGAGAACCTGACAGAAATTGCCTGCGTCAGTTTCAGAGGGAGTTACTTATCATCATCTTCCAGCTACGTATGGGATTTCATGTAGTGTGTTAAGTAGTATTTTTTATCTATTAGGGAAAATAGATTATGAGATGTCTAATAAGGATAACATTTTTGGGCAATTGCCTATGAATAGGAAACTGAATCCTGCTAAAGAAGCTAACATTTTTGGTGAGATTTTTATTGAGACAGAAGAATTAACATTAGATTACATTTTTAGAAACAATTTAACTTGTAGTTTGAAGGAAGAAGAAAAAGCTTTCCTAGATATGGTAGAGAAAAGGAGAATGAGCAAGCATGAAAAGGCAGGAGGATATAAAATGAGTGAGACAATGTGGGACACTGAGATGGGAAAGGAGTTGAAAAATGGGGCCAGTCCAACTTTGGCTTTAGATGCACCACATAAGGGTAAGCTATACATTACCAGAAGAAAATCCCAATATGATAATTATTTTGTCGGGACTAGTGAGTGTCATGATACATATTTTATTGCAACAGGATGGGGATTCAAGAGAGGAGAAGATCCAGTCTTCCCGGGAGTGGATTATATCTGTGGGAATAAGGCTTATTACAGGTTGCCTGACCATTGGTATGGCACATGTTATTTTGGCCTGGTCTTTCCAAAGATTTTTCATATGGATAGAATAGAAGATGCAGAACAGATTAATCTACTAACACGCTTTAAGAGAGAAACTTGGTCAGAAATTGTAGGAGATATTTTTGGAGCTTTGATTCCAGCAGTGGGAATTTCATTAAATGCATATGGAATTCGGAAGCTGTCAACAGTGGTGGATCGCTTATCGACAAGCACCGCTGGAGGGTTTCTATTGGTAAATACAGAGATGGTTGCCTTACGTGCCATGTCTATGCAAAATCGACTTGCCCTTGATATTCTATTGGCCAAAGAGGGTGGAGTCTGTGGAATGCTGAAAGTTCAACATTGTTGCACTTACATTCCTGATGAAAGCAAAGATCTAAAGGTCTATATCAAAAATATTACTGATTTGCATGAAGAATTAGTACCACTGGAAGCTGAAAGTATCTGGACTAAAATGGCTAATAAGATGATTGCTGTTAAGAATTTTATTGCTAAGATAGGTAGTACTATTTTTGGTAAGATATTGTTTCCTTTGACATGTGTGATTGTTGCTTTATTGATTCTTATATTAGGGTGTTTATGTTGCAGATACAGCAGGAGAAGTAAAAAGAAAATAGTGAAAGAAAATGTTGAAAAGAGACAAAAGAGGTCAAAAAGAGACCCACAAGAAATAGAATTAGAAGAATTTAGAGAGAGCATGTATTTTGAAACTAAAAGAGATGATGAAAGAGAAACTGGTGTTTAATGTAAACACAAAAAGACATTTTGAATTTCTCCTAAGAAATGGGGACTACATTTTTGGGTTGGATTTTTGTGGTGATGATATATCACCAAAGGGGGGATTGCTGGAGCAGGGTTTTCTATTTAAACTCAAACTTCAGTTTATATTTCTATATGTCATAATTAAAATTACTAACGATTAATTATTTAGTATTAATTTTTGTTGAGTGTTTTGACTAATCAACCTTACTAATGAAAGAATTATACGTGGGAATGCAATTGCATGGCTTAATTAATATGTGAACTAAGTTGGTGAGCAAATTAATTAAATAAGTGTGGCTAAAGTGCTATTTGTTATGTGTTTGCGCTTTAAAATAATATGCTTTAATGCTTCTTTATGTCGCAAAGGGCTAGATAAATACATACACATAAGGGTATTAGTGGGAATTAACACTGAATAATCAATACGATGTAGTAACGTTGTTTTGTGTTTCTTTTAATTAAGATTGCCCATTTTGGCCTATTGAGAAATGACCGACATTTACAGCCTGCATTTGAGTAGATGAAATGTGAAGAGAGGCCTCGCTGAATATGGTTGAAAATATGACCTCGGCCTTTGTCTGAGCTAAAAGTTACGAAAGGACAGCAGCTCTGGGCTTGTCGCCAGATATCCTTGGAGGAGAACAATTGTCACAAATGAACATTTTGATAAACTTGCGGTGAAGAAGAATAGGACAAAAGGGTCCAATGTCACTGCCACTGGTGTCCCATTTATACAGCCAATAATCATTTTTGGTCATAAATTATCACCGAATTTCGAGGGACTCTGCATATTTACACTCCCTGGGTGGTACTGCCGAAAATGTTAAAATGCAGTCCGCAACCTTACAAGTTCAAGAGAAGGAATTTGAAGGAAGGAGTATCCATTAGAGGAAGAGATCTTTTTCATGACCTGAGTTGAGAGTGAGGATCATTGTAGTGCCACATGGAACCGCTGTGCCTCTTCAAACATTTTGTTTTTGTTCTGTGAAGATATTTTAGACCCATTTCAAAGCCATATCTAAGATACCCATTCCTTCATGCAGTGATGATGACACAATTTGGTGATCCACTCTAACACAAGCTGCTTTCAGGTCACTAAGCTTAGGACTTCAAGTAGGTATTCCTCCAGGGCAGTGTCAAGATGTGTTGCGAGTGCTTTCGTTTCTCTAGCAGGTCTGCAGCCAGACTATAGCTCAGGGAGGAGCCCTTAGTTCTGAATGCAGTTCCGAAGTTGGTCGGTGATCTTGATTTCTAGGTTGTTACATAGGAAATTAATTTCAAATTAACCGCAAATGTGAGCGATCCCTATGATGCTGATGGCATTTTGAGTAGACGTGCGATAAAGTACAATAGCTCAAGCTAGAAACACATAGCAGCTCATTATACATTGCAATTTTTGTATAGCATAAAAGCTAATTTTGTATGACATATTTTCATCTGCTACATTGACAAACAGTTTTGAATGCTTATAAAATCGAACTGGAAATCTGGTAATTTGAGTCAATTTATAATTTCTCACATAATTGATCTCACATCTGTGAAACATTTATTTTTCATGATTGCCTTTTTAATAGCTTTCGGTAGCTACAAGAAACGTCACAAATGATGGTAATGCAGGTTTTAAAAATCCTTTTGAATTAAAAACTGAAATCTTGTAGGGCACAAAAACAAACTTTAAAACAGTATGCCTTTCCGTCCAACATGAAATCACATTTGAAATGTTCCTCTTTTTCAAGACGAAATCTAAATTTAAATGCTGAAATACATTATTGGACATGCTTAGATCTTCAGCGGAATATTAAGTTGATATCTTGCAGGCCATGAAGAGCAGAAGTCTGATCTCTGCTATTCCGTTTCATCTATAAGCTTACACAGCTCCACGGCGTCATTCGTGCTCCATGCTTGGATGAAAGATTTCAGTCTCTCTCTAAAAACGAAATAAAAGTTTATCACATTAAATTGTAATAGGAAAGCATGGCGATTGGAACATTTTCGCAACAGTCTAAATGCTTAAACATATTCTTTCCTGTGCAAATTATGTCAAGATTCTGAAATCATTGTGCATTTCTGACCTTCACCTCATGATCTGCTAGGGTGTTAAATACCCCTCTGGTCTGCAACTTGCTGTTCGTCTAAGATTCAACATGGCTATTTCATTCATCGGAGCTCTGCAGAATACATCTAAACCGAACATAGGCAGACTTCCTCTGTCACTTCATACCCGTAGGAGACGTCCCAGTGAGCATCTGCAGCAGTCCTCTGTCAGCCCACATCCGAGGTACTTCTCTGTAACCTACCACATGCTGCAATCTTTTGTTTTACAAGCCAATGGTGGGGCGGTACAGAAAAAAGAAACGAAAAAAAATAGGAGAACTTGAACAGACACACTGAGCCGATCCTTTGCCCTACACTCAGTGTTGGTGTTGAGATGGCAATCTCCACCGAATGGTGACCTAGAGTGTACCCCTGCTCTGAGTGTCTGACTTCAGGTGTATCTGGTATCCTGACTTTTATTTTAAACCTGGATTCATGCTAATCTAGCATGGGCACAAAAGCCTAGGCCTCTTTCTGACAAAGCGAGGTCCAGGACATGTCCTTTGACCTGGAGGGGGCACACAAAAGGTATCTTGTCCCTGTCTTGAGCCAGCACATAAAGCAGTGCTGGCAGTGTACTGTGTTTTGTGAACTCTTGGTTTTGACCAGACCGTTTTATCTATGTTAGTGAGTGTGGTCTACTGACCCTTCTTGTGTTCAATTTTACTGCTACGTGAAACCTAGAACCTTGTGTTGCCATTCTTTGTGTATGCTGAGCGTGTGTGCGTGTAACATGTGTGGAAGTGGGACTCTGAGTGTATGTATGAGTTGGAGTACTAAAACCAGTGGGATGCATTATGGATGCCTTGGTTTAGCATCACACATGATGGAGAATTAGGACAACTTCCCAGGCGGTGGAAGTGTAGTGACTGCATCCCCTTGGCTGAAGAGTGAAGATCCAGGTACTGAAGGGCGTAGGATGGAGGCTGGAATAAACATTAGAAATTTCATGAAGAATTTGTTAGGAAGGGGCAACAGATTAGTTATTCCTGAGCACTGCCATTTACAAGGGCGGCTGGCATTTACAGGGAGAGGGCAGCGCGTGAGCGCAAAATATATATATAAAAAAAAACAACTTACCTAACATGATGTCATTGCTACGGACCTCTTCCGCATCAAGGAAATGGAACCAGATGCTGTAACTTCCTTGCCCAATTCTGGTACTGCTCACATGCGGCATGTGAGCAGCACCCTGATTGGACGGAGTGGCCTCACTCGGCGCTCCTCAGCACACTGGAAGCCCGCAGTTACTCTTAACCCAGCTATCTTAAGACAGGTGGGTTGAGAGGTTTAAAGTGCGCATGGGTGGCTAGCTGTCGCAAGACGGCTGGCCATAAAGACATGCACACTTTAAACAGTGTATTACACAGCCCACCCTCCTCCCTGCTACTGTCAGTCAGCAGCGGCCCCGCCTCTGCCCTGGCGCTCAGCTACGGACAGGGGCTGAAAAATAAAACGGTAAGGAACTACCATTTTATTTTTAATCCCTGGGACTTTGTGAGGGATTTTAAGTGGGGCGACGCTCCTTCGCTCCAACGAAGGAGCCGCCCATGGCAATTTAGTAGATGGTAGAGGCTGCAGGTAGGACTGCAGAGTCTGTATTTCTATGCAATTTCTAGGTGAGACTTGCTCTTTGGTCTGTCCCCGATAACAGCTGATCCATTCCTTTCCTCCAGTTGCAATTTGGCCAGCTGCAGCTTGATCTCCCTCCCAGCCCCACTGTCTTCCAGTTCCTCTGGAGTCAGGTTGTGGGGTGACACACTGCTCCCTGCTCTCATAAAGGGCCTTACTACTGTAGGCAAGTTGTATTATTTCTCCTCAGGGTGCGTGCTACAGCTCATGGCCTGTGTCCAGACCATTTTGTATCTAATTCTCATTCCTCAAGTCCACCTCCTCATCCTTAGGGGTATCCTTCCCCTTGCTCCTCTGTGGTAGCCTGCATCCTCCTGACCTCCTCAAAGCCTCTGAGGGCTATTTGGGAGTCCATTTTGGTTTCCTTCTTACCCACATTCAGCCCTCTCTGCTTGTAGAGCCTCTGCAGCTGTCTTCATGAAGTTGTCACTGTCGCTCAGCTCCAACTCCCTTGTAGCCAGAAATATGTAATGCAAAATATAAATTTGAAATAAAGGAAAAGATGGCCAAATCACAGACTAAGGCGAATATTTTAAAATATCGATTTTGATGTCAGATTATTTTTGGGATTTTTAGTTTTATACAAATCACTGAGTGGTACTACACAAACACACCAATACTGGATCCCACCACTGAACACCAATATAAGAAATGGGGTTATAGGTTAAGGGCCGTGCAAGCCCTATTCAGGCAACAACCACAATCATTGTGAGGGTGAACTAAAAAAGTCACTAAATTAACCTGTGCTTAACCATCTGGTAGTTTGGCACAAAAGCAGTCAGACTTAGAGGCAATGTGTAAAGAATTTATGCAGCACCCAAACAGCAATTAAGTGAATAAACAACTCGAGAAAAAGCCCAAACGAATTTAGAAATATTGGGAACATTTTGATAAATAAAATACCACCAAATCAACTAAATCCAATCAGTAGAACCAAAATGATGAATCTTTATAAAGTTATTTGTGAAATCTAGTGTCTAAAAGATCAAAGTGCCAACCACGGATATCTGGTTGCGAGAGACTAGTTCAAAGTCAAAAGTTAAAGCTGCGCAGGTCGGACACAAGGGGTGGATTGGGCCTGGTCTCGGCTTACTTACGGATTTAGAAATATTCTTGAAGTTCCTGAGAAGACAGAGTTTCAGCAGGGTATGGCACCAGGCTGTGTCCAAACGCAAGTTGTCAACGGGGAGATGCTGGATGTAGTCTTGGAGGAGCTGTCAAGGGAAAGAAAAGCTCAGAGCGTAAGAAGTTGGATACTCAAGCTGAGGAGGTTGTCGGTTCAATAGGCTGCTGGTCATCATCGTGCCCGTTGAAGATTTCTACCTTCAAATTTGGAAGTTTTTCTGAAATCCAATTCTTCTAGAGAGCTTCAAAACTGAAGTGGCCTCCACAAAGCTGGATACCTTAATTGATAGGTTCCACTAAAAAAGGATTTGCTGCTGCGAACAAGAACAAAGTGGGAGCTACTGAGAAGTCAGGCCGACTGTCAATGGGTGGATCGGCTGGCAGGTAGCCCTGGATTTCTGGTGGTCCTCGTGGCAGTGTTTGGTGAGAAATTGACTAAGTCCCAGGTTTTGGAGAAGTACCACCAACATCACTATCAAGGGTCCAGGATCTGGGAGAACCACTTGGGGGGTTAGGACTCACTCCAGCAGAGGCCAGCATTAGAGTTCAAAGCCTCAAGAGCTTGTTATGTCCCTATAGCTCACACAGGAGGCCAGCCACCTAGCCCTTGGAGTCACTTGCGGTCCTGCGTTTAAGGAGCAGGTCCAATCTTCCTTCCTCAGTCCAACAGGGCGGGCCTTCCAGCAACAGGACAGTTGTTCCAGCAGGAGGGCAGTTTTTCTTGCAACAGGGCAGCAGTGCACTCCTTCTTCTGAGTCTTCTGCAGGTACAGAAGTGATCTGAAGATTGGCTCTGAGGATACAACATTTATACCTGGTGCCAGTGTTTGCGTGTGGGGGGCACCCTGGCTTACTATCACATCTGGTTCTGCAAAGTGCTTCCCTTACCCGGTCAAGACTTCAAACTGCCTGGGATGACAAAAGTCTGGTATCATGTTCCTTTGTGTGTGCAGGAGGCGCAAATGCTTGGGACAAGAAAATACCAATTTTCTAAATATTTCCACCAAATAGGGCAACCCAATAGTCTCTGAGGAAACTGGGTACAGATGTATACACATCAGTAGTCCTCCGTAGAACATGAAACGTGGAGTCCTTCGAGTCTCAAACAGCCACTTAAACAATAAGAAGGCCTTCTTATTGTTTGGGCGCCTGTTTTGAGACTCACCGGACCCACTTTTGATGTCTACGGAGGACTACTGATGTATATACGCTTGACGACTGCTGCACATTGATTACTATGATTATTTGGGTACACTGACTGGTCTCTTTGCCCAGGCTTTTGTTGTTTTTTAATTTTGATGATGACGTTCGATACAGTGAATCTTTTGCCCCTTTGTGATTAATATCTTGTATTAAGATAGATTTCATTGAGAGTCTCTAGTACATGTTTTGTTTGACACTTTGCCCTGAGGAGGGTCTCAAGTACTTATTAGACGCCTGTAGATGGGGACGTCCATGTATTGATCACCAAAAATGCTAGGGAATAGACTTTAAAACCCTTCTACAAGGAAAGGGCACTGTGAGGGTTGCATAAAGATTGATAGTTCCATTGGGTGGCGCCTGGTCTGTTGAAGGTCACCACCTTACCAATATGATATCTTGGTGATCTTTTTTTTAACAGCAGGCTAGTGCTATTTACTTGATCCTAAACATAAATGGATTATTATCTGATAAATCTATATGTTTGTTCATGATAAAGCAGTATGCTAATTACAATTGTTTTGTAAATGTATATTTAATGTAATTATCTATGTTTTATCTTCGGGATCTAATATTATTTATACCAAACCCTCGAATGAAGAAATTACGGGTAAAGTTTCTCCTTCAGGAGGTAGATTGTGTTTATATAACTTTCTAAACATGGCATTTTCAGAATTGTGACTTAAAATCCCACTTTACCAGTAAAGAGGATTTAAAATGATGATTCATTTGAGTGAAACAGTATTTTTATGTCTTCTCCCAATCCAAAGTTAGCACTCATTAGATGTAATAAAGTAACTCAGTGTTAGTCAATGGGAGAGAGGCTTACAGTAGTAAAACACAAAGCTAGGAGTTTTTTAACGACCAAGTCACGTAAGACTTAAACCCACATGTCCTACTTTTTATGTACCAAACTCTCTGCCCTTTGTGCTTTAAGGGCCTACTGACTGCAATGATAGGACTGAGACATGCCTTAAAGTGCTTCTTTAGTGGGCTGACACAATGAGTACTGCGTACAAAAGTAGCACTTTAAAACAAAGAGTGGGTGGCGCAGGAGTAGCATTTAATTTACAGCCCTGGGTACATGTAGTACCACACATTAGGGACGTACAAGTAAATGAAATGTGCCAATCAGGTGTAGGCCAATTTTGCAGTGTTTGAAAGAGAGAGCACAACTACTTTAGAACTGGTTAGCAGTGGTAAAGTTCAAAGTCCTAAAGCCAACAAAAACAAATTCAGCAAGTCAGGAGGGTGAAGGTAAAATATTTGGGAGAATACAACACCAAGGATCTCAGGTATAACACTGAACCGTGAGTGACGGGTCTCTACGCGGGGTCCTGATCAATAGCCGTCTCACTACTGATACTTGATGCAACAGAGGCTGCATTTTCATTCTACACTTAGTGGGGACTTATGCCTACACTCCCTCGCATTTACCCCTTATGTCTTTTGGCCCTCTTTCAGGACACGTTACCTTAATGTGTCTTTCACATGCTGTGATTTGATGGGGCAAATTGTTACTAGTTTTTGGGTTAGTTGATCGATCTCACCACTCTGCTACTTTAATACCATTCTTTTACCACTCCTCACTATGTTCATATTCCACTTGGTTTTTCAGTTTCACGACGTGTGTCTGACCAATGTGATATGAGAATGGCTGACCTTTGCAGCCACCTTCACCATGTATAGCTCACCATAGTCGCGTGTGCGCACATAATTGTGATACATAGGGGAGTATGATGTTGCGACCCCAGAAGTAAAGCGGTCTCCCCATGTTTTGATGCAATAATTGTTCATTTCTTTTATAGATTGGCTACCGCATCAACAGGTACTACACCTCTATATGGTAATATTAGGTTAGGACACCACATTACCTTTTCTTTAGTGTAGATTCACCACATTTTCATAAGGTCCTGAGGAATTGCCGCTAGATCCACCTAACTATTAGGCAAGAAACATGTCGATTGAGAACAACACCCTGCAACATCATTTGGAGATGGTCGCCACTCCACTTTTTTAATCAGGGTGGAAGGCAGGGTCATTAAAGTTGTTTTGCCTGACTCTTCCAGTCCCCTGTTTTAACCCACTTAGTCTAGTTGACCAGAGCACACACACTTTTCTACACTTCATAGGCCCCTTACACCCATTGCACCAAACGGCAAGGAATAAAAGATCTCCGCCAAAGAGCCCCTGCATAGGGTGCCCTTCGGATACTGCAGCGCCGACACGACAAGGAGCATGCCCGATGATGAAGCATGACACCCAGCAGGCTAGGTGTGAGGGCCCTAATTCCGAAAGGAAGCATTCCCCACCTCCTTTCGTAACATAGCTATAATCTCCTTCTTGGGATACCGCTTCCTCTCCTCCCCCTTTTAGGCTCTGCATACCTAGTTTTTTGTACTCTGAGCAGGGCATGTATGCTGGACCTCTCTTAAAAGCCCTTTAGTCCCCCTTCTTTGATTGTATGTGTAGGACTGAGACATGCCTTAAAGTGCCACCTCCATGGCCTCTGCCCCACCACTTAACAGCCAAATTTCCAAATTTTAGAGATAGCAATTTAATTCTGAGAATGTCCAGAGAAAAGGGTGAAGTGCTGTTTAACACATGTCAGATCCTTATTTTCCTGATCACGCTCAACTGATCCAGAAACAGAGAAAATTATGGAAACATGTTAAACAGAAACTGAAGGGGATGAACCTCAAATACGTACTGCTATAATAACAAGCTTAAGCTCAAAGTTATTTTCAGGGGAAAACCCAGTTTTGATACAACGAAACAGGCATGGGCATGCGTTGAGAATCATCAACCAGACATAGGAATGAGACATGGATGGCAAACATACACCGGTGCTCCGCTAGAGGGATAAACCTTGAAAAGCAGAGGCCAAGACAAAGGCAGCAGAGTAGGAGTAGTAAAAACCTTGGATCCCTGGAGACAGTGTTGGCCATTTGAACAGGGAGACGTCAGACTCTAAGGGTTCCTTATCACATACCATGACCACAGCGACACAAGTTTCTGGTTGATACTGTATCTAACCGTAGATTCTTAACCTTGTCAATAATCCCCCAGGTGTAAGACTGGATTTAGAAACTCAAAAGCTGTACTCCTGCACATTGGTAGGTGGTGTCATGAGGCTCCGCACTGATGTCTTTCCACTTCAAAAGTAATGAGAGGGGCCTAAAGTGTCATCCTGGCACACTGACTTCAGTCCATTTCTTTCTAGGTCACTGACTTCAGTCCATTTATTTCTAGGTCGGCACTACTCTTTTTGTCTTTGACAAGTTCTTTTTCTCAAAATTCTTTTTTTTACCAGTGTGCAAGGGAAATATGCCACCCCCCAAAATGGATTAAACTATATAGGGACTATCGCAAATAAATGTCTGTGGCAGACCCCCCACAATCTATGCTTATGGTGCCTGGGGTCGGAACACTGCTCTATGGCCTGTGACGACTCCTCTGGAGCCAGGGTGAAACTCTATGTCACCAAACATTTGAAGACTTTTGCACAGGGACCGGTGGAAGTCAAAAAGAAGGTCTTGTTCCCGAAGTGGTTCCTGTTGCAGATCCTCATTGCGGTAGAAGTCTTCGGGTAAGTCGAATAAAAAGCATAAAAAGTCCTAGTGGGAATCAGCCCCTTCCAGCCACCCTCGAATTCCATAAGAGCATCAATGTGCCACTCGGCCTCCCTTCCAAAATTCTGAAGGGCCAATACTGAATTCATCCTGATGCAATCCAAATTTCTTGGTTCATCGGTCACATTGTAGCTCATGGAGGCCTTTAGGAAGGTGTCTGATATTGTTTTTTATCCAGCATTCACGTAGTAATTGAGATCTAAGGAAATGTCTCTGTTCTTACTGTGCATTGGGAACAATTTATATATCAAGCGTCCATGCCCAAACTGCGTAGTACCCAGCTGCCCATTGTGAAGGGTCCTGTTAAATATTTAGGTGCATACGTAAGTAGGAACCCACAATAAACCTTGGATCTGAATCTAACACCGCTACAAAGCAGGACTTACAGCTGTGGAAATCTCTCCTTATTATCTTTTTTCGTTAAGAGAAGGGGAGCCCTCTTTAAAATGATTGACTTGCCTTAGTTTTGTATTCCCTACAAAATGACCCATCTTCGATTCTAACTCAATTTGCCACTGATGTACAATTCAGGGCTAGAAGGTTTCTTAGGGCGGGTATCTTTTGCAAAGCATGGACAAGTCTCATTGGACAGGGGGATGGGGTTCCCAGACATTTTGTCTATTCTGAGGTGAGTCTCCGAATTTAACACCCTGGAAGCTAAATTGGCTTTAGAACAAAGAAGGAAGGGGTATTACAAGGATTTACAGGTTGGTTATAATTAATTCACCGGACCCATTTACATCATAGATATAAAAGTGGGACAAAGAGCTGGGCAAGTTGGATGGAGGCAAATGCTGCCTCACAAACTCTGGTTATTCCAGCTCGCTACAGATCATATTTCTATCCATCTTGAATGGAGAAGATTGCGATGGCCACCAACCCCAGCTGTCGAACCTGAAAAAATATCTGAGTCACTTTCCGTAACAAGATATGGGATAGTCTGGTGATTATACAGTACCGGTACAAGTATAGGTTCATAGTACAAGTGCACCAAATGTTGGGCACTAGGCATCGCAGAAGGTTTAGATCACAGGGTAGTGAGACAGGGTATAACGGAGGGGGCAGCAAACTGCAGAAGTGCTCAGGCTTTTCTAGGGGTGGCCTCTTGGTTCCCAAAAGAGACACTGCACTTCAATGGAGTAGCAAAACAGCTCCCATCCTGATCGATTGGTCCAGGGGCATGGATTTCTGCACTACAGCAATATACAAGGCAAGAGGCTGCCAGGGGAAATGCAAAAAGGTCCGGAAATGTTGGTGGCAACAACGTACTATGGTTTGACAATATGTATGTATCTGAATTATAGTAGTGGGTGTGGCCCTCCATGGTTACTACTTTATGGAATTTCGAACTACTATAAGTGTCTTGTGTCTATGGCTGTATTATGGTATGCTTAAAGAATAATACAATAGCAAAACATATATAAAAATAAATGGCAAACATACTGCTTTTCAATGTAATTCAGACCGAACCATACCTATACAGGCTTTTTTCCCCCGGTGTGATTGATATCATGAAAGTGATCTCCATAAAATGTGAAACATTAACTTTGATAGATCCTCCTGTTTGAAAACCAACTTTCTAATGTGGGAACTGTGAACAGAGGGCATATGCAAATTCTAATTCTGTATGAATGGCGAAGAAAAAGAGAGACAACATACACCATTTTCATACAACAATTGGAATTTTGGACAATATTTGAGGGAAGTGATCCACTTTCTTGGTATGGTCACCTTAACAGCAGTATCTACTAATAACATTACCTCTACCTGTATTGTATTTGAGAGGGGCATCAGACAAGAGTGCCCTTTCTCGCATTAGTCACTTGCACTTGTGGTAGCGCTCTTGGCTGTCCAACTATAGGAAAACTTGAAATGTGTGGCACTATCATTCAGGGTATGCAATACACAGTCTCTCTATATATAAACAATATTGGATTGTTGTTAACAAGTCACAGACAAATCTGCTTGTAGCTTTGAAAATTGAAGATTAATTTGGAGAATTTCCTGGAGCAGATTTTACTGGAACAAATTAAAGATATTACTCCTACCATACCTGAAGCAGGATAAGCAGTTTAAGAAGAGTTTAGGAAGCTGACACACCAAACTGTAAAGCAACAGATGGGAAAAATTCTGAACATACATGTCTCAATAGAAGAATAGAGATTTGATTCTCTTAGTCGGGACAATAATTTTGATGGCACTGCAAACGTTGACCAATCACACCCTGAGAGATAATATTTGTATTGCATGTATTGGTAAGTGGCTTAATGGCATCTTACTCTAGATAGCTTCAATTGTGATATTTAAAAGGTAAGATCATGTTTCATCTGTTACAAGACTATTATTCATGTAAAAAGATATTGTGGATAATCTATTAATCTTGGATTGTAATGCATATATTCATGGATGCTTCAGATGGACAGGGGGATTGGAGGACAACGTACCACTGTATGCTGAAAACGTACTCCTATATTTCGCAGACCAAGAAAAGTGACTAGTCAAGCTTTTCCATTCTCAAAGTATATAGTCAATATTCAGGGTTTAAAGTGAACTCAGAAAAATCTATCATGTACCAGTTGACTGAAGGTGCTATAGATCACAAATACAAGAATTACATATGTAAGAATACACACCTGTAAAGATAGAAATCTATTTACAAACAAACTTAAAATCAATTCTTATAAATTATAGACAGGATGTGAACACTGAAGAAAATTGTTGTTATCACTGTTGGGTAGAGCAGCCATGTTCAAAATGATCAATTACACTATCTAAATTTTTGCATGTGCTTAAAAACACAGCATTTTGGGTCCATGAGACCTTATTTAGACAAATAGTTGCAATAATACATACACGAATGTGGGATGATGGGACGCCCAGATTGTTCTTGGAGATATTAAGAAGAGTAGTGTATGAAGGTGGAATAGCACTACAGAATTTGAGAAAATATTACTGGCCTTTCCAGTGAATGATAATTAAGGCTTCTAGTTTTCCATTTTGGCTGATTTTTACAGATACATACAGACAGAAAACAATCTATTTCATGCCTGTTTTTTTTTTAAAAGTGGAAAAATACTTAAAATTGTGCTTCTTGTGAGTGACTCTTCTTGTTGTTCTTCATGAACTCAGGACCAACTGCTAAGCATATGAACATTAATGCGGATTTAAAAATAGGATGAAGATTCTCTTAAATACAGGCATATGTTAACATATTTGTATATAAAAAACACAAGAAAAGTAGTGGTGGATACAGGGTCGCACCTCAAAATCACTGGATAAATGGACTTGCAGAGTGGATGTTGCAAAGTAACCTACACACAAACAAGTAAGATTGGTGCCACTCAGGGTAAGAAACCCCACTACCTAAGGTATCAATGACACAAGAAACAACAGTGACTTGTGAAACGTTTGGAAAGAGACCCTGGCACTCACAATATTTCAAATTAGATTGAAAACAGTAATTTGTCCATCTAACAAAAAACACAACGAATGAGGAGAGCTATTCCTCCTAATACAGGAAACACAAAAGGTACAATCAACTAATCATTCATTAATTTATTTCATAGTACAAAATGTTGCAAGGACTAGAACATAACAGTTTGTTAACACACTCATAAAAGTTTTTTCATGATGTGAGTAGTATTTCAGTCCTTGTTGAGAACACACGAAACTGACAACGCGCGTTTTGTCACCACCGCGACTTTTTTGAAGTTGTCAAAATATACACGGTGAAGTTGGACAGCTCGACGGACATAATCGAAGAGATCCCATTAGATCAGCATTCAGAGTTTAGTCTTGATAAGGTCTTATTCCTCTTCGGTCTCCGTTCCCGCTGATTATTTAAAAAAGACCTATCCTCAAAAAGGATCGTATATATGGGATATGTAAAAAGCAAAATTCCTAGTCGCGTTGTCGATAGTCAGTACGGCATCTAGGGCACGATAATAAGTCTCTCATTTTTCATTGCTCTGTCGTCTAAAGATAACGTCTCCTCCCGTCTCTGCTATTGTATCGTGTACATTTTGACAACTTGGAGCCTCGAGAAAGTCACAGTGGTGACGAAACGCGTGTTGGCTGTTTCGTGTGCTCTTCACAACAAGGACTGGACTACTACTCACATCATGAAAAAATTTTTATGAGTGTCTTAAATAACTGGTATGTTCTAGTCCTTGCAACATTTTGTACTATGAAATAAATTAATGAATGATTAGTTGATTGTATCTTTTGTGTTTCCTGTATTAGGAGGAATCTCTCCTCATTCTTTGTGTTTTTTGTTAGATGGACAAATGACTCTTTGTATGAGTGCATGTTAATCAGTTAATTAAAGTGTAAATGTACTAAATGAACCATTTTACTACTCTATTTATTATCAAAACACAAAATGAATATTGATAAATACCAATAAAATGGGCAAAAAATAAATATGGATAAATACAGATGGAAATGTTAAAAAAATAAATTCCATAAAACCAGGATCCCTAATGATAATCAATGATTGGATGTTTAAAGCACAGCAAAAAACCCTCAGTCAAGCTTGATAGGACTGAAATGGGCCCACAAGGATATGAAATTATCACGAAAAACACAGAGACAGTTAGTAAAGCATGACATAGGGAAAAGATAGGTTGGAAGGGAAGGTTAACACTGGAGACGCCACTATAGGAAAGTGGTATCCTCAAGGAAGTAAGAGACTTAGATTGATTTAAAAATGGAACACCATAGGTATCACTAAGATAAGAGACGTGTGGGCACAGAATAGACTAAAAACATTTGAATAGAGCAGCGTTCTATCCAGCAGTGGTTAACCAAGACTTGTAGGAAAGATTCACCCATCTTTACCGCTGGATCGTATTTCTTCCAGCAATCATTCTTCCAATTGCCACACTAGGGCGCCATTTTGGTTAGCGTTCTAATCATTCTAGATGAATGGGGAACAAGGATGGCTATTTAAGAGGTCAGTGGGTGTGTGAGCACAGGAGTTGTACTGGTTGCACACCAAGGCAAGCCCATCCGTGCCCAGACTGTGTCCAACAGCCAGGAACATTGCCCCTTTCTAAAAAACAGCCATGACTTTGTTGGAGAAAGCCATGTCTTTGGAATTTCTAAGTAAGCTGGCTTTTTATAATTGTTGTTTCACCGAGGATGTAGTGAACAGTGAACATGAAGTCTACAATATCATCACTATAACTTAAAACCAACCTCTCACACCAAAGACCCTCTACCTTCTAACCTAGTCCAAGACCTAAAACATATCATTGCCCCATATTGAACCACTATTATCAACTCCTCCCTGGCCACGGGGTGTGTCCCTGCCTCTTTCCAACTGGGTCAAATCACGCCCATTCCCAAAAATCCCAATGCTGAGCCCAACAACCCAAATAAACTCTGACCTATCTCTAACCTCCCTCTCCTCTACAAACCCCTTGAAAAATGTGCCCTGCTCCAACTGGATATTCACATCAACACTTTCAACCTCTTTGACTCACTGCAATCTGGCTTCAGAAAAGGCTGCAGCACAGCATCTGCCATGACATCCATCACTCCCTCGACAATGGCGAGTCTTGCCTACTCATTCTCCTCGACCTCTCTGCTGCATTTGATACAGTTAACCACTCTGCCTTACTTAACACCTTTAAAGTCCGCTTTGCCCTCAATGGCCTTGTCCTCAATTGGTTCACCTCCTTTTTCCAACACAGAACTCAACAGATCAAATTCGATGACTGCCTTTCTAACCCAACACTAATCTCCCTCGGTGTCCCTCCTGCTCTCTTCAACCTCTTCACGAAACCCCTTACCCTCATTCTCAAACAAGCAGGAATCAATTACCACCTCTATACCGACGACACTCAATTTTACTATTGTAACGCCCTGAACGTCTCAGGATCGTTTAACAGACACGACAATGAGGACGCAACCACTTGTGAAGGGTTAGTTCTTTTAATGAAGGCAAATAACATACAAAGAACAAACAAAAGTTATAGTCACTGGAATCCTCCAGGCTAAGTACGTTACCAGCCCACAGCACGGATGGTCCTAACCGTCCTCTGCATATACGCCGATCCCGGCGTATGCCAACAGAGGGCAGAAATGAAATGGCCGACAATGCCAATCGGTAGGCTGTGAGGGGCACGAAGAGTGTTGGGGAGAATCGAGGAGTCAGGGAAACACCCAGCCGGGGTCTCTACCTGAAGGGAGCAGCCGCTCAACCTCTTCCTCAGACTGCACCGGGACGCGGAGTCACCTCCTGGTGATGCGTCACCGATACCCCAATCACAAGCAAGACGACTGAACCGAGAGCAGCCGCTCGATCGATCCTGTGGACTTCCGAGTCTTTAACGCGGCAAACACCTCCTGGTGTGCGTTACAGCTGGCAGTCCCTGTGTCTCTGGTCGGGCTGGGAGTTACGACTCCAACCAGCAAAAGCGCCACTGCGCTTGGACTCAGCCGAGTCAAAAAGCGAAGCTCAATGGTTGACCGGTAGAGCTTCCGGGTCCTTCACAGGTGACGATGGGGCAAGACACGGCCCAGGGAGTAACGACTCGACCTACCTCCGTTCTTGCCTTACTGGAGCACCACTCCGGAACACTGCTCTTCACGAAGCAGGTACGTCGGTGTAAACACAATATCCGACAGCCTTGTACCTCCCGGTTCCTCCCTTTATAGGGCGTGTTTTCCTTGAGTTATGTAACAGCTCTCCTGTTTACATAAGGGCGTGTTTCCCTTGAGTTATGTAACAGCTCTCCTGTTTACATAAGGGCGTGTTTCCCTTGAGTTATGTAACAGCTCTCCTGTTTACATAAGGGCGTGTTTCCCTTGAGTTATGTAACAGCTCTCCTGTTTACATAAGGGCGTGTTTCCCTTGAGTTATGTAACAGCTCTCCTGTTTACATAACCTCTCAACCGCTAAGCATCCTGGGAGATGTAGTCCGTTTTCGCTGGTTACCGTTTTCCTCCCCTCGTATGACAGGAATTCTTGACAGTACATCCTCCCTCTCAGCGGCTCCCCACGGGTCCAGCGCTGGCAGGAAAACGCCGATGGAACAAGGAGACCAAGCGCGGAGCATGAACCCCTTCAGCCGGTTCCCATGAATGCTCCTCCGGGCCATAGCCTTTCCACGCAACCAGGTACCACAGCTTCCCCCTGCGCCATTTGGACGCCCGTATGCCCGACACTTCATACTCCACCTCCGACTCCACGCATACCGGCCTAGGTGTCCCAGACGGCTTGGAGGGTGCTGGTTTGAGCAATGATACATGAAAGACAGGGTGTATCCGCAATGACTGGGGCAAGCACACCTTCACGTTCACGGGACCCATACACTTGGTAATTCGATAGGGGCCCATGTACTTGGGATGGAACACACTGTTCTTTCGAAACCTCATGTTTCTTGTGGATATCCAGACGTAGTCTCCAGTGCGGTACAGTGGCCCGGGCCTTCTCTTCCTATCTGCCGCAGCCTTGTATCTTCTCTTGGCCTCTATTAGGACAGCCCTTGAGCGCATCAACGTGTCTTTTATGTGTGCCACCCTGTCCGCTGTGGCGGGAATCCTGTCCTCTCTGAACGGATGTAGAAATGGCAAGAACCTGGGATGTTGGCCATAGTTGCTATAGAACGGAGATGACTGTGTGGAGCTGTGAGTGGCGTTGTTATAGGCTATCTCTGCAACCCATAGCAAGTCGTCCCATTCTTCCCTGCCCTGGTCCACAAAACATCGCAGATACTGTTTGAGCGTTTGGTTCAGGCGCTCGGTTTGGCCGTCCGTTTGAGGGTGGTAGCTGGTGGACAGGGCGGTCTTAACATGCAGCGCAGTGCACCAAGTCTTCCAGAATTGCGCAGTAAACTGCGACCCCCGGTCCGACACGATCACCCCAGGTAATCCATGCAGTCGTACCACATTCTTTAGGAGTAGTGACGCCAATTCCCCGGCCGTAGGGACTCTCTTGCAGGGGATGAAGTGCCCCATTTTCGTCAAGTAATCCACCACCACCAGTATTGCCGTCATCCCCTGGTCTACCGGTAGGCCCACCACGAAGTCCAGTGATATGCTATCCCATGGTCTATCCGGGGTCGGAAGTGGATGTAAGAGCCCTTGGGTTCGGCCATGGTCGGCCTTCATGGTAGCACACGTAGGACACTCCTGTCCCCACCTCCTGACATCCACTCTCATGGTTGGCCACCAGAAATGCCGTCCCATGCTAGCCACCGTTTTTTCAAAGCCCAAATGACCTGCGCATGGAGAGTCATGGCACCAGATGAATGCTTGTTTCCTTAGCCTAGGCGTGGGTATCAATAGGCACCTGCCCTTCAGGGGTATCCCGTCCTTCAGCTGCCATTCTCTGTGACTGAGGAGCCACCTCCGCCATGCGAATGACCTGATCCCTCTCTTTATTCCCCTCAGGAAAGTATCCGGTTGGATAACCCCCAATACCATCCTCGGGGAAATGATGGAACGCTCGGTCGCAGGCAATGGTTCCTTAACTGCAGATTGACGGGACAGGGCGTCCGCCTTCCGGTTTTCTGTCCCCGGCCGATATGTGATGCGGAAGTTGAACCCCGCAAAGAAGATCATCCACCGCAGCTGCCTGGGAGAAAGGTGTCTAGTGGCCGTCATGAACTGTAGGTTCCGATGGTCCGTGTACACCGATACCACATGTCTTGCCCCCATCAACCAATGCCTCCATTCGGTGAAGGCGTCCTTGATTGCGAGAAGCTCCTTCTCCGCAATATGGTAGTTGCGTTCGGCGTCGTTGAGTTTGCGGGACATGTACGCAACGGGATGAAGCACCCCTGTGTCGTGGTTGCGTTGGGACAAGATAGCCCCCAGCGCCACATCCGACGCGTCCGCTTCCACCACGTAGGGGAGATCCGGATCGGGGTGAGCCAACACCGGCGCCTTACCAAAGGCGCTTTTCAGGGCCTCAAAGGCTTTGTTCGCTTCAGGGGACCAGACAAACTCCTTGGACTTCCTCAGTAGCTGTGTGATTGGGGCCACCACTCCTGAAAATCCATCTATAAACCGCCTGTAAAAGTTGGCGAAGCCAATGAAACTTTGGACGTCCTTCACGCTTTGGGGCACCGGCCATTCTTTCACCGCCTTGATCTTTCGTTCTGCCATCTCCTGTCCCTCTGGACTCAGCATCACTCCGAGGAATTCCACGGATGTGATGTGGAAGTCACACTTGCTGAGTTTACAAAACAGCATGTTTTCCCTCAGCTTTTGGAGCACAGCTTTGACGTGGTGTACGTGCTCCTCCACACTGGACGAATAGATGAGGATGTCGTCGATATATACGACCACGTAGATATTCAACTCCTCTCTGAATACCTCATTCAAAAAGTACTGAAAGGCTGCCGGGGCGTTGCACAGACCGAACGGCATGACGAGGTACTCAAAAAGGCCGAACCTGGTCTTAAAGGCGGTCTTCCACTCGTCTCCGTCCCTCATGCGCACCAGATGGTAGGCCCCTTTCAAATCCAACTTGGTGTAGATACGAGCTTTCTTGACCTGTTCCAGAAGTACACTGATGAGAGGCAAGGTGTACCGATTTTTTATGGTTATCGCATTCAATGCCCTAAAGTCCACACAGGCTCTCAGCTCCCCATTAGCCTTCGGGATGAAGAAGAGTGGCGAGGCGGCCGGAGACTTGGACGGGCGGATGAATCCTAGCTTGAGGAGTTTATCCAGGTACCCCCGGAGATGCACGTTTTCAGGCTCCGTCAGGGCATACAGCCTGCCGCTGGGAACGCTGGCCCCTGGCACCAGGTCGATCTGGCAGTCAAACTGTCTATGTGGTGGTAGCACTTCCGCCTTCACCTCATCAAATACACCCTCAAAACTGTGATAAGCCTGGGGGAGAGCCACATCTTTTTCTGCCGCTGTAGCCACCGTCTGACTCCCGCTCTCATCTGCGTCAAGGGATTCCGTTCTTATTCCACAATGCAGGATGCAATACGGTGACGTCATTTCGATGCGATGTGTTGGCCAATCCACAAAGGGGTTGTGTTTCTGTAGCCACGGCAATCCCAATATGACGCCATATTGGGGCGCTCGGATGATGTTAAAATCGATTTGTTCCAAATGGTTCCTCCCATATCTCATCGGAAGGACCCCCGTGTGCTGTCCGATTGGCCCCGTCACCAATCGCCTTCCGTCTACCGCATAGACGTCTTCGGGTACTGCTTTGGGAAGAAGCACTAGCCCTAGCCTGCATGCCTCGTTGTGGTCCATAAACATGCCAGTGGCCCCTGAATCCACCATGGCCACAACGGGTATCCACTGGTCATGCACTCCCACGTGCACCGTGATAAACAGGTGTCGTTGTCCCTTAGTGACCGAGTTGGAAAGTGAAGGGATGGATGAGTGACTCCGAGATGCCCCTTCTCTGGTCTTGGAGTCCTCTAGTTTTCCGCCGGTATGTCCACCACGGCTGTTACCGACCGGTTGGCCCGATAACGTGACGTCTTCGGTTTGGCAGGGCATTCACGTACGTAGTGGCCTTTTTTGCCACAATATAGGCACAATCCTTGTTTACGGCGTGACTCTTTCTCCGTGGCTGTGAGGCTCGCTCGTATTGCGCCGATGTTCATGGGTTCTCCCTTGGATGCGGTGGAAGTTTCAGGACTTCCCACCGTCTCATAGGATGGAAGGGATTTTCCTTTTCTCCCATGATCCCCCTTTCTTTCACTTAGCCTATGTTCCAGCCGTAATACCAGGTTGATAAGGCCCTCACATGTCTTGGGTTGAGGGTCAATATGAGCCACGGCGTCCTTGAGCTCATCGCACAGCCCTTGATGGAAGAGCGCCGTCTGTTTAGCAACAGGCCACTTGGTTTCCGCAACCAGCCTTCGGAACGCGTTAAGATACTGCACCAGGTCGTTCGATCCCTGTCTCAACTCAAGCATTTCACGGTCCGCCGTGTACGAGTCAGCCCTTCTGTCGAATACCTTCAGGAATTCCTCGCGAAAAGCACCCCAATCACATAAGATGGGGTCGTCCCTGCTCACCAGAGGTACGGCCCATTGTGCCGCGTTTCCAGCCAAATAGGATATAAGGAAAGCCACACGAGCCTGACTCATGGGGAACGCCTTTGGTTTGCACGATAAATGTAGCGCCACTTGTGTGAGGAATACCTGCACTGTGTTAGGATCCCCACTGTACCTCTCTGGTGTTGCCAAGGGGATGGCTACCGGCATTTCCACTACTACCGCAGGGGTCTGGTTCGTGAGGGAGGTGCTGGGCGTGAGCGGGTCCAATTGGATAGCATCCAGTCTGGCTTTTACATCGGCTGTTTCTTGCCTAGAGGCAGCCACTTCAACTTGCATGGCCGCTAAAGCAGCCAGCACATCATCAAGTGTTGCCATGTCTGTTATCGACCGGGAGACAGTTAGTGTTATTAAGGTCGGATATTTTGTAACGCCCTGAACGTCTCAGGATCGTTTAACAGACACGACAATGAGGACGCAACCACTTGTGAAGGGTTAGTTCTTTTAATGAAGGCAAATAACATACAAAGAACAAACAAAAGTTATAGTCACTGGAATCCTCCAGGCTAAGTACGTTACCAGCCCACAGCACGGATGGTCCTAACCGTCCTCTGCATATACGCCGATCCCGGCGTATGCCAACAGAGGGCAGAAATGAAATGGCCGACAATGCCAATCGGTAGGCTGTGAGGGGCACGAAGAGTGTTGGGGAGAATCGAGGAGTCAGGGAAACACCCAGCCGGGGTCTCTACCTGAAGGGAGCAGCCGCTCAACCTCTTCCTCAGACTGCACCGGGACGCGGAGTCACCTCCTGGTGATGCGTCACCGATACCCCAATCACAAGCAAGACGACTGAACCGAGAGCAGCCGCTCGATCGATCCTGTGGACTTCCGAGTCTTTAACGCGGCAAACACCTCCTGGTGTGCGTTACAGCTGGCAGTCCCTGTGTCTCTGGTCGGGCTGGGAGTTACGACTCCAACCAGCAAAAGCGCCACTGCGCTTGGACTCAGCCGAGTCAAAAAGCGAAGCTCAATGGTTGACCGGTAGAGCTTCCGGGTCCTTCACAGGTGACGATGGGGCAAGACACGGCCCAGGGAGTAACGACTCGACCTACCTCCGTTCTTGCCTTACTGGAGCACCACTCCGGAACACTGCTCTTCACGAAGCAGGTACGTCGGTGTAAACACAATATCCGACAGCCTTGTACCTCCCGGTTCCTCCCTTTATAGGGCGTGTTTTCCTTGAGTTATGTAACAGCTCTCCTGTTTACATAAGGGCGTGTTTCCCTTGAGTTATGTAACAGCTCTCCTGTTTACATAAGGGCGTGTTTCCCTTGAGTTATGTAACAGCTCTCCTGTTTACATAAGGGCGTGTTTCCCTTGAGTTATGTAACAGCTCTCCTGTTTACATAAGGGCGTGTTTCCCTTGAGTTATGTAACAGCTCTCCTGTTTACATAACCTCTCAACCGCTAAGCATCCTGGGAGATGTAGTCCGTTTTCGCTGGTTACCGTTTTCCTCCCCTCGTATGACAGGAATTCTTGACAACTATAAGATTAAATCCCGCTCTGATGTGCTTCACCTCAATGACACCCTGACTAAGATCCAATCATGGTTCCACCACAATCATCTTAAACTCAACCCTAAAAATTGAAATCATTCTCTTCGCCCCTAAAAACAACCACTTCCCATACAAGACTGGATCTCTGACCTTAATGCTCTCAACTGTTCACTCACCATTTCCAATTCAGGTAACTCTCTCGGCATCACCATTGATAATAGCCTTACTCCTATTTCCCACATATAAAACTCGACCAAAGGAGCACTCTTCACCCTCTGTCATCTCAAGAAAACAAAACCCTTCATACCTGCTGACGACTTCAAATCTGTTGTCCAATCGTTGGTCCTGGTAACGCTATCCTCGCTAGAACACCTAAAGTCTACCGAGCACCACTCAAATCTGTGCTCAACCTAGCTGCTAGACTTATCTCCGACTACAAACGTTTTGACCACATCTCCCCCGCCCTTAAAACCCTCAAATGTCTACCCATCGAAGGCAGATCCACATACAAGATTGCATGCATCACGCACAAAGCCCTTCACCAAAACACCCTGCGGTACCTCTCAGATTAACTCCACAAAGCGGTCTGCGTCCGACCGATGAGGAGCACCAACGCCCATGTTCTAGATCCCCCTCTGTTAAAGAAGAAATGCACACAAGCTCGCTCCTTCTCCAGAAACGCTCCAACCATCTGGAAAACCCTGCCTAAAGACCTGCGCTGTAACCCCTCCTACTTCAGCTTAGAAAAAGACCTTAAACTGTACCTCCTCAACAAATATTGGGGTCCATAATACTTGCCTCTGACACTGACTCCCACTCTGCTTCCCCGTCAGGTTCCCCTCTATTGCCCTTCAGTCTCTTTCCTCCCCATTCACCGTCTTAACTCCCTTCCCTCATGCTACTCTCACCCATCCCCCTAACCCTCCTCCCTCCCTCTATCTATTCACCCTAGATCTATCCTTATACACCGCCTCCCACTGTTCTACCACCTCCTATTCTTCTTCCCCTTCCCTTATCTTTTCTTCACCCACCTACCTGAACCTAAATACTCACTGCCCTCTTTGGAACATTATAATATTTATGTAAATAGCACTCTTATTTATCTATTCTCTTTGGACGAATGGTTCTTATTGCTATTTCATTGATCAAATGTTTTTTTTATTTCCGTTCCTCCTCACACTCCTGTAAAGCGCTCTGATACCCCTGGGTCTAGCCGGCGCTGTATAAAACCTTTTAAATAAATTAAAAAATAAAAAATATTATATGTTATGGGCTGACGGCGCTTTTTATAAGTCATACTACTACCTATATGGCAATTCTTTACTTCGAACAGCTGACCCTCAGTTAGCTCACAGATGTAAGGGTGCTTCAATTTGCGTATACTCAGCAGTATGAAATTGACATAATAGGTATGATTTCATTATGAAAAATGACCTATTTTTCATGTATAACCAAAATATGGTTTAAGGAAGATTGCATAACAATATTAACATAATTAATTCCAGTAGGATAACAGATCATTATGGCGTGTAGAGGAAATAATCTGAGAAGAGGTGTGGTACTGATTACAAAGCATCACCTGAACTGTGTCAAGTTGATTGAGGACATACATTGTGAACAGATGTCCACCACCAGGACTCCAGGTTCTGCAGTAGCCAGGTCAAGCTGTCTTTTAACTATCTCAAATTCACCTAACTTACAGAATTTAATTTTAGGTGATACGAATCTAATTGTGACGGCCCTACTGATGTGCATCAGCTTAATTCTGGAGAAATGTTGCCACTTTTCAATTTTACATTATTAAGTACTAACCATATAAATAAGCTGGGGGTATTTGCTTGATTTAAGCTGATACGATCATACATTGTGCACCATAAACTCAATTTCAGTGGTGGTGTGGTCAGATCATTTAGTATTGTCATTTGGTTGGGAGTCTGTGTAATCAGTACTAACCATCAAAGTGTCAGATCTTCCTAGAATAGGACGATGCTGGTGAGACTGGGACTGGCTATGAATGACACTCCTGTACAGGATAGTCTTGAACTACTCTTAGCAGCTTATAAGGTTAAACTGAATCAGACTTTTGATGTCAGACACTCGATAGACTGTCACCAAAGAAGTTTAGAATTGCTGATAATAAATGGTTTACAGTCACAGGTTCCAGACTTGGCTAGGGATGCGGGTCAGCTACGTGCCAATCAGGAGCAGTTCAGTACAAAATCTTTGAATTTTGAGGCGCCAACTGGATGTGGTTCCAGATGGTATCTAGCCTACCCCTTTTGAAGAACCACCAGACTGTTCTCACACATCTCTGCCTGTTGTGGTAGATCTCCACATGAGACTCACGTAAATCAACTCCAGTGCTGGTCTTCGGAAGGCCAGATGACTAGTGGACGGAATCCTGACTGCAGGACTCAGCCAGGCATCCTGTAGAATCTTTGGTCGAATTACTGTGGACTTCACAGAAATGTCCTCCTCACCCCCAGTGTCATTCTCCTAGGATGAAAGCTGACCAACACCTGATGCATGGCTCAGTGGCATGTATCTATTGAAGGAAGCCACATTCCTGTTAACAGCTACACCGCCTCCTTTTGCCGTGATCATTGTTCCTCATACAGTCCTGACCTTTCACAGATCAACTTCAAGCAGTTGCCGAAACTTGCTCCCTGGATGTTGATCTCGGACAAGTGCCAGGTTACCCACTTGCAGTATCCTTGGCAGGGCCTTCCGCTTTGCAGGTACTTTGTCATTCTGCACTTTGCATTGGCACAGTTCATCGACCACTCCAACACTGGACAATGACTCACGATGTGAGGGATAGTGTCACTCACCATCCTATTCATTAACAGTGTGCTGGTGCTTACTCCTGTTGTTGCATGTGGCATGAGTCTATACTCTTGGAGAAACGAGTACAGGGCACATTCCAAGTTCTGCTTGTCGGCTAACGCAATCCTTATCACCTTGTTTAGCGTCCCCAAGAAACGTTCAATCTCTCCATTTGCTTGATGCCACCTGGGAGTGACCTTCCAATGCGAAATGCCTCCTGACTTCAAATATTCTGCAAACTCCTAGGTGATGGAACGGATGCCCA
This sequence comes from Triturus cristatus, assembly GCF_964204655.1. NCBI lineage: Eukaryota > Metazoa > Chordata > Amphibia > Caudata > Salamandridae > Triturus > Triturus cristatus. Next base: position 510,675,622 of record NC_140581.1, on the reverse strand, counting down.
TTTTCTGTATGGACAATTTTCTCCAAACGGGGCACTGTCTGGGCGGTGGTCAAAAAGTCCCGGATTTCCACCTCGGGATATTTAGAAAAGTGATCGATTACAACCAGCATAGGCCAACTGTCAGGTAGACTTCCAAAATCAGCACTCGCTCGGTGGCATGTACCAGGAGCAATGTCTTCCATAATAATGGGTGCAGGTCAATCTGCGAGTCCGGTGGCCTGGCACAGCGGGCAGTGTTGCATGATCTGTTCGACCCGGTCATCGATTCCAAGGGACCAAACTTTGCACCGATGTCTGGATTTTGTTTTGACCACCCCTTGGTGAGCAGTAAGGGCTAGATCCACCACCTGTTGTTGTAATCATCTGGGAATCACCAACCTTGGTTCTTCAGGAGAGGCCGCCAATTCATGGTGGACCTGATGCAGTGATAGCAAAGTCTGCCGTGCTTCAGCAGTTCGATGGGACAAATCCTGAATCAACATCTTCCAACTTCCTGATGCCATAGCTAACCAGGCCATCTGGAGACATTCATCCATCCTTGTATCATCCACCATCTCTTCTAGGGAAACTGGTAATGGATGGTATCATTCTAATACAAATTTTTTGTATTCATCGATTTCTTCAGCTTCTGACTCCTCATCACTTGTGGCCTTCCTCGCATGTCTGGACAAATAGTCTGCCGAGTTCTGCGTCTCCAGGGGACATTCCATGGAAAAACTGTATTCTTGCAACTGGAGAATCAATTTTTTGGTTCTCTGAGGCATCTTGGAAGAAGATCAGGTGAACAGAAGAATAAGGGCTTGTGGTCGGTGCGGACTATGAACGGGTGGCCATAAAGATATATATGAAAATAGCGGCACCCCCATTGAATAGCTATAGCCTCCCTCTAAATGTGTGAATAGCGCTGCTATGTGTCGGGCAAGACATGACTGGTACAGGCTATGGCGACCCAGTCTTCACTTATCATGCTTTTACGACAGAACTGCCCAGAGTCCAGTAGGGCTGGCATCTGCTGACAGTTCCGATTCATGGCGAGGATCAAAATAGACCAAGGCCATGTGTTCTGAAAGGGTTTGTTAAGTTGCTTTAATAAACCTTTCTTGGTCAGGGCCTCATACTCTGACTTCGTTTGCCTTGGTCAACTCCGTGAGCAGGGTCAGTGAGGGTGGTGAGATTCTGAAGAAAGGAATCATAGTAGGTCATCATTCCTAGAAAACTGTGTATCCCCGTGATAATGGTGGGGGCAAGGGCTCACTGGATTTCTTTGACTATCCCAGGATCAGGCATAACCCCATTCTCTGAGAAATGGTATCCAAATAAATAGATTTCTCTCTGAATGAATGTATGCTTCTCGCGATGGAGAGTGAGGCCATTCTCCAACAGCCGCTAAAACGTAGCCCTCACCTTGCTGACATTAATGACCCTCAGATGTCCTGCTAGCAGTCCCCAGATTGTGTCCTGGAACACTTCAGCAGCACTAGACAACCCAAAGCTGGGACGTTTGTATCTCCTCAAACCCACACGGGTGGAAAACATGGGGATTGCTCTGGATTCGGGTTCTAGCATCTGCCAATAAACAGACCTCAGGTTCATTTTGGAGAACCACCTTGACCCAGTAATTTTTCCATGATATCGTCTGCCACGGGGGTCAAATCTCACGTCTGATTGCCATACTGGGTAAACGCATGTCCACGCAAATTCTGACCTCCCGCCTTTTGCTTAGGTTTCTGGGCCACAACTATCGGGGATATCCAAGGAGTGGGACCTTTAATTTTCTTGAAAAACCTCTTCGATAGCGGTGGTCAATTCACATTAAATATTTTATGACTGTGGCCATCACTAAATGAAACAAAAAATCCACATATATATGTACATTATTATAATACATGGCGATTCTCTCCTCTTGCTTCACAGCTACGTAGCATTAGATTATTACATTTATAGTGGGTATTACACATTACAAGATGTCCGCGACGTTTCAATAAGAGATTGCGAACACCGTGTCATGAAACTGCCTAGTAGCTCGTGTAGGTATAAATGGGAGTTTCAATATGGCGCATGTGCTGAACGCCAAGAACCCGAGACACGCTGGGACCGCTGTCCTTTTCGCGGTAAGCCAAGATTATCGATTGTACCATTCCAGCTCAGTAATAGGGATCGGGTTATCATGCACTTTCTATAGCATTATGCACCGAGTCTACTCAGTGTTTTCGCCTCACTCTACCTGACACGACAATTACTTAGCTGTGCATATCTATCGAGGGAATTTTATTTGCCAAACACGGCAAACTGGATGATAATATACAATTCGGGCACTTGGTGTTCTTTCCCTTATTTCATCTATTTTATCTGTCAAGATAATTGTGTCCTTGTTATATATGACCAATCGGATCTATCAGTAAATAATATATAGAAGAAGTTATTCCATGCAATATCAAAGGCGTTACCTCTATAAAGATGCCATTTCATGTGGATTGTAGCCTATACTCTGTTTCATTGAAGCTTATTGTACACTGTCTTATCGTCAATGGGAGCTAATATTTTGAGTGGATACTCCTGTTTCACTGACATGGGTATTGAACCAGTTAGATGGAATTTAGAGCCACCCATTTTTTATTACAGATTTACTGGGGTAACAATAACGTACATGAAGTCTTTGCCATTAACCTTGAGATTACAAGGTAAGACACCCGCGTAGAATGTTATTTCTTCAGATATCAGGTACTTAAAACTGTTCCCAGTAAATTAATAAGATTTTGATTGTGTTCACAGAATTTTGAAATACATTGTCTGGATACCTTGCCAGGCATATTCGACATTGCCATATTTGAGCCGTAAGATAGTTCTAGACTACTTGTATGGTGGGTTCTATTTTGTTCCATTGCGTGGCCGCCTTCATCATTTGATCACTTAGTAATTGAATCAACTTCATCATTCGGCACAATAATATCTTACTATCTGATTTTGGAGTGAGAACACCTGTTGAACAAGTTACTTACCTTTGGTAATGATATATCTGTAAGAAACATAGGTTAGTTATAGATTCCTTACCTTTGAATTACCCCAGGCGTCAGACTGGATCTGTAAAGTTTTTCATCAGCAGTACCCCTGAGCTTCGGAAGGTGGCGTCGGTTGACTCCACGTTCGTCGTTGGCGTTGTGGTCGCTGGGATGATGTCGCGGTAGCTACATAGACGCCGCCCTCGCGTGCCGACGTCAGTTCTGTACACGACTTTCCAAGCCCGAAACACAGAGCCATGCAAGACACTGACCACTGGTGCACAAAACTAGGGCCCTGAAAGGAAGTCCTTAACCCTAGAAGTCAGTTCGCAGAACAGGGAGAATGGGCAGGCCGGTAAGAAATCTATAACTAACCTATGTTTCTTACAGATATATCGTTACTGAAGGTAAGTAACTTGTTCATCTGAAAGAAACAGTTAGTTATAGATTCCTTACCTTAGAATAGATACCCCAGCAATACCAACTCCGGAGTTGGGTCTGCGAACTAAGTTCACACGAGAAAGTCCTGGAGAACAGAATGGCCAAAGAAGCCGTCTCTCCAGACTTGGCTGTCCAGGCAGTAGTGTCTTGTGAACGTGTGCAGCGATGCCCAAGTAGTTGCCTGACAGACGTCATTAAGGGGAACTCCACGTCAAAAGCAGTGGTAGCTGCCGTCGCCCTGGTGGAATGGGCGCACAACACCACTGGAAGTTCCTTCTTTGCCAAGGAATAGCACGTTTTGATGCACAAACGACCCATCTAGAGATGGTCCGTTTGTGCACGGCCCGACCTTTGTTGGCGCCCACGTAACCAACAAAGAGCTGGTCATACACCCGGAATTGTTTTGTGCGATCCAAGTAAAAGTAAAGGGCACGTTTTGGATCCAGACGGTGGAGTCTCTCTTCTTCTTTGGAAGGATGCGGAGGCAGAAAGAAGGTGGGCAAAGTAATGGTCTGTCCAATATGGAAAGGAGTAACCACTTTGGAAGGAAGGACAGACGAGTTCGAAGGACAACCTTGTCCGGATGAACAGTCAGAAAAGGAGGCTTAGAAGAAAGTGCTTGAGGCTCACTCAACCTGCGCGCAGAAGTGATGGTCACCAGAAAAGCAGTTTTTAAGGTCAGAAGCCTGAGAAGACAGTTATGTAGCAGGTCAAAGGGAGCGCACATGAGATATGTAAGAACGAAGTTCAAGTCCCACTGGGGCATTACGAAGGGAACAGGAGGAAACAGATGAGTAATGCCCTTAAGGAAGTGATTTACAACAGGGGACTTGAAAAGAGAAGGCTGATCAGGAAGCCTAAAAAAGGCTGAAATGGCCGAGAGGTAGCCCTTAAGAGTGCCCAGAGCAGAGCCCTGCTGGGCCAAAGAAAGGAGGAGCAAGAGAACCTCAGAAAGAGGGGCGGAAAGGGGATCCACAGCCTTTGCTGTGCACCATGCCACAAACTTGTTCCATCTACAGGCGTATACCGTCTTAGTGGAGGGCCGCCAAGATAACATCACAGACTTCGGGAGGCAGGTCAAACAACGTCAACTGCCGCCGCTCAATCTCCACGCAAGGAGGTGGAAGCTGGACCGGTTCGGGTGGAGGACCGTCCTCTGCTGCTGTGACAGATGATCCTCCCGAAGAGGCAGTCTAATCGGAGGATCGATGGTCATGTGTAGCAGCTCGGGATACCAGACTCTTCATGTCCGATCTGGAGCCACAAGAATGACTTGGGCCCAGTCTCTCTTGATCTTCTTCAGCACTCTGGGCAGAAGTGGTATAGGCGGAAAGGCATATAGAAGACCGCATCTCCAATTTGCAACAAAAAGCGTCGCCTAGCGAGTGCCGCCTTGGAAATTCCAACACTCAGAATTGCTGACATTAAGCGTTCTCTTCGTGGTGAATAGATCTAACCAAGGCTCTCCCCACTGTCGAAAGAGACCTTGCACCACCTCTGAGTGAAGACACCATTTGTGATCCATCATGCACCTGAGTTTGTCCGCCCTGGCGTTCAGGGAACCTGCCAGGTGTTGAACCATCAGGGATATGCCCTGATGTTCCAGCCATGTCCAGAGGCGGAGTGCCTCCTGATATAGGGTCCACGACCCCACCCCACCTTGTTTGTTGCAGTACCACATGGCAGTGGTGTTGTCCGTGAACACCTGCACTACTACTCCCTGGACAGAGGGAAGGAATGCTTTGAGTGCAAAACGAATCGCCGAAGCTCCAGAAGGTTGATGTGGAGCCCAGACTCCGCCGGAGAACAGAGACCTCTGATCTCCGCCTCCCCCATGTGGCCACCCCATCCCAGAAGTGATGCATCGGTCACCACTGTGAACTCCGGTTGGGGAAGAGAGAGCGATCTGCCGTCAACCCAATAAGGTTCGTTAGCCACCACTGCAATTGATGTGCAGTGCCCTCCACGATCTGGACGCAATCGGACAGGTTCCCCTGATGTTGTGCCCACTGGAACTTCAGGTCCCATTGCAGACCCCGCATATGCCTTCTGGCATGGTCCACCAGCAGGATGCAGGAGACCATCAGGCCCAGTAGCCTGAGGGTCATCCTGACCAAAACCTGGAATAGAGGCTGAAATACCAGACTCTCTATTCAGGAGGATAGACCCAAAACTGTGTTGTGTCCAGAACCGCCCCGATAAAGAGGAGCTTCTGAGAGGGAGTGTCAGGTGTGACTTTCGCACATTGATAAAAAACCCCAGCGAATGCAGAAGGTCGGCCGTAGTCTGGAGGTGAAAGATGACAGCCTGGGACGAGCCCACCTTCAACAGCCAGTTGTCGAGATAGTGGAAGACTGGAACCCTGATCTGCGCAGATGAGCCGCGACCACCGCCCTCACTTTTGTGAACAGCCGAGGGGTGCTGGTAAGGCCATGGGGAGCACGGTAAACTGAAAGTGCTCGTGGCCTACCGTGAACCGCAGGTAACGCCGGTGGGCTGGCAGGACGGGAATGTGAAAATAAGAGTCCTGCAAGTCCAACGCTACCATCCAGTCTCCAGGGTCGAGGACAGACAGGACCTTAGCTAGCATAAACATTTTGAACTTCAACTTCCGGAGGAAGCGGTTGACGTTCCTGAGATCCAAGATAGGACACAGGCCTTTGTCCTTCTTGGGCATCAGAAAGTAGTGGGAATAGCAACCACGACCTACTTCTGGGACAGGAACTTGTTCGATGGCTCCCTTGGTCAAGAGTGCCGAAACTTCCTGTTGAAGAAGGTCCATATGATCCACCGAAATGCGATGGTACTGAGGTGGCATGGAGGGAGGGGTTGTCTCGAAGGGGAGGGAGTAGCCCCTTCGGACTATTTGCAAAACCCACCTGTCCAACGTGATGGGGCTCCAGTTGGCGAGGTGATGGCAAATCCTGCCGCCCACTGGCGATTGATGGCCCTGAATGGTCGGACTAGGAGGGTTTGGAGGCTGCTGCAGAGGGGGCTGTGGTGGACTGGTCCGCCCGCTGGCCCCCAGAACCACGGCAGTGGTTCCCACGTCCCTTGCCGCGCAGGGGCTGAATAGCTTGCACTGGCCTGGGGCTCTGGGCGGGACACCCCTTCTGTAGCAACAAAAGGGGCGAAATGCAGACTGCGCAGGGCAGGTGGTGGAGAGGCCCAAGGACCTCGCCGTAGCCCGAGAGTCTTTAAAGAGCTCCAGCGCGTTGTCTGCTTTGTCACCGAATAGGCGACAGCCATCAAAGGGCATGTCCATAAGAAGGGATTGGACATCCCCTAAAAAACCAGTCAACCTCAACCAGGCGTAGCGTCAAAGGGCTACCGACGTGGAAATCGTCCTGCCTGGTGAGTCGCTGGAATCCAGCCCACAGCGGATGGTAAACTTCTCTGCGCCTCTCCCTTCTGCAACTGCATGAGAGAGTACGGACCGGGCCTCCTCCAGGCACTGAGGCAGCACTTGCGCAACCGTATCCCACACGGAGTGGGTGTAACGGCCCAACAGCCATGCAGTGTTTACCAACTGCAGTCCCAAGCTGGAGGAAGAAAACATCTTCTTCGCAAGATGGTCCAGCTTTTTGGATTCCCTATCAAGTGGAGCGTTAGGGAATGCGCCCTTGGGGGTGGAGGCTTGGACCACCAAGCTCTCAGGGGTGGGGTATTGAAAGAGGAAAGTGGGGTCGCCTGGGGGCGGGCGGTGGCGTCGTGAAAATAACCTATCCACAGGATCCCCTGTGTTGGGCCTGGACCAAGTGCTCAAAAGGATGTCTGTTAGGGCTTCATTAAACGGCACCAGGGGCTCCTAAGAGCTCACTGCCGGTTAAAGCACCTCTTTCAGGAGGTTAGTCCTGACTGCCACCGTAGGAGCCTTGGCCGCCCTACGCAACTCCACTGCATAAAACGCTCCCTGCTCCGTAGCCACGGTAGGAGGAGACAACATGCCAAAGTCTGGTGAGGTATCCAGACCATTGGCTTTCCCCAGTTCCTCTCTCCAGTTCAGTTTGTAGCCTAACTAGTCAGTTAAAGGGTCTCCAGACCCCTCCCAGTTCTCCTCACCTTCCTCTGGCTGCCAATCCGGTCTCAAAGAGCCTGGGTAGAACAAGGGCACAAAAGTACCCATTGGCGCAGGATCCGTCGTCGGTCGATGCCGGTCTGGCTCTATGTCTACATCAGGATGGTGGCCGGGGTCAACGCAGGCTGGGGACACAACCGCCGTCAGCTGAGGATGTGGTGGCGGTGGAAGCGGCGCCAGGGAAAATTTAACTAGGTCGACAGGCACCGATCCGGATCCAGACCTGGATCCAAGGGGACCCTGCAGTGCTGAGGCCTGAGCTGCCGGCGTCGAAGGCCCATGGGCCCCTAGCCGAGTCCGCTGGACCCGAAGGCGCGCCGGCGGAGTCGGGCTGCCCAAAGATGGAGTGCATCGCTTCTTAAAACTGATGAAGCTGGGCAGGGGTCACTACAGGTCCCGGAAAGGAAAGGAAACCCGAAGTCGACCCTTCGGGCTCCGCACGCGGAGCCACGGGAGGGGCACCGCCCACATCACTCATCACGTCGGCCGACGGACGGTGAGAAGTCGAAGAGCTACGATGCTCCTTCGACTTCTTCTTGTTCTTCGACTTACCTTGCCCGAGTGCGAAGACTTGGATGAAGAATGATGGTGGCTCTGCGACCGGTCCCTCAACCTCCTACATGACCGGGACCTCGAGCGGCACGGAGCCGACTGCCGGGTCTTAACAGGCTTTCCGAACTGCTCCCCCAAAGCCTTCGGATTCATGGTCCGGCAGTCGGAGCACGACTTGGGGTCATGGTTGCGCTCCAGGCAGAATAGGCACATGCGGTGCGGATCCGTCACCGACATCAGTCGGCTACAGGAACCGCAGGCCTTGAAGCCGGGCATCCATGACGTGCACCAGGAGTCGAAGACTCAAAACAATGTCTATAAAAGTCGCCAAATAGTCAGTCAAAAAGTGACTGGAGGTACCGCTCTCTCTGGATCTCCGCTTGGCTGGCGCGGAAAAAGAAATAACTGACGTCAGCGCCCGAGTGCGGCGTCTATGTAGCTACTGCGACGTCATCCCGGCGACCACGATGCCAACGACGAACACAGAGTCGACCGACGCCACCTTCCGACGTGCAGGGGTACTGCGGACGAAAAACGTGACACCTGGGGGTAATTCTAAGGTAAAGAATCTTTTACTAACTGTTTCTTTCAGATGCTTGCTTTGCACTTCTGATGTGGCACCACTTACATTTATTTAAGTTATGGACATGAATAATGCTCACAGACGAGGAGACTATAGCATCAACATATCTCATCCACTCTCTTCTATTTCATTTACCCCTTTTTTTCCTATCTTCATTTTTATATTATCAGTCTATGGAAATTTGCCAGTGATTATGCATTGGGTGCAATTTGGGTGACTGATCCTAGTGACAGGTATAGATACACTTCAAGCCCTTGTTTTCCTTCCTCATTTCTTATTACATCATCGTCTCTATATATTCCAGCCCTGATGAAGTATGCTGTTAAAATAATGGTAACTGAGGAACACGTGTTGGCAAGGAATAAAGAGAGAAACAGCAATGCAAATAATTGTTTGGATGTTCAAATAAAGGAAAGTTGATACCACGACCTCAACATCATAAGTCATTTATTGACTGCTTGGAGAACTCTTTTTTTCTATTGTGGAAAGGTTCTTTATCCAGTCGAGGAAGATCGGGTGGCTCTCCCTTCTCCTGAGCACCAAAAGATACATGGACAGTGACTTGATGGACTCTTTACTAGACTAACTTTGTACCAATTGTGTTGTGTGGGCCAATTTTACCCAGCCCCCACCTGGTCTTATAACTTTTTTGATAATGCCAGCTTTCGGACCTCTTCCTAAACCTTAGGGCATAGGTGGAAAGCCATGTGGCGGTGCCTCAGGGAAACCGGTTTAATCATCTTATCAATGGGAAGGTGTATTATGTGGTACTTGAGGCATCAAATGCCCCCACACAGTGGTCCAAACTCCTCCTACAGGGCTTCAAGGTGGAGTGAGTGTACAATGAATGCAAGAATCACTAGTTGGAGGCATTCGGCCATGTGGCAGCTATTCAGCATTCTAGACCCTCCTTTCGTAACATAGACTTTGGCTCGTGTTGTTCGGGCTCTTAACTCACGTCTGTGGAAAACACACCAGCCAGCAGGAGAGGCAAAGTTGAGCCAAATGCATACATTTGTGTCACTGTGGGGCAGAGGACGGGTTGCTGCGGTAACGTCTGAAGGACTGTCTGTGCCATGATGTTTATGGAGGCACCCTTATCAATCAGAGCTGGAACTTGGATACCAGTAATGGTAATCATGCAGTGCGAGTCGTCTGTAAGGCTCCTCAGGTTGCATGGCATATATGACATTCACAGCACCATCCACATCATCATCGTTCATATACCTTTCATCTTCCTGCATTGCAGGAATGGCCAGGGCATTTACTGCATTTTCTGGGATGTGGTGGAATGGCAAACTTTGGGAAAATGATAGAATTTTGTGCACATTTTGCACATGGAGCATCTTTTCCCTTGTGCTGGACAGTCACCCTGATGCGTATAAGGGTATCCACACCAGTGACGACTTGGGAGTGGTAGTTGACCGACGAGCCTTCTTCCTGTCCGGGCCAGCTTTCCCGACCAAATTGATAGGTTCAGATTTGTTGGGTCATTGGAGGGTCGCCTCCATGTGCGCGTCACAGGTTTTCGAGAGTTCTTTAGAGCAGCCCATGGTGAGCATATTGGCCATGGAACTTGGAGAATCGCAGACAGGCGGCCATGAATGAATTGATCCCTGATCCCGTCAACTGTTCCTGGCAGGATGCAGGTGCTGTCCATGTCTTTTAACTAGGCATAAAACGAGTACACCGATTCCTCCAGCTGTTGCCTGGACTGATGCAAGAGAGACGGCCTGTAATCACGATTCATGAGTGGTTCAAAATGGGCACTTAGTGAAACGTGGGTCCGCTTCCACGATTGTCCTCGCAATCTTGTGAAAGGCAGCTCCCACCAAACATAAGAGCATGTGGCACTTTCTGTCATTGTCCAAACTAGCAACGTACGTTAACAACTGCTTCCCCCACGTCATCCATTTCGCTGCCTGTGACGACGGAGATTTCTCCACCATAAACGACTCAAAGACTGGAACGGATGCCATGGGCTCCTCATGCCCCACACCAAATGCACTGGAGATGAAGGTCAGAAGGAAGACTGGCACGCACAGCAGCAGGTGTCTTTGGGGCGCACACCAGAGGTGCGTGCGAGTCAAGGAAACCAACACAGCCAATGTGAGAGGCAGCAAGTAGTAGGACCCAATCCTCGCAGGGCAAGTCGAACAGTGGGGGGGCCAGAATGGGGGGGGGGGGAAGGGGGCAGAAGCACAACCAAGAGCCCAGGACATAGTCCAAAAGATCATGTATAGAACAGGGCCTCCCCAGCAGAGGCAGTAAAAATGGGCCAGTCCATGAGCTCAATGGTGATGAGGTTACTGCGACCACCCACCTTTCATGGACACTGATACCACCGCATGTGGCCACCATCCAATTCTAGTGCTGTGAACCAGTAAAATCCCCCAGGGCTAGTCAGTCACTTTCTGTTGGAACTGGAGGACTGACTACAACGCTGGCACCTGCACACCGCATGATGACTTGGGGATAGGCAGGGGAGGGCATGGCCATACGCCACCAGGGGCAACCACTTTGCGTGACCCACTCCTGGGTAACCATCGACATCGCAGTCAGCAAGGCAGACTCAAGCACCGATATCAGGGACACCACCCTGCCTGGCAGCACAGGAGCAGGTAGGAGAGGGCGGTGCCAGGCGCAGGAGAGCTGCACCCTCAAGGCCTAAAGATAGGGGTCAGCAGGGGCCCAAGGCAATGGGCAGGAGCCACTCTTCAATGGAGGCTGTAAGTCACAGTGAAACACTGCAGCACAGTAGCGAAGCAGGCAGCCACTCCAGGCAGGCCAAGGCAAACTGATGAGATGCAATTGCAAGACTTGAACACATGCCCTTGTCGCTAATTTGTTGTGACTTAGCTGGCCGTCCAAATTTGACCTCGGTGCAGGCCTAGCCCCTCTAGGTAGATGTACACACAGAGTGAAATAAGACGCAGGACACAGGCAGGTGTAGAGATGAACTGACCACAAGGTCGGGCCTCACCTATATTTATTATACACCCCCTGCATGTGACTGTCCAAACCATGGCCTTGTCTGTGTGGAGGGGTTAATAGAAAAACACCCATAATGCGAATAAAGGAATGGGACTAACCCACTCCCAACATAACAAGTAGGACCTCAAAATCAGAGGTTTGATATTCTACCAGCCAAATGTCTCAAAGCATTCTATTGGAGTCATGTGATACAATGTGAAATATTATAAATGCATTCTTGAGAACAAGACTGTGGTGCCTGATAATTTAAAGTCAGCAAGAATTATTCTATTGTTATAAAAGCAAGGTGGATACAGGCCGTCTAAAACATTATTGACTGGGCTCTCAACTGCCATACCTGGCAAAGCCCCTTGAACTTGCTGCCTTTAACCAGCTCACAACTATTGTGGAGTCTCATTCGCTTTTTCATCCATCCCAGGCTGAATGTAGGGCTTGGGTAGTAAAGTATGCATTATAACTGTAGTATAACATGATCTTAGAGTTGGGGCAGATCGAAATACTATAGGGGCACTAATCTTGCTTGATTTATCTGCTGCTTTTGACACTGTTGATCATCAGGCCCTATTACACTGGATGAAGACCCTCTGTGTCTGAGGAATAGTGCTAGAATGGGGTTGTCATTTCGTATCTTCACAAGCTATTCGGGTTGAGTTGGAAGAGCAGTTATTGAAGCAAAAACAAAGTGGACCAGGGATTGGGACTCCCCCCTCGGCTTTTTAACCTCGGTATGACATCACTGGCTAAGCTGCTTCAAGTGTCAGGACTTTCAGCCATTATGTATGCAGATGATACATACATTCTATCCAGAATTTATGTTTATATGGACGGTGGATGGACAAAAACAGACTAAAATTGTATGGGGATAAAACTAAGATCCTGATCCATGTTAGACAGTCACTTATTTGGAGCTTTAATTTTTGGCCACCTTCAATAGGATAGAAACCCCTTCTGGTCAGGAAAGTGAAACATTTTGGAGCAATAAGAGATGCCGATCTCTGGCTGGATGAAAACTTCAAGTTGGTGGAAAGGGCTTGCTTTTTTCATATGCGAGCATTAAAATGAGAATTATGTATTTATTGACTCACTCTCAAAAAGTTCAGTTGCTATAAACGTTTGTCTCAGCAAGGCTCAATTAATGTAACATGGTCTACGATGGTCTGCCTGCAAATTCGATAAAAAACAGTTGCAACTGGTCCAGAACGGGGCAACTAGACTGATGCTGAATATTAAGAAGACAAAATATGTCTGTGGGGCCTTCACGCTTTTAAATGTTCAAACCTCTGCTGATGCAGCTGGATTTTGTAATACTCCTATTCTTATTCTAAGAAGTGGATCAGCAATACTAAACTTTAGAAAGTCTTTGAGAACTTCGTTCATTGTTATGGAATAATATTGTAACAGATCTCATCCTCCACAGTTTTTTTCCTAGCTCAGCGCCATAATACACTCAGGTGAATGTGCATTTAAAAAAATCCTATATAAATAAAGAGCTGACGTTTTATTATAAGCTCTCAAATCTGCAAAAATACAAATATATAATTAATATAAATAAATGGAGGCCATAGAAGCTAGTTTTCCTACAGAATAGTAAGTGCTAACCTATGCATTGATTTGCAACATTTTATATGGTGCTTACTACCCCTATGTGGGGCGCTGAAGCGCTTGTCTACAAGTTTAGCATGCCACACCCTGTAAGAAGTGTGTTTGGAAGGGTGTTATCTTTGTTTTGAACCTTTGTGGCAAGTGTTTCCATGTCGTATGTGAGGACTACCCAGGTGCAGTTATGGTGTCAAGGGACGCAGTGCTTAGGGGTGTGGTAGATGAGGAAGTGAGAGACAGACGCACAGTTTATGGTTTTCAGTAAGCTGCCAGCTTTGAGCAGCTCTGCAGGTCCCTTAATAATATCTTTTTTTTCCAGAGTCCACGTAGCTGGTTACTGTACTGGGTTGTCCATTTTTTAGATATTTTTGTTTAAAATGTGTGGTCCTGAGCAGGCATAGGTTAAAAGAAAGAGTGGTGGAGAGACCTGCTGGGATGGACTTTGTTACCATCATCCCATATCTGATTGCCATTGTGAGATGGCAGAAGGGGGCTCTAACATGTAACTAGATGGGATCCGCAGTGGCCAGCGGCTTGTGACAGATCTCTTCAGTGATTCCGTGCCTGTTCAGTTGGTGAAGGGTGGTTTACTGCTGTGGACTGGTACAGTAGATGGCGATGGTTCGGACCCATAGCAGTTTTGTTGTATGGGAGTGTGAGAACATCAAGCATTAAAATACATGTTTTATGCAGTCTGCATGAACTACAATCAACTGCCCAATCACTGAGAGTTATGATATTAGTGAATGTTGTGTATTTTATTGTATTGTAATTGCATTTATATAGGCACTTACTACCCCTGAAGAGGTTAGTAGTTTTTTTTTTTGCCTCATTGTTGGTTATTCGTATCAGTTTTAAGGAAACCATTTACTCCAGTTTTTATGTGGTAGATTGAATTCATGGGAGTTAAGTGTGACCTTTGTGAAAGAATGGTATATGTTAATTGATGCACTGGTTGGCAGTACAGGCGATTATGTATTGTTAGGTTGCAGGAGTATGACTTTTAAAGGAGAGGCCATGTGTTTGAAATGAGGTGTGGGCAATTTGCAGAGATACAATACTACGGATGAAGGCAAACATTCTTGTCATTTGGAGTAGGCTATGCCGAGAGAGCGGCATGCAGAGGCTAGAAAGGAAGGAAAGAGTCATTCGATAGGCAAAGAATAGTCGACAATCTGGAGTTTTAAGTCAAAGTCAGTTATGATGCAGGTTTCTTTTGGGAATGTTATGGAGATTTCTTGACATTGTGTTAAAACTGTAGAAGGAAACAGCAAAATTTGCATGCATTGCAATATCATTGTAGGCCATGAGAACACCAGTGCATACACACCACCATCACCTGGAGGTAAATACATTTAAAATAAATATGGTTTAATCTTCACATAAAGCGGATGGAAAAGAAACTCAAAATAGAAATGTTGTACTTTAAATGATTGTGCTTGAGGTGCTCCTCCCATTTCCATCCGGTGATCAGGGTGTGATGAAGGATAATAGTCTGTTTTAGTGAAGTAATGCTCCACAGCGCAGGTAGCACTGGGGGGTCTCCAGCCTGATGCACTTACAACATAGGAACAATGAAGTGTGAGGTCTAGCATGCAGGTGTCAATCAGTTTCCCTGTAGCAGTAATCGGACACACAAAATGAAAGGCCCTGCCGAAAAACGACCTCACCTAAACAATGGAAGCTACCTCTCTCACTTCATGGTCTGATCTCCGCCCTCAAGCCATTGTAATTCAGGCAATACACTTTCACTGTCTGCCGAGGAGATTTCATGTGTTTGTCTTGAGTTCAGAAGTAAGGCAACAGGGTTCATCATTTGAGTAAGATTTTACACCATGAAAATGCATTTGGATGCAATTTTGAGGAAGATAATGGACCACCTTCTGCCAATGGAAGCAACAGTAAAAACTGTGGGTCACACACAGCAGGTCTAGGTCATCTGGCTATTTGTACATGAAATGCTTGACCTGAAGTAGTTCAATGAGTGACCCACTGACAGAAAACAAAGGCTCTTCAACTGTATAGAAGGGCTGCAAGAGCTCTGTCAAATTGTTAGTTTTTGCCTCCACAAAAGGTACAGTCAGTTCCAATGCTTCCCCTGCCCTGCTTACTACCGTAGTGAACTAAGCAACTTCTTCTGAATTAGAGATAAGTGATGTATATATACATCTGGAGAACTATCCAGACCATTTTCATTTTCGAAATCAAGCAAAGATGACCACCATCAGCTCTGGGTGGGGAAGGGAGAGGGGTCTTCTGCTGGTCTGTTTGGGTCAAGCAGCCACCACTGAAATCCTGGATTCCAACAGGTTATCTTAGTGCTGGGGGAACTGAGACTTTGGATTCCACTGCAGAGCATGCATTTGCCACCTGGTGTGGTCAACAAACAAGAGTCATGTCTAACTTCAGCCCATTTATCGAGAACCCAAACGATGTCAAGAGGTTTGCCATCTTCTGGAGGTAGAATGTGGCAAGTTCACCTTCGGCAGCAAGTCATCGAGGTAGGAAAAAACTCCAAAGATGGGCGCCGACCAATGCCATCACTTTTGAGAACATATGAGGGGTGCTGGTGAACCCGGAGGGGAGCACTGCAAATTACACTGCCCTATCTTGAACCGCAGGTAGCACCTGTGGAACTGCAGGATGGATAAATGAAAGTAGGCATCCCATAGGGCCATAGCCACCATCCAGCCAAATAGATCCAGTACAAAGAGAACCTGTGCCAAACTGAACATTTTGAATTTTTCCTCTGAAACAAAGGCGTTCAGAGAACTAAAATAGGATGAATGCCTCTACCGTTCTTCATTACGAGGAAATAGGGGTAATACCTAGTCCCTATTTCTTGGGTCAGAACCCTATTTATGGTTCCTTTGGTCAAAAATGCCTACTACTCTTAGAGCAAGGTGGAAAGGTGCTCCTCTGAGAGCCACCCTCATGTGGGTGTAAAGTTCAGTGGATCAAAAAGAAATGGCAGAGCAGAGCCCCATTCAACGATCTGAAGGACCCATCTGTCAGTAGTTATATTGTTCCACCTTTGGAGAAAATGTCTTATCTTGCCTCCTACAGATGCTGTGGCCCAGCTCTTTTTGAAGTGTTCCAGTGCGGAATCGGCCTTCCCGCTAAACAGTTGAGATCCACCAAATAGGATATCCATCAGTGAAGCCTGCATGTCACCACAGAAGGCCGTAGATCTTATCCAAGCGTGACACCAAATAACAATCTACTGTGCCAAGCAGTCAGTAGTGTACAGGCCGAAATGGATAATGTATTTGCCCGCATCTTGACCCTCCTCAATGATTTGACCCAGGCTGGCACTATATTCCTAAGGGACTGCCAGCAAGATCTCGCTAACCATGTCTCATAAAGCGTGGGCATACTTCCCCACCAAACAGCTGGCAATGACTGGCCGGAGGGCTAGAGTAGCCGATGATAACATCGGTTTCCCAAATACCTCTCTGTCAAGTAGGCTCGTACGAAATACATTGGAGTTCACTTTGCTGGTGGAAGCCTGACCCACCAGATTTTCTGGCAGAGGGTGCTGCATCAAGAAGTTAGGGTTGTCTGAAACAAGGTTACCTGCTCGTTCACCTGTGGACAGGTGAAAGGATTTGGCTAGGTGACCGTTAAGGTGTCAGTCAGGGCTTCTTTGAAGCGCGGCAAAGGCTCAGATGAAGCCTGCTGAGGTAGCAAAACTTCTGCATATTCATTTTAAATCCATATATAGCAGCTGTAAGTCTAATAACTCTGTACCTTTTATCACCACAGCAAAGTACTCTTGTCTCTTTATTATCTACATGGAGAACACAACCCAGTGTGGATTTTTGTGCTGGATTAGAAGTTGACCGTGACATCGGACTGTAACCTGAAATAGGTTCAGTAGCCACAGACAGCACTGTACAGCAACTGGCAGGTCCACCGATTGAAGGCACAACAGAGGGAGCTGAAAGAGTGTCAGAGATTCAAAACATAACCTCTTTAAAGGCCTCAATCGATTGTAATGTCGCGATGACACCGGAAACTCTTGGTGCATTGGAATCAATCATAGAATTGGCTCAACTGTGATACTGGCTCTTTGGTGGAGTCTGGGAGATAGAGAGGGAACCTCACAACCTCACAACTTCTCAGGTCATGAGTGCCAGGACTGGGATTGAACCCAGCCTAGCATTCTTGTGCTTTTTAGACTTTGACTTACCGGCGCATGGGGGCAATGATGTTTAAATATTCCCAATCCAATCTGGTGCCTGTGGATATTCTAAAGGTGAGCAATCTGGATTATAAGTATCCATCCAAAACAAATATTTCCTGAAAAAGTTAACATGCTCTTCTCCTGCATTAGCGCATATCAAAATCGCAATGCATGTTCATGCCTAAACAAGGTAACATGGATCAATGGTGCATTCCTTGGTGAGGAAGGCAGCAGAAATGCTGGCTTTTGGAAGCTTTCTTCTAAAACTCAAAAGTCTTATATGTGGGAGGTCCTAGTAAGTCAGTAGACTCCTTAATCATCTAATTTTCTTATGGAGTGTGTAGATGTAATATATTTTGCTTTGTTCATATTAAAGACATACCATTAGATTACACAGCCAGAGGAGTGCTTATACCAATTATTTTTTAAGAATCTGCTGGTCATGTACTCAGAATTATTTGGTATCTAGGGATAATACCACCCCTAAGCAAACCTACCCTAAACAGACATGCCACTGCTAGAACCAGGAGATTGACAACGACAACGTACCTATGAACTGGGAAGCAAAAAGGCATTATGCATAATTATAATATTTGGAAAATCATGTGACCATATACATGTGAAAGGTCTACCAATTTAAAGATGTAGTTGTAGAAGAAAATAATATTGAATATAGTAACATCAATGGTCACAGTTGTTGGACAATTGGTGTATTATGAAGTGAATACCCAAAGATGATCCTTGGATTCACAATAATATGAATACAGCATGCTACAACGCATGCTTTTACATCGCGTTCCATAACAACATGGTAGTTAAAAGAACCGCGTTGTTACAACGCGATAACTTTACAACGCAAGTCATTAGATCAGCTTGCACTAGATGGCGCTCCAACATTGGGAACAGTATCATTTGCTATTCCAACTCCACCCTGCGCAACAGTAGGGAAGGTGTTGGAATAGCAAATCATACTATTCCTTAGGTTGGAGCGCCATCTAGAGCAAGTCGATCTAATGACTTACGTTGTAATGGCATCGCATTATAACAACGCGGTCATTGTAACGACCGCATTGTTATGGAACACGATGTAACAACCGCGTTGTAAAGGTTGTTTCCCTATTAATATACCCTTAGCTCAGTGTTGGTAGTGTGGCAAAGTGCAGTCAGGCTTTACTAGAGTAACATGTGTTAAGCATTTCAGAGTACCAACATGGAGGATAAATAATTGACACGACTCAAAAGAAATCAGACACCAATTTATAGAAATAAAGAAGAATTTTACATAAATTTAGGCAGCAAAATGAAGTCAGATAAATACAACCGAAGTTATGGATTTTAGAAGGAAAAATAAATCAGTGCAAATCAGTGCTGCAAAACTTTATCATTGTGGTCAACAGTAAAAAGTACTAGTGACAATCGGTCAACTGCAGGTCGCATGACGTGGAACTCACTGGGGGTAAAGGTGATGCAGGTACCAGGCCCAAGCCACAACAGTCAGTTTGATTTTGCTTGGCACTAGTGGCTTGGGTGCAGAATTGCCCTGTCTGTCTTTGGTGCTGAAGGGGAAGCCGCAGGGAAGCTGATTTTACCACTTACAAAGTGCTGGTGAGGAAACGGGTGCAAAAAGTCGGCAACTGGGGCACTGCTGTGGTTGGTCGAAGGTGCTGTGTAGTTTACTCAGGTTACAGCATTGAGTAATGGTGGTGGTTACCGGACTGGCCACCAACAAGCATTGGCTGTGGTAAGTCCAGCAAGAAGTTATTTTGACATCCAGAGGGCGGGGGAAAACGATAGCTGCCTGAAACGTGCTGGAGGTCAGGAATACGTTTCTCACAATGCACTGGGTCATCTACTTTTGGGCGAGCACGCGGAGGGCTCATTGGCCAGCGATTTGTTGGTTCTGGTACAGTGTTTTTACCTGCGGACTGCAGGGAACTAGGGCCACTAGTCCAAGGGAGTCTGGAGCTGTCTGGCTCTTAATGGGGTCTCTCTGTCAGAGGAACTGGTCTTTGGTCTCGGACGAAGTTGTACAGTATAAGGATAGTTGCCACAGGTGCAGAGCATCACACCTTTGTTTTGTGCGGGTCCTGTTGTCGCAGACTCAGGTCCTCTGTTGCAATTCAAATCAGAACTGAGATTCTAGAACCAGGGGTGCCCCCTAAATGCTAGATTTAGGGGCGTGAGGGGTCTGGGTGCAAGTAGCCAATGGGCAACTAACCCCAGCAGCTAATCCGTCCCTGAGGTGATCACAGCGGGGGGCGGGCAGGGTGTGCCAACATTTCTACCCAGAACCCTCCATTCTGCCACTTTCAAAAGCTGCAGAAACCTTCCTTAGCTGTACAGACCAGGCAGCCCACCCTAGGCGTGTGGCTGGCCTTCTAGGGGTGTACACCACCTGACTACAAATGTTCCTGCCTGCCTGGGTGCACATGTGCCTGGGAGCAAGGAGAGGGCTCTTTCCTCCTTCGGGAGGCAGGCTGATTGCATATCAGAGGCAGTGTAAGCTTTGAAGCTCACCACCTTGATGTGCCACTTCACTAGCCATCCTGTCAGGGAGGGAGGTGTCACCTCCTTCCCGTCCAGGCCATCGTTTCTGACTCCTTAGAGACTTCACACCTCCTGGCAGGGGGTCAGATTTCTGTGTTGGTGGCGGCGGCAGCTGCGTGCTGGCAGCCAGAGCACAGGAAAGGCTGGGGCAACCAGGTGGGCAACCTTTAACCCCTTCAGTGCCCGCCCCTTTCCCCGCCCTGTGCCGGCCGTTGTATTAGCGGGCGGGGTCTATGACGAGCTGGACTCGTCATGGGCACAGCGCCACCGCGGCCCATGACGAGTCCAGCTCGTCATGGGCACTGAAGGGGTTAAGTTAGCCACCTGGGTGCATGCCACATTGACTCAGACATGAGAATCATGTCAGGGGTGATGAGGCACGTTGTTTGATACCAAACACAACATATTTTGGCTGTACCATTAAGGAGCTGGCAACCTCGGGTGTCCCAAGTAGGCACTGCTGTTTACTTATAGTAGCCCTTAATGGAAAAAGGCTACTATAGGGACATATAGGCTTGCACTTATGTATCCACACCTTTACTAAAAAGCCCCCTTCCTCCTGGGCTCAGGAGTCCTTTCTAAGGAGTGACTGGCATATATTAAAAATAGTGTTTTGACCTTGCCACACATGATGAGGGCAAAGTCGCGTTCAATAGTTTTGCATTGCTCCTGCAGTCTGCAATGGCAGAACTGCTGTGATCTCTTTACTTGGGTAACTCAGGGCAGCAAAAACAATGCTTCAGGCCCTGGTGACCTATTAAAATCCCATGCCCTGGGTACCACTGGTACCATTTACCAGGGACTTATAAGGTAGTAAAGTCCTTGCCAACTGGAGTTTCCAATTCACATGTATCAGTTTTTGGAAGAGAGCACTGGCACTAGGGCCTGGGCAGCAGGCTCCAGTGTACTTTCAAAGTCATAACCATCAGCATTGGAGCGAAAAGTGGGGGATGACCACACAGAAAGGTC
The DNA here is from genome assembly GCF_964204655.1 of Triturus cristatus. NCBI lineage: Eukaryota > Metazoa > Chordata > Amphibia > Caudata > Salamandridae > Triturus > Triturus cristatus. Next base: position 510,654,674 of record NC_140581.1, on the reverse strand, counting down.
ACTTTCCTACAACAGTTATAACAAGAATACATTTTTAAATAGAAAAAAAAGCAGTTTGATAGAATTATACATAACCGCAGTTATTAACCAGCCAATTAAATGTATTTGCATCATCAACGTTCGAAGAAAAACACTGCCCTATAAGTTTCAAATCTGTAATAAAACGTTTCTGAAAGATCTCAATAATTGATCTTTCATTCAGTGGTGGCATATCCCAACATAGTTATGGTGCCCTAAAGCACATTTAGTTGAGATACCCTTCACAAAATCATTCAAGAGGCAGCCAAGTGCTTAAACAGGGTACATGTGGTCAGACACGTGGGAAAATAATTCATAGAGATAATTCTAAATGGTTTATATGTTTTTTGCTCCAACATGTTACAAATTCAAAGGCAAAGATACTTAGGTTTACGGGACTTGGCTGCTGATGATGGCGGACGCGTGAGCTGACTGCTCCGCACCAACCTGGCTTTTATCCTGAGACATTGAGGTCCTGGCTGGCGTCCTTCCCAATGACAACATGGCTCTGACAGAGGGATCAGGGATCTGGAGACAGACTTGGGGCCCGAGCTGAGCTGTACAAGGTGCCTGGCCTGCCACGTGGTGGGTTCGGACTCCTGACCTCTGAGACCGGGGCCACTGGGAGCTGTTAGTGCGACCACAGCCTGACTGGGTCAACTGCCCGCGCATATGGGCGGAGACCAGGCCGGAACAGGGCCGTGGCTGCTGTGGTAATCGACGTACCGGCCCCGACTTGGAGCAGGGCTGTGCAGGTGGAGACAGCGGGTGCCCGCTAGGTGCCTGCGGGTGTGGGGATGACAAGGGGCTCCTGGGCGGACGAGATTGGTGATACTCAGCCTTGCTGAGGATCGGCCGGCTGCTGTTGACGTGCGACAGAGGCCATGGTAGTGCCTCGATGGGCGCCTAGTGAGTCGGGAACAGGTTGCGGAAGAGTTGTGTGACTGATCCCCCTCAGTACTAAAAACTCGACGGCCGGGTCGTGGCCTGGTGATCGACTTGCCCACGCCAGAGGCCTGGAGGACGAGACATTTGGAGGCCTGCTTTCCCCCCTCCTCCTGCCCAGATAGAAGACTCTGCTCTGACAGGGGGAGGCCCAGACCAAAGCGAGAGCCTGGTGTGGCGCACCAGAATTTAGGTGGCCTTGCCTTGCTTGCCTGAAGATTGGGGGCAGCCGTGGGGGCACCCTGATGAGCCCAGAGCGGGGTGTGGGAGTGAGGGGTGGAGTGCCCCCCCATGATATTCGAAGCCCAGACCAGGTATAGTGATTGGTCTGATACCAGTTGGGACCTGGTGTATGGTACTGAAGGCGGGAGAGCCTTAAACACCTGGGGGCATCCGGAGGGCCTACTACGTAACTGACCAGTCTCTCCTGGGCCTGCTCTGAGAAACGTGGAGGCGCGCAGTCACCTGCTGCTCACTTGGTGACACCCAGGAATCCCTGTTGAGAGTCGCCTGCGGCCTCTGGTGAATACGAGGGGCCTCGGTCCCTGCAGCATACAGACACTAGTGGGCGGGTGGCGGCCCTTCATCGGTACACACACCTTACTGAAGATGGGTAAACCCAGGGCCTGCATGGCAGAAGTGCCGACCTTCACAGAGGGAGTGCTGTCGGAGCCTGTGGAGGAGAGGCAGGGTGGGGGGGTGACACGGAGGACCCTGTGCGGCAGCAATTGACTAAGATTCTGGAGGCTATTGCTGATACCAAAGCCACCTTGCACCAGCATTAGTAAGGTGTCTGTTGGGCTGTTTTGCCCAGGGCAGAGCACAAAAAACTCGCAGAGCGGGTTAAGGTGACAAAGTCCTCCCTTGCTGACCTCCACCCTGCGCACAAATCACTATCCACCAAAGTAGTGGAGCTTTTGGACAGAGTCCACAACCTTGAACGTGGGGTGGAAGATGCGGAAGGCTGCAATAGGAGGAAAAACAATAGGGTGGTTGGCCTACCTAAAGGAGTGGAGGGCAAGGACATGATTGCCTATCTGGAAGAATGGCTTAGAGCAGCGGTTGCCCCAACAAGCCTCTCACCCTTCTACACCCTGGAGAGGGCCCATTGGGTCCCGGCCCGCCTGCCGCAGCCAGGGCACCCGCTGCGACCGGTCGTGGCACGGCTCTTGCACTATAGAGATCGTGACTTTCTGATGCAAAGGGCTAGAACTGTTTGCCCATTATTTGTGAACAATAGCAAGGTCTCAATATTTCCAGATTACACAGTTTAAGTGTAGAGGAGGAGAGCCTCCTTCCTGGAGGTTAAAAGGGCTCTGAGGGAAGAGGCTTGCAGTACTCCCTGGGATTCCCTGTCTGGCTCAGGATTGTACTGGATGGAGCGACGCACTTTTGTGATAATCCGGCGGTGGCTTGGGAGTGGTTAGAGGCCCACAGATCTGGTTCCGCACCTCCGAGGAAGAGTCTTGTTATTGCCCATTTTGATTAGAAACCGAGACGGAGGCCTTGATGGAAAGGTCGTAGGGGCAAACTGGGGAAACCCAGTACCTCGCAAACTAAAAAGGAAAGGCTGGAGCTCTGCAAGCAGTGGTGGCACTCATGAAGGGGGCCAGGAAAGGCTTGGAGACTTGCTCTCATTCAGTGAATGAGACGGAGGGATCGGGCTCGGACTCCTCACGGGCTGACCGTGGCCCAATGCCATTGGTGACACCGGGTACCGCAGACAAAATCATCTGACGGCCAACCTGCGAGTCCCAGAGATGGAAAGTATGGAGTGAGACTCCTGGGGACTGTTGGGGGCCCAGCCTGGTGAGAGCTTTGGTGGAAACGGGCTGGTGTGGGCAGGTTGAAGACCTTTGGCCTTGGAACTGCAGCCAGCACCCCCTCGGAGGGTTGAACCTGAGATTGATTTGGTCGCCTGTTGGTTTTGATGGTTTACCTGAAGTTTGGGTGGTTGGTCGTTGCCAGACTGCTCCTGGGATGGGAAGTTCATGTTTGGGGATATTTTTTGTGTGTTTCAGTTCATTTTCATTGCAAGAGTTTTTTTTTTTCTTTTCAGTGGGGGGGACGGGGTGGAGGGGGATCCCTGGAGGTTTTCTGCATTTCCAATGCCAGCACCTAATTTGTTGTGGTTCCTGACCTGGAACATTCAGGGGATGGTCTCTGCTGTGAAGTGGCTTGCTGTTTATAGTTATTTGAGGAGGCAAGGAGTGCAGATTGCTCTCTTACAAGAGACACACCTCACTCAAGGTGAGGTGAACAGATTGAGCCGGAGGTGGAGAGGGCAGGCATTTGCAACCTCATATTCAGCATATGCCAGAGGGGTGCTGATCTGGGTGAGGGCGGGTGTCCCCTTTGAGCCAGAGCATATCCTTTTAGATCCTAATGGCAGATTTGTCCTGGTGGATGGGAGGTTATTAGGGAGGGAATTCACCCATGGCAGTGTGTATGCTCCCAACTAGGACCAGGCAGCCTTTTTTCAAAATATCTCAGCCCCTCTGGCAGACTCTTCGGGGCTGAAATCCTTCTGGGTGGGGTTTATAATTGTGTATCAGATGTTATGCTGGATCGCTCGACAACCCCATTGCCTAGGGCCCAGGCTCACCGCTGTGCTACTGGGTTCCATGAATAGATGCAACACAGATGTATGGAGGTCACAGCATGTAGATGGAAGGGATTACTCATTCTACTCACCCACCTACCAGTTGCATACTTGGCCGGATGCCTTCCTAAGTGTTTCTGGACTGAGCCTCAGCATCACCCACACTGAGTATCTGGTGCGCACAATTTCAGACCATAGCCCCCTCCTACTTGATTATAAACCAGTGGGAGACCGTCCCCTGATCCCGCTATTGCTGTTTAACCCGAGGGTCCTTGAGGACACGTGCTTCAGAGAAACTCTTGGCACTGCCGCTGAAAATTACCTCTCAGTGCACGTACAGTGTCTACGGCCTTGTGGGGAGGGAGGCATTTAAAATAGTGGTGCACAGACACTGTTTGGGGAATTCAGTAGGTGTGCTGCACGAGTTACACTCGGATTTGGAGGCTCTTGAGGCCCGCCTCCACAGACTGGGAAATGTGCAGGGTATGGCGGCTGCAGATTCAGTAGGTCAGCAGGAAACGCAATGACAACTTCAGGAAGCGCTTGAAAGATTGCGTTGCCATGATTATAGAAGTTACCTCACGAGGGTTGAGGATGAACAAAGGTGGCCTGGTCGGATCCTGGCATGGTTGATGCAGCCAGAGTCTCGTGGATCTCCGATTACGCAGCTGTGGGCAGAGTCTGGGAAGATCGTGTATAACCCGGTGGGGATTAATGCCTTGTTCCGGGATTACTTTGGAGGGTTATGTAGTGCACCCCCGCCCATCTTCAAGAGGGTCCGGAGGGATTTCTTTGATACTTTGCAAATCCTGGTGCTGGACCCACAGGCGCAGAAGGTGCTAGGGGGTCCAGTGACAGAGCAGGAAGTTTGCGTGGCTATTACAAGTATGGCTGCTGGGAAGACCCTGGGCCATGATAGCCTCTCTGCAGAGTTTTTCTCTATTCATGCTGCGGCTATAGTGCCTCGGCTCCCTGAGTCTACACGCGATGCAGTGGTGATCCCCCCTCCCCAAGACTTAAACCCCAGGGCTTGTACAGCGGACTTTAGTCCACTTTCCATGCTCATTCTGGATTTTAAAACACTTAGCAAGATTCTAGCTCTCCGCCTCCTTCCGTACATGTCCACCCTAGTTCATGAAGATCAGAACATGTTTATCCTGTCTCAGTGTACGTCACATAATTTGCATAGACTGTATACAGTGTTGTTCCACCCTGAGATTCAGGCCCTCCCGCGGGCAGCCTTTTTGGCAGTGGAGTTTGAAAAGGCTTTTGATATGGTCCACTGGGATTTTCTGTTTGAGACCATGGAGCGGATGGACCTTAGGGGTACGTGGGTGTGGTGAGTTAGGCTGCTCTACGGAAACCCTACAGCATGTGTTAAGACTGACGAGTCGGTTTACCCACAGTACAAGATCTTTCGTGGCACCAGGCAGGGTTGCCCATTATCGCCACTTTTATTTGACCTGGCAGTTGAGCTGTTGGCGGAGGTGTTCCGGGAAGGGGAGGAGGGTCTGGGGTTGGTTGTGGGTACGCGTTGGCATACAATTTTCTTATATGCCGATGATCTTTTAATTTATCTGGCTGGCGTGGTGGAGGGCTCTGCTATGGCCCTGGCCCTCCTGAAGAGGTTTAAGCATGGGCCCGGATTGAAAGTAAATAGACATAAAACATATGTGTTCCCTGTGTCACCGGCCTGTGCCCAACCTCTCGACCTCCCGACGTATCTCAACTGGGCAAAAGCCACTTTTCGATATTTAGGAGCGAATATTTGCCACTCCCCCAATGATCTTCGGGAAGGCAACCTTGGGAGAACCATTCGAGCGCTTAAATCGCCTGTTCCTTTTTGGTGCTCCCTGCGAACTCCCTATCATAGCGCGGATATCCCTATCCAAGATGATTATGCTCCAGCGCTTATTGTACTTTTTGTTAACCTCCGACCGCTATTTCCCCTAGCTAGTTTAGTCAATTGCACTCCTTATTGCGGGACCTTATATGGGATGGGGGACGGTAGAGGGTGTTTTTGGATACCCCACTGTCTGAGGGCGACTTGGGAGTATAAAACTTTGAAATGTATTACTTGGCTTCCCAGTTACAGTGGGTTGCACAATGGCTGGAAGAGGCTGCAGCTTGTAGAGACTGGGTGGACAGACTCCGGAATGCCACCACCCTAATAGCTAAGCTACTCGGTTCGGCAATTGAGTTGCTGTACCAGTCTATGTTACTGTCCACAGCTATGCATTGCTAGAGGAGATGCAGGGAAAAAACTGTCTGGACTCCACTGTATACCCCATTCTGGCCCCTGATCGGACTACCCCATGGGAAACCCCTAGTGGTATTCACAGCAGAACACTTGGTGGCCTGGATGACGGTGGGGCTAGAAACAGTGGGGGACTGCTACCACTTGAACACCCTTCCTCCTTTTATGACCCTGGTCGAAGATTCGGACCTCCCACCAGACAGTTTCTCCAATACGAAGCCCTGACTCAGACTTTTAAAGCCCTATGGGGAAGGGGTAGTGAGGAACCTGCAACTCACCTGGTACTGCATTCCCTGTTGACACTAGGTACTGCACAACACCAGGTGAAATGGTTTTATTGCTCATTAACTGAGACAACTCGTGGCCCCCTTTTAAGACTGCGTGGGCGATGGGAGGCGTTCTTTGGGAGGGGCCTCACAGATTCATAATGGAACAGGGCCCTGGCATATCCTAAATTGTAGTTGGTTAATACAAGGCTGAAATGTACGCAGTTTAATTATCTGCATATTACCTACATGACCACCCATAGGTTTCAGGTTGTAAATGGTGGTAAAGGTCTGGGTTATCCAAGGTGCAAGCTTGAGGACGCAGATTTTGTACAAATGACTTGGGCAGGCCCTGAACTATGCCGGTTCTGGGAAGAGGTATTGATGGTGGTGGGCACGACACTGGGCCGCACTCTTACTTTCACAGTGGAGGTGTGTCTACTAGGGCTATTACACCCCCCCCCGACTGCCAGGAAAGTCGGAAATAGATTTATCGGCCTCATCTTAGTCTTAGCCAGATGCGAATAGCTATGGCCTGGAGATCCACGAGCGGGCCTACGGTTGGGGTCTGCAGGTGTGATGTTTCCCATTGGGCCGGAGCAACAGAGCATTGACTAGGAAGGAATCGAGAGGACTCCGAAGGAGCCCCATCGCAGAGCAATGGAGGGAAGTCCTAGACACTTGGGAACGCCTGGAGAGGGCAGACAGTGATGAAGTGGGGGACAAAGTGGGAGATTAGCCACGAGGGAAACATACGCCCATGGTTGGGGATCCTGGACTCGAGGGCGGCTTGGCCCCGTTGGATTACTGATGGATGAGGGGGGCTATCGGAACCCCAGTAGGCTCTCCTTGTGGCTGGCCGTGCTTGGGTTGTAATGGTTTACTGGTGGTGGAGTGTACGCAATTGACCCCTGCGGACCCCTCTGTCCTGATGGATGGTGCCCTCGCGCCCTTGTATCCACCCCTGCAACCCGTGACGCTCTCTATACCACCCTGCGCATATTGGTTATTAGTTGAATTAATTACGTTATATTATGGGAGGCATCCTTGGAGCAGTTCCTTTTTCACATAGAATAGACCACCTTAATTCTATAAATGTGTTATGAATCAATGTACCATTATGCCACTTGATGACTGAAGAACTGTTTGTTGTTAGTGGTCTACATGCTGTAGATTAAAAATGCTAATAAAAATATGTTTTTTTAAAAAAGACACTCAGGTTTGCACAGTAATTAAAGGGAATCCTCCAATTAAGTTAAATATTAGTAATCAATTATTTGCTCATAAACGTCATAAAATGATATTTTCATGTGTTTATTCTGAAGTATTTTGATATCGGAGAACGTGAAAAACTGAATACCTTTCTTTCATAATAACATTGACTAATGCATTATATTTAATCTCACCTTTTTGTATTTACTATTTCTTCTAGTTCATTGGACTTTTTAGCTGCTTTCCTCAAGACTTCCTCAGGAACATCTGCCAGTTTTGCAACATTTAGGCCATAACTTCTACCAGCTACGCCTCTGGTTATTTGATACAAAAAAGTGATAAACTCAGGGTTCAGTTCCTTCTCCAATCCTATAGAAAAAACAGAAGTAAATGTCTATTATGCTATGAGAACAATCTATATGCACTGTTACTAGAAAAAGTACTTATTAAACATACTGAAGGTTTAAAAAAAAAACTCAGGCTATTTACCAGTGAAATGGCAATCCTGAACGTGGCACTGGGGATCTGAATAGGTTAAATGTCTAATGATACCCAAATTACACTGAGGTGTGAAATTGTTTGCCTTCTGGCTAGGCCTTGCAGAGTAACCGTGCAGTATTTCATATAGCTGCACTTTGTTCATGCAAGGCTAGGCCTTGCAGAGTAACCGTGCAGTATTTCATATAGCTGCACTTTGTTCATGCAAGGTTCTCAAGAGACAACTGCTCAAGACTAGGACCACAGTTTGTTACACGGAATCCTGATAGCGAACAAACAAAGCTTGCAGTACTAAAGACTGTTACTGGTTGTCCCAAGATTAGGGAAAGATCAGCTGCCATATGTTAGAATGGTACTGCAAAATATGATATCATTTTCATAATGTTTAATAAATGAGGGAGGTCTTATATTGGCAAGACTGAAACAGTGGAACATACAATGATAGACACGAGGAAAGACTACAAGGGCATGTTCAACCAGCGACACAGTAGAAGGACCACAGTGGCATATACAACCATTAACATTAACAGTGAAGAAGAACCACAAAAGAATGTACAATCAATGGCACAGAAGAAAGACAACAATGGCACAAGTATTCTTCGAGCTGCACACTAACAATGAACAGAAACCTGCTGATACGACCTTGGGAACGGAATAGGAACAAGTAAAAATTATAATACGGTATATTATTTGTCAGCTGTACTTTTTTCAACAATCATTTAATGTAGCATTTGTTTACCACATGACAACGTTTATTTGTTTAGAAACGACATAACAAATAATATAGAACATTTATAAATGTAATTTATGGATTATACTTAAATTAAACATTCCCGAATATGACTCTGAATATGTTAGTTTTAGAGGTGAGGTGTAATCTACAAGGCTTCTACATTCACTAGAGAATGCTGCTTTATGCTGTAAACAATGCACTTCCTGGATTACAACATAAGAATTTCCTAGGATGTGGTATGATACATAAAACAGTCAGGCTACAGACAATGCGTAAAGTATTTGTGCAATACTTCAAACGCTAATAAAGTGAAAACACCACACAAAAGGGATCCCACACTAAGTTAGAATAACAGAACTCCAAAAAGACAAAAATTCAATTAGTATTACTGGACATGTTCAGTTTTAAAGATGTTAGTGAAAATAGCGCCAAAACGCACGAAGCGCAGCCTGTGTATATCTAGGTGTGCCAGACTGGGACAAAGTCCCAAGTTCAGGCCAACCATAATGGACCGCAGGCTCGCTAAAGGGACCCAGTTAGGCCCACTTAACCCAATACCTTAAATCTTGTTCTGTGGAGCATTGCAAGAATCTACCCCGAAAATGTGTTGTGCAGCCGAGGTGACGCATCAGTTCCGAGATGCGGTGAGGCTGTGATGTGAGGGTCTGCGTCGTCATTGAGAATCCCATAAACAGGGCTTGCGATGCGAAGTCTGGCATTGAGGATGCCACAAGCAGTTGTGGCGACGAGTCGGTTCTAAAGAGCTCCTGGGGGGCTCCAACGCAGAGCCGGGCGTCATTGTCAAGGCTGCCATCAATGAGAGATGCGTGGGCCTTCGCCATGGATGCATCGCGCAGTCTGGGCGATGCGGGTCTTCGCGACGGGTTCCATCAGCGCTGCGGCACAGATACATCGGTCCTGCTCAGATTTGCACTTGGATCTACTAGGGATGACTTACGTCCACTTCCAAGGGTCCAGGACTGAGGTGGCACCATTTGGCAAGGTAGACTTACAGATGGCAGAGTCCAGGTGCAGATGCAAGGTTGTTGGAAGTCTGTTGTGTCCCTCAGACTTCCGATCAGAAGGCCAGCCAACTGGCCTTTGGAGTCATTTTGGGTTCTGGGATCAAGAGAGGCAGGTCCAGGCAAGATGGCAGCAGGCAGAAGGGCAGCAGTTCCTTTAGTGGGGCAGTCCAGCAGAGTTCCAGTCTTTTCAGCAGCACAGCAGTTCTTCTTCCTGGCAGAGTATCCACAGGTCCAGAAGTGTACTGAAAAAATTGATGTCTGGGGTTCAATATTTATATCTGGGCCTTCCTTTGACGAGGCAGAAGCTTCATGTAGGTTTCTCTTTGAATCCCACAGGCATCCGTCCTTCCCTGCCCTGGCTCCAGACTAAGTACAGGGGGTTGTGCAGCCTTTCTGTGAAGGCAGTACACAGCCTATTCAAGTATAATTAGGGCTGTACCCAGCTATGCCCTCCCATCCTGCCAATAGTGGACCCTACAGACACACCTACGCTCTCTATTCTGTGTGGCTGTCTAGGAGGAATACAAAAATCTCAAATTTCAGCTACACCCAGTCGTGACCCAGAGGAAGGCTGTAGGCACCAAGTGGCTAAGGCAGGAAAAAGGCAGCTTTCTAAAAGTGGCCTTTTCAAAATCGTAATTTAAAATACGACTTCACCATGAGACAGTATTTTTATTACAATTCTAAAGACACCAACCATTAACTGGTGCCTGTTTCCATTTGGAAATTATCACTTATTAGATGTAATGAGGTAACTCTAATGTTGACCTATGGAAGAGGTAGGCCTTGCAGTAGTGAAAAACAAAATTTTCGCTACCAGGACATGTAAAACTAAAAAGTACATGTCCCACTTTTTACATACATTGCACTCTGCCCTCTGGGCAGTCCACTGCCTATCCTCGGGGTGACTTACATGTATTAAAAAGGAAGGTTTTGCCTTGGCAAAGGTTTATTTTACCATGTCGAAATGGGAGTTTATAACTGCACACATAGGCAGCAATAGCAGACATGAGACATGTTTAAAGTACTATTTCAGTTGGTGGCACAATCAGTGCTGCAGACCCACCGGTAGGATTTAATTTACATACCTTTGGCACAGGTAGTGCCACTTTACTAAGACTTATAAGTAAATTAAATATTCTAACTGGATATAAGCCAACTCTACCATGCTTTACGCAGAGTCCTAAAGCCAGCAAAAACAATGACAGCAAAACAGGACAATGAAAGGCAAAAGGTTGGAGGAGAACCACGCCAAGGATGCAAGATTTACTTACCTCAGAATATTCCTCAGGCATCTGACTGTATTCAGACGTTACTGAGCAGTACCCATGCACACCAGTAGGTGGCATTGTTCATTACTGCGTCTGCACCATCCACGCTGGAAATGGTGTGTGCACGTTACCTATACAGGTGCCATTCCAGCAACCATGTCCTATTTCTCGGGCCTTCTGACCTGACCTCTGGATTCCTGCTCCACGTGGTCTATGGGACCTACATCCTCAGCCACGAAAAGGCTGGGACGCCTGTTGGCCTTGGTGGCTGGAAAGGTATGGACGAGGATGGGGCCCCTTCCATGGCCACAAGGGGTTTGGTAGGCGGACTGGGGAAGACGAGGGGCTATAGACAAGCCCAAGGACCTGGCTGTAGCTCTGCTGTCCTTAAAGCGCTCCAGCGCTGAGTTGCCTTCTCTCCAAGAAGGCAAGAGCCATCAAAAGGCATGTCCATAAGTGAGGCTTGGACATCCCCTGAAAAGCGACTACCTCTCAGCAAAGTGTGGCACATCAAGGCCGCTGATGATGAAATTGCTCTAACCAGCAAGTCGGTTGTGTCCAGTCCACATCGTATGGCGAACTTTGCTGCATCTCTCCTGTCAGCAACAGCTTGGGAAAAGGAAACAAGGGTCCCCAGGAGCGAGGTAATGGCGGCAAGCAACTGTCCTATGCACAGGAGCCCCTGTGTAAGGCTTGACCAGGTCCCAAGCAGGATGTCATTAAGGGCTTCATTAACGGGAAGTAAATGTTCAGAAGGGGCAACTCCCAGATGAATCACCTCCGTCAAGATGTTCATCTTGACTGCCACTGAGGGTAACTGAAGCTTCAAGACCTCAGCCGCAATACACACCACCATAGTGAAAGAGGCCCCCTTCTCCGTAGCCACGGTAGGAGGAGAGACCAAGCCAGTGTCCGGGAGGTGTCTTACCCACTAGCATTCACTAGTTCCCAAACCAGTAGTCCCAATTGTTTTGTTTAAATTTCTTTATTAGTTTTATAAATTTCCATGTATTTCAACAAACAATGCTTCATCATCAAACATTCAATTAGGATGTACATTGCATTGGTTGCAATAACATGTTAGCTCAGAAGGGGGAATAATAACAGGGTGGAAGGGTAAGGGTGGTGGGGGGAATTGCATCTCATTAAATTGCTGTATTAAGCGTAGTTGGTGCTGTCATTGCGGCGTATGTCACCTGCCACATTGACCCATCCATCGCTGGTGTTTCATGTAGTTATGTCTCAGTGTTGATGCCTGTTGTCTTGGGTATCTGTCAGGGGCTCGTACTGTGTGTACTCTATCTCTTCGCAGCCACTAGATTGATGCTCAGAGTGAGGGGAGAGGGGGGAAGAGATGAGAGTGAGGGGTGGTCCCATGTTATTTGTGGGGACCTCTCCGCGTCTTCCCGCGTCCCGCCCGTCTCTTGGGATAGCCCTTGCAATTCCAAGTGCTCTTGCCACACACCCCGAGGGTCTATTTTGATTGTGTCCTAGGCTACAGCCAGCGGCGTCTTGCGTATGCCTATGGCATTTTCCCGCCGTAGTGCCACAGCCTCCGCCTGCGCCCAGCATATCATGGAGTGGTACCATGCCTTCGCTGACGGGGGGGTCAGGTGAGTTCCAGGGTTTAGTGATGAGTCGTTTTGCCACTATAAGCCCTAAGTCTATAAATCGCGCTGTCACTTTATGCTTCTTGTGTCGGCGGTATAGTCCCAGTATACACACCTCCCAACTCCATTCTAAGTCACGTTCTGTACAGCGTGCCAAGTGTGCTGTAATGGTCTCCCAATAGGTAGCCAGTTTGTTGCATGCCCATAGTATATGTATAAGGTCTCCTCCCACCAGTTCACAGCGGGGGCAGTGCGCGTCATCGCGATTGAATATTCTGTTAATTGAAGCCGTTGTCATATATGCTCTTTGTGTTATGTAATATTGTATGGTCCTAAACCGGGTATTCCTCGGTGTGTAAATGGGGCTTCCGGTATGGTTGCCCATTCCCGGTCCGTGCCTTGTCTCTGTAGATCTGCGTCCCTATGCCCTCTCAGTGTGTGCAGTGGGGCTGCTGTGTGTGTCCGCTCGGACTCCGCTAACCACCTAACAAGATGTCGGCACCTCCCCATTATTTGGAGATACTGTAGTGTTAAGTGCGTTGTCTTTTCCACCGACACATCACCCCCGAATGACCTCAACGTCCAAATGAACGCTGCATGTTAACAGAAATTTGCCCCTCGGTACGTCAAATTCGTCTACAAGTGCGTCAAAGGGGAGTAGTTGCCCATCTTGATATAGGTCTCCCACTGACTGAAGTCCAGCGTCATCCCATGTGCACAATTCCGCCGCTGTAGTCACTTGTTGTTGTCTCCGCGTGCCCAGTAGTGGGATAGAGGGTGCATAGGTGATGATCGTTTGGTGAGTCGCAGAACCCGCCGGAAGCAAGCATGCGCTACTTGCTCTAGCTGCTGGGTAGGACCCGGACCACGTCTACCCGGGTGAAACAGGGATACCACCTGCGTCTGGGTGTGACCCGGTTGTTGCGTAGCAGTGTCAGCAAGTTGCCTCCCACTAAGCCAATGGGCCACTCATTGCAGCTGCGCTGCTAAATAATAGTGTTCCATGTTTGGGACTGCCATTCCACCACTATCCATGGGCAGGTAGAGTTTGGATAGCGCCACTCTATTTCGGCTTCTATGCCATATAAACTGCCGCATGTCTACTTCAAACTCACAGAACCCCTCAGGCCTGATGTAAATCGGCAGATTTGCGAAGTGATATAGTAGTCGCGGAAGTGCTACCATCTTCAGGACCGCTATTCTGCCCATAGTGGCAATAGGCAGTGTACGCCAAAACATCATCTGCGATCTGAGTGCTGTTACTGTACTGGTGTAATTACCTTCGAATAGGTCAGACGGTTCACGATATATCCGAATGCCCAAATATCTAAATGCGGACTGTTGCCAGTGGACCGTGACACCATTTACTGTTAGTGCCAAGTCTGGGGTGGTCTTGTTAAATGGATAGAGGCACGACTTTCCCCAGTTAACGCAGAGCCCAGAGAGAGCGGCGAAATCGGACAGCGCCTTTGCTATGACGACACAAGGCTGCCGAATATCACGCAGATAAATCAGGAGGTCATCAGCATACAGGGAAACCGCATGTACCCAGTCTCCTAGAGGGATTCCCCGGTCTACCTTGGTGTTGCCCAGTGGTTCTATGGACAGCACAAACACGAGCGGGGAAAGGGGGCAGCCTTGTTTCGTACCTCGACCGATTGGGATGTGTTTGGAAACCTAGGGGCCTGTCTTGACCTGCACTGTGGGGTGGGTATAGAGAGGTTTAACAAGCCTTAAGTATTTGTAACCTAAGTTGTATTTGGTTAAGGTGGCAAATAAAAAGTCCCATTTGAGTGTGTCGAATGCTTTTTCAAGGTCTAACACTAGGCACCCCGTGGATGGCCAGCGCTCCCTAGAGTAGTGGGAAATTCGAAAAAACCTTCGCAGGTTAAGGGAAGTGCTGGGACGAGCCCATTCGGATCTTCATGTACTAGTCTAGGAACCACCGGGGCCAATCTACTCGCCAATATCTTGGCAAGTAACTTATAGTCCGAGTTTAGTAGTGTCAATGGGCGGTATGAGCCCAGGAGCTCTGCATCTCTGTCCGGCTTGGGCAGCGAGACTAGCAGGGATTCACGGAGCGATCAGGGCAAGACGGCTGCTTCCTGTGTACCGGTATATAATGCAAGCAGTTTCGGGGCTAGCGAGTCCTGATACGCTTTATAAAATTCTGCTGGCAGCGCGTCAGGGCCTGGAGCCTTACCCGTGGCAAATTACTGAATTGCCAGTTGCACTTCTAACAGCGTTATTGGTTCGTTTAGTTCAAGTCGCTGACCGTCGTCAATCGTGGGTATGGACAATTGAGACAGGTATGTCTCCAGCGCTTCTGGGGTTGTCTATACCACTGATTTATATGTCACTGTAATGGGCAGTAAACTTACTATGTATGTCGCTTTGTCTCGTTAACAGCTGACCAGTTCCAGATCTCAAACGCAGCGCTGACTGTTGTGAGCGGTCCTGTTGAATTAGTCTCGCTAATAATCTACCTGCTCTATCTGCTGAGGTGTGAGTGCGGGGCAAGTACGCTGCATGGATCAGACAGCGTAGTCTCTCCAGGATCTCAGCATGTTTCTGCCTTTGATCATCAAGTGCCCGCTGTGTGCCTGCAGCCTTAGTTAAATCAGTCTCAAGAGTGAGAAGGGTGTCCTCAATATGCTTAGCCTCACGGTCCAGCTGTCTGCGGACACTCCAGGTCAAACTTAGGCATTGCCCCTGCACTACTGCCTTACAAGCGTCCCACAGTGTCCCATGGTCTGTCACCGAACCTTCGCTCGTGTCAAAATATGTTGCTATGGCCGAACCCACCGAGTCTCTAAAGGGGGGGGCGTTCCAGCACTGTCGGCTGTAGTCTCCATAGTTTAGTTGCGGGCATCAAATCGGTGCCACCCAGCTGGAGCTGTATCATATGTGGGTTGTGATCAGAAAGTGTGCATCCCATATAGTCTGCACCTATGCAATCTGCCGTCAGCGCCCTGCTACCTACGAACCTGTCTAAGCGCAAGTGAAGGCCATAGGGGTGCGATTATTTTTGAGTAAAGGCGCAAGTTTGGGTGTATCGTCCTCCAGATATCTACTAGTCCCCAGTTACGGAGCCATACATTGAGACCTTTGGCGTTGGATGCTGCCGTTGTTTGCTGTAGGGGTGGGAAGGATCTGTCTAAGTCTGTGTCCAATACTGAGTTATAGTCCCCTCCTAGCAGCCAAGGAATATCACACCACTGGAATAACTTCGCTGACAGTGTGCGCCAGAACGGGGTTTGAGCAGTGTTTGGGGCATAAATTGATCCTAGTACTATCTGTCTACCACTAAGCCTGTCTTTTGACAGCACAAACCAGCCATGTATATCTATTTCCGCTGACTCCTATACATAATGTGTGCCTGGCCTGGCCCATAGTAGCACTCCTCGAGCAAATGATGAGTATCCAGTAGCAAAAATCTGCCCCCTTCATCTACGCTGTAGCCTACCGAACCAGTTGCCCTCATTATCATCTAGGTCAGGGGTCTCCAACCTTTTTTGTAGTGAGAGATCCTTATGATCAGTGATCAGCTACTAAAGGCCGAGCAAATCGTGCATTGTTCCCAGAGTGCCCTCCACACCCGCTTCATTGACTAAAGGGCCTCTACAGAAAAATAGATGCACATTTAGTGTATGCAGTGCACAGCATGAAACCAGAAAACCTGGCGTTAGCCCTGGATTCCCTCTTCAAAAAATTGCTTGATCCTGAGCTCTGCAGTCACCATCGCAGTAGACCACAATCGTAAGAAATTATAGGGCTCTGCAAAGCTGTGCAAAGCTACCGGCATACTGAAAACAAACTGCACATATGTCTCTCATAACTTGTCAACCACCACACTACTATGTCCCATAACACAGTAAATGCACCTCGGTGGTTATCACGCACGACATGGAAACATGTCCCATATAGGTTCACAAAACAATTACAACACCATTACAAAACAATTACAACAACATTTCAATCACATAGCCTAGCTTGCAGAGCATGTAGGTGAGAGCTTCAGTGCCCCACTAAGGGGATATGCTATATAAATACTGCAATACAATTATTGTGTTACACCATGCCTTCTTTTTCTTAAGTATCAGGCCTGATGGCAACTTGATATGCTTGAATTTAGGGTGTGCACTGTGCACTATACAAAAATCTCTCCTGACAAACTCATGTTGCTCCATGTAGTTATAACTTAATCAAGGTGTATGGAACACAACTTGCCTCTTACTTCATTAAAATAGCATTGTCACCATGGATGGTGGGAGTCCATGACTGTTTCATGTTTAAAAACTATGTCTTCTAAAAACGCCTCTTAAGGCAGTGATATAATTTGATGTTCTTATTAAGGGGTTATGCACGTTGGAGAAATAAAAGTTGTGATTTGTTTTTCAAAAGATGGCATTTTTGTATGACTTTTGTATCACTTTTTGCAATATTTACAAATGTATATTTGCGCATGGAAGGGGTTATACACCTAAGCTTGGCTCATGTCTCAGCTTTCACTGTTTGACTCATGTCTTAGCTTCCCCTGTTTATTGACTGTATTTACAAGTGAAAAATACAGCCACTGTATATTTGCGCATGGAAGGGGTTATACACCTAAGCTTGGCTCATGTCTCAGCTTTCACTGTTTGACTCATGTCTTAGCTTCCCCTGTTTATTGACTGTATTTACAACTGAAAAATACAGCCACTGTAGGAGTAAGGTACTTTTTATTTCAATGAGATCATTTCAATATGCTGTGTTAAGCCTTATGTTAATTGTGCCATAAAATGAACACTTAATTTTAAATATCTCCCGTTATTTAATTAAAGTGAAGCACCGTTTTACAGGTGTTCTGAAAAGAAACATAAAATGATATTCCTGTCTCCTATTTGTAGCCAGGAACAACTTGCAATGTACTTTATTTAAAAAGGAAAGATCCTTGTAAAACGCATGCGTTAACTTAAGGTTAAAATAAATCACCGTTTCAAACAGATTTTTCCTACAAAATATATAAAGTATCTTTGCATTTTGATGCCCTGAATAAAGCATTTCACAGGCATCTTTTTCAACAAAAACGTTTCTCTCTTCCACAAACCTTAGGCTGGTTGTGCCTCCGGGGCTGCTTCTCGGGCCGCACAAGTCATGCAGGATCAAAGTTCGGAGCGGTGCTGGGCAGCAGAAGGCAGGTGTCGTGCTTCCCCATGGGCAGTTTAACACTGCTTATGCCGAGACAGCATTGTTATGTTTCCGGGCCCGGCCGGTGTTGCGTGGGGCCCAGGGCACAGCGTGCGGGACCGTGGTTGCTGGAGGGCAAAGAATCACTCGGAGCCAATGGTGGTGATATTACTGGTTCCGCGGTCGCAGCCCAAGAGAGCGTACGCCGAAGGCTGACATGGGCATGTGTTTTACGTGGCTGGGCATCTATTAGGCTGTCCCTAGGGGTCTCTGGCTGCCATGCCGGGTGATGAGGGATTGAGTCGGTGATTACTCGCCCCATTAGCAGGTGAGCCGGGGCTATGCCTGTGGTAGTGTGTGGCGTTTGGCGATAGCTCCTGAGAAACGTGAAGATGGCCATTTCCAAGGACTGGGCCCTGTCATGCGCAATCCTGATCACTTTGTTGAGTGTTCGCATGAATCTTTCAGCCTCCCCGTTTGCCTGGGGCCACCGGGGGGTGATTTTCCGATGGTGAATGCCAAGGTATGACGCGAATTCTTGGCTTTGGAACGGAGGCCCATTGTCCGTCCTCAGCTCCTGCATGATGCCATGGGCCGCCATGATTTTCTCAATCTTTGGTATGATCTCCGTGGCGCTTAGTACTGACACTATTTCAACTTCAGGGTATTTGGAGTAGTCATCAATGGCCACCAAGGTGTGGCGGCCGTCCGGCAGGCTGCCAAAGTTAAGGCTCACTTTAGACCACGGGGTCCTCGGTCTGGGTTCTACGATGATCGGAGCAGGTCTGGGTATCTCCCAAGTTACTTGACATGCCGTGCAGGCTCGGACTGTGGCTTCCACGCGGTCATCCATCAACGGGAACCACACCTTTGTGCAGAGCCGCGCCTTTGTTTTGACCATTCCTTGATGCCCAACGTGTGCCAGGTCCACCACGCTTTGGGTCAAGGATGTCGGAATTACCAACCTGTGACCCCTCAACAGACACCCTGTGTTGTCTTCGGTGAGTTCGTCTCTGACGTGATACAAACTGTCCATCACCCTTTGTGCCGAGGCTGTTAGACTTTTCCATTCCTCCTTGGCTCTGTGCCAGCTGTTGCTCTGGATGGCTGCCTTGGCGCGCTGTATACATTCATCTTGGGTCGTCACATTCCGCAGTCGTTCCATGGAAATGGGTATGGGGCATGATCGGGCGGTGACACACCTAACATACTCTTCGGTGTCTGCTGCATCCTCCATTTCCTCCACCGTGGCCTTCCGAGGATGCCGGGACAGGTAGTCCGCCGGGTTTTTGGACCCGGGCTGATACTCCACCTTCCAGTTGTAGTTTTGGAGCTGCAGCATCCACTTTTCAATCCGTGGTGGTGGTTTGGTCAAGGTTCCTGAGAATAGGGCAACTAGTGGCTTATGATCTGTCGCGACTACGAAAGGCTTCCCGTAGATGTACAAGTGGAAGTGGTGGCACCCCCAGTGAATAGCGATGGCTTCCTTCTCTATTTGCGAATACCTTTGTTCCGTTTCGGTGAGGGACCTGCTGGCGAATGCCACGGCGGCCCACTCTTCCTGAGAGCTCCTTCTTTGGAGGAGGACTGCTCCTAGCCCTACCGGGCCAGCGTCCACTGCTACTAGTGTCAGCTTCGTGGGGTCAAAAAACGCCAGGGTGGTCGCTTCTGAAAGAGCCTCCTTAATTTTCTCGAAAGCCTGGGTTTGCTCAGGGCCCCAATTCCAGGTGATGGATTCCTTGGTCAGCTCCCTCAGTGGTGATGTCAAGTTGGCCAAGTCTGGGATGAATCTCCCACAGTAATTAACCATACCCAGGAAACTGCGGACTTCTGTGACATTGGTGGGAGCGGCAGCCTCTTTGACGTCCCGAACCTTCTCTGGGTTTGGGTTGACTCCTTCAGTGGAGAATGTGTAGCCAAAGAATTGTAGTTTCTTGCATAAGAACTCGCACTTTACCCGGTGAAGGGTGAGGCCCGCTTCCCGTAACCGGCGTAGCACTTGAAGAAGACGTTCGTTGTGTTCTTTGGGTGGTTTTAGCGTGTATCATTATATCATCGCTGACATTGATGACACCGGGAATGTCCGCAATCAACTCCTGTATCACATTTTGAAATACCTCCGCGGCGCTGGACACTCCAAAACTCAATCTGGTGTACCTCCTGAGTCCCACATGTGTTGAGAACGTGGTGATGTTGCGGGAGGCCTCGTCCAGCACCAGTTGATGATTTCCGGACCTCAGATCCAGTTTTGAAAACCAGCGAGCTCCCGCCATTTCTCCAATGAGGTTGTCTATCGTGGGAGTGATGTGACGTTCCCGCTTAATCGCGACATTGGTCAGTCTCATGTCGACGCAGATTCTCACTGCACCCGATTGTTTGGGCTTTCGCGCGACGACGATCGGGGACACCCATGGAGTGGGACCAGATACCTTCTCAATTATCCCTGCGGCCTCCAGCTTCTTGAGCTCCTCGTCGACCAGGGGCCTCAGGTGGAACGCTATTCGCCGGTGTCTTAGGGCGACGGGCTGGACTGTTGGATCGATGTGAAGGTGGATTTCCTTCCCCTTAAACTTCCCTATTCCTTGAAAAACTTCTGCGAATTCTGCAAGGATGTGTTGAAGTGACTCTTGATGTACTCCGAAGGCAAATGCTACTACTCCCAGGTCCTCTGCCGCTCAGCACCGCAGAAGCCTCCCCTGGCCGTCCTCGGTGACATAGACATTGGTTGTGATGGATTTTGAGCCATGTGCGACGGTAGTCCGGAACCGTCCCCGTATCTTCAAAGGAGCATCTTGCCCGTAAGCGAATACGGTGATGGTCGATGGGTGGAGAGCTGGTCGTGGATCCATGGTGCTGTGTAGGGTTGAGGCCATGATGTTGATAGTGGCCCCTGTGTCTACTACAGCAGTGACCTCCTGGGATCCTACCCGGATGCTGCATTGAGGTAGGTGTCTTGACTTTCTGGTGGCAGTGCCGATCATATGGACTTTGTGCACCACCCTCTCCTCCTCCTCATCATCGTCCATGTCACTGGGTGCTGGTTCTTCTTCTTTGAGAGTGTTCGCTACCTGGCGAGGCTTGCGATGATACTTTGACCTACGCACGTTTTCGAAGTGGTTAAATTGCCCACATCCTGAGCATCTTTTGCCTTTCGCGGGGCATTCAGCTGCCATGTGCGGTGGACCCCCGCAGTATCCGCATGACTTGGTTTGTCCCGGAGAGGGTGTTCCTGGTCCTTTCCTGTTCCACCTCTGCGGAGGTTTGGTTACCGCGTTTACTGGTTCCGACTTCACTGGTGTTTGGAGAGCAGCCTCCATGTGCGCCACCCGCGCTTTCAACAATTCTTTGTCCCGTCCTAGGGTCGGTATTTCTGCTAGGGGCTTGCCGGACTCTTCTAGTATACGTTCTCGCAATTTGCCCGACGCACATCCTTGGATTATCTGTCCCCTAATTTCTTCGGTTTCATCGCGAAATCCACAGGTGGTCACTAGATTCTTTAGTCGTGCGTTATACGTGTCTAACGATTCCTCCGGAAGTTGGCGCGCTTGCCGGAAGATGAATCTCTCACAGTCCTGATTGGCCATGGGCTCGAAGTGTTCGTTGAGGGCATTTATTAGAGTATGATGGCTCTTTGGGGTGACTTCAACTATCGTTTTGACAATATTGTGTATATCTTTGCCTCCCAGGTGGATCAGCATTGCCCGCTTCTGATCCTTATGGACCTTGGTGGCCTCAAAGAAGATACGCAAACGGTCTACCCAGTCTTTCCATCTGGCCGCTAACGCCAATGGCGACCCTTCCACTGTAAATGGCTCAATAAGTGGTATGGTGGCCATTGTCCTATCGTGTCTTGTCGCCCGGGTCCCTCCTGACCTCTATGGCCTTGACGTGTTGGGCATGAGCTTGCAGCTTCGGTACCCGCGGGCTGGCCTTCTCTGGGTGGCTCGCGCTGTTTACCCGCTTCTGATGGGAACCTTGCCTGGTGTGTCCTTCGTCCCCCTTGATGCTGGGCCCTTCCAAGGGTGCTGGGTGTTGCTACAACATAGGGGTGTGGGCCTGCTTGAAGATGGTGAGCCTGCTCCTGTGTTTGTTCCTTTTATTTCCTGTGTGTGGGCCTGTATTTTTTGTTTTAGCTTTCCTCCCCCACACCACACAGCAGAGGTACTCACAGACGGTTGCAGGCAGACCTCTGCCCGGACGCAGACGAACCCACCACGTGTTCTCCCTCCGTGAGGCCCGAGGTGACCAGCTGTACTGTCAGCAGCAGGGCCTGGACCACGTGTGTAGAGGAGGGGTTGTGCTCCGGTCCGCCCCCGCCAGTCACGGGGCATAAACTCTGCAGATTACTCGCGCGAATGGCAGCGGGTGTGCCGCGCCGCACTCCAATGGGGCCCCTGACGACCAACGTGTACTGGGGCATGAGCGCCGCGAGTGGAGGACAGCGCTCGCGGCCGCCACACCAGCGCACGAATTACACGAGGGCACGCCCACCCTCGTCGCCAATTTGTTATGTTGCCGGGCCCGGCCGGTGTTGCGCGGGGCCCAGGGGACAGCGTGCGGGACCTTGGTTGCTGGAGGGCAAAGAATCACTCAGAGCCAATGGTGGTGATATTACTGGTTACGTGGTCGCAGCCCAAGAGAGCGTACGCACGCGCGTAACCCTTATTTATTCTACGCGTAGAGTCACATGACTCTACGTTGCCGTCAGCGCCTGTGTCGTGACCGGCGCAACATTACAAGCATCACTCCATTCGCCTCACCCCTCCCCAGCTAAGCTCAATAACCAATGGGAGCAGTTGGTTCGTGAGACAGCAGTCAGGAACGCATATGAGGCTAAAAAGGGCTAGAAATATACAAAATGACCATGACAGGATACAAAAGTGGGCACTGAGTCTCAAGCTACAGACAGGTTGCCAGCGAGCTGCCAGTAGCTCGCAATCGACTGGTTGGAGACCCCTGATCTAGGGGATGCTGGTATCCATAAGGTTCCTTAGACCCCTACCACTCATCTCCCTCTCCAGGCCTGTCAAATTCAAAAGGCACTGGCTTCAATCCAGAGAGCATGGTCCTCGTCGGTATTTGGTGACGCCTGTCCAGCTTCTGTATTGGAGTTGGGAATGACGATGGGGATGGCATCGCCAATGGCACTGGAGAGGGCGCTGAGGATGGTCTCTATCTTGCCGGAGATTAAAAAAGGGATCCATGGGGCCCACCAGGTGCAGAAGACTTCGATGGGTGTAGCCAAGTCAAAGCAACCGGGATCTTGAGCACTGCGGGGTCGTCCAACATCGGGTGGTGAGGAGCTTGAGGGATTGCTCCTTCAGGTGCATGGCGCGGCAGTCCTCACAGGTCTTGGAGTTGTGGTCCCCACCCAAGAACAATAAATACACTAAGTGTGGGTCTGTCACAGACATCTGCCTGTGACAGGCAGCACAAGGATTGAAACCAGATGGTTTCTTAGTGGACAACCTGTCACACCAGAAGAGAGAATCTCCCAAAAGTGTTAACAAAAGTCGAGAAAAAGGCCAGTCAAAAAATAACTGCAGGTAGCTCTAACCGGATCAGCGCTACCTGGTGTGTAAAGAAAATAACTGACTTCAGATCGCCTGGGTAGTACCACGTGCATCATTTCCGGAGAGGATGACACCAACCCAGAGCTGAACAGTGCCACACAGGGTACTGATGAAAAACCTACAGATCCAGTCTGACAGCTGGGGAATTTTCTAAGGTGAGGAATCTGCAGCTAGAAGTCCCTATCAGATACAGTTCTCCCCTAAGCTGTGGCTAGCTGGAGGATGTTGCAACGGACTGAAATAGTGACAGCATAGTCAACGTCTGCTTGTTGGTGTGCTAAAACTTCCACACAGCAATGATTAGTTAATGTGAGTGAGGTGAACCAAGTAGATGCTTACATACGTCATTTTATGTTCTGTGCAGTGACGAAGAGGTCTATATCAAGGGATCCTCAATGACGGAACTACATTCATAGGACTTGCAGGCGGAGTTCCCACTCTTGGACTAGCTGCTGCGTCCTGATCAGCAGGTCTGCAAAGTAGTTTACTCCTGGCAGGCAACTTCACCATTACGTGGAACTTGTGGTGGAGTGCCCACTGTGAAATACCCTGTGCTTACGCTGACAGCTCTTATGAGTGTGATCCAGCGCGAGACCGGGAAAAAAGAGAGAAAGAAGCAAATTTACAGCTATCTCTTCCTGCGTCGCAGACCCGACGTCACACTAGCTCATTCACACACACATTCATTGGTGGGGCCCATAACACCAACACTCGCACGTCTCTACTCACGAGTCTGCACACAGGAGGGATGATGATCTTGCGCTGGATATGTGGGGGGGTACCTTATTACCTATAGGGAAGAAAAGTTATTTTACAGAATATACATTAGCATTCACCACCTATAGATTCCTAATCCTAAACATCAAGGCACTCCACCACTTGGTCGACGGACCAATTAGTTGGATTGGTTACATAATCAAAAAATGATGCATCATAATATGAACGAATATTTGGAAGTGCCAACCCACCCAGCTGAGTATCCAATTGCAAAATTGGCAGCTTAACTCTAGCTTTCTTTTTATTCCACACAAATGCCCGAATCATAGAATCAATCGCTTTGAAATAACTAACGTTAATCTTTACCGGAATGTTCGTAAACAAAAATATCAAAAGAGGTAAAATGGATATCTTAATCCAAGTCAAAGGAAGATTAGACCATTTATCCAACAGTTTCTGGATCTTTATGCTGGTGGCTTCATAATTATTCTTGACCAATTCCCCATAATGACCTGTAACATAAATTCCCAAATACCGTATGGGATCGGTTTTCCCTGCCTGTAGTTTTAGTTCTTTTGGGAGGCATGTTGACCCGGAGTTTAACATTAAAATTTCAGTTTTAGAGGGATTGATTTTATAACCCCCTATTTGTTCAAATTTCTTAAATTCTACCATTGTTGAATGCAAATTTACATTTTCTGGATCTAAATATAAAATAGCGTCATCAGCAAAAAGTTTCAATTTTGGCATTCCAATGATTGGGGATCTAATATTCCTATTGGCTCGTGATCTGATAGCTAAAGGTTCAATAAAGAAAGTAAACAAAAGGGGGATAAAGGGCAGCCTTGCCTGGTCCCACGATTTATCTCTATTAACCCTGCCGGATCACCGTTGACTATTATTTGTGCCTGTGCACCCAAATAGATATTTTTAATCATAGTTATTACTGCGGACGGGAATCCAAACCTAAAAAGTGCATAAAATAATGAATCCCAATTAACTAAATCAAAGGCCTTTTCTGCATCGACCATCAAAATGCAGGCAGGTGTCTTATAAATATTAAAGTAATCTAGGGCTTGAATCAAAAAGCGGGTATTAGTCGTCATCATACGGCCCGCTATAAACCCTGTTTGATCCCCATGAATCACTTCCTTAGCTGCTGGAGTGATACGTTGTGCTCAGATCTTCATAACATTTTTATAATCAGTGTTTAATAAACTAATGGGTCGATAAGAATTCAAATTGTTACAAAGCTAATTACTATCGCTTTTTTAAATTCAGAAGAAACCGGCACACCCTTTTTAATGTGATCAAATAATTTTTCTAAAAAAAGGGGTAAGCTCCTTCACAAAACATTTATAAAATTAGCTCGGGATACCATCCTGGCCACAAGCCTTAGCTCCAGCCAAAGACTTGATAGCTGCCGATATCTCGGCTTCTGTAATTCTCATCTGTAGCATCGTCACTAGATGTTGAGATATTGTTGGCATTTGAAGTGGAGCAAAATACTCCTGAATCATCTCCGAATTAACTGGGTATTTAGTAGTATATATTTGTTGGAAATGATTAATAAAAATTCGAGGAATATCAGCTCTATCAATAACTAATAAATTTGTTTGGGGATCTAATATTTCTATGATGCAAGCGGATTCTTGTCGAGCCCTAATTGACCAAGCTAGCATCTTACCCACCATTTGACTTTCTTCATAGACTTTCTGCGAGTATGTCTGGGAGCTATTTATTTCTTCTAAGATGAAGAAATCTCATAATGCCTTCGTAGCCTGATCCATCTGAGTTTGATTTAAGGAACCTACCGGTTTAGAAGCATGGACCAATGACTGTTGAAGCTGTGCCATTTTATCTGAACGTTCCGTAGTTTTCTTAGCGGAAGCGGCAATCATCTGCCCGCGGGAAGCGGCCTTAAAACCCTCCCAGACAGAAAAAATATCAGCAGTCCCTTCATTAATGGAAAAAAAATCTTTTATCCAGCATCTAAACTCTTCAAGCCATACTGGATTTTGAAGGAGAAGGCGGTCCATCTGCCACTTGAACGTTCGCTTTTTGAAGAAACCCATTTCTAAAGATACTTGAATATAAGCATGATCGGAAAAAACATTAATTCCAATATCTGCATCTCTAACAATCAATGAATGTGAAACCAATAAAAAATCGATTCGAGATGCAGTTTGATGTTGGCGTGAGGAGCAGGTATATTGACGAACAGTTTGATTAAGAAAACGCCATGCATCAATTAACTAAAGATCTTCTACCAAAGCATCAAAAAGCTTCTTAGTTTTAGGTTTTAGTTGTTTTTTCCCTCTATTTGAAGTATCCATTTTCAAATCCTGAATATAATTAAAATCACCTCCAAACACAATTTGCCCCGAAACCCCAATCAAAAGTTTATAAAGTGTACGTAATGCAAATTCGTCATCAGATATTGGGCTATAATAGCTAACAAAATTCAAAAGCTGACCATTCAGTGACACCTGTATCCAGATCCACCTCCCCTGGGGATCCCTTTGTTCCCGTAAAAACTCCCAGTCGAATTCACGAGCAAATAAATAGCAACCCCCCATATTGCAACACCCACTGAAGCAAAAAAACACCTTGAAAACATTCCTGTAATATAACATTTTGGGGTATTAGTTTTGAGATAAGTTTCCTGTAAAAAAAGAATTTGAGGTTTTAAAGTAACTAACCACCTTATTAAGCCACCGTATTTACGTCTATTCAGTATTCCAGATAAATACAAAAAAAGAAGCAGAATATAAAAAACTCACTATACTGCCAGACTATTCTAGATTGATTCCTGCACCATTTAACGCCTTCTGGATAGCACCTGCTCATTTTTTCTATTAATCCCAACCACCCTAGCCCTCCCTCAACAAAAACCCTCCTCCCCTTTGGAAATGTGGTTAACCCCGCTATCCACATACTCCACCCCCCCTGTGCCCGTACTGGTGCCCTGTTATTGCACCAAAGAGTGACCTCCCCCCCTCCCTAAAACAAAAACTATTCTTTAA
This sequence comes from Triturus cristatus, assembly GCF_964204655.1. Classification (NCBI taxonomy): domain Eukaryota; kingdom Metazoa; phylum Chordata; class Amphibia; order Caudata; family Salamandridae; genus Triturus; species Triturus cristatus. The sequence goes on along the minus strand of NC_140581.1, from coordinate 510,627,752 downwards.
GCTCAAGACTCTGCGAATCCTTAAAGCAACTGTGCCCCAAAAAAAGAATTCTTAAGAAGACAAAAACAGCAGAAAAACATCCAGCAAGTTATCTTCCATTTGAAATTGCCTTAAGCATCTCCTGTGCTTCTTCTAAACGGGTAAATAGATGAAACTCCCGTGAACTAGAACTTTAAGTTTGGATTGTTGTGCAATCGAAGCTTGTGCCCCTTTAGCTTTAAACAAATAAAGTAACTTGACAAATTCTTTACGTCTTCTAGCCGCCACTGCTGACATGTTGTCAGAAGCAGTGCTCAGGTTTCTTCACGGAGACAGAATGATGCTAAGCTCCCATGCCCACCTCCCAGAACTAACTGCGTCAATGCAGCTGCTCTAGGCAGGGGGAAAGGGGGAATGGGACAGAGAAGAGACACTTGTGCACCTGGACTTCTTCTTCTTTTATCAGGAATGTAGCTGGTACCTAATGCACAGATAAGACAGCAATTTTATAATGCACTAACAGTTATATTCGACTTCTATTATTACCCTTATCTAATTTCCTACCAGGTTTCTGCAAGAGTTTTGCCCCTCTTCTGTTCAGCAAAATACTGGCTGATATTTGATGAGACCTAATGCACAGAGAGATATAAAGAGTTAAAGAATCCTACTCTTCCTAATTCTCTTTTGCTTTCTGTTCATTTTCCCTTTTCTCTTCTCTTACCGTTAGAATTAGCCCATCTAACTCTCAGTTCTTAAAAGATTATTGTAGTATATAGATTCCAAGGACCACAAGGTTGATTTAGTTCTTAGTCCTTATCTTCTTATTCATGAAGCTTTGTCCTGAACTTCTCCAGGTAGCGCTGGCAAAACTTCACAGAATACGCGCAAAAGGGGACAGGGAAGGAGAACAGAGGGAGGAAAAAACAGGAAAAGCGCTAGGAAGGAGGTTTGAGAAGCTTGAGCGATTAAATGCCAGGAACTTAGTCTCTGTCACATGTGTTGTAGATGCTGTTCAATCTGGAATCCGGTCTCCTCAGCTCGACAGCAAGCCTACCGGAGCAAGGAGACCCTGCAATAGCGTGGTAGTCTGTCATAAATGTGAAGCGAGTGGCTCTCAGATTACTTGCACTCACCGGGAACTTGACAGCATTCCCTAAAAAGTAGTAGGTAAGACACTGTGGTTTCTTGGAGTTTTCTCTTACCAGTTCTACTTGACCAAATCTACGTATTCAACTCTTTACTGGGAATAGGTTTCCTCAAGCGGACTACTTCCGCTGAAAACGAAACAAGGCAGCGCTCAGGAAACTTTTACTGAGGAAGCGCTTAGAACTTCTTCTCACAGCTGAGGCAAAAATTGAAGTGCGCAAAAGAACGCGCTTCGCCTCCACACGAAGGCACACCTCTCGCGAGATTTCTAACACCCATTAACGATATTATACAGTCTGGGAAGCACGGCGGTCATCTTGGAAGGGAGTCGGCCACCCACACATTGTAATCCAGCTATTATGAAGAGAGGGTTTCACAAGTACCCGATGTTTGCCCACTGATTCTTTCCGAATCACACTAACATTTAGGCTTCTCCTGACACATGTCAGAGAATATTTTGCATTTCACTCCATTTTCAGTTTCAAACTGTCTCATCTGGATTGCCTTTGTCAGTACTTTTTCCTTAATGCGGTAATCCGCAAAGTTAACCAGAATCATTCGGGGGAACTTCTCATTAGGAGCAAGATGAGCAGGGACCCGATGAGCCCTTGTTAAAGTTAGGTCCCCCGAAAATTCAGGTATCACAGCCTTCTTTATAAATGTCTCAACCCACTTTAGAATATCCCCTCCTTCAAGTCGTTCCGGTACACCAACTAACCGAAGATTAGAGCGACGTGAAAAATTCTCAATCTTATTCTCCATAGTTATTTTTTCACGGGAAACTAAATCCACTTGTTGAAGAACACTATTCATTTGGTCTTCTAAAGAAGAAATCCTCGATTCAGCCTCATGAACACGACCCGGAAAACTAGCAACTGCTTCCTCTATTTTTCCCACTCGCTGCTGGATCGATAAAATTTCTAACTGCTGTGTTTTCTTCATGTCTCGAATTTCCTCGAGAATCATATTTAACATCGTTTTAATATCCATCTGACATGAGGCAGCCTTCTCATCCTGGAGTATGAAGTCTGATTCCTTGCTTCCTTGCTGAGACCCACTGATATCTAATTCAGACCCAGGATCTAGTAAAATGGAGCTACTTTCCAGCGTAACGTTGGTACCTGAAGGAGCTAGGAGCCCTTGCTGTTCTAGCGGAGCATACTGAACTTGCCTATCTAGCTGGCCCTGAGCTTGGGCCAAGATGATGCTGTTTGATTGAGATTGAAGGTCATTTAAATTGGTATGGAGAAGAACGGGCGGAGACTGGAGGAGTAGAGTCATAATGGCCATCGCCTCGATGGAAGCATTAAGTAAAGATAGAGTCGATGGGCCTGTAGATGGTGCCTGTGCCTGTGCCTGTAAGGAATGTCCTCCTAAAAGAGAACGCTGATGCCGGATGCTCTAGCTTGATCTCTTCCTCGCATCGGTTCTGCTTCACGGCATTTTCCGAGTGCCGTTTACCGCTTACCAACCGCTTTTTGGAGCTGGATCTGGCTGGCACTGGGGAAAACGGAATCACTCGATGTTTTCTCTTCATCTTTTGGGAGGCTACGGTTCCATCTTGCGGATGTCTTTGGCTTAGCCCTGTGGACTTTGAGTGTGGGGCTGGCCGCTGTAGCTAGTTCTTTGCTTCCTTCCTTTTGGCATTTGTGAGCTTTCTGAATCCCGTTTTCATCACGGAGGCACCTGCTTCAGGGTAAAGGGGAAAAAAAAAGAGACTGAATGAAGGTGGAATTGTGCTGGCTAAACCGGCGGTTTTTAAACTCAATCTGGAGGTGAGCATTGGGAGTGTGGCGTATATATAGCTGCTTTTACCGTATTAATCCTTGGGAGAGACGGATTAGTTCTGGCTTGCGACTTGTTCTGAAGGTGCTAAGCTGCGAACAATTGTGGAACATTTTTTATTTTTTTATTTTTTTTAAATACACTCCTGGAGCTGGAAGGCGGGGGAAAAAAAAAGGAGCTAATTTAAAACTGTGTTGAGTAGTAGTAGGAGGAGGAGGGCGCGAAAGCGGGATCAGTATCCTCGGCAACAAGAATTTAGAACTTGGATGGTAGTGTTAATCTAATAAATTACACAATGAGGAAACAGCTCAAGCTGGAGGCTGCAGCAGCGAAAGAGGATGTCGCGATTGCTGCAAAAAATAAAGCACGCTCAGCAAAAGCCAAGCTGAACCAATCCAAGGGAGGAAACAAATTGCACCATGCTGAGTCCTCCGCTAGCACTCAAAGCTCAGAGATTGACGATCCCCTTTTAAAAGAGATAAGACCAATGGAGTCTGCAGAAGCTCCTCCCAGAGACCAAAACTCGACTATATCTACTGGGATTACTAATGCTCGGGTAAATCAGGAGCAGAAAAATGCTAGAGACTTTCCTCTTTTTGTTAAGAAGGTGCTACTTCCCATTACTTTGACTGATAAAACGAGGAGTGATTCTTTCAAACAGGGTACTTTGGGGGCAACAGGGGATTCCACAACCGGAGCCACACCTATGGAATCAGTATCTTCTTCAGGGTTACTCTCCTTTCCATCTCCAGGGTTTTAGGAGGACAGTCCCAAGGATCTCAAAAGGACCAGAAATCGTGCAAGCATGTATCATCGCCTGTGGGGTCAATAGAGATTTGTGGTCATCGAGTAAGAAGGCAGCATCTGCATCAATCGATCTCCATTCCACACACCTCCCTATTCTACTGCTCTTTTTATAATAAATTTCGGGACAACATGAAACATTCTTAGGCTAAGAAAGAAGGTGATTGGCTGGTTGGGGAACGTCCGATTTTTATACTATGAGGTTCTCATGGATTTTGCTGGTTCATTTCCTCCGTCCGTGTTGCCCTTATGCAACATTGTTGAAGATTTGCTTGTATGTTCCAATTGTTCATTTAAACCAGATTTTACTGACTGAAGTTTGGCAGTCCTCCATGTTCCTATCCTTGACCAGGAACTCTGTGACTTGGGGTGGCCTGGAAGTTCACAGCGCCATCGAGTCGAGTCTGCGCAGTAAGCATCGCGCTCACGAGACGGTTGCCATTTCTGAACTCCATTTCGGATGCCATATTTTGGTAGGCCCAAATGCCAACTTAAGCGAAACAAACACAAAAGAATAATTAATACGAAGAAATGAAGATTCTAATGTTAAACCCTCACTAATCCCTTTATGTATTAGTATTTTCCTAGCTTTTGCGTCATTTGAAGCGATAATACTCACCTTTACGATCCAAAACAGGAATGCAAACGTCACATAAGCAACATAAATCATGCGAAATCCTATTACCACATGTACTACTATTAATATGCATACATAATTTAGTTATTAGAGTTATTTTGCCATGCAAATAGCAATAAGTCCCACGTGTAATTGGTGTTTACAAAATTTGCAAAAGGTTGATTAGTATAACACATTATACCGTTAGTCAAATTATAATATAAATAGGTTATATAATAAGTATTTTCATGCACAATAGAGGAGGTATACAAAATTTTGCTTTACTCGCTCCATCAAGTGTATGTTGCTTTTCTTCTGGAGATACAACATGGCAGCCATAGTGTCTGTTCTGATGAGAGCTACTTTGTGTTGCAGCTGGCAGAAGAAAGCTTTGAGAGCCAACTGGAGTGCCAGTAGCTCTAGATAGTTGATGGGGAAACCTAGTTGATGGAGTGGACACAATCACTGAATGGTCAAGTCCTGTAGATGCACCCCCCACCCCAACCTGTGAGGGAAACGTCCATCGTGATGGTCACTTGCGGAACAGGTTCCGGAAAGAGATGACTGTTCCACTACTGCAATGAGTGATAGGTGTTAGCCCAAATCAACACTAGATCTTACCGGTGACCCTCCACTTGGGAACATTGTGTGGCTAGGCACTCCTGTAGCGGAGGCATTTGTACTCTCACATGAGGAACTACAGCAATGCAGGAGGTCATCATGCCGAGGAGGTGCATACCATCCTGACTGTTAAGTGGTGATCTGGCTAAAAAAGAGGCAGTAACAACTAGAATGCTTGAACCCACACTTGGCCCGGGTACACTTTCCCTGTTACTGAGTTGGGAACTGCTCTAGGAAAGGCTGAATCTGAAGAGGCTGAAGGTGGAACTTGAATATGTTGATGGTGAACTCCAGATTGAGCAAACGTTATATGGATGTTTAGGTAAGGGTCAAGCACAGTTGTCTGTGCTCTTGAACAGGCAGTCCTCCAAATAAGCGAACATGTGGATGCTCTCCCTCGCGAGATGAGCGGCTACCATGTCAAGACATTTTGTGAACACCCTAGGGGTGGTGGTGACCATGAAGGACAGCAATTTAAATTGAAAATGCTGGCCACTTACCATGAACCACAAGTACTGGTGGTCTGCACAGTGGATTGGGATGTGGATCCTTTAGGTCAAGTGTAGTATCCTTGCTGCAGTAGAGGTATGACGTCCTGGAGTATGACCATGGGGAAGTGATCTGACCGGATGTATTTGCTGAGGGATCGGAGTTTGAGTATAAGCATGAGTGTCCTGTCCTTCTTGGGGTTAAGGAAGTATAGGTAGGACACCACTTTGCTGCGCTTGTGTAGTTGCTCTCTTGCAAATTAGTGCCTCTACTTTTGCTTGAAAGAGACACTGGTGATCTGGGGAGAAGGTGTGTGTGTGTGGAAGGATGTTTGGCGAGGTTGAAGTGGGTTCTTAGCAGTTTCCCTGTCTGATGAGAGAGGCCACTGATTAGAGGTGATTTTTCCCCTGTGCAAGAAACCTCTGTACTCTTAACACATCAGGTGTAGTGTGACCGGGGGAAGAGAAAGCAAGTCACTATTTGGCAGGGGTGGCTCCCTTAGCCACACTCCCTCTGCCTCTGGAGTTGTTACCCCATCAGCCTACTCTGGAATAGCACTCTGTAGGTGTTGTTGCTGCTGCCTCAGGTAGGAGATAAATGTTTTGGGGGAGGTAGTCTTTTACACCCCTCGGAACTGGGACTTATGCAAGGGGAGGAGGCGTTTAGAGGGCCCTCATCGCCTCTGCCATATGTGTGTATTTTTTATTTTCTTCAGCATCTAACCAACCTGCAACCAAAGAGAGGCTTCCCATCGAAGGACAGGTTGAGGAGATGATGTTGCACCTTTGGCTTAAAGGCAGGAATGCTCAGCCAAACATGGCGCCTAATGAGGACACTGGAATATATGCCCCCCTGCCTCCCCCCGCTGCAGTATCAGCTGCAGTTAGGCCATACCGAATAGTGGTGCTAGTCGTGACCTTACCGTCAGAAACAAGCTCATGGCCCGTTCCTTATATTGATCTGGAGATGCAGGAGAACCTTCTCCATCTTGTCCCAGTGGGCTCATCATATCTTGGGTGCAGTCCAATGGAGTTGGTGATTCTCCAGTGAGTTGTCGATTGGACTGCGACAATTTTTTCTCCTCTCCTTATCTGGTGGAGGTGCATCGCCAGTGCCCTAGGCATGAATAAATTTAAGCACTGTATGGACAACTAAGGAGTCCGGTGTGAGTTGGCCCCGGAGTTGGGGGAGGGGAGGGTTGGATCGGCAAGTGACTACCCTAGCCTTCACAGGCTCTTCAAAGGTCTCTGATGCAGTTTTAAGGATGCCTTTCAGCATGGTGAAGAACTGTACCGAAAGCTGAGTTTAGGACAGCATTTCGACAAGGAAAGCCTCATCTTCCTGGACATTATGAAGCACCACATTATGAAACATGGCGGGAATGGATCAAAAGTGGCCTCATAGGGATCTAGTGGGAATTAGGGGCTCTCCCCCAAATTAAGAATGTGGGACCTGGTGAACGAAGCAGAGGGGTCCCTGTGGTGGGAGTGGGGAGGAGGGGAAGAGGAAGGTGGAGGAGGAGGATGGTGCAGAGGTGGTGGAGTGCTAGTGCCCCAGTCCTGGGGCTTTCTGACCTCAGGTGGAGGCGAAGGCTTCTGGACAAGCTCCTCCTCAAATGTAAGTTTCCTCTTGTGAGGGACAGTGTCCTGGACCTTTTGTGACAATCCTGCCAGTCAGCGGATGAATGAAGATCTGCTTCTGTCAGGCATCATACTCCAGTTGGAGGCGTTGCAGGATATTCTGCTTTGGTTCCTCAGATACAGTGGAGTAAGGAGTTTTGTGATTCGCCGATGAAGGAATCTTTGGATCGCTGGAGCCAAAGGAGCTTTTGGCGCCGATGGGAGATTTCAGAGCTGAAGACTGCTTCAATGGCACTTTCGGTGCCAGCGCTGAAGGTGTCTTTGATCCCAGAGGCTGGGTCTTGTGCAGTTGTTTCGGTGTTGATAGTTGGCTCAAAGTCGAATCTGAGGCCTTATGTCGGTGCTAATCAAGGCCTTCAGGCAGTGGCGGTCCGGAAGCCTGATGCTAGTCTTTGGGGCTTGATGCCCGATCCCCTTGGGCGGTGCTCTGCCTGTGTTCAGTGTCAAGGAGATGTTAGAGGGAGTGATGTCGTACTCGCAGTCAATGTCGTCCTGCGTGGTTGCACCTCTTGGGTCTGCAACTCCTCCTTCTCGGCCTCCTAATGAGAGCTCCGCTCGGGGCTAAACTGCAGCATCTGCTCACCCAAGGCCCTCCAGCTCTGGTTTCCCCTTCACTTTTCGGTCCCTGAAGAGGTCAGGGGTGTTGTCTTCCTGACGATGCTCCATGGTGCATCGAGCAAGGCATTGATCTCATTGGTACCGCAGGGTCATTTTAGAGCAGAAGGTGAGGCAGGCAGCACAGGAGGCTACGTAATGCTCCAGAGACTGACAGAGGTTGCAGACTTGATGGAGGTCTGTCCACAGGTGCTTAGCACAAAGTATGATCTGTACTGGAATGAAGTACTTTCCTTTACAGAGTCTGCATTCTCGAAGAGGAAGATAGAGTTGAAGGCCTCAGAAGGGCCACAAGCCGGACAAAGTTTGCGGCAAGGAACCAACATTGATGATTGTTTTCACCAACAAGAGTGGAAGAACCGAACGGAGAGTCCGCTGACAAACACCACCAGGCCTCAAGCCAGAGCTCAGAGGATATACGTACAAACCCAAAAGCAGCACAAAACTATCAATCTAACAATGGAGCTGATGCCCATGTGCAGTACCAGTCATAGAAGTCACTGCACTTCATGACTCTAAAAGACTTCTTCGAAGAAAAACAAGTTGCACGAGTCAGAGCCCAACAGTAGATAGCAGGAATATGCATCTACAGCTTCACATACCACAAACATATATTTTAACAAATAATTCCACATGGTGCACTACAAATACTTGCAAATCGTTAGATTGATTTGGGACCGAAGCTGATGGAGACGCCACCACCCAGTTGCTGATTTAATGCACGTGGCCTGGGACTATAAGTGGGATGGAAAAAGTGTGGGGTCTGTGAAGGGGGCATTGCCTTTGTACTTAAGGGCACAGTTCCAGACTGCCTTCAAAAGCAGCATTCTGATCTCTCGTATTTACAAATGATTGAGTGACAGTTGGTCTCATCCCCCTGATGTCGCTACTTGGTTATGTTAAGAAGGTTACATTGAGGACTTAATGGTTTACAGGGCCATTTTTTTGAGCAGCAGAGAAAAAGGTACAATGTGTAGGGGCAGAAGATAGAGACCATCAATGAGATAAAGGCTGAACAGTGAGGTCTTTTGTAATCACATTCTGGATATATGCATCTCACTTATGACAACTGCCTCTCACCCAGAATATAACTGGGGTCCCCTGCGGCGGTATCTGGTGGTAACAGATGCGAGCAAAAAAAGAAAGCCAACAACCGAGGGAAGCCCTGCACAGACATCATTGGGCAAAAGAGAGTGGGAAAGAGATACGGGCATGAATTGGGGCTGCTAGCTATTAGTGGTTGTTGGACTCTAATCCTACCAGCCAATGTGAGGTGCTTACAGTATGCAACCTGCCTATTTAAGGTGTTTGGCTGCCTTTAAAAAGAAAAGATATCCGAGAAGAACATATTGTGGCTCCTTGACTAGCATTTCTATATATATTCCGGAGGTAGATAGTTTATTGAGGTTGCCAGATATGTCTTTAAATGGAAAAACATTGGAGAAGTGAGAAAATGTATCTCACCTGACTATCGGCGTTTGACAAGATTGCATTGTCCTCTATTTTGTACTGTGTGAAATGGTAAATATAGTTGAAAGAATAATAAAACATACCTGTATCTATATAGTAATTATATCAAGGAAGAGGCGGTGGTATTAAAAATGAAAGATAAAAACAAGAAAGCTGATAGACACGGATTTTAAGGGCACTAAGAAAAATATTAAACTGAAGTGGAGAAATGTGAGATGTGTAAGTTCTAAAAAATGGATTCAAAATCAAAAGCTTAAAACACGGATTTTTTGCGCAACAAAGGTCCTCAAGAATTGCCATCAGCGACCACAAATGACAGATCATGACTCGCAGAATCGTAAATTTTCTATGTGAAAAACCTGATGTAAGACAGTGAAACTGTTGCTTAGGGTGCAACTCTGTCCCGGGAGCACTGCGATTGTCTTTTAAAATCCTAAAATAAATTGAACATGGCAACTGTACCTTATCATAACTATAGCAATCTGCAATGTGCTGCTCTCTCTCTCTCTCTCTCTCTCTATCTATCTCTCTATCTATCTATCTATCTATCTATCTATAAGGACATTAGACACTTGGCGGCCAAACTTTAGGGGCAGTTTTTGATTAACATTAAGGCTCATTCCCATTGGGGTTTAATGCAGGCAAAGAGACACTACATTTCCCAGCAGGCTCTGGGAAACTGATTGGAGTAGCGCATTGGAGGGCATGTGTTTAAATTCAGTGTCTCTAGCAAGGCAAATAAAATTGAGCAAAGCCTATGATTAAGGAATGGTGTTTACGAAACGCGTCAGGTGGATTTGATTGTTCAAGTGCTCTTTGTTGCCTGAGTGATGATTTTGGTCTCCCGAGTGCGCCCTCATTTGCTGAGCAAACGTTTGATGTTATTCACGCCGGCTTCGGGCGTACCACCCTACGGATGTCAATGGGGCCACGGGTCACGGAATTGTGTCAAGGTCCCTATCGTGGAGAGACTCTTTTCATGGATGTCAAGCACATTGGACACTTGGCGGCCAAACTTTGGGTGCAGTTTTTGTTTAACATTAAGGCTCATTCCCATCGGGTTTAATGCAGGCGAAGAGACACTACATTTCCCAGCAGGCTATGGGAAACTCATTGGAGAAGCGCATTTGAGGGTATGTATTTAAATTCAGTGTCTCTAGCAACGCAAATGAAATTGAGCAAAGCCTATGATTAAGGAATGGTGGCTCCGAAACGCGTCAGGCGGATTTGATTGTTCAAGTGCTCTTTGTTGCCTGACTGATGATTTTGGTCTCCCGAGTGCGCCCTCATTTGCTGAGCAAACGTTTCTGATGTTATTCACGCCGGCTTCGGGTGTGGAGGGCGCACCACCCTACGGATGTCAATGGGGCCACGGGGCACGGAACTGTGTCAATGTCCCTATCGTGGGGAGACTCTTTCCATGGATGTCAAGCACATTGGACTCTTGGCGGCCAAACTTTGGGGGCCGTTTTTGATTACCATTAAGGCTCATTCCCATTGGGGTTTAATGCAGGCGAAGAGATACTACATTTCCCAGCAGGCTCTTGGAAACTCATTGGAGTAGCGCATTGGAGGGCATGTATTTAAATTCAGTGTCTCTAGCAACGCAAATAAAATTGAGCAAAGCCTATGATTAAGGACTGGTGATTCCGAAACGCGTCAGACGGATTTGATGGTTCAAGTGCTCTTTGTTGCCTGACGGATGATTTTGGTCTCCCAAGTGCGCCCTCATTTGCTGAGCAAACGTTTCTGATGTTATTCACACCGGCTTTGGGCGTGGAGGGTGCACCACCCTACGGATGTCAATGGGGCAAGGAATTGTGTCAATGTCCCTATCGTGGTGAGACTCTTTCCATGGTTGCCAAGCACATTAGACACTTGGCGGCCAAATTTTGGGGGCTGTTTTTGATTAACATTAAGGCTCATTCCCATCGGGGTTTAATGCAGGCAAAGAGACACTACATTTCCCATCAGACTCTGGGAAACTGATTGGAGTAGCGCATTGGAGGGCATGTGTTTAAATTCAGTGTCTCTAGCAAGGCAAATAAAATTGAGCAAAGCCTATGATTAAGGACTGGTGATTCCGAAACGCGTCAGACGGATTTGATGGTTCAAGTGCTCTTTGTTGCCTGACGGATGATTTTGGTCTCCCGAGTGCGCCCTCATTTGCTGAGCAAACGTTTCTGATGTTATTCACGCCGGCTTTGGGCGTGGAGGGTGCACCACCCTACGGATGTCAATGGGGCACGGAATTGTGTCAATGTCCCTATCGTGGTGAGACTCTTTCCATGGTTGTCAAGCACATTAGACACTTGGCGGCCAAATTTTGGGGGCTGTTTTTGATTGACATTAAGGCTCATTCCCATCGGGGTTTAATGCAGGCAAAGAGACACTACATTTCCCATCAGACTCTGGGAAACTGATTGGAGTAGCGCATTGGAGGGCATGTGTTTAAATTCAGTGTCTCTAGCAAGGCAAATAAAATTGAGCAAAGCCTATGATTAAGGACTGGTGATTCCGAAACGTGTCAGGCAGATTTGATGGTTTAAGTGCTCTTTGTTGACTGACGGATGATTATGGTCTCCCGAGTGCGCCCTCATTTACTGAGCAAACGTTTCTGATATATATATATATATATATCAGAAACGTTTGCTCAGGATGCCCACACAAAATGTTTCCTCCCTGAATGGGGACTCAAGCACAGAACCAGCCTCATACTTTCAATCAGTCATGATGCGGCTGAACGGGTTCCAAACTTTCCGTTCTTGATCAAAAGCCCAACAGACTGGAAAACGGCACCCAACATGTATAGCACCTGCTCATTTTATTTCAACGACCCGCCCCGGTGGGCGTGTACTTATACCCCAGTGGGCGTATGCCATAGTGCATCTTGGTATTAGCAGCTTATACACACTTGTATTACCTCAATAGGTTTAGCCGTTTGCCTCAATACTGCATAATAAAAAGTCCCCAGTGGGTTGATTAAAAATGGAGTGCTGGAAAATGCTCCGTATACACAGTCCTCAAGCTGGAGCTTTTCGTCCTGTTCAGCATCTCGGATAAAAGGCGCTGCAGGTCCGCATGGTTGGTGGCGGATTCATCCTCGCGGCTGGGCCAGCCGCAAAATATCCAACAACAACAGGGTGCCCC